>NW_026652276.1:55696167-56435375 GCF_009828535.3 Hylobates moloch | reverse complement strand
GTCTCCCTATGTTGCCCAGGCTGGTCTGAAACTCCTGGGTTCAAATGGTCCTCCCACACTGGCCTCCCAAAGTGCTGGGATTACAGGCATGAACTACCAGGCCCAGCCTCAGGCATTTCTTTCTACTGATTTTGTCTTTAGACAGTAGCTTAACACTCAACCAACTGTCAACTAAAGAATTCCTAAAACCCACTTACGACTCGTAAGCCCCCACTTTTAGTTGTCCCACCTTTTCAGGCCAAACCAAAGTATACTTTCCATGTATTGATTTATGGTTGTACCTGCAATTCCTATTTCTTTGAAATGTATAAAACCAAATTCTAACACAAACCCCTCAGGCAAACTTTCTAAGGACGTCTTGAGATTGTGTAAGCCAGCCTCAGTCACTCATATTGATTCGTAATAAACCTCTTTAAATATATTTTGACAGAATTTGGTTTTTCCATTATCAAAAGAATTTTTCTCACCTGTCTTTATGACAGTCCAGTCTTTTTCACATGTTCTAACAAAGTTGAAATAATATGTTTGTCTTGTCTTTCTTTGGAGGGGCCTGCCATTCTATGAAACTCAGATTACCTAGTGACATCGGATCTCTGATGGTTTTTAAAAACAAACAACAACAAAAAAACAGAAAAAAACAAAATCTTCATCTCATTCTGTCACTCAGGCTGGAGTGCAGTGGCATGATCACAGCTCACTGCAGCCTCAACCTTCCAGGCTCAAGGGTTCCTCACACATCAGCCTCCTGCGTAGCTGGGACTATAGACACGTGCCACCACACCCAACTATTTTTTGTTTGTTTGTTTTTTGTAGAGATGGGGCTCAATGATGTGATTTTTTACATTGTCTGGATTTTTTTTTCTCTTTGTTTAGGATGACAGTGATGTTCTCTCACAGTTTTCTGTTATTGGAGCTCAGAAACTGATACCCAAAAATAGGGTGTTTTGACATATGGAACTACAGAAGCCTAAAGGTCCTTCTGAAGTTCTCTTACCCTAGTCTTTCCCAAAGCACAGCATAAAGTTGTTCTCTGAAGTTCTTTTATCTGCCTGAAATACAGACTCACCAAGAAAAACAACTATTTTTTCTTCCCCTTTCTGTTATCTCATTATCTTTTGCAGAAAAGAAGACCAAGAATGTAACTACACCTTAACAGATCCTTTCTCAAGATAATGCCTGTCTCTCATATTCATTCAAATTCCCAAAGAATTACTTACCAATTAATCTCTGCTTCCCAATTCATTCATTCTTCCTAGTAATCACTTATTGTCCCCCAACAGAATTCCTCTTCTTCCCCTTTCCATAACCTGTTAGCCAGGATGGTATATAAGCTTCTGAACTCCTTTGTGGGGGTAAGTAACCATTCTGTGATTCTTCCCCTGTAAACACATTAAATAAATTAACATGCCTTTTCTCCTATTAGTCAATCTGCCTCACACTAGTAATTTTCAAACCTCCAGGGAACCAAGGGCCTTGGTTCCTATGCTATATTTAAGCATAAGTCAAAATCCTTCCAGAGACTTTTAAAAATTATATAAATTTTATAAATGCTTGAATTGCTTAACATTTACATTTGCTCTTGTTTTAAAATTTGATTCTTTTTTCTTAAAGAATTTTCAAATAAAAACAGAAATACAGATTTGGTAGTCTCAAGTCATTTCACTCTCTTGCATAAAACCTTTCAAAATACAAACTTCTCAACATATGTGTTGTCCCTGCACTGCCTATTGCTCTGTTGTTTCCCTCAAGACTCAGTAGATGCTGTTTCCTATACCTAAGTTCCTCCCTTGCATTCACACCAGCTAATTTTTTTAATTGTTTTTTTTTTCCTTTTCAAGTTTCAGATTGCAGAGGTACATGTGCAGGATTGTTTCAGAGGTATATTGCATGATGCTAAGTTTTGGAGTACAATCAAAAACATCACCCAGGAAGTGAGCATAGTACCCAATAGGTAGTTTTTCAACCCTTCATCCCCCCTCCCTCGTGCCCACTTCTTGTATTCCCCAGTATCCATGTTCCACATGTTCATATGTACTCAATGTTTAGCTCCCACTTGTAAGTAAAAACATGCCATATCCGATTTTCTGTTTCTGTGTTAGTTCACTTAGCATAAAGGCCTCCAGCTGAATCCATGTTGCTGCAAAGGACATGATTTTATTCTTTTTTTGTGGTTGCATAGTATTCCATGGTGTATATGTACCACATTTTCTTTACCCAGTCCACCACTGGTGGACACCTGGGTTGATTCTGTGTCTTTGCTATTGTGAATAGTACTGAAATCAACACATGGGTACCTGTGTATTTTTGGTAAAATGATTTATTTTCCTTTTGGTATACACTCAGTAATGGGATTGCTGGGTTAAATAGTAGTTAAACTCTTAGTTCTTTGAGAACTCCAAACTGCTCTCCATGGTGGTAGAACTAATTTACTTTCTTACCAACAGTGTAGAAGCATTCTATTTTCTCTGCAGCTCTGCCAACATCTGTTATTTTTGACTTTCTAACTACAGCCATTCTGACTCATATGAGATGGTATCTCATTGTGGTTTTGATCTGCATTTCTCTGAGGATTAGTGATGATGAGCATTTTTTTCATATGTTTGTTGACTACTTGTATGTCTTCTTGTGAGAAGTATCTATTCATGTCCTTTGCCCACATTTTAATAGGGTCATTTGTTTTTTGTTGTTGATTTGTTTAAGTTTCTTATAGATTCTGGATATTAGGTCTTTGATAGATGCATAGTTTGCAAGTATATCTCAGATTAATTCTAATTATTTTAGGGTGCTTTCTCTGGCTATACCATCAAAATGATCACCCCACTCCCATTTTTGCTACTCATTCACCAAACATCTCCACTGTTGCATAAAAGGACCTATATAATTTTCTTCTCCCTGGAATTTCTTTTATTGTCTACAGAAAGTCAACTGATGATAGACTTATTTAAGAAAGTCTTTATTTTACCTTTCCTTCTGAACAATAATTTCACTGGACATGGAATCCTAGATAGGCATAATATTTTCTTTCAACACTTTATTTCACTTTCTTCATGTTTTCATGGTTTCTGATGAGAAATCTGCTGTAATTCTTACCCTTATTCATCGGTACATAAGATCTTTTTAAAAATTTTTAATTTTTAATTTTTGTGGATACATAGTATGCATATATATATGTACATATGTTTATGGGGTATTTTGATACAGGCATAAAATGTAAATGAGGTATCTATTACCTCGAGGTATCTATTATCTCAGGGTAAATGAGGTATCTATTACCTCGAGTATTTATCCTTTGTGTTACAAACAGTACCCTCTGACTCCTTTGAAAAGTTTGTCTTGTGTTTTCTGTATTATGAATATGCTATACCTAAGTACAGAATTTCTGGTATTTATTCTGCTTAATTTACTCTGAGCTTCATGGAACTGTGCTTTGGTGTCTGTCATAAATTTTGGGAAATTCTCAGCCATTATTATTTCAAAATTTCTTCTCTGTTGTCTCATTCTCCTTTTTATATGTTATACCTTTTGTCATTTTCCACAGTTCTAAGACATTCTGGCTTGTGTTTGTTTTCATTCTTTTTTTTTCTCTTTACTTTTCAGTTCGGGAAGTTTCTGTTGACCTATTCTTAAGCTCATGACTCTTTCCTCATTCATGTTTAGTCTAATAATGAGTCCATTAAAGGCATTTTTAAATTTCTGCTACACTGTTTTTAAGTTCCAGCATTTTCTTTTTCTTTTCTTACAGTTTTCACTTCTCCACATAAAATAATAATTGTTCTTCAATGTTTTCTACTTTTCCCATTTGAGCCTTTAACATATTAATTATAGTTATTTTAAAGTCCATGTCTACTAATTCCAACATCTGCGTCATAGCTAAACTAAGTTCTTATGTTTGCTTTATATTTTCAGATAACATTTTTTCTTGCCTTTAATATGCCTTGTAAATTTTTTGTTGAAGTCAGTCATGATATATTTGAGCAATATGAAGTATAGTAACTAAATGTTTAGTATGACGTTTTCTGTTAATCTGGGACTTTGGCTTTGTTTAATGTGTTTGCTGTGGTTATAATTTCAACTTCCTCTACTGTCGTTTTTGTTTTCTTCCTTGGCTTTGGGCTTCCCTATGTGTTTCTCTGAAACAGCCTGTCTTGCAGCTTTTTCAGCTGAAATCCAATGTTGTAATACTGGAGCTCCGTTGGTATGGTAGCAAGGTATGTGTGAAGAGATGTATTCTATAACCTTATAAATCACTTTCGGCTTTTTAGTGGGTCCTTAAATCTAGTCTGTGACCCCCCTCAAATGTTTGTTACTTCCTCTACTTTTTGGCAATGGGAAGGCTAGAAGGGGCTGAGTGGGAGAAATGCGCTGTGAGATAACAATCTGGTAAGGTCCTCTCCACTGGAGAGTAGGTATTTGCTATGGACAATGCTCCAGGCACATTTCTCAATTGTTAATCTTCCCCAACCTCTATAAGAGTTAAGATGAGATCTAGGACTTCATGTCTAAAACACCAAAAGCAATGGCAACAAAAGCCAAAATTGACAAATGGGATCTAATTAAACTAAAGAGCTTCTGCACAGCAAAAGAAACTATCATCAGAGTGAACAGGCAACCTACAGAATGGGAGAAAATTTTTGCAACCTACTCATCTGACAAAGGGCTAATATCCAGAATCTACAATGAACTCAAACAAATTTACAAGAAAAAAACAAACAACCCCATCAAAAAGTGGGCGAAGGACATGAACAGACACTTCTCAAAAGAAGACACTTATGCAGCCAAAAAACACATGAAAAAATGCTCATCATCAATGGCCATCAGAGAAATGCAAATCAAAACCACAAAGAGATACCATCTCACACCAGTTAGAATGGCGATCATTTAAAAAGTCAGGAAACAACAGATGCTGGAGAGGATGTGGAGAAATAGGAACACTTTTACACTGTTGGTGGGACTGTAAACTAGTTCAACCATTGTGGAAGTCAGTGTGGCGATTCCTCAGGGATCTAGAACTAGAAATACCATTTGACCCAGCCATCCCATTACTGGGTATATACCCAAAGGACTAAAAATCATGCTGCTATAAAGACACATGCACACGTACGTTTATTGCGGCACTATTCACAATAGCAAAGACTTGGAACCAACCCAAATGTCCAACAACGATAGACTGGATTAAGAAAATGTGGCACATATACACCATGGAATACTATGCAGCCATAAAAAATGATGAGTTCATGCCCTTTGTAGGGACATGGATGAAACTGGAAAACATCATTCTCAGTAAACTATCGCAAGGACAAAAAACCAAACACGACATGTTCTCACTCATAGGTGGGAATTGAACAATGAGAACTCATGGACACAGGAAGGGGAACATCACACTCCGGGGACTGTTGTGGGGTGGGGGGACGGGGGAGGGACAGCATTAGGAGATATACCTAATGCTAAATGACTAGTTAATGGGTGCAGCAAACCAACACGGCACATCGATACATATGTAACAAACCTGCACATTGTGCACATGTACCCTAAAACCTAAAGTATAATAATAAAAAAAAAAAAACCACACACACACAAAAAAAAGATGAGATCTTTCCTGGCTCTTCAGTGTAAAAATCTAGTGCAGTAGGAGAAGTCACACAAAAGTGTGGGCCACCCTGGAGACTATGGCTTCCAGGAGATTCTCATTCTCACAGTAATCCACACTAAGCATCCAGAAGTTTGTCAAAATTACTTGTGTTCCTACAAGTTTATGGCTCCAGCAGCTTCTCCCCCAGGTAAGGAGATTTCAGCTGTGACTCACTAGATTTGTCCAAGTCTCCAGATTATGGGGTGGCAGTTTGCCATGAATTTCAGTTCTCTCATAGGCCTTAGAAAAGCATTGGTATTCCGTTTGTTTAGCTTGTTTCTTGTCGTAAGGATAAAAGTGACAACTTCCAAACTTTTTACGTTAGAGCTGAAACCAGAAGTCCTTATTATTTGTATATTCGTCATTTCTATATTTTCCCCTCCCCAATTATAAATTTCATGGCCACAAATACTATTTGTCTTCAAATTGAATCTAAGTAGTAGCACAATTTCTGGAATATGGTAGACAATTAATATTTTTGAATAAAAATTTACTATTGTATTTTTAAAAAGCATTTCAGGAAGATAGTATATTCTCTATTGTTATTATAACTTTGTAAAAAAATAAATATTTGGTCAAAATTACATTTATTGATTTTAAAAAACCCTAATTTCTTTCACTGCTGCCACAATGATGATTCTTTTATATGTGTGTGTGCAGTCAACAATCTTGTAATTGGATATTGTAAAGTAAAATTTAAAGCTTTAGAAAAAGGCATTATCTTATAAAAGTAACAATATTTGAAAATCACCAATTAATATACAAGGAAATTAAAAATTAAATTGTTAATCTGCTACTTCAAAAATCAGAGTAAGCAACTATTATGGAAAAAACCCTCATATTCTTTAATCATCTCTCATAGGATATTGAATGAAACAATTATAAAGGCTTATTATAATATAAATTATAAGTGGTTTCAAAATGAACCAAAAATGAAAGTTACAGGATTTTCCATATACATCAAGGTCTTTTTATTTCTGAAGTAAATGGCTGGATCCACTCTAAATTTTAAACTACGTTTAATTCTACTTCATAGAACAATTATCTACTTTTGAGAGACAGTAAACCTCTATTTGTGGAATAAATTTTAAAGTGTATAATCCTAATTTCGTACCTGATGTTCACTTCAGTTGATTGATTTACACAGATATTCTAATATCTTGAAGCTAAATTTTCTGAGTACAGTGAAATAAAATTCTACTCATCATTGGTGCCTTATGATGAACACTGCACTTCTACATTTTGCTTTCAATGTAAAAAAAATCAAAAGATATTAAAGTGTTTACTTTTATGACACAAATACAAAGAAAAATAAAGTACTATAAACTTCAATTACAAAATCAATTTTAAACAGAAAACTCCCTTTTAATAAAGTTAAGTACACATAACTACCTTGACATTTTTAAAATATATGGTTGTGATATTTTATAAGTCATCTCAATAAAGCCTATAGCCCTCGACAATTCTTTCATATCTGTGAAGAGTGCTGCAGGCAAGTATGCTATGTGGGAGTCAAAAATGCCTTAGTAGATATTATAATAGGTTATCTGAATATAATCTCAGTCAGGATGCTGACTCCAGTGTACCATTCTTTAGTACTTCAGTAAGGTACTGCACTAGAGGTATCAGCATAACCTGGGAACTCATTAGAAAGGTAAATGCTCTAGTCCCACTGAAACTTACTGGGTTAAAAATTCTGGTATGTGTTTTAATAAGCAAGCCCTCCATGCCTGTAATCCCAGCACTTTGGAAGGCCAAGGCGGGCAGATTGCCCAAGCCCAGGTGTTTGAGACCAACATGGGCAACAAGGTAAAACCTCAAATCTACAAAAAATACATGGTGACACACATCTGTAGTCCCAGCTACTTGGGAGGCTGAGGTGGGAGGATCTCTTGAGCCTCACTGGGGCTGAGGCTGCAAGGAGCTGTGCTCATGCCTCAGCACTTCCAGGCTGGGTGACAGAGTGAATAAATAAAATAAAATTAAAATAAGCAATTCCTCCATTTGTCTCTGAAAAATGCTAATCTGTGAGAACCACTACTCTAGACATCAGGCGTGCCCCATTAGCTGATTATCTCATCTAAAAGGATGAGAATCCTCTAACTTCAAAGCCAGCAACAGCAGGCTCCATCTTCTCATGCTTTAAGTCTGCCCTATTCTCTCTCTGCCTGTTCTGTCTCTAGACACATCCTGGAAAGATTTTTCATTTTGGAGGACTCATGTGATCAGATGAGGCCTACCTAGATAATCCAGAATAATCTCCCCATCTCAAGGTCTTTAACCTTAAGCGTATCTACAAGATATCTTTTGTCATGTGAGGTAACATATTCACAGGTTCTAGGGGTTAGAAGGTAAACATCTTTGGGCACAGAGGGCATTATTCTGCCTAACACAACTCTGAACCCTATAACCCAAGAACTGGGTTAGTTTTTCCAAGAGGATTTTATAAGCATGGGCTTCATAAAGTCAAATTTAGGAAAAACTGAAGTTTCCAATTATGCCTTGGTAACAAGGAATATAGATTTCTATTGAACCTGTGCACATAATTACAAGGCTATGAGAATAAGAAAATGAGGGCTTTCAAAACCTGGAGAAGCCAAGCAGAGAAAATAAGATATATTATTTTATTTCTCTTTACAAAAGCATGGTCTATTAGACTGTTATGAGTTACAGATATCTCAAGAGGAAAAATGTATTCCCTATATGTACAAAAAAAAGAACATTAAAACCCCAGCAATACTCCAAATAAAAACCAAAGTCATCACTCATCAACTCATTCATTTCATGTAATTAATTCTTTTTTGCTCTATTTTGAATTTAGTGGTCTCAGGAACCCACCTCCTTCTCAACTAGAATTCTGGAATTTGTGACTCAGTTTGAACGTAGAGTTTCAAATTTATTTAAGTGATACCATCAGAAGCTGGTACCTAAAAATACCTGACATAGTCCTTTTCCACTGAACTCTGAGATAGTCCTTCTTTGTTTAAGACAAAGTACCATAGCCGGTAGCTGATGGCAATTGCTTTCAGGGAAACAGTGTAAAACAAAAGCTACTGGTAGATTACAAAAGACTTAAAATGGATGTTGTTAACTTATACTTGATAATTTTCAAAAGTTAAAGAACTGGTAAGAGTTCATATGAAGACTAGTGGAACTTAAACAAAATCTGACTGTGCCTATTGCATGCAAAAAGATATTAAAATCAATTCCAAAGTATTTTATTTAAAAAAATCTGTATTTTTTTATGTATCTACTTTTTTTTTTTTTGAGACGGAGTCTCACTCTGTCGCCCAGGCTGGAATGCAGTGGTGCGATCGCGGCTCACTGCAAGCTCTGCCTCCCAGGTTCACGCCATTCTCCTGCCTCAGCCTCCGGAGTAGCTGGGACTACAGGCGCCCACCACCAAGCCCAGCTAATTTTTTTTTGCATTTTTAGTAGAGACGGAGTTTCACCGTGTTAGCCAGGATGGTCTGGATCTCCTAACCTCGTGATCCGCCTGCCTCGGCCTCCCAAAGTGCTGGGATTACAGGCGTGAACCACCGCGCCTGGCTATTTTTTATATATCTATAAAAATAATGATAACTGTATTTTTAAAGAAAAGTATACATTACATCTAATTTATAAAAAATGAACAAAAAATTTTCAGATATAATATTCCCAAGACATAATATGCCATGAACATACCATACATATTGTTAGAATATACCGAGAATATATCAAGGATATCAGTTAACAAGATTCAATAAGTCTAGGGTAAGTCCTAAATATCTGTTTATTAATAAACCTAAACAGGTAAGTGACATAAATTGGAGAATTGCAGAACACTGACCAAGAAGATGCAAAATTCAAATTAAAGAAGTAAAGTAGCATCCACGTTAACATTAAAATAAACAGCTAAAATGACCAATAATATTATACTATTGATGTCTGATATCAGGTAAATACATCCATTGGGAGTCCTATAAATAGAAACATATCCTGGACAGCTAGAGTATTGACAAATCTTTAGGCACTATTCATATAGCACAGTTGCTAAAATATTTATATTAGTAACGTGTTACCCATAGAAATTTAACCTAAAGGATGTTAACCATGTCTTCTGATGTGATATTTCTTCCTATGCAACTCTTCAATAATAACATATCAAATAAACTTAATTATTTTCAGCATCTCCTTTTTGGTAAGATGAAAGCATACATATTTGTGATCTCTGGGGCATCTCAAAGATAGTTTTTGGTGTAAAGTGTATCCTACAAGTTTTATATCATTTTACATTTAGGATTTAATTTCAGAAAAAAAGTGGGATGCAGGAAGAAAGAAAGTCACATGTCTAGGGAGAAAATCATATTAAATGCTTGAAATTTATTTTCTTTATTTATTTAACATTTAAAGAGAAATGTCATATCTTTAGATTTATACTCTCTGTTTTCTGACATATCTTGATTAGAAAAAGTATTAAAAAATGAAATGAAACAAAACACTATAAATGCTCAAAAACCATAAGCACTTTGTGTCCACTTAAAGGCAAATAAGAAAATTAGTTAGGAACCATAAGTTTGATATTCACCTATAACTGAGTCACATGAAGAAAGTAAGATGGCAACCAGGAAACAAACTTTTTAGGGGAATAATCATATGTAGTCCAGGAACAAAAATTATGATGATTATTCAAGTGAAAAAAACAGGCTCAGAAATTGCCTTTTGGCCTACAAATTTGTCTGTAGAGCTATGTCCCAGTACTTAACATGGACACTGCACTGTTTTATGTTGGTAACAGATGGGGTTAATGAGGAGACCAAGTGCACGCCATCTCCTTCTTGACATAGTTAAGGATTCCGAAACATTGAAGCAGAGTTAAAAGCAACATACGTTGAGACCAGTGAGACCTTTTTGGCCCTAATTTCCCGATAGATGTGAAGCTGCTGGCAATGCTGTTCAAAAATGAAAGGGTCCAGCCAGATTTGAAAAGTTGGTAATTCATATCCCTAAGAAAGATTTTTTTCCCTCTGCAATACCACACTTTGAATTTCAATCAATTAAATTGTGTTTCAATCATACATCATAAAATCAATAACATTTTTAACCATCTACCAACACTAGGCTGGGTACAAACAGTGATGATCAAAATAGATGTGTCTCATGACCCTTATATTTTGGTGTTATCAGAAAGGAATAATAGTTGAGCACACATATTAGGTCCCATAGTGCTTAAAATAAAATTTGGAGGTGAGACTTGAGATTAAATGCTAACGGTTAGTGCATATTCAGTAGGAGTCATAGTTTTTTAAGACACTATCACAGATAGTCTTTATATTTTATTCTTAATGAGAATCGAGAAAGTATTGCTGGCTAAAATGGTAACATGAACAAAGAAAAGAGCAACTGGGTGAAAAAAAATCTTACATTGCTTTATTCTTTAAAAATATTTCACATATCCACATAATGTAATTTCTAGAAGTCGCTGTAATTTAGTTCTTATTTTTCATCTTTTCTATCTAGGATAGGTGAAATATAAAAAGGTAATTGATGTGTTCAAGTTTAGTTAAGCTAAAAACTGCCTGAACTAGGACTAGACCGTACATTTTCTTATTTTTAGCCCAGTGCTTTTATACCATAATGTTGTATAAATTACCACTCAGATACCATTTTCTGAAGCAAACAATCACAGGAGATGCTATATATAGTTTGTATGATAGAAATCAGATCTGGTAATAAGAATACCAATTCATAATTTTTAAAAATACATGCTAAATTAGTTTAGAGAAATGGATGGTTGCTTTTTCCCCCAAATTTTCAACAATATTGTACTTTTACCTCTTTACATTGAACATTTGCTGTAATAAATATTTTGAAATTGTTCAACATATTTAAATTATTATTTTCTTTTTTTCTTAAAAAAATAAGAGATGAGGCCTCACTATGTTGCCCAGTCTGGTCTCGAACTCCTGGGCTCAAGTGATCCTCCTGTCTCAGTCTCCAAAGTGCTGGGATTTCAGGCATAGGTCATGATGCCCAGCCTCAAATTATGTAGCTGAAAGCTACATAAGATCTTATCTACATTTTGCTATTAAATAAGCTCTTATTCACTAGGATAATATAAGAAGGAATATATTTAAAGATGAGAAATAATCATAATTATAGAATATAGGAAAATTAGACTGTTATTATATAGATTATCGTACACTGTTTAGTTTCTAATTCCTGTATTTAAGAAAAAAGGAACAGATAATATTATCTAATAAAAAATAAATGTATAAATAGGCAATATTGACACAAATGACAGTGTTATAAAATAAATGGTAGAATTAATCAACTTTCCCTTTTTCATACTTATAGGTATGTACATTTAAGTATTCATATTTCCATTTATAGACCATCCATATATAATACCAGTACTTGAAAGCAAAAAATATTCACTCTTTTCCTCTACTGAAAGCTGTGCAATGTTTTTATATATACCAGTAGCTAGTGAGCAGATTATGAAAATGAAAGAGAGAGGAGGTGAAAATGAGAGAGAGAGGAGGTGAAAGCAAGAAAGAGAAGAAGGGAGGAAGGGAGGAAAGAAGGAAGGAAGGGAAGAAGGGAAGAAGGGAGGAAGGTGAATGGGCAAGCATCACATTAACTTTAATTGTGAATTGGCCTTATGGCCTTTTAAGTCTGAATTCTTTGATACTAAGTTACTAGTGTTCAGAATGTGCAAATGCAGAAAGCAGCAGAAATATAGGGTTATTATTACATAATTGACATTCACAGTCCTATATTACTAAAATCCTTATATAAAGAGAGCCTGTATGTAACTAGTACATGTACAAAGCAAGAAATAGTTGCTAATTATTGTCCACTTTTATTATCAAGCTAATAGAGTACTTTATTGAAGCATTAACTAACATTTTTACTGCTGTATATTTATACTGTAATCTTAGAGCTTATAATTTATAATGTTTATAGAGTACCTTTTTATCATATGGACAGTCTATTAGTAGATAAACATTTAGAGTTCTATTTTATAGATGAAATGAAGGTTTGGGTGGCTAAATGATTTTCTAAAGGCCGCTCAACTAATAAATGGTAAAGTCCAGACTTAACCATATCTTACGAATTTAAAGGCTGTGCACTTTCCATTGCTAAACAATCCCTCTTGTAATGAGTTTTATTATCTAGTGGTCATAATCAAGGCACATGCTCATTAACAGCCATGTGAATAGAAGTCAGAGCAACCAGATGACCGTTGAATTAGCTCCTTTTCCTTTCATGCTAAAGATAATAACTTGAGCATGCTTAGAAAAGTTTAAACTTTCATCTTATTCTAGATATCAAAACACTACCTACTGGATGAATAGCTCTGTCTCCTCTGTAAAATTTTGCTTCTGATCTCAATTAGAATTCAAATTTCGTGCTATGGTGCATAAGGAGTTTATGTCCCCTTAAAATTCGTGTGTTGAAAGTCTTAGCTCCACAGTTATATATAAGAAGGTGGAGCCTTTATAAAGTGATTAGGTCATGGGGGCATTCGTCTCCCGAAGGGGATTAGTGCCCTTATAAAAGACATCCAAGAGGGACATGGTCCCTCTGCCATGTGAGGAGGCAGTAAAAGAGGGTGATTTATGAGAAAGCAGGCCCTCACCGGATATCAAATCTATTGGTGCCTTTATCTTTGATTTCAAATCTTCCAGAACTGTGAGGAATAATTTTCTTTTTTTTTTTTTAAATGGAGTCTTGCTCTGTCGCCCAGGCTGGAGTGCAGCGGCAGGATCTTGGCTCACTGCAAGCTCCGCCTCCCAGGTTCACGCCATTCTCCTGCCTCAGCCTCCCCAGTAGCTGGGACTACAGGCGCCTGCCATCATACCCGGCTAGTTTTTTGCATTTTTAGTAGAGACGGGGTTTCACCATGTTAGCCAAAATGGTCTCGATCTCCTGACCTCGTGATCTGCCCCCCTTGGCCTTCCGAAGTGCTGGGATTACAGGCGTGAGCCACCGCGCCCGGCCTAAATTTTTTTTTTTAAAACCTACGTAGTCTATAGTATTTTGTTATAGCAACTCAAACAGACTAAAATAGCTAATGAGGAGAAGAAGCACTCACCATTTATTTATCTCATTGAAAATTTCTATTTTTTGCAAAGAGGAAAAACCCAAAGTGGAACGTTCCCTGAAATGACCTTCAGATTACAATAAGACATGATGTGCCACAGATGCCTGGCAAAGGTCTCTTAGACCCATTTGTTTTCACAAAGTGTGCCTTCTGATCTTAGGTCTATACTACTTTATCACAAATTATGTTCCACTTCTGATAGAATGAGTTTCCTTCCAGGTGTCCTAAATCCCTAACCCATTCTTCAAAATGGTTACTTTTTCTCCCAGGGCTAAATACTTAACCTGAATGTAAAATGCTTTGGCACAAATAAGTAAAAAATAAGCCTCTTACTGAGGTCCTCAAGTTCTCTTCTGCATTTACCCACTGGGCCATCAATTTCCCAATGATCTAAACCACTCTGTAATTCAAATTGTTATACTTTCTCCCTTCCCCAAGCATACTCAGGTTATCTAAGTCTCAGAAACTTGTGAATATTTATTAGAGAAATCTTATAGGAGTTAACTAGAGTAATTTCTTCTAGGCCATTCCTTGATGCCTGCCACAAATGTGAGAAAAAATATTTCCAAATTTAAACATTTATTTATCTTTATAGCCAACACTTCAGAAGAAGCCTTGAAAAATTATTGAGATTATATCAGATATAGACATTGGCATCAATTTATGGATCTTTTTTCTTATTAATTCCGTCTTTTTATTGACTGTACAATATGCTAAGTAAGATATTGAGAATATAATGCCGTGAAAAATAAAACATGGCTCATTTATTCATGGATTTTAGAGTCTAGTGTGATTGACAGTCAACCAATTACACAAATAAAAATAACCAAGCATTATAATTGCTATGAAATAATGGTCTAAGAAAAGATTAGCACATAAAACATGAGAACTCCCCAAAGAATTTTCCTTAAGGATGTGATATTGAGTTGAGCTTTGAAGAGTAAGATTAAAAGAATGATAAAAATGTTTTGGGCAGAGAAAACAATGTAGACAAGGGCCCTCTGACTGAAAAATATGACACATTCAAAAGAATAAAAAGAGTCTGCATGACTGGCACAGAGAAGGAGAATATGATGTATGCTGTGATAAACTTTTGACAGTCCTTCTCAGTTCGGTTTCTCTGTTGCCTATCATATCTGCTTTTTGTAGCTTTTCTTTTCTGTCCTTTTTATTTTCTTTCTTCTTTTTCTACTATCCCAGTTCTTTTCATCTTTTTATTTTCCCTACAAAATGGTGAATGCTTATAACCCATGATCAGATAATAAGTAAATTTACTAGGCTTTCAAGAAATGTACTAACGAGTAAAAACTATGTATAAAGTAAAGCAGTTTCACAAACCTTTCTTTTGTTTTTGTATTAAGTACTACAACATTTTAAGCAACATACATATTTAGGCTATTACAAACTCTTTTAAAATTATGATTCTGAAAATGTAACAAGAATCTTTTATGTAGTAATTTTTCATAGTCCATAATTAGTACTTATGCATTGAGTATAGATTAAGTGGATTAGAAGATTAAAATAGCTAGATACTCATGTTTTTACCCCATGCTTCTCACTGAAATCAATTAGGAAGACAGAGAGAGTTAATATGTGAATAAGTGTCACATAGAAAATATTTTGATACCAACCATTGGAAAAGAACAAAACTCGACATATAAATGCATTACAGATCTCATGTACAGGGCAAAATTGTCTAAAAGAAATCGGCATGTCCCTAATCCATTCAAACAACAAAATCTTTTTGAAAATATAAGTTCTAGATGTTCAGGCTTGCTGCAGAAGAAAGTTGAGTGATTCCCATAGATTTCTCTTTTTATACTGCATTATAGCTAGGAAGGAAGAATAAAGTGGGATATATGCTTCTTAGCTTTTTGATACCTAGTTGTATAAACTAGAAATGTGGATGGAAATGTGATGGACAGGAGAAAAAAAAGGTTGAGCAGAAAGCAGCTCTGTAGCCACTAACTCAAGTCTGTTGAGCCTAGATAAAAAAATTTCTACTGAGAAAAACTATGAGAGCAATGAAAACTCCTACTTACACACATAAAAATGGGGCATCAAATACCTGGGGGCAAATATGGCACCCAGGGGAAAGGACCCAATAGATGAAGAGAGAAAGTATCTTATAAAGTATAAACCTAATCAAAACTTTCAGATGATTCACACCATTTTCCCCAGCTTTTCCCAACAATCTGTGATATAAAAATCGACAAAATTTTAAAAAGTTGTCAGTGGTATGAGCAACATAGCAGGTTAGATGTTCGATTTCCTATTCAATATATTGATGTGTGCACATAAAACAAAAGTTAACAACAATCACACATTCACACACAAAAGAAATACTTCTTTCTCAAGAAAAAAACACACTTGCACCTACTACATGCCTAAAGGAAATCCTAAAATTCTCTCTGCCAGCAGCTACAATAGAGAACTTTGGAATTATTAAGAAGTGGTAATGACAGTGACAGAATAGAATGGGGAAAGACAATGAGGCATTGAATAGTAGATGTTTGAAATCAAAAGGAAACATGGGTTTGAGCCTTGTGTGGCATTTGCACAGCATCTAAGCACATATGAAGGTGTAGAAAGAAGGTATAAAATTAGCCCAGTAACACAAAGGCAACAGATCCCATGAAGTATGAGGAATAAATGTCTTCTAAAAGAGAGAGGGGCCAGCTGTGGTGACTCATGCCTATAATCCCTACACTTTTTGAGAGGCTGCGGTGGGAGGATTGCTTGAGCCCAGAGTTCAAGACCAGCCTGGGCAACATGGCAAAACCACATGTCTACAAAAAATGCAAAATTAATCACGTGTGTTGGCATGCACCTGTAGTCTCAGCTACTCAGGAGCCTGAGGTGGGAGGACCACTTGAGCCCTGGGAGGTTAAGGCTGCAGTGAACAGTGATTGCACCATTGTAGTCCAGCCTGGGTGACAGAGTGTATTAGTCTGCTCTTGCATTGCTATAAAGACATACCTGAGACTGAATAATTTACAAAGAAATGAGGTGTAATTGGCTCATAATTCCACAAGCTGTGCAGGAAACATGACTGGAGAGACCTAAGGAAGCTTTCAATCATGGCAGAAGACAAAGGGGGAATGAGCATTTCACATGGCTGAAGCAGGGGGAAGGGAGGGAGTGGGGAGGTGGCACACACTTTTAAACGACAAGATATCATGAGAACTCTATTACTAGAACAGCACCAAAGGGATGGTGGTCCACCATTCATAGAAGATCCACCCCCATTATCCAATCACCTCCTATCAGACCCCACCTCCAACATTGGGGATTACAATTAAACATAAGATTTGGGTGGAGACACCCATATCACAGAGTGATACCCTGTCTCAAATAAATAAATAAATAAATAAATAAATAAATAAATAAATAAATAAATAAATAAAGAGAGAGAAAGATCTTACAAGGCAGGGGCCAGGAATTTTGGTGACAGCAGTCAGTGGAGGAACTAGAGAGCATTGGAAGCTCCCTGGAACATAATTGGGTTCAGAAAGTCAAGCTTGGCTGTCTAGATGAACCATATTGAAAGAGAATAGTAGCCTCCACAAAGTTTCTGGGAGAGATTTACTTGCCTTCTCCCCTTATGCAAAAAGAAGCTGGTACAGGAAAATTGAACTTAGAAGCAGATAATACCAGTAAGTAAACTGTTAAGTGAGAAATAGGCAAAATTGTGTTTCTTAGAAAAATAAATCATTCACAAAAATAAAGATAAATTTTTAAAGAACACAGGATATATAGAGCTGGTAAATACCAATATAGGGAACATAAAGGATAGAAATACTAAATTAGTAAACTGAAACAAAAATACAGATTAAAAACTACTGGTAAGAAATTGATAGAAGAGCAGGGAAAAGATAGCCAATATAGGCATACTTGGAGTTTCCAAAGAAAAAGAACAATTGGAGAAAACAAATATTTGGTAATATAATTCAACCAGCATTTCCTGAAGTAATAGAATCTGAAGTTGAAAGAGGACATTTTCTGAAAATTAATCAAGAGTGTTTGAGCCATGGTAAAGATGGCCAACTAGGTGCAGTCAGGAAGAACTTCTCCCACTGAGAGACTAGACCATCAAGAAGACTGGAACACTCCACGCAGATCTTTGGAAGGAAGGCATTAAAAGTGGACAGCATTGGGGGACTGAGGGAGGATGCAGACTCTAGGCTAAAGGGGGAAGATTGGAATCCTGAATGGGATTGCAGAGCACCAGTTCCTGGCCCTGATGGGCTACTGGGGAAGAGGTGAGTTAAATAAAAATGAAGTGGCTCATTCTCACCACAGACTTCTGGAATCCTAGCTACAGGAACCACTACAACCCCCATGAACATTTGAGCAGGCAAGGTGTGCTGCTTGAAGACTTGGCAGGGACAGAGAATTAGTGAACAAGCATAAAAGTCTCTAATAAGTATACTAAGTGAAAAACAGAAAGTACCATATTTAACCCTTTTAGGGTTAGTTGTCTCCACATAGTTCCTGGGAGGGAGGGACTTACTTGCTCTTTCCCCTTATGCAAAAAGCTGTTGCAGGAAAATTGAACTTACAAGCGGACAATAAGAGTAAGTAAACTGTTAAGTTAGATACTGGCTAAACTCAGTTTCTAAACTCTCAGAGAAAAAAAGAGAAATATAGAAAAAAGCAAAAGGAATACACAGCATATGGTAGAAAAGTGCAATATAAAGTACAATTGAGATGCTAACAAGAGGGAAAGAGGGAAGGTAGAAAAACAAATACAAGAGCTTATCACTGAGAACTTCTAATTCTAATAAAAGCCTTCGATCTATATATTCTGTAAGCATTGGGAACACCAAACTAGAAGAAAAATGTCAAAAATACCTAAGTCACCATAGTAAAATTGATGAAAGCAAAAAGAAAGAAAAATGCTTTAGATGCATCAATAATAAGAAGATAAAACCAGTTCTGCTAAAATGAGACATATGTGTTCATATATAAATAGCCATGCTATGCAAAATCCCACTATAAATTTACAGGAATTATGGCTAAATGGAGTTACAGGCACAACACTCAAAAACTTTTTAGTGATCATGATGTGGATCTGTACAAAGAGCAGCACAGTTTTACATGTTACATGATTAAGAAATGCATTACTATAATAAATACCTTGAAAAAGCTGGAAGTTTCTTATAAAGTGGGAAGTCAAAAGATTTGGAGCTGATAATACAATCATCTGAGTTTTTTTTAAATGTGTCTAATCATCACTACTTTCAGTAACTGCATTATACAGTCATTTTGAGTATAAAATACAAGCAAATCAATTAAAAGAATATGTGTCAAACTTTTTAAGCAATGACTAATTATTATTATTTATCAAGGAAGTAAAAATAAAAACCAGTTTTT
Source organism: Hylobates moloch (assembly GCF_009828535.3). NCBI lineage: Eukaryota > Metazoa > Chordata > Mammalia > Primates > Hylobatidae > Hylobates > Hylobates moloch. Next base: position 56,416,281 of record NW_026652276.1, on the reverse strand, counting down.
ACCACTTTATATCCACTAAAATGGTGGAGATAAAAGTGTATCTAGTGCGGCCAAGAAGGTAGAAAAACTATAATTCTCTATATTTCAAGTGATTATGTAAACTGACAAAACTACTTTGGAAAACTGTTATATAGCTTAAAATATATTTATGGTATGATGGAACAATAGCACTAATATGTATTTACCCAAGAGTAATGAATGTATATGCTCACAAAAAGATTTGTAAAATAATATTCATAGCAGTTTTATTCATAATGGTTAAAAACTGGAAACAACACAAGTATACATCAACAGGTGAATGGATGCAAAACTTTTGGCATATGCTTATATTTTAAGTAGCAAATGGTATAAAATACTAATTCATGCAACAACATGGAAAAATCAAAATATATAAATTTATATATTATTAATTTATATATAAATGTATATATGATAAATTTTTTAAAAGCCAAAGCTAACATTGCTGCAAAAAGAGAAAAAATATTTTATGATTCAATATATATGTAGTTCCAGGATAAGGAAATCTAAGCTATGGTGATAAAAATCAGATCAGTTGTTACTGGACGCCAAGGCATTGAAAGTAAAGTATCAGAAGAAGCTTCCAGTGATTACAGAAGTAATTTTTATCTTAATTTATATTGTGGTTCCAGATATGCATATATTTGTCAAGACTCACCAAATTGTATACTTAAAAGCAGCTCTTTTTATGTACACTATACCTCAGTAAAATTGATTTTTAAGATTCTGAATACAACCCAAATGCCCATTAATAAATGAACAGATAAAACATTTGAAATACAGCCAGGGGCAGTGGCTCATGCCTGTAATCCCAGCACTTTGAGTGGCAAGGTGGGCGGATCCCTTGAGGTCAGGAGTTCGAAACTAGCCTGGACAACGTGGCGAAACCTCAACTCTACTGAAAATACAAAAGTTAGCTGAGCGAGGTGGCATGCACCTGTAGTCCCAGCTACTCGAGAGGCTGAGGCAGGAGAATTGCTCGAACCTGGGATGGGGCGGAGGTTGCAGTGAGCTGAGATAGCACCACTGCCCTCCAGCCTGGGTGACAGAGTGAGACTCTGTCTCAGAAAACAAGCAAACAAAAACAAAGGAAAAAAATGTGAAGTATACTCATATAATGTAATATTTATTGAAAATAAAAATAAACCATTGATCCACGTTAACAACCTAGATAAATCTGAAAAACATCATGTTAAGTAAAATTAGAACACATACTATATAAATGCATTTGCATGAATTTCTATAACCAGCAAAACTAAGCTAAGCTGCTAAAAGTCAGAATACTGACTGCTTTGGATGAGACAAGGGGATGGGGTGGAAAGAAAAAACAACAAGGATTTCTGAGATGATGGGAAAGTGGCAGAGCTCGTAAAATTCACAATTAAAATTTGTTGATTTTCTTGGATGTTACTTATACCTCAGTAATTAAAGATAGTATAGAAATATATGGGTGGATGTCTGAAAAAAAAATCTGTGACTATTTCACTTTAAAATATGTTGTACTATTTGAGATTGTATTAAATGCCTAACATATGCAATAAAATATGAAAAAAATCAAGCTATGTTTTTGCTAGTTCTAGTATGTAACTAGTATGTACACTAATTGATATCTCAAAAATGAATTTCAAGTTCTCTGAAAATGAATCCAAAATTGGAGCAAGCAGAGAGGAAAACATTGTTAGTCAAAAAAAAGATGCATGATTCTAATTTGGGGGTGGAAATATACAAATAATTAAAAAATAAAACACCTCCTGTCATCATGATAACTGCATATATTCGTTTACAATCTTATGGAAATAAAAACATAAAAGATCAATGTATTTGCTCAGTGTTTCCAGAGTCATCTTCAAAAAGACAACCTCCTGTCTTATATATCAAGATCTAATCATGCAGCTCAGTGGCCTGCATCTATGCCTTCACTGCTTGAGAGTGAATTTTGCCCATAACTGTAACCAAAGGCCAAATTGGAGCACAAGTCAATCCATCATCTGTTTAAATTTTTTTCACTCATTATGACATTAATATTACTAGGTAGATAACATCTAACTCCTCTAAGACACCTATACTAATTCCCCTTCATTCTAATAAAACATTTTTCTGATTCCTCTAAATTTTATATTATATTCACATGTTAGGGAGAAAGGCAGAAATAGACTCCAACATAAATTGGAATACTGTAACTTGTCCCCCAAAAAGTATGCACTAGGCCAGATGTCGGTGAGTCCTGTCTCTCCTTTGTGTTCCTTATCAATTGTATCACACTACTTTAGAGTCTTTGTTGTTAACCAATCTACTTTCAATACTCTCTAATTTGTTCTAGCACCCACTCCAGTGCTCATGTAATCTGATTAACATCCAGAAACTTACACTGTCTATTTGTAGTTGTAACACCAAAATAGAATTCACTAAATCTGTGGTTTTTAATAATTTCTGGGCTCACAAATGCTTTTGAGAGTGTAATAAAAGTATGAACTAACTCTCCTGAGTAGATCGTATAGGTTTTCTTCTGGACACCAGATTGAGAGATCTTTCTACAAGCAGACCTCCACGTTTGATTGTACATACTTTGAACACTAGTGTTTTGGCAGCTTCAGATATCTCTATATATCATTATCTGAGATAGACTTTTATGCAAATTTTATAAGATTGGCAGGATTTTTAAATTTATTTTAATTAGACATAATAATTGTACATGTTTATGAGGTACAATGTAATTTTTAAAATCTGAATACAATTTGTAATAAATTAGGGTAATTAGCATATCTATTATTTCAGGCATTTGTCATTTTTTGTGGTAAGAAGGTTCAAAATCATTTGTTCCAGTTATTTTGAAATGTACAGTATAGTATTGTTAACTATGGTCAACCTACTGTGCAATGGAACACTGGAACTTACCCTATCTAACTAGAACTCTATAATTGTGTATACTTTGACCACCTTTGTACTTCTTCCCTAACCTTCCCAGCCTCTGGTAACCATTATTTCTCTCTCTGTTTCTATCGGATCAACTTTTTAAGATTCCATATATGAGCGAGAACATGCAATATTTGTCTTTCTGTTCCTGGTTTATTTAACTTGACATAATGTCCTTCAGGCTTATCCATGTTACTACAAATGGTAGAACTTTATTCTTTTTTTATGGACAAATGATATTCTGTTGTGAAAATATACCATTTCTTTTCTCCATTCACCCATCAGTGGATACTTAGTTTGATTCCATATCTTGGTTGTTGCGAATAATGCTGCAATAAACACAGAAGTGCAGATATCTATTTGACATATTGATTTCATTTCCTTTGGATATATACCCAGTAGTGGGATTGCTGAATTGTATTATAGTTCTATTTTTAATTTTTGAGGAACCATCATATTGTTTTCGAAAGTGGCTGTACTCACTTGTATTCCAAGAAACAGTGTATAAGAGTTACCCTTTTTCCATATATCCAACAGTATTTATTATTTTTTGCCTTTTATATAATCGCCATTCCAATTAGGGTGTGATGCTATCTCAATGTGGTTTTGATTTGCATTTCCCTGATTAGTGATGTTGAGCATTTTTTTAAATATACCTGTTTGCCATTTGTATGTCTTCTTTTAAAAAGTGTCTATTCAGACCTTTTGTCAATTTTTAATCAAATTATTTGTGGGGTTTTTTTGCTATTGAGTTGTGTAAGTTATTCACATATTGTAGATATTAACTCCTTGTCAGATGAATAGTTTGAAAATATTTTCTGCCATTATGTAGGTTGTACTTCCACTCCGTTTATTGTTTCCTTTGCTGTGGATAAGCTTTTTAGTTTGATATAATCTCATTTATCTGTTTTTCCTATGGTTACTTGTGCTTTTGAGGCCTTATCCAACAAAAGTCCTTATCCAGACCTACATCATGATGCATTACCCCTATATTTTCTTCCAGTACTTTCACAGTTTTGGGTCTTAATTGTAACTCTTGAATACATTTCAAGTTAACTTTTAAGTAGTGAGGGGTAGGAGTCTAGTCTCATTTTCCTATATGTGGTTATCAAGTTTTTCCAGCACCACTTATTTCCTTTATTGGTACATAATATTCTTACATATTTATAGGATACATACAAGTACGTTTTATATGAACAGAATGTGTAATGATCAAGTCAGGGTATTTGAGGTATCCATTACCTTGAGCATTTAGCAATTCTGTGTTGGTAACATTTTAAGTTCTTCTTACTACATTGAAGTAAACAATACATTGTTGCTAACTACAGTCAATTCATTCTGCTATTGAACATGAGAGCTTACTTCCAGATTACTGTAAGTTTATACCCATTCACCAACCTCTCTTCATCTCTCCCTCCCATCTGCACACCCTTCCCAGCCTACAGTATCTATCATTCTATTCACTATCCCCATGGGACCAAGTTTTTTAGCTCCCAAATGTGAGTGAGAACATGCAGAATTTTTTTTGTGCCTGGATTGTTTCACCTAACATAATAACCTCCAATTGGCATCCATTTTGTTGTAAATGACATGATTTCATTCTTTCTATTGTTGAGTAGTATTCTTTTGTGTATATATATAGTATTGTTTTAGTTGTCTGTGCTTTTGAGGTCTTAGCCATAAAATCGTTGCCCAGACCATCAGTTTTATTCTCCGCATATGGATATCCAATGTTTCCAGCGCCACTTGTTGGAGAGAATGTGCTTTCCCCGTTCTTGGTGCCTTGCTGAAAAACAATTAACTATAACTATGTAGATTTATTCCTGGGTACTCTATTCTGTTCCCTCGGTCTGTGTTTCTATTTTCATACCAATATCATGCTGTTCCGGTTACTATAGCCTTGTTTTATATATATATATATATATATAAAATATGTGTGTGTGTGCATGTGTGCACGCGCACATGCATGCGCTTGTGTGAGTGCTTGTGTGTGTTTGAGACAAGATCTCACTCTGTCACAGAGGCTAGAGTACAGTGGCACAGTCTCAGCTCACTGTATCCTGGAGCTCCCAAGCTCAAGTGATCCACTTCAGCTTCTCAAGTAGCTGGGACTAAATGTGCATGCCACCACAAATGGCTAATTATTTTAATTTTTTTTGTAAAGAAGAGTTCCTACCATATTGCTTGATCACGAGCTCCTGGGCTCAAGCAATCCTGCCACTTTGGCTTCTCAAAGTGCTAGGATTACAGGCATGGGCCACCATGCCCAGACCCTTGTAATATATATTGAAGTCAAGTAGTGTGATACTTCCAGCTTTGTTCACTTTGCTTATGATTAGTTTGACTATTCTGACTCTTGTTTGGTTTCATATGAATTTTATGGTTTTTCTATTTTGTGAAAAATAACATTGAAACTATGTAGAGATTTCATTCTATATATATATATATATATATATATATATTGCTTTCGGTAGTATGGCTATTATAATGATATTAATTCTTCTGATCTATGAGCATAAAATTTTTTTTCATTTGTTTGTGTCCTCTCCAATTTCTTTCATCAATGTTTTGTGGTTTTCCTTGTAGTGAGCTTTTACTCCCTTGGTTAAATGATTTCCTAAGTGTTTTTCTGTAGCTATTGTAAATTGAATTCCTTCTTAATTTCTTTATTGATACATAGAAATGTTATTGATTTTTGTATGTTGATTTCATATTCTGAAACTTTACCAAATTTGCTTATCAGCTCTAAGAGATTTTGGTGGGATCCTTTTCCAAATTTCAAATAATGTTATCTACGAAAGCGCACAATTTGACTTTCTTCTTTCCAATTTGGTTGTCTTTTATTTTTTTTTTCTTGCATGATTATTCTGGATAGGACTTCCAGTACTATGTTGAATAAGAGTGGTGAAAGTAGGCACCTTGTCTTGTTCCAGTTCTTAGAAGAAAAGCTTTCAACTTCTCCCCATTCAGTATAATGCTGTTTGGTTTGTCACATATGGCCTTTAATATGTTGACTATGACTAGTTTGTGGAGAGTATTTATCATGAAGGGATGTTAAATTTTATCACTTTTTTCTGCATCTGTTGAGATAATCATATGGTGTTTGACCTTATTTTATTTATGGGATGTATCATGTTTATTGATTTGCCTATGGTAAACCATTCTTGTATCCCTGGGATAAGTGCCACTTTATCATGGTGTATAGTCTTTTTGATGCACTGCTAAATTCAGATTGCTAGTATTTCATTGAGAATTTTTGCATCTATGTGTATCAGGGATAGTCACCTGTAGTTTTGGTTGTTGTCATTGTTGCGTGCTTATCTGCTTCTGTTATTAAGGTTATGCTAGATTTGTAGAATGAGTTAGGAAGTATTTCCTCCTCTTCAATTTTATTGGAATAGTTTACAGAAGATTTTTAATGGTTCTTTCTTATATGTTTTGTAGGATTATGCAGTGAATTCATCAGATCCTATACTTTTCTTTGTTGGGAGATTTTTTTTTTACAGATTCAGTCTTGTTACTTATTATTGGTATGTTTATGTTTCCTATTTCTTTTTTATTCAATCTTGGTAGGTTGTACATTTCCAGAAATTATTGCCTCTGGATTTTCAGTTCATTAGCATATAGTTTTTCATATAGCATATAGCCTCTGATTCATAGCCTCATACCTAGCATTTAGTCTCTGATAATCTTTTGTAATTCCGTGGTATCAGTTGTAACGTCTTTTTCGAGTTCTGATTTTGTTTATTTGGGTGCTCTCTCTTTTTTTCTTTGTTAGTCTAGGAGGGAATTTATCAGTTTTTTTATATTTTCAAAGAACCAACTTCTCATTTCCTTGAAGCTTTGTATTGTTTTCTAGTCTATATTTCATTTAGGTCTGTTCTGATCTTTACAGTTTCTTTCCTTTTGATAATTTTAGGTTTTATGTATTCTCACTCTTCTAGTTCTTTTAGGGGCATCATAAAATTGTTTATTTGAAATATTTCTACTTTTTTGCTGTAGTATTTGTTGCTATAAACTTCCACTTTAGTATTGCTTTTGCTGTATTCTACAGGTTTTGATCTGTTGTGGTTTAATCTCATTTGTGTCGACTGTTTTTTTTCAAATTTATATCTTAATTTCTCCATTGACCCAATGGTCATTCAGGAACATATTGTTTAATTTCTATGTATTAGTTTTTGTAAGTTATTCTTGGTATTTATTTCCAGTTCATCTTATTGTGGTTTGAGAAAATACTTAGGATACTTGATATGATTTTGATTTCTAACAATTTGTTGAGACTTGTTTTGTGGCCTAATATATGGTTTATCCTTGAGAATGTTCCATGTGCTGACAAGAAGAATGTGTATTCTGCAACTGCTGAATATAATGTTGTATACATTTCTGTTAGGTTCACTTGGTCTAAAGTCCAGTTTAAATCCAATGTTTCTGTGTTGATTTTCTATCTAGGTGATCTGTCTAGTGCTATGAGTTGGGTATTGAAATCCCCCATTATTATTGTATTGGAATCTCTCTATCTTTAAATTTAGTAATATTTGCTTTTTGAATCTCCATGCTCCATGTTGAATGCATATACATCAAATATATTTAGAATTCTCATATCCTCTTGCTAGATTAATCCCTGTAACATTATATAACAACCTTCTTTGTCTTTTTTTTTTTTAACTGTTTTTGGCTTCAATATGTTTTATCAGATATAAGCTTCCCTACTTATGCTCACTTGTGGTTTCCGCTTGTGTGGAATATCTTTTTACATCCCTTTACTTCCTTTTTTTTTTTTTGGACGGAGTCTCGCTTTGTCGCCCAGGTTGTAGTGCAGTGACGCGATCTCGGCTCACTGCAACTTCCACCTCCTGGGTTCATGCCATTCTCCTGCCTCAGCCTCCCAAGTAGCTGGGACTACAGGTGCCCACCACCATGCCTGACTAATTTTTTGCATTTTTTTTAGTAGAGACGGGGTTTCACCGTGTTAGCCAGGATGGTCTTGATCTCCTGACCTCCTGATCCACCTGCCTCATCCTCCCAAAGTGCTGGGATTACAGGCGTGAGCCACTGTGCCCGGCCTATATCCTTTTACTTTCAATCTATAAGTATCTTTATGGGTAAAGTGCATTTATTGTATGCAGCACATACTTGAATCATGTTTTTTAATTCATTCAGTCTCTATCTTTTAAATGGAGAATTTAATCCATTTACATTCAAAGTTATTACTGATATTATTGATATAACAGGTTTTGTTCCTGTCATATTGTTAATTGTTTTTTGGTTGTTTCATGTATTCTTCGTTCCTTTTTCTGCCATCGTTCGTCATTGTGCTTTGGTAGTTTTCTCTGTAGTACCATTTGAATCCTCTCTTTCTCCTTTGTGTGTATGCTTTACCATTGAGTTGTATACCTTTGTGTGGTTTCATTATCATATTGCTGTCCTTTCAGTTCTGGGTTTCTTGAGTATTTCTCACAGGACTGAGCTAGTGTTGATGAATTCTCTCAGCTTTTGCATGTCTGGGAAAGAATTTATTTCTTCTTTATTTATGAAGGCTAATTTTGATGCCTTCAAAAACCTGGGCTGGCAGGTTTTTATTTTATTTCAGCACTTTGAATATCTTATTCCATTCTCTACTGGCCTGTAAGATTTCTGCTAAGTAATTTTCCATTAGTCTAATGCAAGTTTCTTTATAGACATTATACAGTTTCAGTTTTTAAAATTCTCCCTTTGCCTTAGACTTTAGACAGTTTGACTATAATGTGCCCAGGAGAAGACCTTTTTGCATTATATCTGCTTGGTGATCTCAGAGCCTTCTGTATCTTGATGTCTAAATATTTGGCTCAACTTAGGAAGTTTCCATCTATTATTTGTTAAATAGGTTTTCTAACCTTTTCCTTTTCTTTTTGCTCTTTGGAACTGCAATAGTACAAAAATTTGGTTGCTTTATGGTGTCCCATATATCACGAAGGCTTTATTCATTTTTTAAATTCTTTTATATTTGTCTGTCTTCAAGTTATGAGATTCTTAATTCTATTTGATCTAGTCTATTGGTGAAGCCTTTAAATGTATTTATTTGCATTTATTCAATAAATTCTTTAGTTCCAGAATTTTTGTTTGGTTCTTTTTATGATATCTTTTTAGTTAATTTATTATTATATCCTGAATTGTTTTTTCAATTTATTTGAATTGTTTTTCAAAATTCTCTTGAATCTCCCTGAACTTCTTTAGAATCAATAATTTAAACTATTTTTCCCAGAATGTGTTAATTTCTTTTTGATTGGGATCTATTGCTGGAGAATTATTGTATCCCTTAGGATGTGTCATATTTTCTTGCTTTTTAATATTTCCTGTGTCCTTGCATTAATATCTTTACATCTGGTGTGTCAGTCACTTCTTCCAATATTTTGAATTTGTTTTCATAAAAGCTGTTGAGAAACTGTGAGAGATTTTGATAATATTAAGACCAGGGAAGCAGGAATATTTCTTCTTCTCCTTTACCAAACACAATAAAGACCTTTGGTCTTTCTCAATTTGAAAAAGCTTCTAGCCACTTCTCTACATAGGCAGAAAGAGATTACCTTGTAGAAATATATCTTTGGTTTTTTGAGACTTTAGAGAAACTCATTTTAGTTTATACAAATTAAATATAGTAATAAACACTTTTAGAGAAAAAATGGTTTCGACGTGGCATGACTGCACTACACCTTGTTTTTAATATTCAGAGATCTGGAAAGTATGGACCAATTTATTTAACTAGAGGTCTCTTTGGTGGTAGAGACCCAACATTCTCTCCCTAAATTTCAAAATTCTGGAAATTTGTCAGCTGAATCCGAGTATCCCTGATCAAGGGACATTACAAGCTAAATGTTATTAATTGGCTGACCATGAGAGGAGAGTCAGGATCGATTACCTGAGCCTAACAAAAGGACATAAAGTTTCTTCCACAAATGATGTTGTTTGGGGAAAATGACATGTGGACCTTGGAGTTTTGGGTTAGGGAATTATAATGGTGTAAGTAGCAATCTCTATTATCTACTATTGGTTCCACTTCTCTGATGGAACCCTAAGTGACACATAATTCAGCATTGGGAATGATTCCAGAAAAAGACTCTTAAGGATGAGTTCTCTAAATTGATTCTATGATTTATGAGATGATGTCTTAGTCCACTTTGTGCTAATGTAACAAAAAATATCATAAATTGGGTAGTTTATAAAGAAAAGGAATTGCTTTCTCACAGTTCTGGATCCTGAAAAGTCCAAGATAAAGGTACTAACAGGTTCAGTTATTTGGTGAGGGCTTTACTTTCTGGATGGGGGACACTGTGTCCTCATGTGGAAAGTGGAAGGGCAAGAGACTGAACACTGTGTGAAGCTTCTTTAGTAGAGGCTTTAATCACATATGTGAGGGAGAAGCTCTTATGGCTCAATTACCTCTTAAAGGTTCCACCTCAATACTATCTCACTAGCAACACATTAATTTTGGAGAGGACATATTCAAACCATAGAACATGAGCTCTCTAATATGATTTGATATAAAAACGTTGACTTTGCTTCCAATGGTAAAGAAAGCACTGACAGTACATGGCATGCAGTGGCAAAACAGTTACTCAAATTATCATGCTAAGATGCTTCTATAAAGGCAAGGCTCTGGGTGATGATGCATTTGCCCTCACAGAATATTACAGTTAAAATAAGGAGAATTATATGGTTGTTTGTTTAGTTGAATCTAACTGCACTGGAATGCTTAAGGAAAGACAACGATAAGCTTGTTACTTTAAATTCCTAGCTCAAGGCCTTACATAAGAGACATGAAAGCTTTTATGAATGACCTGGAGAAAAAGAGCTCTCTTCCTGAAGCCACAGGACCAATATTTCTAAAAATCAAAGTTTAATCTTTTGGGTGGCTGACCACAAGCACGATGAACTCTTAAACATGTTAGGCTCTCTTTTATTAAAGTTAGGACATTGATTAGGAAGAAATGAGATTCTAACAATTAGAATGGAAACAAATTCCAATGAATACTGGAAATGCGAAGCAGGCTGAGAGGACTGCTCAACTGTGAATATGTGCCACATTTCATACAAAAGTAACCATGACTTAAAAGAGCCTAAAAGGTAGAATTCAGAGCCATGGAGATTTATTCCCAGGCCTTGAGACTATTTAAGAAACTCTCAACAGTAGTCCACTTGAATTTCAGGAACTCTATGGACCAGTGACTCACTTGAGCTTCCTAGTTTTAGGGTTTTTAATAGGAGTGTCTACAGTGGTTATCCTGTGTCTATCCCACCATTGTATGGCAGGTGTGTGGCAGGGAAACAGATAGTTTATATCTTCAATTTCACAGGTCAAGATAAACTGTGTTCAAATAGTTGTACTTAAGACATTACACCTGAGAAGCCTTATCAACACCTGGACCTCATTTAAAGAATAAGATTTTGGAGTTTGTGCTGATGCTATAGTAAAATGAGACTTTAAGTGGCCTTGGAAATGAGGCAGTATATCTCAAATGTAAGAGGGGTGTGAATCATTGGGAGTTACAGGGGACTCTGTAGAAGGCAGCCTCTGAGATGAACCCAACTACCTGTTGGTATCCAGGCTTGTATATAATCCCCTTGTCTTGTGTGTGGGCTGAATTCAGTGACTCATTTCCAATGAAAATGATAAGTGTTAGTGAAGATGTAAAGAAATTGTAATTCATTAGACACTATTAGGTGTAACGTAAACTGGTTTAGATAACATAGAAAATGGTATAGATATTTTCCAAAAAAATTGAAAATAGAACTACCTTATGATCATGAAATTCTACTTCTGATTGTATATATGTGAAATAATTGAAATCAGAATCTTGGAGAGATATCTGCACCCCCTTGTTAATTGCACCATCATTCACAATAGCCAAGATATGGAAACAATTCAAATATCCATTGAAAGATAAATAAAGAAAATGTTGTAAACATACAGTGGAATATTATTCAGCCTTAAAAAAGTAAATTCTACTGTTTGAGACAACATGAATGGACCTAGAAGATATAACGCTAAGTTAAATAAGCCAGTCACAGAAGGGCAAATGCTGCATAATCCCACGTATATGAGGTATCTAAAGGAGTCATATTCATACAAGCAGAAAATAGAATACTGGTTGTTAGCAGATGGGGGAGGAGGAAATGGGAAATTGTTGTTAAATGGATGTAAAGTTTCAGTTATGCAAGACACATAAGGTATAGAAATATGTTGTACAGCATGGTAACTATAATTAACAATACAGTATTGTGCACTTTAAAATATGTTGAGGGGATAGGTCTCGTGTTAAGGTATTCTTATCACACACACACACATACACACACACACGGAGACACATACAAGAAAACACAACAGAACACAAAGAAATTTCTGGAAGTAATGGGTATGTTTAGTACCTTGATTGTGGGGATGATATCAGGGGTATATACATATGTTCAAACTCATCAAAATGTATACATTAAATATTTGCAAATTTTGTAGATCATTTCAATAAAGCATTCTTAAAAATACATCAGAAGTAATATTACTTCTGAGATTAGGTCATATGTCTGAGGCACACTCTTCCTCAATTTGTCTTAGATCATTTGCTCTGGGTGAAGCCAGCTACCATGTTGTGAGGTGTCCTACAGAAAGGTCCATGGAGCCAACAGCAACAGTGAGTTGACATTGTCAGTCCAACAGCCCACACGAAACTGATGTCTGCCAAAAATCTTGCAAGTGACTTTGGAAGCAAATTCTGCCCTAGCCAAGCCTTTAGAGGAGAATTCGGGCCCAGCTCACAGCTTGACTACACAGTTACGAGACCTTGAGCCAATACCAGCCATCTAAGCTGCTCTCAAATTTATGATCTACAGGATTTCTAAGATAATAAATGTTTGCAGTTTTAAGTTGCTAAATATTGGAGTAATTTGCAACAATATATAATTAATATAGTACTTCTAAAATGAATAAACCAAATTATAAGAGATATAGACTGTGTTTCTGATGGCAGTATCCCAAATTTTCTTACAAAGCAACTGAAAACTTCAGTAGTTTCCAAATACATGGGTTCTATATCCATGGATTCAAACAACCATATATTAAAAATTTTTTGGCTGGATGCAATGGCTCACACCTGTAGTCCCAAAACTTTGGGAGGCCATGGTGGGCTGATCATGAGGTCAGGAGTTCGAGACCAGCCTGGCCAACATGGTGAAACCCCATCTCTACTAAAGATACAAAAAATTAGCTGGGCGTGGTAGCATGCCTGTAATCCCAGATACTCAGAAGGCTGAGGCAGGAGAATTGTTTGAACCAGAAGGCAGACGTTGCAATGAGCAAAGATCACGCCATTGCACTCCAGCCTGGGCAACGGGACAAGACTCTGTCTCAAAAAAAAAAAAAAGGCCGGGCATGGTGGCTCACGCCTGTAATCCCAGCACTTTGGGAGGCTGAGGCGGGCAGATCATGAGGTCAAGAGAACAAGATCATCCTGGCCAACATGGTGAAACCCCATCTCTTCTAAAAATACAAAAAAATTAGCCAGGTGTGGTGGCGCATGCCTGTAGTCCCAGCTACTTGGGAGGCTGGGGCAGGAGAATCCTTAAACTGAGAGGCGGAGGTTGCAGTGAGCTAGGATGGCACCACTGCACTCCAGCCTGGGTGACAGAGCCAGACTCTGTCGCAAAAAAAGACAAAAAAAAATGTAACTGTGTTTATAGTGACCACACACAGACTTTTTTCCTTGTCATTATTCCCTAAAAATTACAACTATTTATATAGCATTTACATTGGATTAGGTATTATAAGTAATCTAGAGATAGTTTAAAGTATACAGGAGGATGTGCACAGGATATATGCAAACACTAAAATATTTTATATGAGGAACTTGAGCATCTGTGGACTTGGATATCTGTGCGAGGTTCTGAAATGAATTCCCCACAGATGCCAAGGGACTACTACAAATCTAGGAGACTTTGCAAGGGATGGGTATATTTTCTGGGCTAGTTTCGATTTCATACCTCTTTCACTATTACAGATTCTATTTTGAGGATCCAACATTCCTTTATTTCTTTATACCCCAAATACTAGAATTTAACTTCATTGTTTCAAAGTCTTTACTATTAAGTTCTTAGCCTTTGTATATTCAATGCTGCAAGTACATCTTAACCACTGAATCTTTATCAGTTGATTTTCAATTCAGGGTCTCCTTCTAATGTTTTCTACAAAGTGCCAGCTCTCTGCTTTAGTTGTGGCCCTTGAGAATGTTTATGAGTTTGTTTGGCCCTACGGGTCCTTCTGTAACTAATCAGGCTGCCTTGAATTCATATTTTTCAGTTAGCCATGTCACCTCTGCATACTGAGTCAAATGTGAGGATGTTTATTTTAAAATTCTTACTCTTATTACAAGGAGTAGAAGAAGGCATGCAATCTTATACAGCTATGGAATAGCTCTTTTACCAAAAATTTATTTGTGGTGAGTCTACCTCCAACTTATTGTCCCAATTTACACCTATTGTCCAAACATAATGTTAGTACATTTTTTCACTCTGGGAAGTATTCAGAAATAAATATTACAGTTTTGACAAATCCCTTTTGTAACTAAAATTGCCCAATCTGGAGAAGCAGTGTTGGATTGTAATAAAGAATGCAAACTTTGTGAAAACTGGAATTGAAATCCTAACACTACCTTTTTCAGCTTTTTGCTCTTGGTCAAGTTACCTGATCTTTACTTTGAAAATACATGAGAAAAAAATAGTAAGAATTCATAGGCTTGTTATTAGTATTCAATAGGTTACTATACATAAAGTCCTGAGAAAATTGCCTCTCATAGAGTGATTACTCAATAGATATGAATATTGTAATGGGTAATTTTATAAGTAAACTGGATTGGCCATGAAGTACCTAGATATTTGTTCAAACATTATTCTGGGTATTTTTGTGAGTATGTTTTTGGATAACATTAACATTTAAATTGGCATACTGAGTAAAGTACATTGCCCTCCCCAAGGTAAGTGGGCCTCATCCAATCAATTGAAGGCCTGAATAGTGAGAAAAAGATGATCTCTAAGTAACAGAGAATTTCTTCTGCCTGACTGCCTTTAAACTGAGATTTCAGCTTTTTCCTGCCTTCAAAATTGAACTGCAACATTGGCAATTCCTGGGTCTTGAGGCTGCAGGTCTTTAGGCTAGAATCACACCATCAGCAATTCTGAGACTCCACCTTGCTGACTCTCCCTGCAGATCTTAGGACTTGTCGGTCTCCATAATCCTGTGAGCCAACTCCTTATAATAAACAAGTATACATGCACACATCCTTAGTTTGTTTCTCTGGAGAGCCCTGAATAATAGAAGTATTAAAGAGGCTATAACAAAAGTGCTTAATAACAATCACGTATGCTAGAGAAGAGGGATACATTCTTCAACTTTTCCACCTGTAACTTTCTTAGAAAAGGAGATTTCACACGGATCCTGAGCAAATCTATTAACAAAATATTCTGTAGGGAATGTGACACATTAGCTTAGCATTAAAAATATGGAATATTATCATTTAGGATTTGAGTTCTCAAACTTTTGATAATTATTCTGATGAGGATCATGATAATTATTATGGTTATGGAAATCAAAGCAATTGTTATAGACATCATTTACTTTAATACAAAGCTACTATGATTTGAATTCAGCTGTAAGGTACAGAACACTAAAAAGTCAGAGAAAATATGTGATTCTTAGCATCAAAATACAAGTTATTCAACATAAAATAATAAAGCACAATTTAATCTGTCAGAATAGCGAAGTGTTTCCTTTTTCAAGTAACTACTGGTTTTGAATAGCGTTATGTTAAATAGCTGGTTTCTTAGGTTTTGAGCAGCTATAATCTTAGAACTAATTTAACTTAAAAAAAAATAAACACTTGTCCAAGCCAAGAGCTAACATCAAATTTAATGTTGAAAAACTAAAAGCTATGTCTAAGATCAACAACAAAATGAAGATGCTCAATCTCATCACTTCTATTTAACATAGTACTAGAAGTCCTAGCCAGAGCAATTAGTCAATAGAAAGAAGTATAAGGCATCCCAATTAGAAAGAAGGTAGTGCAATTGTAGCTGTTTGCAGATGATATGATTTTATATATAAAAAGCCCTAAAGACTCCACAAAAAACTGTTAGAACTAATAAAAAAGTTCAGTAAAGTTGCAGGATACAAAACAACATATAAGTAGTGTTTTTATATACTAAAAATGAACTTTCTAAAAAAGAAATTTTAAAAAAATTATATAGTAGCTAGAGAAATACAATAAAGAGTATTTTAAAGCATTACAGCATGGTGACTATAGTTAATAATACTGTATTGTATACTTGAAATTTTCTAATAAAGTAGATCTTAAGTGTTTCACTACACACATGCACACAAAAGGTAACTATGTCAGGTGATGAATATGTTAATTAGCTTGATTGTGTACACATCCATCTAAATTATCCTGTTGTACACCTGAAACATATACAATTTTTGTTTGTCAGTTATACCTCAATAAGTCTGGAAGAACAAAACTTGCCTAGGAAAATGATCAGAAATGCACACTAAAAAAAAAACAAACAAAAATTACTTTTGCCTTATTTAAAAGGGGAATAATTGAGATAACAGAAATTACTCCAGTTATATTATACTACTTTAATAGAATATTTGTGCACATGCTAAAATTAAGTTTATTAAAAATTGCTAATGGCATGTCAAAATAATTTTAATTGACAAAAAATCAGGGTGCAATACAATGGCAACCAGATTTAAAATATTCTAGAAATAGAAAATGTAGCATACTATAATTTTTACTTTTGAGTAAGAAGATCATAGTTTTTAAAAATGATAGTCCCAGCTACTCGGGAGGCTGAGGCAGGAGAATGGCATGAACCCAGGAGGCGGAGCTTGCAGTGAGCTGAGATCGTGTCATTGCACTCCAGCCTGGGGACAGAGGGAGACTACGTCTCAAAAAAAAAATTATATTCTTTAAAATTTTTAAATATATTTTCTCTAATTTTCACCAATAAGCATAATACTTCAATTATATGGGGAAGATGAGAACCAACAAATATAAACAAATGAAGTATTTACTGAACAAAAATAAAAATGGTCTTTGCCATGGTGATCTTTTTTTTCAACCTTACATATCATATTTGTAGTGAGAACACTTAAAATCTCTTAGCGGTTTTCAAGTATAGAATGCGTTGTTATTGGCTATAGTCACCATGTTGTACAACAGAGCTCTTGAACTAATCCGTTCTGTCTAGATAAAATTTGGTACCCTTTGACCAATATTTCCCCAATCCCTCCATTACCCCCAACCCCTGGTAGCCATCATTCTACTCTCTGCTTCTGAATTTGACTTTTTTCAGATTGCACATATAAATGAGATCATGCAATATTTATCTTTCTGTGCATGACTTATTTCACTTAACATAGTGTCCTCCAAATTTATTCGTGTTGTCACAAATGACAGAATTTCCCCCTCTTTTAAGGCTGAAGAGTATTTCCCTGCATATGTATACCACATTCTCTTTATTCATTTATCTGTTGATGGACACTTAGGTTGATTCCATTTCTTGGCTATTGTTAATAATGTTGCAATAAACATGGGAGTACAGATAACTATTTAACATACTGATTTCATATCCTTTGAATATATAGCCAGTAATGGGATTGTTAGATCATACAGTAATTTTATTTTTAATTGTTTGAGGAATCTCCATATGTTTTCTCTAATGACTATACTAATTTACATTCCCAGGCATGTTGATTTTAAAGCACGATAGGGCTTAAGGAAGTCTCTTGAATTATTTTGACATGTGAGTCAGGATCAGCTGTCATTTTGAATCCCAATTTTTTTAGACAATGTAAGCTTCAAACTTTCAAGAACAAAGTAGGTACCTCAGTCGGAAATGTAGAAATCACCCGCCTTCTGGGTTGATCTTGCTGGGAGCTGCAGACCAAAGCTGTTCCTATTCCGCCATCTTGCCAGCCGCCTCAAAGTATGAATGTATATCTGTTACACAAAAGCATCCATAATGTGAACACTGGGAGAATACGACTGATTGAGTATAGCAAAGTCTTAAAGTATTGTAAGTCTATTATTTCATAATCTTCATATTAATGAAGCCATTTCACTGAATTTTTAAGATTTTAATTGTTTTTCCTAAATATAAATTAATAGAAGTACAAATTCTAACATTTTCAACCACTATATTGCTCTAAGTGAAAGTCCCCATTAAAATCACCTACAAAGAATAACCATAGTTAATTTTTAATTATAGTTATAGTTAGTTAATTAAAAACTAACTACAGTTAATTTTTTAAATATATATGTTTTTCTAGGCATCCATGACTGTCCTCTGTCTCTGTTAGTTTATATTATTTGGTCATACTATAAAAAGTATAAAATGACTTTTCCACCATATATATGTATACACATATTTCCACTATATATATATATATATATATACATATATATATGTATACACACACATACACACACAATTTCTATATCTATCTAAAATTTTGTAAAATAGTCAATAGCATAGACTTGTTAATCATAAACACAGCATTCAAATTCTACCACATATTGGCTGTGTCACTTGGAGCAGAATTATGTAAACCCCTCAAAAGTCCAATTTTCTAATATATGAACTGCAGATAATATTGTCTGAGTCACATGATTCTAATAAAAATTCCAGGCAATAATACACATAAAGCCTTTAGCACATTACCTAAGAGATGAATGTTAAATATCTTAAGTTGCTTTTGAGTTGCTGGTATTATTATTATTATTCCATATTTTATAATAAAATATTATTTTATAATAAAATATTATTTTATATGTATAAATAATTTTCTTCCTTCCCTTACTATTGTAATTTCTATCACTACAAATATATAATAGATAAACATGCCTATGCAAATATTTCTCTAGGATTATCTCTTGTAAGTGAAACTGTAAGTTTCATTTATTTATTTATTTATTTATTCATTAGAGACAGGATGTCACTCGGTTGCCCAAGTTGCCCAGGTTGATCTCAAACTCCTGGACTCATGTGATCCTCCCACCTCAGCCACCCAAAGTCCTGGGATTATACACATGAGCCACTGAGCCCAGCCAAAATTATGGGTTTTAATTTTTTCATCTTACTATTTTTAAGTAGTTTTGGATGATTTATATTCCCTAAAACAACATGAAAGCTATTGGAATACTTCTTTTTTACACATACTAAACAGTGAATATTTTCTGGAGTTTTTATTATTTTGCCAAAAAAAGAGGCATTTTTTTCTTTCTCTTTATTTTCCAGATCTTTATGTATTTCAGTTGATATCACTTCATCTATTCATCTATTTTTTTCTTTTCTTTTAAAGACAGGGTCTCATTATAATGAGACCCTGTCTTTAAAAGAAAAGAAAAAAATAGATGAATAGATGAAGTGATATCAACTGAAATACATAAAGATCTGGAAAATAAAGAGAAAGAAAAAAATGCCTCTTTTTTTGGCAAAATAATATATACACATATATATGTGTATACACACACACACACACAAACACACACACACACATATATATATAGAACCTATCTGATAAAAGTGAAGCTTTCCCCAAATGGCCAACATTTCTGCTTATGCCTGATGGACAAAAACTATCATAAGGCCATCCCTACTTTCAAGGGAACCTGAGAATCATATCCAGCTGGTGCCATCGTTGTCCCAAACAAAGCAGTTTCTGTTATTAAGAAAAAAGTTAATTGACATTAGATAGTTTATCAATCTATCTCTATTTCATTAACCTTTTATAGTTCTTTTTTTTCTACCTTTTTATTTTTTGGTCCATTTTTCTGTTCACCTGCTCTATGTTTTCCTCTTTATATTATTATACAGTTTGGGATAATGATGTGCTGGTAAATGTTTAACAACTGGCTCTCATCACAAAATGAAAAAGCCTGATTTGTAGCATTTTTTAAATATTTATGGCATAAATACTCTTACTGTGGCCAATCTCACATTCCCAAAGTAATGTAATTAAATGTGGAGTTAGAAAGAGATGAGCAGTAATACACAATTATCTAGTAATTCCACCCCAAAGATACAATAAACATAAACTTGAAGGCATAGATAATAGTACAATGTAGTAAACTAATTAGAAAGTGGCTTTTCCATTTTTATTACTTTTATTTTTTAAATTATTTAATTTTACGTTTATATAATTTTCATAGTAACAACTGTATTTAACAACTGACACAAAATTAATGTAACAGTTGGCTCTTACAAGCTATGAGCTGGCTCCAGCACACAAGTGGTTTGACACACGTGTCTGTTTCTATATGTGAGAGAGCATGTTTATGCTAGAACAGTCTTACTAATCATATCTTATTCTTATATAACAATAATTTGTGTTTTTAATTTTGATAGAGGCATGTTAAGATCTCTTTATTGCTATTTTATTTCTGAATAATTCTAGTATTACATTATAATTAAATGAAATTTTATCTTGCATCATCAATGAGCATTAGATTTTCTTATAACTTTTTAATTGGTTTATTTATTTATAAACTTCATAAGCTACTAAGTGCTAGGTGTAGTTTTAGGTACTGGAGATACAGAAGTGACGTCTTTGAAAGTACTTGCTCTGAAAAAGTGGGTTTGTGTTGGGAGATGGGGAGTGTATTTGGAATAGGAAGAAAAGGGTTAGTAGCTGGCCTACAGCTTATCACCATTCCCATGAGGACATACGTGCAGTCAGAAAAAGAAAAATGTTCAGGTCAAGTCATCTTGACAGCATGTTATCAGACCCTCTGATGGTATTTACCAGAAGGAAATAGAGTCTTTATCTGTGGGATGCTTTTCTCAGGACCTGCTGTAGTTGCTTATAAAATATAAATTTGGAATTGATGGAATTATGGAGCAAAGTATGCTGGAAAATATTATATCTCATGTAATTATTGGGTATAAAATTGATATGTTTTATGACTAATACAGTTACTTTTGTATAAATGATGCTTCACATGCATTGCTTTAAACCTCATGTGTTAAATCTCAATCCAATGTCCCCAGTGAAAGAAGACACAGGAGATACGCTGATGGTTTTAGACTGTTTTAGACATGCTCTTCCTTGATCATGCGATTGCCTGCATCCATTGAATTTCTAGTAACCTTTCTTATTGGTCAGATCTCTCTGATCTTCATGAGTCTGACCTGTTTTTTTTTTATTTGAAGGATAGCAAATAATAATAAAAAAAATATCTGATAATAACTACTATGCAGATAATTAAAATGCTTCGAGTTTGAAGAAATTTAAAATGTGACTGATTTAGAGCTTGTGATCAGAGAAAGACTATTTGAGAAGATAATGTTTAATTTTGAACTGAAATGTGAGTGATGCAACATTCCAGAAGAGCATTCCAGGCAGAGACCAGGCAAAAGAGCCAAAGATGAAAATGAGCTAAGTTAACATAGAAAAAGTGAAGAAATTCCAGATGTCAAAAATGTCATGAGATTGGGTAAGAAAGGCAGAACATAAGTCCAGAAAGATGAAGAGATGCCAAGTAATTCAGGCCTCGTAGCCATAGGTGAAAAGTTTAACATTTATTTTAAGTCCCCAGTGAAGCCATTGAAAAGTGACAAAATATATTTATATGGCTGCTGTGTGAAGAATGAATCATAAAGAGCCATGATTGAAAACAAAGAGAAATTACTTCAATAGTCCATACAAGAGAAGATACTGACTTTGAACAGGGAGTTAGAAGTGGAATGGAAAAGAAATGGAAGGATTCAAAATAAAAAGGTAGGGTCTAATGCAGTCATTTCAAATTGGTTTATTTTGTGCCTAGAGAACATCTGGCAATATATAGAGACCTTTTTGATTGTCACAACTGGTGATGGAGGTGGTACAACTGGCATCTAGATGGTAGATGCCAGGAATGATGTTAGCCATCCTACAAAGCACAAGACAGCTCCTAATACAAAGAATTATCCAGCCCAAAATTTCAATGATGTTGCACTTGAGAAACCCTGTTCCAGCAAAATTGTTGCTAGATTAGGTACATAGGTGTGACAGAAAGGGGGAGCCAAAGGCTGATTTCTAGATTTTTAGGTCTGAGACATTATTGATCTTCTTTTTCTTGTACACATTTTTTTCATTGATTTAATTTTCTTAAATGTTAGTAATTTAATGTTTATTTTATTTGTTTTGAATAAGTTTTATAAATTTTTGTGTACTCTTACATTTGACCCATTGGAACTTTTAATTTCTAACTTAATTGCATTATGGTTGTAAAACGTGGTCTAAATTAAAACATTGAATATTTATAATTTATTAAGATTTTCTTTGTGCCAAATGTATCCTCACATACTCCTTGCCCATATACCCCCTGCCCAATGATGTTTAATTGAAATGCTTAAGAATCTGGAAAACAAAGAGAAGAGAAAGTAATCTTCACTTGATTTTTTGCAAAATGAAAATTAAAAACATAGAAAATTATTTTTGTTTATGAGTATGTATAAAAAAGAAGTGTTCCAATAAGTTCACTGCATTTACATTTCCATAGTTTAATTATAAGCAAATTTTCATTCCTTTTTGAATTTTTTGAGGTGTAATATATAGAAAAGTTGAGAAATCGGCCGGGCGCGGTGGCTCACGCTTGTAATCCCAGCACTTTGGGAGGCTGAGGCGGGCGGATCACGAGGTCAGGAGATCGAGACCACGGTGAAACCCCGTCTCTACTAAAAAAACTACAAAAAAATTAGCCGGGCGTGGTGGCGGGCGCCTGTAGTCCCAGCTACTCGGAGAGGCTGAGACAGGAGAATGGCGTGAACCCGGGAGGCGGAGCTTGCAGTGAGCCGAGATTGCGCCACTGCACTCCAGCCTAAAAAAAAAAAAAAAAAAAAAAAAAGAAAAGTTGAGAAATCATATGTGTATGGTTTGATGACTTTTTACAGTTTAAATTCCCCCATGCAAACAGCACCTAGATCAAAAAGCAGAACACTGACAGCACTCCAGAAGTCCCTTTAATGCACCCTTTTATTCATTGCACCTGAAGGGTAACCACTATTCTCTTTTTAATGCCATATATTATATTAGATTTTCAAAAACATTTTATCCTGAGAACCATACAAATAAAGATTGGATTTTATTGATTCAACCATATGTTGTGAGATACATTCATAATGTTGTTTGTAGTTGTAGTTCATTCACTTTCATTGTTCTACAGTATTCTAATTGATAAACAGTTGAAAATTTATTCCTATATTTTACCTATGGTAGTTGCCAATATTCTACCATTATGACTAAGACTCTTACTTACATTCTTGTGCATGTCATTTGAACATGTATGTGCATTTCTGTTAGGAATATGTAGAAGTTAAATGGCTGGTTATGGACATGCTCTCCTCTAGTAAACACTGCCAAATTATAGAATAAATTACTGTACAACCAGCAGTGTGTGGATTTTTAGTTGCTCCATATGTCTACCTTTTTTCCTTTTCTCGTTTTTTCATTTTAGCAATTGTGAATATGCAGCAGAATTGTAACGTGATTTGAAGTTGCACTTACCTGATAAATAATAAAGTTGATCACCTTTTCTTATGTTTATTGCCCACTTGGATACTCCCTTGTAAAGGGCTTTTAAAGTGTTTTGTCTAGACATATATATTTTTCAGTTTGTTTGTTTATAGTCAAGAGGTCTTCTATTTTTTTACACCTATTATGCCATGAATTCATAGGAAATAGGTTCCAGCAGCTCAGGCTTTGCACTGGGTCTCAGAAAGTATACTTCTTTGAGTGGAGCAGGCTGGCACTTCAGTTGAACTCACATACCTTTCTCTTTTGCTTCCTTCTTTTTCTGATCATTTTCCTTCCTGCATTTCAAAAAGTTATCTCGGCTGTTAGAGTGCTTAATATGCTCAATATGCACATTAATTATCTTGGCAAGAATCTTGTTCTTAACTTGTTTATTTATAACAATGCCAACAGCATGCTGGGTACATTGTAGAATATTCCAATTTTTCCCTGGTAACATTTGTGGGGCATTCCTTTTTGAACAGTATGCATTCCTTTGATGTCTGCAGTATCAACATTCTTACAGGTTCACACGTATATGGCCAAAGGAGCACCTCCGTATTTCCTAAAATGCCTAGAGAACATATATTGGGTGCTTCTCCTCCTCTTTCCCTTTGTGTTCATCACTTTGGTGGATTACTGGAAGAAGGAGGTTCTAACTGAAAGGCTAAATTTAAAGCGTGAAAAATGTTTTAAATAGTACACAGTATTTTGTAACACATTTCTTCAGCAATAATTTCTGCTATAAGTTTCATGTGTACTCTTTCAGTGATAACCTATAAAAATATAAAGTTTTTCATATATATATATTTATATATTATTATAGTATATCTATAATATTATATCTATATAAATATAGAGTTATAACAAAAGGAAATTTGTTATGACTTTATATGGATGTATATAAATGTATTTTATATGTAAAAATTATTTTTAAAAAGCAAATGGCAGGACTTGCACTTCTGGGAAGATAGAGCAGAGGTATTTTTTTCTGTTCCTTTCATTAAGTAAGTGGGCATTATATATAACATAAATATAAGAATATATATAATATAAATGTAAGAATATTTGGAAAAACAGAGAGAAGACAGACTATACAGGTAAATTGGGGCACAAGCAATGATATGGAGGGAATTTTACTGGGGTTTCTTTTTGCCTCATATACTCTAGACTGGGTACTGAAGAAACCAGAAAAAAAAAATGAAATGTCAACAGAAACAGACAAAAATGTCCCCAAGAAAAGCATACTCTCTCTAGTTAGAGAACCTAGAATGGAACAATTTAACAAGATAGAAAACTTTTAGATAATCACTGTATTCCAGCTAAACAGTGCAGAAATTATGAAAATTATGGCCTCATTTTCATCCCTACCAGCACATGTTGAGGGAAGAGTCCAGACTTCAATTCTTGCCTAACTGTAACAAGACATATCCCTTACCCTGGCCGTCTAGTGTGGTATCAAAGAAAACCTATGGAGAGTTAGGATTTTCTTATTCTCGTAGACAGTAACAAGTTATTATCCTCATTCACTTACCAGAGTGATCTCAGAAGATATCTCATAAAATAAGATTTTTTTAAATTAATTTTTATTTCAATAGGTTTTTAGGGAGCAGATGTACACTGTACTCAATGTGTAGTCTTTTATCCCTCATCTCCTCCTATAATTTCCCCCAAGTCCCCAAAGCCCAGTGTATCATTCTTATGTTTTTGTGTCCTCGTTGCGTAGCTCCCACTTATGAGTGAGAACATATGATGTTTGGTTTTTCATTACTGGGTTACTTCACTTATAGTAATAGTCTCCAGTTCCATCCAGGTTGCTGCAAATGCCATTATTTCATTCCTTTTTATGGCTGAGTGGTATCTGTGTATATATATATACATATATATATATACACATATATATATGTGTATATATATATACACACACACATATACATACATATGTATCCCTATATATATATACACATATATATACATATATTATATATACATATACATATGTGTGTGTATATATATAGGGATACCACTCAGTCATATACATAAACATATATATGTATATGGATCTATATATATGAATATATATAGGGATATATATGAATATATATAAGGATATATATATGGATATATATATATAGATATATGAGATATATCTATATATATATCACATTTTGTTATCCACTCATTGATTAATTGATGGGCATTTGGGCTGGTTCTATAATTTTGCAATTGTGAATTGTGCTGCTATAAACATGCATATGCAAGTATCCTTTTCATATAATGACTTCTTTACTTCTGAGTAGATACCTAGTAGTGGGATTGCTGGATCAAATGGTAGATCTACTTTTAATTCTCTAAGGAATCTCCACACTGTTTTCCACAGTGGTTGTACTAGTTTACATTCCCACCAACAGTATAAAACTGTTCCCTTTTTACCACATTCATGCCAATATCTATTATATTTTTTTTATCATAGCCATTCTTGCAGGAGTAGGGTGGTATCTCATTGTGGTTTTGATTTGCATTTCCCTGATAATTAGTGATGTTGAGCATTTTTCCATATACTTGTTGCCCATTTGTATATCTTCCTTTGAGAATTGTCTATTCATGTCTTTAGCCCACTTTTTGGTGGAATTGTTTAATTTTTTCCTGATGATTTGTTTGAGTTCTTCATAGATTCTGGATGTTAGTCCTTTGTTGGATGTACAGATTGTGAAGATTTTCTCCCACTCTGTGTGTTGTCTGTTAACTCTGCTTATTATTTATTTTTCTGTGTAGAAGTTTTTTAGTTTAATTAAGTCTCATCTATTTATCTTTGTTTTTGTTACATTTGCTTTTGGGTTCTTGGTCATGAAGTCTCTCCTTAAGCCAATATCTAGAAGGGCTTTTCTGGTGTTATCTTCTAAAATTTTCATGGTTTCAGGTCTTAGATTTAAGTATTTGATCCATCTTGAGTTGATTTTTGTATAAGGTGGCAGATGAAGATCCAGTTTAATTCTTCTACATGTGGCTTGCCAATTACTCCAGCACCATTTGTTGAGTAAGGTGTCCTTTACCCACTTTATGTTTTTGTTTGCTTTGTTGAAGATCAGTTGACCCTACGTATTTGGCATTACTTCTAGGTTTCTCTATTCTGTTTCATTGGTCTATGTGCCTATTTTTATATGAGTATCATGCTGTTTTGGTGACCAGGAAGGTGTAGAAACTCTAAACAGGTCAATAACAAGCAGTGAGATTGAAACGGTAATAATAAAAAAAAAATGCCAACAAAGAAAAGTTCAGGACCTGACGGATTCACAGCTGAATTCTATCAGACATTCAAAGAAGAATTGGTACCATTACTATTGATAATATTCCAAAAGATAAGGAAAGATAGAATCCTCCCTAAATCATTCTGCAAAGCTAGTATCGCCCTAATACCAAAACGAGGACATAACAAAAATTGAAATGTACAGACCAATATCACTGATTAACATAGATGCAAAAATCCTCAACAAAATACTTGCCAAAAGAATCCAACAGCCTATCAGAAGGATAATCTACCATAATCAGATGGGTTTTATACAAGGGAGGCAGGAATGGTTTAATACATACAAGTCAAAAAATGTCATACACCACATAAACAGAATTAAAATTTAAAAAATCCCGTAATCATCTCAATAGATGCAGAAAGAGCATTTGACAAAGTCTAGCATCCCTTTATGATTAAAACCCTCGGCAAAATCAGCATATAAGGGACATACCTTAAAGTAATAAAAGCCATCTATGACAAACCCCCAGCCAACATTTTACTGAACAAGGAAAAGTTGAAAGCATTCCCCCTGAGAACTGGAACAAGATAGGGATGCCCACTTTCACCACTTCTATTCAACATAGCACTGAAAGTCCTAGCCAAAGCAATCAGACAAGATTCTTTCTTATCAGAAAGAATAAAGGGCATTCAAATCAGTAAAGGGGAAGTCAAACTGTCGATGTTTGCTGATGATATGATCATGTACCTAGAACACCCTAAAAACGCATCCAGAAAGCTCCTAGAACTGGTAAATGAATTCAGCAAATTTTCAAGATACAAAATTAAGGAGGTGAAAGACCACTACAACAAAAATGAGGAAACACTGCTGAAATAAATCACAGGCGACACAAACAAACGGAAACTCATCCCATGATCATGGATGGGTAGAATTAATATTGTGAAAATGACCATACTGGAAAAGCAATCTACACATTCAATGCAATTCCCATCAAAATACCACCATCATTCTTCACATAACTAGAAAAAACAATCCTAAAATTCATGCAACCAATAAAGAGCCTGCATAGTCAAAGAAAGACTAAGCAAAAAGAACAAATCTTGAGGCATCACATTACCTGACTTCAAATTATACTACAAGGCCAAAGTCACTGAAATAGCATGGTACTGGTATAAAATAGTTTCAAATAAGTTCTACTAGAGTTTTATAATGCTTAACCAGTCCAGGATTTAATAAAAATATTATTGACTATGCTAAAGACCAAAAAATCTAAAATCAATTGGGAAAATACAATAAAAAACATGAATATTAAGATGACCCAAATGTTAGAAATATGTGGTAAGGATTTTATAGCAATCATCATAAAAATGCTTTAATCAATAAATCAAAACAAATAAAAAATAGAAAGCCACAGCAAAAGAAATCCAGAAAATATACAAAAGAATGAAACGGAAATTTTCAGACTAAAAATGTTATAACCAAAATAAAATATAAGTGGTTCAATAGCAGAATGGAGAGGACAGAGAATGAAACAGTGAACTTGGAGACTGAACATAGAAATTGCCTATTACGAACAACAGAGAAAAAATAAACTGGGAAAAAAGAACAGAGCCTCAGGAATATGTGGTACTATAATATTACAAAAGATTAAGCATTGGGGTAATCAATATCTAAAAGGAAAGAAAAAAGATTGAGGTTGAAAATGTTTGAAGAAATAATGGCAGAATATTTTCCAAATCTGACAACAAACACACGCACACACAAACAGGGAAAGACAGAGAGAGAGAGAGAAACTCACAATTTCAAGAATCTGATCAAATCTTAAATAGGATAAACTGAAAGAAATCTATGACAAAACACATCATAGTTAATGATCTGAAATTTAAAAACAAAGAATATTTTAGAAAGCATACAGAGAAACGGATGCATTACCTTTAAGGGAAAAACGATTCCAATGACAGTGCATTTCTCATGAGAAATCAAAGGAGGTTGAGAGGAAATGACAACGCCTAATTCAAGTACTGAAAAAAAAAAAACTACCAACCTAGAATTTTATAGACAGAAAAAATATCATTCAGAAATGAAAGGGAAATAAAAACATTTTAAGATGAATGAAAACCAAGATAATTTGATGCCAGTAGATCTACCCTAAAAGAATAAAGAGCGTTAATAAAACAGAAATTGGATGATACTAGGAGAAATAAAACAACAGAAAAGAAAAAAATGGCAGAAGCAAAATTATGGAAAATACAATAGTTTTTATGTTTGATGGTTGAAGCAAAATATGTAACACTGTCTAAGATGGCTTTCAATATATGTAGAGGAATATTTCAGATAACTATATTATATGTTTAGAAGGAGTGTAATGGACAGTAAAGTTTCTATACTTCACTTCAACAGGTAAAATGTCAACACCAGTAGATTTTGATTAGTTATATATGTATATAATGTTATACCTAGAGCAACCACTAAAGATACTATACATAAAGATATGCTCAAAAACACTATTGATCAATCAAAATAAAACTCTACAAAATGTTCACGTAACCCACAGGAAGGCAAGAAAAAATAAAACACAGGAACAAACAACAGTGAGAGCGAACAACAGTGAGAAAACAAAAAATAAAGTTACAGACTTAAGCCCTGACAATAATTACATTAAGTATCAATGCTACAAATACAATTAAATTACAGATTGGAAGACTGAACAAAAACCAGCCAATCAACCAAAATAAATATAACCCAACAATACGTTGTCTAAAGGAAACTACTTCAAATATAATTATATAGTTAGCTTGGAAATAAAAAGATGGAAAAAGACACACCATGTGTATTAAACCATTCTTACATTGCTCCAAAGAAATACCAGAGACTGGGTAATTTATAATGAACACAGGTTTAGTTGACTTCCAGTTCTACGGGCTGTACAGGAAGTAGAGCTCTGACATCAGCTTCTGGGAAGGCTTCAGGAAGCTTACAATTGTAGTGGAAGGCAAGGGGAAGCAAGCACATCACATGGTGAAAGCAGGAGCAAAAGACAGTGGTGGGAAAGGTGCCACACAGCTTTAAACAACCAGATCTCATGAGAACTCACGCACTATTGCTACGAAAGCACCAAGGGGATGGTGTTGAACTATTCATGAGAAATCCATCCCCATGATCCAGTTATCTCCCACCAGGCCCCACCTCCAACACTGAGAATTACAATTAAACATTAGATTTGTGCAGGGACAAATATCCAAAGTAGTTCATTCTGCCCCACCCCTCCCAGTTCTCATGACCTTCTCATATTGTAAAATACAATCATCGCTTCTTAATAGTCCCCACAAAGTCTTAAATCATTCCAGCATTAACTCAGAAGTCCTAAGTCCCACATCCAAATTCTTACCTGCAAATGAGTTCCTTCCACCTATTGAAGTGGCTTTGTTGTCTGGGGAAATACCTGAAGTTCATCATCTCGCACCAAGAAGATTAAGGACACAGATACATGTGGGTGGGTTAAGGAGAAGAAAGTTTAATAGGTAGAAAAGAAGAGAGCAGCTCCCCCATGCAGAGGGAGGAAGGCTCCGAATGGATTTCCCTGTGCGTGGCAGGAAATGGTTGGTTATGTAAAGGTGTTTCAGAAGACAGTGTAAGGCAGTGTCTGATTTACAAAGGGCCCACAGGATTGGTTTGACCAAGTGTGCCACTTACATAGCCCACAAAGAAACTGGCCATGCCACCTTAATCTTTTATTATGCAGATGGGTTTCTTTTCCTGGCTTGCACCATGACATCTGCACATGTGGTGCCAAAGAGAAGGGAGAGAGGAATTGCCATGTTGGATGTACCTGGCTTTTAGGTACAGCTGCCAGCATTAATGCAAGCTTCCAGCTTGCTTGTCTATGCTTGCAGCCTGACTTTTCAGGCTGCTTTCTGCTAGAAAAGAAATGGTTTGGAGGCTGCTTTTTATTAAAAGAAAAGACTTACCAAGGACTCCTGTATCCTCACTATCTGCCTAAATAATTACTCTTTTACTCCTGTATTATTCCCCCCTCAGGAGCTATTACTCTAACTCCTGTTAGGGGGTCTTGGACAATGACTCCTTCTGGATACTTCCTGCTGAAAAGGGGTATTGAGTGAAGAACAGCTAGGGTTCCTCCTGGAGTTGACATAAGGGTCTTCAGAAGAATGGTGTGTCCATGTGTGGTTCTGTTTGCAGCACCATTTGGAGTTTAATTGCTTCTAGACAAGAGGAAACAATTCAAGTTAGACTATTGAGGATACAAGGTTCAAACATTAATATAAGACCTATAAGCAAGAAGGGGCTTCATAAAGGACTTAACCAATTCCATAAAGAAGCCTGGAATTCATTAAAGAGAGCATGTAGCCACCCTGGGCTTGAGCCCACATTTTGTCTTAGCTTGTCAATGATTTTAATCTGATCTTTAAGTACTTGTAGGTTTTCTTCTACTTGACTAGAGGTGTTGATCCAGAAGCAGCATGTTTGATTTAAAAGTGCACAGGTACTCCCTATTTCTGCTGTAAGGACATCTAAGGCCTGTCTATTTTGTGCTACTACTGAAGCTAAAAAGTTTATAGATTGTTGTGCTTCTATGGCTCCTACTATGTTGTCCTTCTATGGCTTTCCATCCTCATTGCATCATAATGGATTTATTCAGTACTGATCTTTCAAGGAGAGGAATACCAGAAAACAAGAATAAGCCTCTGGCTATAGAATCTCCCATCCATGGTTTTTCTAAGATGATATTGTCGTGTGCATGCCCTCCCCAGTCTTCCCTTTCAGTGAAATCTCCATATAAGAGCATGAAAATTATAGATCTTTTTGCTCAGCATATCCAAGATAGTGCAGTTTTTAGAAAAGAGCCTAAACTGGGTATGTCCTTATATGATGTTGCATTGTCAGTAGAATCTAAAAATAATAGGTCAGGAACCACTGCTACTATAGTACAAGTTCCCTTCCAATGCCTAGGGAGGATTAAGTGTAGCCAAGGGCCACAAAGGAAATATAGCCCTGTTCCTTGAAGGAATGGTTCTAAGTTGTGACTTGTGAGAGACAGATTTTTCTCGTATCTTAAAAGTTTTTCCCTCTTATGTATAATAGGAGCATCATTGGGATAGGGATATCTATAATCAGGATAGTCATTTATGATGCCGTTTGGAAGTTTACATGCTAAGTGAGAAGGGTCCACTTGATAGTTGGAGTTTTGAAAGATTAGGGACACAATATGCCCTGGCCAATATATTAGATAATCCTCATGACAAGGACTGTCAGTCCAGATGTCCCCAGTTCATCCACAAATTTGCAGGCCACCACTATTGGTGGGCCTCATTCAGGGATCTGGAATTCCACGAGGGGGCATGTTTGGAAAGGCCCACATGTTATTTTTAACATCATAGTATATTGTGTCAAAGGGGCGACCTAGAGCCTGCCATTCCCACTGAGACTTTCAACCAGGAGGAGAGGCCAGACTTTGAAAGCCTCCCCATAGGGCTTCTAACTTTCTTATATCATCCCTATTACATTTTTTGTCCAATTCTCTGAGCTTTCAGTGATTACAAGTGTGGTGTTATAATATTTGAGATCTCTCAGGTATGGTCCCTTTCCCCCACTTCTAAAACAAAGAGAGGCATTTGCTCTTACCCAGTCAAGTTTCCCCCGCCTGAGAGTGTGAAGCTTATCTTCGGGGAAAATGTCTTCTGGCACCTTCTGGCACTGGAAGAGAAAGTGTCTTCCTGTGAGGAGTTAGTTATCCAGTTGAAAGTACTCCCATACCATGTTCCATTTATTCCTGACAAGTCTCTAATGGTTAAAGGTAAGGCTAACAAAGGGAATCCTAAGACAGTAAGTTCCAGGTCATGGAGAGGTTCCTTAGTGTTATTGAACTGAGCAAACCACTCAGGACAGACCCAGAAATTAGTCTTGTTATACAACTGGGCCATGACTGATACTGTAGTAGGTAAAGGGTGTGACGTATTGCCAAATCCAATAAAAAGCCCTACCAGACTTAGTGATAGTAAAACATTCAGGTTTACTTCCCCCCAGTAACTGTTATCCCTGTTAAGGGATAATAATTAAGCAAAATACTACAGTAAGTGAGAATTTCTGTTTGATATTCCACACTTGGGGTGCTACAGTATATAGCTCTATATAGTCCTACTGCAAATAGTAGAGTTAGTATAACAATTCCTGCAGGGTAATGTTGTAGATAATTTCCATCTAAAATTGTTATTCACCAAGATATAGAATTTCTCTTTGGAGGTCTATGAAGTTACAAATATAATTCCATGGATAATTAAAAATCTCCTAGTTGGGCGTGGTGACTCATGCCTGTAGTCCCAGGACTTTGGGAGGCCAAGGTGTGTGGAATCCGAGGTCAGAAGTTCAAGATCAGCCTGGCCAACATGGTAGAACTCTGTCTCTATTAAAAATACAAAAAAATCAGCCAGGTGTGGTGGCGATCACCTGTAATCCCAGCTACTCAGGAGTCTGAGGCAGGAGAATCACTTGAACTCGGGAGGCGGAGGTTGCAGTGAGCCAAGATGGCACCACTGCACTCCAGTCCGGGTCACAGGGCAGCACTCTGTCTCACCAAAAAAAAAAAAAAAAATCTTCTTGCAAATACACATCAAAAAGAAGTTCTGTTATCTGGAGTAGAATCTCAAGAGGAACAAAAAGTATTTGGTGAGGTAGGGGTGGGACTTTCAGGAATGAAACATAGGTTCCCCAATGCAACTAAGGGGTTGAGAAAAATATCAGATTAGAGTTCTTCCTGAGATGCCCCTTAGAGTCGTGCTATGGGAAGAGGAAAGGCCTTAATTAGAGAGGAGAAGCAAGAGACTTTCTCCAGTCTCCAGAAAAATGCCTATCTACCTTTCTTCAATTTCCAGAATCACCCAGGGCTCCTGTACTGTAATGGCAGTTTGAGCCACTGGAGCCGAATGTTTGAACCTTGGGACCCATCAGTTTTGTTGGACCATCTGTGAGACTGGTTCTTAACCCAGTGACCTCTGTCTCCAGGGGCAGTCTCATCTCCAGTGGCCTCTGCCACAGGTTAGACAGGGTCAAGGTGGCTTCCTCTTGCTGCTTGGGCACTCCTTCTTAAAGTGCCCTGAATTACCACATTGTTAGCAGCTAGAAGACACACCTCAGGGACCCTGAACTTTTCAAGCTTGCAATGCGGCTACTAAAGCCTCTGTCCTCTTGTGTTTCCTCTCTTTCTCTTGGCCCACTTCCTGGTCCCTATTATAAAAGATTGAAGTGGCTATTTTCAGGAGGTTCTGTAAGGTGCTATCTGGCCCTATAGCTTGCTTCTGCAGTTTCCTTCTAATATCAGGAGCTGCCTGTGTAATAAACTTGTCCTTTAGGATGAGGTGTCCCTTGAGTGAATGAAGGGATGAGGAAGTGTGTTTTGTTAGTGCCTCTCTCAGCCTTTTCATAAAAGTTATGGGATTCTCATCTGACTTTTGGTCCATCATAGACAGTTTATAGTAATTAAGAAGTTTGGCCCTAGTTCTTCATAGGCCCTCTAATATGCACATTAAAAAGTGTTTCCTTTTCCATTCAACTTCTTTCCCATCTCCTTTCTTCTTTTTTATTCTACTATAGGAGACACATTGCTCATCTTTGTTATTTCTCTGCTGCCAGCCGAGCTGCCTGATTTTTGGCTGCATTGAGGGTCTGGCTTAGGAGCAGCATAACATTCCTCCATGTAAGTTCAAACACCTGAGTTAAATTTTAGAAAGTTTCTATAAACTTATCAGGGTCGTCAGAAAATTGGCATAAGTCTACCTTTATTTGCCTAAGCTCCTATAATGGGAAGGTAATATGAACCCTAATGGCTCCGTTTCCATCAGGCATTTCCTGCAGTGGTAAGAGTGAAGCAGGGGAAGTGGTTAGTTTTGAAGGTAGTGGAGCTGGAGTAGCTGATGGTATGGTTGGAGGGGGTTCCAGATAAGGGGGACTGGAAGGGTTGGGACATTAAATAGCTATCTCAGATTGCTTCCCTGGAATCTGTTTTAGCTTTGGGTCATCACTCCCTATGGACTTGCCTGACATGGCTGCTAAAAGAACTGGGTCAACTGTACAAAGCTTGTAAAGGTCTAGGTTGTCTCGCAGGGCAAAGAAAGCCCTGTGAGACATAGGGGACCTCAGCCCATTTGCTCTCCTGTCTACAGAAAAGATCTAATTGTTGGATAATATTAAAACCAAGGCTTCCCCCAGTGAGCCAGGTTTTTCTGTCCTCAAGATGGAAAGAAGGCCATGCCCTTGTGCAACAAAATATAAGGAGCTTTTTCTTCAAAGTCTCAGGGTCGAAGGAGTCCCAGTGCTTCAGAATGCACTCAAGATGAGTGCAGACTGAAGATGGGCTGTTACCCATCTAGAAAGAGAAGGTGAGAGAAAAGTAGTCTTCCTCCTTCCAGTGTGACCCAGGGTGGAAAGGAAGACAATGAGAGTGTCCCCCCTACTCTTTTTCCTCCTTGGTTCCTTGGTCCCAGCACCTTGTTAAATGTGCTGCCCATGGTTGTAGTTGTGACCCTCCAAGCCATGGAACCAGAGAAACTAGATAATGGGATTAGTCATGCATACCCATGCAGTCCTAGTTCTCCACTTGTGACTTTCCCTTTGACTTCCTGGACTTGTTTGATCTGAAAAATGGATCCAGGGAAAGACTATGTAATAGTCACCTTTGGCAAGGCTCCCTTAATGGAGGGAGTGTGCCAGACTGAATTCTGTGTCCTATTATGGGTCATGCTAAAGCATTTACCCTTGGAGAATGGTTCTGGTTAACTTCCAGATTTAAAATCCCCTTACTAATAAGGTACTGTTTTAACTGGAAACAGAATAGGTGACTTTAAGGAATGTAGGGATGTAATGGCAATTTTCCTGCTGATGGGACAGCATTGGAACTAAAATTTGGCTCCGGAGGACATTTTACTCATAATTGTTGAAGGCAGAGCGTTCTTGTTCACAGATGGGGCATAGAGCCTGATTTCTAGTTTAATGTGCGAAAAGGGAGGAGATTTGGGCAGCTACAGTGTTATAGTAAAGGATCAAAAATGTGCCTCATGGAGAGGATTTCTATTTCCACTAGTTGGCGCTGTTAATCTAGAAATACCATGTGCTCATCAGAGAAATGGTAGAGAAAGAGAGATGCTTATTAGGTTACTATTGTATTTGTTGATCTTTCCTAACAGAACTGTTTCTCTGAACTGTAAAAATTCCCACACATTACATACACAGAGAGAATAGGAGACATGGTAACTGTGGATAGGAAAGGAGGAAATTTTGCAACAGGGTAGCAGGAGATCCTTTTTGTCAACACCTGGTCAAGCAGTTGTAGGTTGGGATTAGCCCCGAAGCCTTTGGATAACACCAGGGTGTTGCCCTGGCCAGAAATCCTCAGTTGCCCCAGGACATCTCCCAGCCCCATGCGATGGCTAGGTCCTCCGTGAAATGAAACTGGTTCAAAGCATGGCAGACATATCCATTGGATATTGGGGGGTTTGTCATAGTCTCCAGAGTAAGCTTCACATCCAAGTCTTAAAGTATGGCAGCCATTCAAATTGCATTTAAATGGCTGAAGGGTGCCCATTATTGGTTTGATCTGATTTTTAAATGGAGGCCAAGAGCCTCAAAATTAAAGGACAGATTTGAGGTTCGCTCCCATACTCACTTCTCTGATGATTATTACCTTCCATTTAGGTTCTGATCTCAGACAAGCCCCCAGATGAAGCGGCTTCATTGCCTGGGGAAATACTTGAGGTTCGTCATCTCACACCAAGAAGATTAAGGACATGGACACATGTGGGTGAGTTAAGGAGTGGAAAGTTTAATAGGCAGAAAATAAGAGAACAGCTCTCCCATGAAGCGGAAGGAGGGACTTGAGTGGAGTTTCCCTTTTGTGGCAGATAGCAATCGGTTTTATAGAGGGGTTTGAAGAGGTGGTATCTGATTTACATGGGGCCCAGGGAATTGATCTGACCAAGTGTGCCACTTACACAGCCCACAGATAAACTGGTCACCCCATCTTAATCTTTTATTATGCAGATGGGCTTGCACCATGACACCTGCACAAATGACGACAAAGAGAAGGGAGAGGGCAACGGCCATGTTGGATGTACCTGGCTTCCAGCTTCCAGCATTTATGCAAGCTTCCAGCTTGCTTATCTATGCTTGCAGCCTGACTTTTCAGGCTGTCTTCTGCCAGAAAAGAAATGGTTTTGTGGCTGCTTTTTATTAAAAGAAAAGCCTTACTCAGGACTCCTGTACCCTCACTATCTGCCTCAATAATTATTTTTAGCTTCTATATTAATTACTATGAGTCTACAAAATCAAAACAAATTATTTACTTCTACACAATGGGGGTATAGGCATTGGGTAAACATTCACATTCCTGGAAGGAGAAATTAGCCAACAGAAAAAGGCAAAATGCTTCAGGCAAGTTCAAAACCCAGCAGAGCAGTCATTAAATCTTAAAGCTACAAAATAGTCTCCTTTGATTCCATGTCCCACATCCTGGGCACACTGCTAAGATGGTATTGGACAGCTCTGCCCTTGTGGCTTTGCAGACTGTAGTCCCCATGGCTGCTGTCACAGTTGGAGCCAAGTGCCTGTGGCTTCCCCAAGTGCAGGGTGTAACATGCGAATGGTTATACCATTCATAGGTCTAGAGGATGGTGGCCCCCTTCTCGCAGCTCTACTAGGAAGTGTCCCAGTGGGGATTCTGTGTGGGGGCTCCAACCCCACATTTCCCCTTGGCACTGCCAGTAAGGGCTCTACCTATGCAGCATGTCTCTGACTGGAACCTAGGCTTTTCCACACATGCTCTGAAATCTAGGTGGAGGCTTCTAAGCCTTCTTCACTTTTGCAGTCTGTGCACTTACAGGCTTAACACCAGATCGAAGCTGCCAAGGCTTACAGCTTGCACCTTCTGAAACAGCAGGCTGAGCTGTATCTGGGCCCCTTTGAACTGAGGTTGAAGCTGGAGCAGCTGAGATCCAGGGAGTAGTGTCTTGAGGCTGCACAGGGAATTTTTTTTCATAACCATTTAATCAATCTCTTAGAAGTTTCAAGCATTCCCTCAGCTTCCTGTTTTCAGAGCCCTTCAAACTCCTCTAACCTCTGCCCATTACCCAATTTCAAAGCTGCTTCCACATTTTCAGGCATCTTCATAGCAATGTTCCACTCTTCAGTATTAATTTTCTGTATCAAGCCATTCTTGTATTGCTATAAAGATATATCTGAGATTGGGTAATTTATAAGAAAACAGGTTTAACTTTCTCTCAGTTCTGCAGGCTCTGCAAGAAGCGTAGCTCTGGCATCAGCTTCTGGAGCAGCCTCAGGAAGCTTATAATTATGGTGGAAGACAAAAGGGAAGCAGGCAGGCACATCACATGATGAAAACAAGAGCAAAAGAGAGAGTGGCAGGGAAGAAGCCATACACTTTAAACAACAAGATCTCACAAGAACTCACTCACTATGGCAAGGACAGAACCAAGGAACTGGTGCTAAACTATTCATGGGAAATTCATCCCCATGATCCAATGACCTCCCACCAGGCCCCACTTTCAGCACGGGGAATTACAATTCAACATGAGATATGGTTGGGGACAAATATCCAAAGTATATCAGCAAGCAAACATTAATCAAAGTAAGTCAGAAATGGCTTTATTAATATCAGATAAAGTAGGCTTCGGAGCAAGGAACATCCTTAGAAAAAAGTGACATTTTATAATAATAAAAGGGCCAATCTAACACAAAGACATGAAAATCCTAAATGTGTATGTAACAAATAACAGCTGCAAAATATGGGAATTGAAATCTGGTAGAACTGAAAGGAGAAATAGACAAATGCACAGTTATAATTGGAGAGTTTACTTCAACACCCTTTTCTCAATAGTTGAAAGAACAAATAGAAAATCAGCAAGGATATAGAAAAATTCAACACTGAAGCAACAGGATATAATCAACATTTATACCCTGAACAACAGAATATATACTTCCCCCCAACCTAGCATAAGCCATATACCAAGATAGACTATATTATGGGTCATAAAACAAACCAAACAAATTTAAAATCATATGGAATATTTTCGCTGACCATAATGGGATCAAATGATATTGATACAGAAATCAGTATCAGAAAGATAACAGAAAAATTTTTGAACTCTTGGAAACTAAACAACTAATTTCTTAGCAATGCATATGTCAAAGAACAACTCTTAAAGGATAATTTAAAATGCACTGAATTAACTGAACATGAAAATAAAATATATCAAAATTTGTGGGTAGATGCTGGGGGGAAATTTGTAGTACTAAATAATTAAATTAGTAAATAGGAAATGTCTTGAGTCAGTTAGTTATCTAAGTGCCCACTTCCAGAATCTGGAAATAGAATAGCAAAATAAACCCAAGGCAAGTAAAAGAAAGTAAAGAATAACAATAAGAGTAGATATCAATAAAATGTAAAACAGAAAACAAAACAGCACTTTAATAAAAATGAAGCTTGTTCTTTGAAAAGATTAATAAAATTGACAAACTTCTATGAAGACTGACAAAGAAAACAGAAAGAAGACACATATTAGCAATGTCAGGAACAAAGCAAGGGATGTCACCATGGTCCCTGTTGATTGTAAAAGTATAATAATGGAATACTATCAGTAAAAGGATAAAAAGAAAATTCTACACACAGAAATTGGTCACTTTGCATAAAATAGACAAATTCTTCAAAAAGTCTAAACTACCATAACTCATCCAATATGAAATAAAAATTTTAGTAGCTATATAACTACTAAGGATATTAAATTGTTAAACTCTCAGAAAGTAAATCTCCTGCCCCAGATGGTTTCAATGGACAATTAATTCCACCAAATGTTTACAGAAGAATTAACATTAATTCTACACAATCTTTTCAGAAAATAGGGAAAGAGGGAATGTTTCATGATTTATCCTATGTACCTAGTACTGACACTGATACTAAAACCAGACTAAGACAGCACACACACAAAAAGGAAATTACAGACTAATGTCCCTCATGTATACAGTTGCAAAAATTCTTGACAAATTTTATAGAATTCGGCAATATGGAAAAATAACTGTACATTATTAACAGAGTATTTATTTCCAGATATGCAAGACTGATTCAATATTCAACAATCAAACAATGTAATCCACTATATTAACAAGCTAAAAAGGAAGTCACATGGTCATATCAATCACATGGGAAAAGGTTTTGACATGATTCACTTTCATTCATTAAAAAAAAATTCAGAGACTAGAAGACTAGAAATGGAAGAAAAGTTTGTCTATTTGAGAAAGAGAATCTACAAAAACCTAGAGTCTAAATTATATTAAAAGGTGAAATATTGAATGCTTACCCCTAAGATCAGAAACAATGTAAGAATGTCAATCCTCACCACTACTAGTCCACACAGTACTGACATTTTTAGCCAGCACAGTAGGACAATAAAATGAGAGTTAAAAAAAACATACAGCTTGGAGACAATTAATTAAAACTGCTTCTATTTTAAGATGACATGATGTTCCACAAAGAAAATCACAAGGAATGTAAAATTAATAAGAGGGCTCAGCAAGGTGGCTATACATAACACATGAAATTATATTTCTATATACTAGCAATGAATACATGAACACAGAAATTAGAGTTTTATGTATATTCATTCATAAATAATGAAATGCAAGGGTTTTAATCCAACAAAACAATTACAAGGCTTGAATGCTGAAAACCAGAAAACTGTTGGAAAAAAATCAAATAAATTCTAAATAAGTGGAGAAATATTCTGTATTCATGGATTGGAAGATTCAACATAGTAAGGATGTCAGTATTCTCCAAAATAACATATATTTGATATGGAAAAGCAAAGGAACTAAAATAGCTAAAACAAATTCTGGGGGAGAAAAGTAGGAGGAAACATTTTACCTGATTTCAAGTCTTATCATCACCACAGTAATCAAGACTCTAAGGTATTGGCAGAGGGATAGAAACATAGTCAATGGAATAAAATAGGGAACTCAGAAATAGTGCCACAAAAGTACAGCCAACAGATTTGTGACAGAGGTGCAAAATCAATTTAAAAGATTGAAACTGGCTCAATTGTCCCACAGGACTGATGTTTATCATTTCTTATGAATAAACATAGAAATAGACCCTTCTGGTCTAAAAAATTCAAAAAGTTAAATTTGTCTTAGCTGAGTTCCTTTCTCAGGAAAATCAACCATCAGGCCTCCCATCTAAGAGTATCAAGGAACTGAAACTTATACATTTCTTTCCAGGTCGCTGCATCTGTACCATAAGATGGTATCAATTTTTATTTGATAAGATTATATCAATTTTTATTTGGTCCAGAATCCTTTGGTATTTTTTTCTGACTTTTTGGTATAATAAACATTGTTGCAATAAATGTAGTTTACAGAACTGATGTCGGCAAGTGCTTATCACAGAACATTCATAATAGGTTGCTACAGTGGTCATCTATTCCAAAAGATTGGGCATACAATTTGATG
This sequence comes from Hylobates moloch, assembly GCF_009828535.3. Classification (NCBI taxonomy): domain Eukaryota; kingdom Metazoa; phylum Chordata; class Mammalia; order Primates; family Hylobatidae; genus Hylobates; species Hylobates moloch. The sequence goes on along the minus strand of NW_026652276.1, from coordinate 56,375,001 downwards.
AATCAGTTCCATTACAGTACTGGCTATAAAGGTTCTATATTTTGTGCTTATCTGTATGATAAATTTCTAAGAGTGAAATTACTGGATAATCTATTTTTATTATAGCAAACTTTAAATTAGTTTTAATAATAGAAACAGTATTTCCTTATTTTATTTTATTTTGATAAAATTCCTTAAGAATATTCATTATTTATTTTAATGTAAATTTTAGAATCAACTTTGCTAACTACAAGTTCCCACTGACACATTATTAGATATATGTTAAAATTATAGATTAAAATAGGGATAAAGAGTATCTTTCTGATACTGAGTTGTCTCAAGATCACATTGTGAGTATAATATTCAGGTCTTCTTAGCTATTCCTTAATTTTTTATATAGACTTAAAACATTTCTAGTTAAATTATTTTTATTTTTGAGGCTTTTTGTAAACTGGATTTGTTCTTCAAAGACATTTTCTAATTGTACTGAAATTTTTAAATAAGTAGTTTATTATTTGTGTATTTTAAAAGTTCTCTGCAGAACATGGCTTGATATACTAAGTGCCTACAAATTTTTTGGTTTTCATCTTGAATGTACAGAAAATGCCTCTTAGGCACAGTGCATGTGTGTGTGTGTGTGTGTGTGTGCGCGCGCACACACCCCACCTTGGAGTTAGGTAATCTATGTGATTAAGTTCTGACTAACAAATACAGGCAGAAGTGTTATGATACATTTTCAGGCCTTCGCCAGGAAAACTACTTGTATAGTCCTACACATTCTCTCTCTACCACCCCACTGTGGAGAGCTGTAGGAGATTGGGCAGTGTGGTGGGAAAAACTATAGGGAAAAGGAGCACGCCTTCTGAAAGGTCAAAAGGCTCTGCAAAGCTCCAGAGGAGAACAGCTGAAGTCAGCTGTTCTATAACCCTGAGCCAGAGGGCAAGGTGTAGGCACAAGAGAGTGTAGGGGAATTAATCTTGATCAAACTTGTTTGTTAGAAGTTGTTCAGGAACTGACCTTTGAACATCCATGCATATGACATTCCCTGAAAGGGGAACAATAAATGTTAATTATCTACAGATTGTGTTTGGTCCAGGCTTTTGGCATTGTGCCTGCACTGAATTAAAGCAAGAAGCTCCAGCTTCTCAGGGCTGCACTCTGGACACTTGAGCTGGGCAGTCCCCTAGCTGCTCTTACACTGCACACCTGTGTCTGAGTACTCATTTTGTCCATCAGCCAGGGTCTGGGGACAGACCCGGCAGAGAGTTTAACAAAGGACTCTAAGTCTAAAGGGTTAGCAGAGCCCAGTTGTGGGTAGAAACTTGGTCCCTAAACCATCATTTGAAAGGCCATAAGGAAAGGTCAACTGTCAACATCAGTACTGAACATAGAAGAGAAATATAAGCCATAGATATTATTCTTAAAGGAGTGAATTTGCCTTGATTAAAATTTTTTAATAAGTAGAAATGGGTTTTCCAAGCTTATTATCACTTCATTTATAAGCAGGAAAAGTTTTATCCCCTTTACTTATAGTTATTAACCTTTCTTCATATTTAATTGTACTAGTTAGTACATCACAAATATCTGGAGGTGAGAGAGGGCATTTCTGAGTCCTGTAATTAATTTTGATTAGAATTATTTTAATGTTTTAGCTGTAAGCATCATTTTAGCTTTTCTTCATACACACACACATACACAAACACACAAAGGAAGGACACACCTGCTCCTATTTTATTTTAAAAGGAAAGTGAATTTTGCCAAATTTCTTTTCAACATTCACAAAGATTACTGATATTAAAGCAAATTATACTAATTAAAATGTGTGAACATGGAATCATCCTTGCATTCTTAGTATAAATCGCACTTGTTTTGGTATATCAATATGTAATATGCTAACCGATTAAATTCACAAATTTTTTTTTAATTTTTGGGTTGACATTTTTTATGTGTAATTAATTGATTATGTTCCTAAACTAACTGTATTTTTGAAGCTTTTATATGAATAATATATGGCTTCATAAAACAAATTTGGAAGCTTTCGTTTCTACTCTATGGTCTTGTATTAGTCAAGGTCCTCCAGAGAAACAGAACAGAACGAGCGTGTTTGTGTGCATGTGTGTGTGTATATATACATATATATATATACTTAAGACTGCAGAAATTTTGCATAAATAAAGAAAAGCCTCTTGTTAATAGCCAAGACTATAGGGAAAAATGCCACCAAGTCATTTCAAAGACCTTCATGGCAGCCTCTCCCATCATGGGCCTGGAAAGCATGGGGGAAAACTGCTTTTGTGGGGCAGGCCCAGGGTCCTGCTGTTCTGCACAGCCTTGGGACACGGCACCCTGCATCCCAGCTGCTCCAGCTCCAGCCATGCATAAAAAGGCCTTAGATATGTCTCAGGCTACTGCTCCAGAGGCTGCAAGTCATAAGAAGACTTGGTGGTTTCCATGTGGTTTTAAGTATGTGGGTGTGCAGAGAGCAAGTTTTGAGGCTTGGGAGCCTCCACCTAGATTTCAGAGGATGTATGGAAATACCTGGGTGTCCAGGCAGAAGTCTGCTCCAGGGGTGAAGCCCTCATGGAGAACCTCTACTAGGGCAGTGCAAAGATAAAATGTGAAGTTGGAGCCCCCTCACAGAGTCACCAATGGGGTACTGCCTAGTGGAGCTATAGAGCCAATTTCTCCCATTTGAAATGGAAGCATTTACCCAATGCCTACATCCCCATTTTATCTTGGAAGTAACTAGCTTGTTTTTGATTTTACAGTCTCATTGGTGGAAGGGACATATCTTGTCTCAGATGAGATTTTGGACTTGGACTTTTGAGTTAATGCTGGAATGAGTTAAGAATTTGGGGGACTATTGGAAAGGCATGATTGTGTTTTGAAATATGAGAAGGACATAAAATTTGGGAGGGGCCAGGTGCAAAATGATATGGTTTGGCTCTGGGTCCCCATTCAAATCTCATCCCAAATTGTAATTCCCAAAGTTGGAGGAGGGCTCTGGTGGGAGGCAATTGGATTATGGAGGTGGAGTTCTCTCTTTCTGTTCTTGTGATTATGAGTGAGTTCTCATGAGATCTTTTGGTTTAAATGTGTGTAGCATGTCCCCCTTCACGTTCTCTCTCTCTCCTCCCCCAACGTGAAGATGTGCTTGCTTCTCTTTTGCCCTTCTGCCATGATTGTAAATTTCCTGAGGCCTCCCCACTCATGTTTCCTGTACAGACTGTGGAACTGTGAGTGAATGAAACCTCTTTTCTTTATAAATTACCCAGTCTTAGGTAGTTCTTTATAGCAGTGTGAGAATGGACTAATATAAATATATACTTCTAATACATTTAGGCATAATTCTAAGTAAAACTGTTTTAAAATTTTTTTAATATTTTCAATTTTTCTTTTCTGCTTGTACTGGTGATGTCAAAATTTACTGCATTTCCAGGAATAATTACATGTAATTTAAATTATCTCTAATTTGAAATACTTAAGTATTGTAGAAATGGTGGAAAAATGACTCTTTTGACAGACATTTCTGACACTTCTCAAATCATTTAAGAAATTGACTTTCAATTGACTTAGATATAAGACTGGTTCTAAATAAATGAAAAAATGGTATAGTGGATTCATTACTGAAGGCTTTTGGAGCCCTGTGAATTTGAAAATGTCAAAATATATCTAAAAATAATCTTAGGCCATAGCAATGACTAGATAATCCTAATTGTTTATTGAAAAAGTTACTAGAAAATGTGTTTCGAACATCAGAGTAGTTCTATCATACCTAAAACTTTGCCTTGGTCTCAAGTATAAGAAATTTATAAGAGTCAATTATTTAGTAAATTAAATGATTATACTTCTCATATATCCTTTTCTATATATAGTTACAATAATATTTTCTTACTGTTTCAAATTAAGTTCCAGAATTTTAGAACAGTCTCTTGAGTGTATATTTTTTTCTCATTACCTCCCTCAATTATGACATTTTATATTGACTTTCAAAATTGTGACAATTAGGGCTGAGAGAAGTGTAGAAACATAGATAGCATTTAAAATTTTAAGCTCCTATGTCGTGAACTGAAACTCATTTAATATAAATGTGCCAACCATTCCTCTGTGTGTTTGTTTTTGTGTGCAACGGTTTTACTGTCCTTCAATTGCTATGGGCTTTGAAAATGTATTTTTACAAATATCAAAAAACAAACATTTACTTACGTTGCTTTTCATTTGAATTTAGAAGACTGTTGATATTTTAAATAAAATTATAAATATGGTTTTAGAGACATCCAAAATTAAATTTTAAAACATACACAATACACAAAAAACACCATGGGTGAATGTGATAATGTGATTGCTAACATTATGTATCAATTTGACTGAACTAAGGGATGCCTAGATAGCCGGTGTATTTGTCCATTCCAATACTGCTATAAGACTAGATAATTTACGAAGAAAAGTGGTTTAATTGACTCACAGTTCCACAGGCTACACAGGAGGTATGTCTGGAAGGCCTTAGGAAACTTACAGTCATGGCAGAGGGTGAAGGGAAAGCAAGCACATCTTACCATGATGAAGCAGGAGAGAGAGAGAGAGAGAGAGAGAGAGACAAGGGAGAAGTGCTACATACTTTTGAAAAATCAGATCTCATAAGAACGCCATCATGAGGACAACAAAGGAGAAGCCTGTCCCCATGATTCAATCATTTCCACCAGGCCCTCCTTCAACACTTGAAGATTATAATACAACATCAGATTTGGGTGTGAACACAGAGCCAAACTGGTAAAACACCGTTTCTGAGTGTATCCATGGGGGTGATTTTAGAAGATATTAACATTTGAATCCATAGTTTCAGTAAAAAAGATTGCCTTGATTAGTGTGAACAGGCATCAGTCAATCTGTTGAGGGCATAAAATAGAATAAAATGATGGAAGAAGGTTGAATTCACTTTCTCTATTTGAGTAAGGGCATCCATCTTCTGCCCACAGACTTGAACTAGGACATACACCATTGGCTTCCTTGATTCTCAAGCCTTTGAGCATGAACTGGAATTATACCACTGATTTCTCTGGGCTTCCAGGTTATAGACAACAGATGAAGGGACTTTTTGGCCTCCATAATCATGTGAGCCAATTCCTCATAATAACTATATTTTTATCTCTTGATAGATAGATGATAGATAGATATCCTATTGGTTCTTTTTCTCTGGAGAACCATGACAAACTCAGTGAGAATATTAAGAAATCCTTTGTCAAGTTAATATTTTGAAAATAATTCTGCCTATTATTGAAATATAACAATTTTAAATAAATGCTTCTGTGCATTATAAATTTTATTCAAATAATGTTTACATCCTATCTTGTCTCTTTGAGGGCATAGATACAGATACAGAGGCACAGAGACAGGTAAGTAGATGGATATAGATGTATAAATATATTGGTGTATATTATTATTATATACACAAGTTTGACTTCTCTAAGATTTTATAAACATTAAGTACCTAGACATTTTACGTGGTTTCCAGAACACTAAGTTTATCCAAAATATAAATGCTTTTCCAGACAAGATGTATTATTTAAAGCCTTCTAATTTTTTGTAGCATAAGGATAAGATAATAAAAATTTTAAATACATTGCTACTTTGTTTTCTGTTAGACATCATAAGCATTATGTAGTGTTCTTTATTTATTGAAATAAAAAGAATTATTAATTCCAAGCTAAATTAGAATTTCATAAATAAAAGTATAATTTCTTCTCATAATTCACATTTCTTACTTTATCTTTTTTATGACATTTATTCCTACTTTAGAATGACAAAGATGATCTTTATTACATTGCTTTTTAAAAGTCTTTGGTAAACAGGCACTTGAGTTTACCTCATATTTTCCTTTGTGTAATGGATCAGCTTAAATCAGCCTGGAGGTTAATTCATCATTTTTAAGTTATTCTGTAAAACTAATTAACTCACATAGCTCAGTACTGCCAGGATATCTTAAAATATTTATTTCTAATTTCCACTTGGTTTTCTAGATCCATTGTTTTCTAATATTTTATATTATTTTCAATTAATATCTCTATAAAATCCCCTTGAGAAAAACATACATCCTTCTATATTATTTTTGGATATTTTTTTCTGAGTGGGTTGCTTCAGTCTAATTGCAGTTTATTACTCATCTTCTTTCCTTTATGTTATACTGTTTTTCTCAACTTCTGAAAATATTCTTCACTTGAATTTACCCCTGAATGGCTACATGTAGATATCTTTGTTCGTTTGAAAATTTTTTTCTATTTTATTAAACATAATATTAGTTATTAACATGTGCTACATTTCTTTGACTCCTATTATCCATTCTTTATCTTGTTAACAATTAAGAGAAGAGGTATTGGTGTTTTTTATATATGCAACTACAATTATTCTAACATTTATAAAACATTGAGAACAAGATATATAGTTCCTTTTTTTCTTTTGTGTTAAAATATGTGGGTTTTGCTTTCTAAAGGATTTTTAAAGTATTAATTGATTCATAAGAAATATGTGTAACATTTTATTAGTTTAATACTTTTAAGTTCTTGTTTGGAGTTAACATAAGTATTTATGTGTGTATGTGTGTGTCTGTGTGTGTGTATCTGAGACAGACAAATAAAGAAAGAGAGATTCTAAGTGTCTCTAACTTTGTTTTTAGTTTTCATTTGCTATATTCTAGTTTTGTTATGTTTAGTCATAGAATAGTGTCTACACTGTGATTTATCGGAACTTTGGAGTGTCTAAAAATGAGATAATTTTTAAAGTGTTACACTTACATAAGCTCAAATAAAGGACAAAACAGAAGTTATAGAGAATGTTATGAAAACATGAGATACAACCAGAGCACTGCAGAGGAAAATTCTGTTTTAAATATTTTCATTTCTAAAAACAAAAAATGAACACAAATTAATAACATACTTAATTCAAGAAAATAGTTTTAAAAAAACAACCAAATGAACCTAAGAAAATTTAATGAAAGTAATTACTAAAGAGAAATACAAACATTAAAAATTAGAAAATAATAAAAAGTATACAAATAATAAATAAAACCAAATGTTGACTGTTGGCAATAAAAGCAAACCATAAGATCAAAAAAAACCATTAGTTTACGTAATCAAAAAAACACAAAAAGCAAAAATATGCAGAATGAAAAGAAGCAACATTTTAATTTGATAGGAAAAGAACATTCTTAAATGTACTCATTCTTCATTCAGGGTGAATATGAGATGATAGTCTACTGAAAAGAAACACAATATTCTACAATTACCCAGAACATCAAATAAGGTATCTTCTAAAACTCAATTACATCAAATGCCTCACATGTTCTGCAGTGTTTACTTGTATTCATGGCTTAAGGCAATATATAAAGTTGAGACTACAGAGAGTCTCGGGAAATGTAATAAGGTGTGGGTCAGACAATGCTAAAGTAAAAAAGTACTAATTTTCCTAAATGTGTAAGAGTCATGTGATTCAGCTGGGATATATCAAGGAAACAATGAACTTAATTATGGGCAGCACTAACCTCCTCACACTTTATCTAGACAGGCTCAGTCCTGGAAGCTGTCGGATGTCTTGAATTTATAATTGCCTTGAATAGGAAAAAACAGCTTTATTTCATTTAAAAATTAAAAGGATAGAAAACACCACTCTATGACTAAGAACAGGGCTCAGCCTGATCTTAACCTGTCTTCCAGGAACCTCCTGGTTTCGGAAGTGAAGAGGTGGGGTATTGTCAGTGCTTCTGTGAATATGACATTGCTGTAAATCATATGGCATTAAATACTCCAGAACCAATTACTCAAGCCATCTAGAAGTCCACATAATCTAAACAAACTTCGATTGATATTGAGCTGCCCATTTTTCTTCACCCTCTGCCTATACTGAAGAGACCACAAATTCCATTTTGTTGAGTCCCTCCCATGAGGCTGAGGCTGTGTCAGCAAACATCTGCACCTAAAAATAACAACAATAAATAGGTAAATCCTGAGAAATGCTGACAAAAAATTATAAAGCTCATAAAAAATTAGCATTAAATGCTGATTTTAATAAAAAATTAAATGCTGATTTAAAAATGATAATTTTTTATCAGCAAAGAATGACTGCCCTCCAGTCAACACAAAACTATGCTCAACACATAAACACTCACACACAGAGCTAATTAAGAGTAACAGCTTTCAGAACATTTTAGCCTGTGGCTCTATTAAGTATTGGCTACAGCAAGCCATGAGTGCAGAGTGCCTTTTACTTATTTCAGTCATGTAATCATCAGATGGGTTCTTCCTGCCCAGGGTATAGACAAATCAATCCACTGAGACTACAGCATTGCAGTAGAGAACTGGTTTAATTGATGTGAGGCTGGCCCACATGAGAGAACTGAAGTTACCACTCATATCATAGCTAGGGAATGGGTGCTCTTTACTGACTGAGGATGAAATCATAGGGGCGTGGAAAATGGTACTCATATGCTGAGTACACCTCTGAGTGGGGCTACAGGATCAGTGGAGTCATGAGTCTGGGTGGGAACAGTCTGAAACCTATTTCAAAAAAACATTCTTAGCTTCTGCAATAGTGATGTTATCAATAGGAGTAATTGGTCAAGTCACAAATCTTGTGACCTCTGGCCACATAACTCCTGAGCAGTAAAGGATTATAGACACTATGCCTACATCTTAGCAGAGTCCAGGCCCCTCCCATAATCCTATTCTTGAGACTTTTCATTAGTTTCACAAGGGTGGTTTTGGATCTCTGAGCAAAGAGAAGAGTAATTTTAGGAGGGGGTATTATTGTTGTTGTTTTCAAGTTAAACTAAACTAAATTCCTCCCGAAGTTAGCTTGGCCTATGCCCAAGAATGACCAAGGACAGCTCGGGGGTCAGAAGCAAGATGGAGTCAACTATGTCAGATATCTCTCAGTAGAAAGTTCACAAAAGCAGCTTCACTAGACTGTGAACCTGGGAGAAATATTCCACATGTTGTGAAAGAAATGTTTCAGGTCAAAGCTGAGATAAATATTCAAAAAATAAGTTAATGAAGTCGCCTAGATGAATTCATGGAGCAGAATCAACACAGGCACCAAAACAAACAAACAAAAAAATCAGATAATACAAAATCTGGATGAATACTGCTGAGGAACTTCTGCCAAGGTGTTTCTGGTAACATTTATATTGTCAAGGTGCTAATGTGTTTATGGTGTTTGACTATTTTCAGTAAGCTACAGCTAAAAAAGTTATTTCTACTCTGGATGGCATGTTGGATCTTTAAAAAATATTAGTACTGGGTATCAAATCACCACCTTCTGATTTAACTTATCTCCTTGTAGCCTGGGCATCACATTTTAAAATCTGATTTTTTAAAAGTGTCCCAGAGATTTCTAACATGGAGCAAATGTTGAAATTTACTGAGTGAGGAAAACACGCTTAGAATAAATGTACATTCCTACCCATTCCATCCCCCAAAGATTGCAGCTTCTCATCTGTTACTATACCAAACCAAGTAGCAGGATGATAAAAATGGGATTCTTTTTTTGTTTTAATTATGCTCTAGAAAAAGACACTGGCCTGCCTGCATTTGTAAATAAAAATTTTACGGAACACAACTATGGTTTCTATTTTTCATCTATTGTACTACTATGTTGGAGTTGAGTAACTGCAACAAAGACTGTATGTCAGCAAAACTGATTGGCGCTTTACAGGAAGTTTGCTGACCCCTGACTGATGGGACTAACTGGGCCACTCTTGCTCCTTACCTATTTTTTATTCATTGTCTTCCCTCATCATTGCCAGTAAGCTACAAGACGGGTAAGAAAAGTTAGACGGGCAGAGAAACTCTACAAATTCATATGTTGAAGCCCTAATCTGCAGTGTGGTTGAATTTGGAGATATGGCCTCTAAGGAAGTAATTAATGTTAAATGAAGTCACAAGAGTGTGGCCTTAATCCAGTAGGATTAGTGTCTTCGTAAGAAGAGACACCAGAGAAAGCATTCTTTTTCTTTTTTAAAAAATCCTTCTCTTCTCCTACCACCCCTACTTCCACCCTTAGCTGTACATACACTTGTTACAGGACTGCCAGTTTTCTATGCCCACTGCACAGCAACAGACCAATACACTGACAGCAGGGTTGCAGTAGAAAAAGGGTTTAATAATCACAAGTCACCCAATGAGGAAATGGGAGGAATTCTCAAGCCTCAGATCTGTTTTGTCAAGGGGCTCTGTGCAAGGGTTTTCATGGGGATTTGTGGAGAGTGAGGGGCTGGAAAATTTGAGGTCGTCGATTGGTTAGGATAAGGGACATGAAATCATCAAAATGCAGCAACTGCATTTCTTTATGAGTCAGCTTCTTACTACGCCCTCCAGACCAGCGGGCATCTGTAGTTTTCTTAGTATGAAGAACTTAGGAAAGAAGCTCCAATAAAAGGCTTATCATCTCACAATGTCTTAGACTTTATAGAATAGAAAATGAAAGAGTCTTGTGACAAGGGCCACATTATACTGGAGTAGTGACTCTACAAGTAAGTGAGCCAGAAGGCAAGTTGGCATAATGATTGCTGCTGTGATTAGCTGGATTTTTTTTCCTAATTGATTTTATAAAATCCTGAGGTGAGGTGGTTTCACACTGAGGTAAGAACTGAGGTAAGATAAGTGAGAAGGAAGCCAACCGCAAGCCAAGAAATGAGCCCTCTCCAGAAACCAAATTGGTTTGATGTTGGACTTTCAGCCTCCAGAATTGTGAGAAAATAAAATTTCTGTTGTTTAGACCACTCAGTCTATGTTATTTTGTTATGGTACCTGAGTAGACTAAGACACAAGTGAAAAGTTAAGAGATAAGCTATAGGCTTCTCAAATTTAAACCCAGAGAAAAAGGAAAAATTAGCTTCAGCACAGTTTTAAAAGGTCAATTTTGGGGGAGGCAGAATAAAGTGGTTTTCTAGTTGGAACTCACCATGGTTTATATTTTGGACATTTGCACAAAGTGTTCTCATCACTGTGACACATTTTAAAAGTAATTTTGAACACAAGATAGATGTTTCCTTTGATGATTACCTGGTTTTTTTCTTCTTCCGTTTTTTCTTTTGTTTTAGTTTTTGATGTCATTATAGTTGTTTGTATACATTGGGGAAAATGCCTTAATTTACTTCTTAATGTAAATTTGTGACTTGTATATAAACATGTTGTAAAATTTACTACTCATTCCCATTATCTCTGTTCAGTGTTGTAACAAAAACTTACTCCTCTTATGAAGGACTTCTCTTTTCTCTAATTCCCCCCCATCCACATCACAAATTATCAGTAATATTTTATAGAAATAGTAGAACAAAATATATAACACACACACACAAACACATATATATGTATATTCATAATTCTGAAATTACCAAAGTTAATCTTCCCTAAAATTATTGTTCAAAGTTATATGCCTTGAAAAAATTAAAACAACATAACAAGAAAAATTTTTCTTTATTATATTCTACTTCTAACTGGGAAGAAAAAGTTCTTGAATTTTTTTTAACAAAAATACTTGCTTTTGGGAGATGCTTCTTTTCACCCGTATTATTCTCTTGACTCTAACTAAAAGGAAATTTTACTTTAGCCCTTGGGAAAGTCTGGCTAGCTATGTTAAGAATCTCACATCTACTTATAAATTACTTTTGTCATTTTTTACTTTTTAAAATTCAAATATGTTACATGTATTTTATCATGGAAATATTTTAAGTAGTTTGGAAATGAACTGCCACATGGAATTCAAAACAAAGAAGCTTCTGTTGCCTTTTCTTTAAGTACTACAACCACATTTTCTTCAAGTACAATTTTTGTTTTCTGTTTACCTATAGACCAGTATGAGAAATTGTGGTACCAACATCCTTGCTCTCTCCAGAACAAAAGGTAAGCATGCTTACTGGCCGCTATGAAAGATTCAGGTTTCATAAACTCAGAGTGCTCATATAACACAACTAGTGTTTGCATAGGCATTACTTGGTACACTCCACATGGAGACTGGGGCTCAGAAAATCAGTAGAAAAAAATGATATTCTGGCTATTGCTAATTCTGTAAAAATTAAAATTCTTTATCTCTGACCCAGAAATCATGTCTCTGCTTTCAGCAACCATAAAATTGTGGCAAATTTACTTATTAGATTTCAAGTAGGGTAAAATTTCAGACCTTATACAATTTTTGACAATTTTTATCCTCCAATAAACTAGATTAGCTGTGACAGACAGACTCTTAATGTGGCCTGCATTGTTGCTGCCTCTTTTTGTTCACACCCTTGTGGAATACTCTCCACTCCATTGAGAATGGGCTGGACTTGGACTTGCTTCAAACTGATAGAATATGGCAAAAGTACATGATTACATATATAATACATAACATAAGATTGCAATATTCATCCTTTGAGTCTCTTCTTGGCTCGCTTTAAGGTAGCAAGGAGCCATACTGAGGCGCCAAAAAATGGCAAGAAATAGCAGTCAACCTCTGAGAGTGAAACATTGAATTTCTCCAACAACCTGAATGAGCCTTAAAGAACACCTTTACCCATCCAAATCTCAGACGAGACTGCGGCCCCAGCCAACCCTTTGATTGCAGTCCTGTGAGATCCTAATCAGAGAACTGAGATAAGCTGGGCCTGGACTCCTGAATCTCAAAAATTGTGATAAAACCAGTGAAACCCCGTCTCTACTAAAAATACAAAAAAATTAGCCGGGCGTGGTGGCGGGCGCCTGTAGTCCCAGCTACTCGGAGAGGCTGAGGCAGGAGAATGGCGTGAACCCGGGAGGCGGAGCTTGCAGTGAGCCGAGATTGCGCCACTGCACTCCAGCCTGGGTGACAGAGCGAGACTCCGTCTCAAAAAAAAAAAAAAAAAAAAAAAAAAAAAAAAAAAAGGTGATAAAACAAATGCATGTTGCTTTAAGCTGCTAAGCTTATGGTAATACTGGTATGTAGCAATAGATAAATAATATACTATCTTACCCACAGCATGGCCTCAGGGAGGCATTCTAAGTGCATAAAGTGAAAGCTGCATGATCTCTTAATGTCTGGACTCAGAAGTCAAATAACATCCTCCAGTTGGTCAAAGCAAGCCAGAATGCCAGCTTATATGCAAGGAGTGAGGAAACAAATTTCAGCTCTTAATGGAAGGAACAGAAAATTACAACTCAGAGGACAGTGGGAGGAACCATTTTAAACATCTTTAAAAACTACCACAGTCTTTTCTGTGATCTCAATAATTCACATCCCTACCGCATGCAAAATAAACTCATTCTCCCCTCTCAAGATAAGTCTTGCCAGAAATGGCTTCAGGCTCAAAGTCCATCCATGAGATCCATATTAGACTCCTCAAAAAAAATTTAAAACTAGGGATTCTGTTTTGTTTTATTCCATTTTTGTGGTTTAAAAATAGTAAAATAGTGTAAAAGGAAATGTTCCCTGTTAATATAATAGTAAATACAATCAAAATGACAAAACCTAGATGACAGCCCACCCCTAAATGTAGAAAAACATTATCTCCTATTTCAGCTTTATTCTTTCCCTTTTCTCTCCAAAACTCTCAACTGAGTTTTACTTTGTCTTAAACCTTCCCCCTCAAGGTATCATGGCTTTTCCTCTCAATGTATAACACTAGTTCACTCTCCTACTTGTCCTTTAGCCAATAAGAGTTTTTAATCCATCTTTCTTAAAAGTGGCAGCAGTGAAGTTAGCAGCAGGGAAATGTAACAGGAGCATATTAGAGGAGAAAGGGATTATATGTTATCATTCTCGTTTGGGAGTATGAATTCACAAAGCATAGATTATTGAAGTTTTTGTTGATATTGTTATCCCTTGTTTCATTTTCTTTTTCTTTAAGTGATATAACTAACATTTTAGGCAGTGGAATTTGTATGTTTTAAATGATGGGCAGGCCTTCTTTACTAAGATATGCTTCCTTTCCACTTGTTAGCTCCCATTCTCACCCACTGATTTTCCTATTGAGGATACAGAAAAAAACTGAAGATTAAAGTTAAATAAGTCTGCTAAGTTACTCTAAAGCAGGGGTTGGCCAACTTTTTCTGTAAAGAGGCAGACAGTAAATATTTTAGACTGTGGGCCAAATGTTGTCCACTGCAACTACGTAACTCTACCACTGCAACAAGAAAGCAGCCATGAATAATACGGAAACAAATGGGCGGGTTGTTTTACAGAAATCATATGCGGGCTGGATTTGATCTGCAAACTGTAGTTTATAGACCCCTGACTTAGAACAGCACTGTCCTCTACCAGTATAATGTGATCCTGCATATCTAACTTTATATTTCATAGTGGCCTCATTTAAAAACTAAATAGAAACAGGTAAAATTAATTTTGAGACTGTTTTCTTTAACCCACTATATCTAAAATATTAACTTTTCAACTTGTAATCATCTAACAAAATTATTTTATAGTAATTTTTCTATGAGTACTATCTTTAACATGTTTTAAAAATATTTCAAACACTATCTTTTTAAAAATCTCTATCTTTGTTTTTCTTTCTTTTGTACTAACTTCAAAATGTAGTGTGAATTTTATACCTACAGACCATCTCAATTTGGACCAGCCAAACATCACATGCTCAATTACCACATGTGTCTGTTGGCTATCTTATTGGGCAGAACAACCTTAGATGAATAAAGTGAAAACAAATTCATATTACCCAAAACCTATGTCGTTTTATTTTGCCAGTTTAATTTCTCCTATACCTAAATTAGAAGGTTTAAGTAGATACTTTGATATTCAACAACACTAAAAACCCCATAAAGCGTTTTTTTTTTTTTCTTTTTCCAAAACCACTGTCACTGACTTATAAGGGCATATAGAGAGAGAATATGTTAGTTAAATGATTGTCTTAACTTAGTGATTGGGTATTTTAATTAGATATCCAAGTTACATGGTCACAAAACTTAATTTGGATTTCTTGTTGAACATGTAGATTTTCCCTAAAGATTATATTTTATAGAACTAAATTTTGACCTAAAATTTTATAATTAATAAATATTCCATGGTTTTTCTGGAACCCAGACGAGTTTATACGAAGTTGTCTAGTGAAGATAATATGGATATGTATATAAACTAATTCATGTAATAACTTGGAAACTAAAACTATTAACAGTTACACAAACAAAAATGAATAAGAAAAAAGCAGTCCCTGCAAATACAAGTAGCTTTTAGAAATTTTCATCATTTCTCACTCAACAAGCAATTCTCATTTATTTTCCATTTTTATCTAATTTATTTTCTCATTTCTTCTTTCTTGGTTTTATTTTTCCCTGTTTTCCCATTATTTCTTACACGCTGAACTCTTTTCTTTATATGACCTTCCTGTCACCACCCACAGAATTTTATTCTCAACTTTTACCCCCATCTTATCTTATTAATAGATTCAGTCTCTCTCTTTTATCCTTACTCCTATTTCCACACGTGGCTCTTGTTCTCCTAGTGCCACTGTATTCCTTATAACATCCCTCCATTTATCTCCAACAATGTCCATGACATAAATCATGACTTCAATAGCCACTTTCAGTTTATCCAGCTCAAAATTCTTCAATAAAACTGACTGAAATAGAGCATGAGATCTCATCAATTTGTCATAGGCTGTTAAAAATGAAACAGACCTTAAAAATATTTCCTGCCCTTACAGATCCCTGATACAGTGCAAAGAATTTTTCACTTATGTGATACATTCCAGAATATTTCCAGCGGATGGGTGACTTGCTGTTTTTTATATCACTCTTCAACAGTTTTAGTGATTGGATGCAACATAAAGCTAAGTGACAAATGTGAAACACCATGGACATTTTAACTGAAAAGCAGAAAGGGACAGCAGTAGAGAAAGAAAGAGAGAAAAGTAAAGATACAGAGACAGGATCTGTGAGAGGAAAAGAGAAACAGAGACATGAACAAAGAAGCAGACAGAGGAAAATGAGAGGAAAGACATTCAGCAAGAGACAAAGAGAAAAAAACCTGAGAGGAAATACATGAAAATTATATGATTATCTTTGGATGACATGAATATAGAAAATATATTTTCTAGCCTTCATTTTTCATGTTTTCTACAAATAAGCATACATTACTTTTATAACTAGTTTAGATACAGTTCTGTAGACAATTTTGTGCTACAATCTAAAAAATCATATATAATTTTTTATATATGATTTAATATTAAGACAAAATAATTTTACCCATTCTTATGTAAAACTATGACATTCATGGTGATATTGGATAGAGGCTTTCATCCCTATCTTTTCTAAAGGCTTTATCACACTAAATTGTAGGTATTATTATAGCATGTGTTAAAGGCAGAGATCTTTTAAATTATCTTTTTATAGTAAATGTTTAGAGCAATTCTGGGTATACAGCAAAAGCTAACAAAATATTTATCAAATGACCAAACAGTTGATGTAGGTAATTCAGTTGTTCAGAAGAGGACAACCCTGAAAAAGTCTGCCTGAGAAGTCAGGAAGCCCAGTGGGAGCATGTTGGAAGTAAAATATGACTGGAATACATTGAGAGTTCACATTTTCCTCCCGCAATTCAGTATTAACCTTCTGTTAATGTTA
Source organism: Hylobates moloch (assembly GCF_009828535.3). Lineage (NCBI taxonomy): Eukaryota > Metazoa > Chordata > Mammalia > Primates > Hylobatidae > Hylobates > Hylobates moloch. Next base: position 56,358,448 of record NW_026652276.1, on the reverse strand, counting down.
ATTCATTTCAAGAAGAATTTCTAGTTTTTTTAAATAATGATTCAGAGTTTTACAGAAGAATAGATTTAAAGTTTGATTTTGATCATCACTGGAAAGATTTAGAGGCTCCGATAACTTATTAGAGAAATGATGTGAAAACTAACACTTTTAGAAAATAAGACCATTTAGAAATTTGAGAGCCCAGATTTAATGCAAAAGCTTAATTATGCCTTCATTGAAGTAGCTTTGAGATTAAAACTCATATTTATATTAAAACACTTGATTCCAGAACCTATCTTTCAGACCAAGAATGTCAATAAATGTCATAGTTTTACATAAGAATGGGTAAAATTATTTTGTCTTAATATTAAATTATATTTTGTCTTAATATTAAATTATATTAATAAAATGTGAACTCTCAATGTATTCCAGTCATATTTTACTTCCAACATGCTCCCACTGGGCTTCCTGACTTCTCAGGCAGACTTTTTCAGGGTTGTCCTCTTCTGAACAACTGAATTACCTACATCAACTGTTTGGTCATTTGATAAATATTTTGTTAGCTTTTGCTGTATACCCAGAATTGCTCTAAACATTTACTATAAAAAGATAATTTAAAAGATCTCTGCCTTTAACACATGCTATAATAATACCTACAATTTAGTGTGATAAAGCCTTTAGAAAAGATAGGGATGAAAGCCTCTATCCAATATCACCATGAATCCAGATGAAAATTAATAAATAGTAGGTGTCCAAAAATACATATGCATCAAATTAATAGATAGCGGAGTATGTAATCAATATATTTAGAATATACATAGAATTAATTTCTCCTGGTTTTCACAAATTAAAATGAAAAGTTGGCATGAATTAATTCCTTTGGAAATAACTTTATAATGCTATATGCATAAATAATATTGGGGCGATTATGTGAAGCAAAGGGAGAGGAACATTGTTGGTCAAATAATTTAGCAACAAGCAATCTGTAGAACCAATACAAGATTAGGATATCCTTTGAAGATTATGTTAGAATTCTTTCTTTTAGAATTTTATCTGTTCTTTACATGGTTTTTTGTTTGTTTGTTTGTTTGTTTGTTTGTTTGTTTTCCCGAGATGGAGTCTTGATCTGTCACCCAGGCCTGGAGTGCAATGGCACAATCTCGGCTCACTGCAACCTCTGCCTCCAAAACAGCATGGTACTGGTACCAAAACAGAGATATAAACCAGTGGAACAGAACAGAGCCCTCAGAAATAATGCCGCATATCTACAACCATCTGATCCTTGACAAACCTGACAAAAACAAGATTCCCTATTTAATAAATGGTGCTGGGAAAACTGGCTAGCCATATGTAGAAAGCTGAAACTGGATCCCTTCCTTACACCTTATACAAAAATTAATTCAAGATGGATTAAAGACTTATATGTTAGACCTAAAACCATAAAAACCCTAGATGAAAACCTAGGCAATACCATTCAGGACATAGGCATGGGCAAGGACTTCATGTCTAAAACACCAAAAGCATTGGCAACAAAAGCCCAAATTGACAAATGGGATCTAATTAAACTAAAGAGCTTCTGCACAACAACAGAAACTACCGTCAGGGTGAACAGGCAACCTACAGAATGGGAGAAAATTTTTGCAATCTACTCATCTGACAAAGGGCTAATATCCAGAATCTACGGTAAACTCCAACAAATTTACAAGAAAAAAACAAACAACCCCATCAAAAAGGGGGCAAAGGATGTGAACAGACACTTCTCAAAAGAAGACATTTATGCAGCCAAAAGACACGTGAAAAAATGCTCATCATCACTGGCCATCAGAGAAATGCAAATCAAAACCACAATGAGATACCATCTCACACCAGTTAGAATGTCGATCATTAAAAAGTCAGGAAACAACAGGTGCTGGAGAGGATGTGGAGAAAAAGGAACACTTTCACACTGTTGGTGGGACTGTAAACTAGTTCAACCATTGTGGAAGTCAGTGTGGCGATTCCTCAGGGATCTAGAACTAGAAATACCATTTGACCCAGCCATCCCATTACTGGGTATATACCCAAAGGATTATAAATCATGCTGCTATAAAGACACATGCACACATATGTTTATTGCAGCACTATTCACAATAGCAAAGACTTGGAACCAACCCAAATGTCCAACAATGATAGACTATATACAATGGAAACTATCACCAAAAAGGATGATTCATGTCCTTTGTAGGACATGGATAAATGGAACATCATTCCAACAAGTACAATGAGAACACGTGGACATAGGAAGGGGAACATCACACACGGGGGCCTGTCGTGGGGTGGGGGGAGCAGGGAGGGATGGCATTTGGAGATATACTTAATTCTAAATGACAAGGTAATGGGTGCAGCACACCAACATGGCACATGTATACATATGTAACTAACCTGCAAGTTGTGCACATGTACCCTAAAACTTAAAGTATAAAAATAAATAAATAAAATAGTTTTCTTTTTTTTTTTTTGAGACGGAGTCTAGCTCTGTCACCCAGGCTGGAGTGCAGTGGCGCAATCTCGGCTCACTGCAAGCTCCGCCTCCCGGGTTCACACCATTCTCCTGCCTCAGCCTCCCACGTAGCTGGGACTACAGGTGCCCGCCACCACGCCTGACTAATTTTTTGTATTTTTTTTAGTAGAGACGGGGTTTCACCGTGGTCTCGATCTCCTGACCTCGTGATCCGCCCGCCTCGGCCTCCCAAAGTGCTGGGATTACAAGCGTGAGCCACCGCGCCCAGCCCTAAAATAGTTTTCTTATAGTGAAGAAAGAAAAAGAAATATATCTAAAGAGAACCCTACAGATGTGACTATTTTCACATGTAAACCAATGTTTGGAGTTGATAAGTGGTTGAATTTCTAATTCTGTAAGGCCTCTAACTTTGGTTTCCTTTCTAATTTTATAGCATATTTAATTATCTCTTAATTGTAACATGCTAAAGGCAACAAAAATTATCAGCCCTCCCTATTAGTTTTATCCTTTCTAACCTCTTCACTAGAGTAGTGGTTTGAGGCAATTTTGCTCCCTGGAAGGTGGTTGGCACTTTCTGGGACATTTTTGGCTTTCACAACTATAGAAGCCTACTGATATTTAGTGAGTAGAAGTCAGGTTTGCTACTAAACATCCTACAGTAAATGACAACTCCTAACAACAAAGAATTCTCTGGCCCCATATGTCGATAGTACTAAGAATATTGAGAAATCTTGCCCTGGATTTGTAAGTCTATTTGCAGTTACCTCAGATGAAAGCTTTACAAAATATTTTGCCATTAGATAAGATAAATCACCAATTTTCCAATCTTTATTTTACCAAATAAACAACTGAAACATTATTAAAAATTTTGTTAGTGCTATACACTTTAATTTCGGGACCAATTTTTGTTTGTTTGTTTGTTTCACATTTTTTATTTCCATAGGTTTTGGGGGAACAGGTGGCATTTGGTTACATGAGTAAGTTCTTTAGTGGTGATTTGTGAGATTTTGATGCATCCAACACCCCAGGAGTATACACTGAACCCAATTTATAGTCTTTTATCCCTCATCCCCTTCCCACCCTTTCCCCCTAAGTCCTCAAAGTCAATTGTATCATTCTTATGCCTTTGCAACCTCCTAGCTTAGCTCCCATCCTATATCAGCCTGGGTGTACTAGCATATGCTTAAATAGTGAAGAGGCATAAAATAAATTTTAAATCTTTGTTTTCCAGTCATATTATGTGTCCATTTTAATATGGATAGGAGACACTCCTCTTCAACCCAGGACAGAGCTACTAAATGATCATGGTGACAGGAAGAAGAAAGAAAGCTGAAGGTCTTACACAAGCTATAAAATACTGCAGTCCAAAGCTACCTTCTTCTACAGTTTGTGGCAAGAACTAACCCCATCATGGCCACAACACTGTGAGAAGGGAAAGGAACCATAACTATACAATGTTTCTGGAAGTAAATAATAATCAAATAGTGTTGAACATATACAATTTTATATCATTTTTTGAGTTTCAACTTAATATTTTGTTCTATAATTGTATATAATATTTTACCTATATTCACAATATTATCACAGTCTTCATAATCAGTGTTTTTAGTGTCATAATATTTGATGGAATAGACTAACACCACCTCAAAAGCTATTCTCCATTTGAGGTGTTTAGATTTTTTTCTGCTTTCTGTTGGCTTACATGTTACTTATGTCAGTAACAATCAGTGTTATGCTACAGTAAAAATATCCTAATGTCAGTAAGTTAAGGTAACAAAAACGTATCTCTTTTTCATACTATGTACATTATCAACATGGTTAGGCTGTGGACTCTGCTCTACATCCTTCTCCCTCTGGGATCCAGGCTGACTGAGCAAATCTGTCTGGAATGTTGCTGATTGTCATGGTAAAATGAGAGGGAAAAGAAACTCTGAAAGTTTTAATACCAGTAATAAAAATCTCAAAACAAGAAATGACATGACATACATCATTTCTGTTTATAACTCGTCGGTCAGATTTAATCACTTGATACCATGCAAACAAATGAGCACTGGAATGTACAGTCTTACCATGTGCTTAGAATATTACAATGCTGAGACTTTAATCACCACAAAACTTCACAGCAGCCCATTTCATCACAAGCCAGGAAGCCTAGGAGGAAAAAAGAATGGTTTTATGAAACAGGCGCAAAGACTTGCAGCAGTTCCAGCTGTGGCTAAAGTGGGCCAAAGTACAGCCTGGGCCTTGGCTACAGAGGTGTCTCTCATGAGGCTGTGGTTAAGCTGTCAGCCATAAATATGGTTTCTGAAAATAAGACTGGGACTATAGGATCCAATCTAAACACCCTCACATGTGTCTTAGCAGGAAGTTATTTTTCCTCACCTTGTGGGTCATCCCATAAGACTGCCCATGACCTGGCTTCTTCTAGAAAACTAGAGAAAGAGAGAGAGAAAGACAGTGGGAGGAAAGTAATAACTTTCATGATTTGATCTTATAAGTGACATACCACTACTCGTGTATTCTATGGGTCACACAGAACATCCCTGGTACAATTTGAGCAGGGGTTACACAGTGATGTATAAGGCCAATAGGTGGAATTATTGAGGGTCATCTTTGGGGGCTAACTGCCTCAGCAAAATACATGAGTTCTCATGAAGATAGAAGAGTAGATATTGTTGTATGAAAAAGTGGTTTACCTTTTTTCTATACTATAAAGCAGAGTCATCAGCTGAGACTGAGGAAGGCAAGACACTCATTAGAATTTTGTGGCAAGGAATGAATGTTTAAACATAAAGCGTCTTAAAAACTGGGAAGGAAATAAAGATCTGTGGTAGGATTGCCATAAGATGCTGAATGACCACTTACTCTTGGTCATAAATTAAGGTATGACCAGTTATCATAATGTGTTTTTCTCCAACCATGTTTTGTTGCTTGTTGGTAGGCTCAATAAAAGTGAACTACTGAATTTAAACAAGGTACAGGTTTTGCAATGAAAATGCAATGGGAAAAAAGTTATAAGGAAACCAAAAGTATTTGCCAATAAACTATTAAATACAATCAAATAATATGTGTCATGGATAAATGCTAGAGAATAGATATCAAACAACAGAATAATGATCAAAGAGTGAGCTACTTGAAAGAAAAGATTTGTAAGCCTTCATGGATGTATCAGTACTTTCTTCAAAGAAAGCATTGATGATATATGACCTGTTAAAAGATATTTGCTATCACACATTGAGGAATTGTTTTCTTAATTAAGGGAAAAATTTAATTTAAAAAATTTTGTTTGTTTGAAAGGTTATGACCAAGAAAGCTACTAGGTCCCAAAATAGTTTTCACACAAAATTGGATTAATATATTGTTTATGTTATATATACACACTGACCACAATAGACTATATACTACTCATCATATAACTGATAAATCATAAACAATACAGATTTTATTATTTTGATTTAATCTACTGTTAATAAGTACATCACAAATTCAAAAAACATACCTTACTTAATTTCCTATAAGTTTATCCTTGACATTGACAAATGTATATCAATTGGCAATGAAAAATTAAGCCACACTAAGGTTATACTTTCATCACTTAGTAAATTAAGTAGTCTAACCAAGCTTGAGAATATCTCTGAGAAAATATAGATTTTTATATTATCATATTTCAGGTGTGAATGAAGAAGAGACTTTTTCACTTGTCTTCATAATGGTGGAAATTTCTTGACTGACTTCAACACAGAATAAGAAGTAGAATTGCTGGATTCTAGGAAATGCACATATTTTGTATTAGCGGATACTGCCAAATCATTTTGTCTTTCATTAATTTTACTACTGAATATGTAAACATTAAGTGGTACATAAAAGAATGTCTTGAGTTCTAGTAATGGCTTTCCCTGCTTGCATTATGTAGCAAAGACCTAACTTCCACTCCAGTTTATTTAATCACTCCTTACTTTGTTGATTCAGTGACATGAGAGCCCCAGATAGCCAGAGAGCCATATACCTTCAAGTTCATGTCAACCATTGTCATGTTCCCTAATAAAAGCATTCATCCCTTGCAAAATAACACTATTAATCAAGATTCAAGAAAGGGAATAAAATTGTTCAAGTGGTTTATTAAGTGAAACAGTAAAAGGAATCTCTCCCACTTCCAATCCTTGATTCCAAACCCATATATTCTGACTAGATTTATCCAGTCAAATTTATCTAGTTGAATACAAATACTACAACCTGTAGGACAGAAGCCCAACTTTGCAGGATGCTGTCTCTGAATGGCATAATAAATATCCAGTTGGCCACTCTTACGTTATGCAATGCCAGCTGCTTTTAAGTGATAGAGTATAGGGCAGGACCAGTGAACTCCATTAGCATAAGCTCATTATTTGGTGTACTTTGCTATAATACCATGTTCAGAAGCAATGCTGTATGAGGCAACATGGTAGTGAATAAATATTTTATAAGTTTTCGAGTAGCTGGAAGAAGCATGGTAACCCAAAGAAGCAATACTTTATCTAGGTCAAGAGTCTATTTCATTGAAATAAACAACCACTCCTTTCAAATTAAGATGATTTCAATTACATTTAAATTCTGTAAGTAGTAGTCAAGTTTTGGGTTTAATCCTCAACTGTAACAGAGCTTTTGTTATCTGCTTATGTCTTAGCTGTATAAGACTGGCTACAATTTAAATACCTGACCTATTCATATTTCTTGTGTACATTATTTAATAGTCAGAATATGATGATTGCTAAATGTCATGGAGGCTCCAAAGGAAGTCAGTGAGTGGCAGAGGGTAATTAATTACCTATGTAGGACAGAGTGTGAAAGCTAGCAGACCTCTTTAGTGTCGTAGAAAAAGATCTGATATTCAATGCTGCACCTTCTTAGACTCTTCCCCCATCCCTCCTCTCCTGGCCACCACAGAAATAAGAGAATGAAGTCACAAATTAACCAATCCATGGGAGTGCTAGACTTTCCAAAGGAGGTCAGGAATTATATATCACAGGAACTGAAAGATCCAGCCAAAATGTACCAGAAGAAGCTGGCAGAGTATGTGTGGGACTGGATCCTGAGAGTGCTGGAGCATGGAGAGAACATAAGGCTCTAAAAACCTGATTAGGGAGAGTCTATTGATGTGGAAGCACTCTTCCATGACACAAATGTAAACATCCTGAAAAGTGCTAGCATGCTGCTAGGATGGATCTTGGAAGGTTGGACAAAGTAATGGTCCACAGGTGAATTGGAAATGCCAGTGTAGTCATAGGAGATGGTAGAAGAATGCATGAAAAGACTCAGAGAAGAGGATAAACTACATAAGACTGGAAACCTGATCAGATGGTTATGTTCTTCAAGATAATTAGAAATTCAAGAAAAAACTTGTTTATCAAAGTAATAAAGAATGTGCTGGTGAGAAAGTCATCAGTACTGTCAAGCAGTTCAGTTGTCTACTCTTTGGACGAGGGATGACTACGAAAGATGCTGTTACCAGACTAGCCTACCTGAAAGCAGTGGAAGGAATAAATTCCTGAAATAACAGAAATCAGGTGACAGTACCTAAAATTCATAAACAAGTTGGGCGTAATTATCATAATAGCACCAAAGTTTTGAATGGCAACAAGGGGACCTTATTGGTATGGCATCATGCAGACAGTTAACAGAACATAGCATCTCTAGAGAAAATATAGATGAAAATCAACAGATGTAGTTTTCACTGTGTACGACCAAAATAAATGCAGGATGAAAGATCAAAGGCTTAGTGTAGCCACCACAAAAGAAGTCACTATTCCTTGCTTAATTTCTGCATCTGAGCTAGCTTTCAAGTCCCATATAGGAAGAATCTTACAAAACTGTAAAAAAAGTGTACTTGATAAATATTTCCCTAGTCTTCTCCAAAGGGTAAATGTACTAAAAGAAAATGTATTAAGAGTATTTAAAGACCCTAAGGACTGTTAGAGTCCAAGTCAACATTAGTATCTAGAACACAAATTTCAGTTACAATGGAAACTTAATGGTGGGCAAGTACTAAAGGTAATCCTGAGCCAGGATCAGTACAGAGTGGAACCACCAGGTCTTAGGACTCACCCAATAGATATATAATCAATTTACAAATGTGTAATTGAAATGGCCATACTTGGTGCTTGGAAGAATCCTCACATTGTTACCTGGATTATGGGGTAAGTTCTGTCACAGTACAGAAGGCCAATCTGCAGCTTTGAAACTGCCCACCTGTCAAGTCAGGAAGCCAAAAACAATGTCACTTCCTGGCGAAAATAGCAGAAATTAATGCAACACTTAAAGATCTAAAAGGGTGCGGTGGTAGTAGCCACCATTTTTATCCCCAATTAATTCATGAATTTGTCTACAACAAAAGCCCAGAGAGATCCTGAAGGATAACAATGGATTATCACAAATTCATCCAAGAAGCATTCTCAATTGCAGATTCTTTTCAGAATTACAGATCTTGCTACAGCCTATAACACAACACAAATACATGGTAGCTCAAAGCTTTTAAGGATGAGGCTATGGATTACCCCGCCAGGTAAGACAAATACACCAGCAGAGCTGTTAGCATATAGAAAGTAGTAGTGGAAGAAGATAATAAGTGTCATCATGGCCCAGAAACCACTTGACAGTGACAGGGCTGTAGTTACTCCTACTAATATTATTTCTGTATGTTTCTCTAAGAAACAAGAATGATATAGGAGATATTTCCAGAAAGAATGAAGTTAATATATAGATCTGAGTAGCGCAAAGGGGGATTGGAAATGTATATTGCTGAGGTGGCATGCTGCTTGGTATTTCTTAGAAGCAAGGTCCTAATTCACCTAGCTGCTAGAAAGACTGCTTTCCAATGGCTCATACTTAACTCCATCCCCAAATAATTGTCCTTGCCCAAAGATTGCTGCCTTGTCCAAGGTTATGCCCCTTCTGCAGAGGCATCTCACATCCGAGGACTTGCTAATAAGTGAGTACAAACCCTGGCTCCAGCTTCAGAGCTTGCTATGAAATTGGCTGAGGCCTTTGTAGTAACAGTATAGCAGTTAAACTTCTTCCTCTGCCTAATCTTACCTTCCTTATTTCCTAATAGAGATCATTCCCTGGAGAACTACTCAGTAAAGTCATACACACAAATTTCCATTTTGGAGTCTCTTATCTCAGGAACTCGACCCAAAATAAGGTCTGAGAAAACACCACTATATTTGGCAGTTGCGAGCAAACAGTGACAGTCAAAGGGGGACTCATCTGGTTCTGCTTCTCACAAAGAAAACTAGAATTTGTTAATTTTTCTAGTTTATCCGCTAATATAGTCATAAAACTGGATGAATAAATAACAAAATGAAATTCAGGGGTAGGTATTTTTTCTTTCTACCTTAGAAACTATTTCTAAATTCACGTAAGTTTATAATATTTCTCATATCTACAAAGATAAATTATTTTATTGTCTCCACTTAGCAGCAACTTTTTAAAAATCAAACTGATAAATGATGCAACTTGTGATTAATCAGTTGATCCCCAAAAGAACAGTTTTTTAATATTTCTATAGTTAATTCAAAAACTTTGTAACTGATTACTTAGCAAAGCAATTACAATACAAAAAATAAATGTACTTCAGTCTATTCCATCACTATTCACTTATCTTTCCTTTATAAAAGTGACTTACTGATTCTGAATTTGTCACTATCAAAACAATCCTATCTATATGTATTATATAAAATTGCTATTATATTGCAAAGGCAAAATAATATGTTAAGGAGTAAAGTGGTTTTGAAGCAGCATATGAATCACATATTTCAGTTTCATTGAGATATATTCAGAATAAGTCAATGTTTACAATTGAAAGACTAGAAAGAGAAAGTGCAGGGATTTTTTTTTCATTGTTAATGTACCAACACCATTCAGTTCAGAACAAACGGTTCTGACACAATTGCATATCCACATGCAAAAGAATGAAGATGGTCTCCTAGCACACTTGATATACAAAACTAAATCAAAATGGATCAGAGGCTAAACTTAAGTGCTAAAACTATAAAAACCCATAAAAGAAAGCAGAAGAGTAAATTTCATAACTTTGGATTCAACAATGATGTGTCGTTAGAAACAACACAAAAAAGACAAGCTACAAAATAAAAAGGTAAATTGAAGTTTATCAAAATTAAAATGCTTTGGACTTTAAAGTACATCATCATGAAAGGGTATAGACAACCACTGAATGGGAGAAAATATTTGCTCTATTAAAACTAAAGGTACTTTGTAAACTTTTTTAAAAATTAAGAATTTGAATAATATAAAAAAACTAAAAGGTAATTTTTTTACAGAAATACAATATAGGTTAATTTAAAATATGTACATACAAATGGCAAGGTTTCTATTATGTTTCAGCAGAGAAAACCTAGGAAAAGTAAGAAAAAAAATTGTAGAAGGCTTTAGTGAAAATTAGTTGTCTTAAAATTAAAACTCTATAATTTTAACCAACTTCATTGTGACATTTTATTTTAAGGGAATTTTACTTTTTTAGGAACAGAAACTCAGGACACATACCAGAGTGACAAAAATATTGGCTTTGATCCTTCTCAGCATGCAAAGAAAATTGAAAGCATGTCAGAGTTAAGGACATTGGAGAACATCTAATGAGAAAAAATGTTCTCTGAACTTTGAAAAAAAATCAAAGGTACTTCATATTCTTGTAGGTAGAAATGTTCTGTTTCTGAAAAGCTGATATGAGTGCATAATCTCATAAAGTAGTACGAAGTATAAATTATGTCCTGTGAAAATACTGTTTAAAATGACAATTTGAAAATGTAATGAAGTATTAATATATGCTATGACAGAATATTGCTAAACTACAAGTATTCTCTTATATCTAAAGAACTCTATGACTAATGTACCAAGGAGAAAATTCTGGCAAAGTAATGTGTTCAAATCTCCTGTTTATAATTCCTCCATAAAAATCTAGGCTTCACTGGATACAAAATTATAAATTCTTATACCACTATCTAACCTTTGTTTTATTGTGTCCCATGGTTTACAGAAAGTAGTAACAAAAATAACTCAATTTTCTACCTACAATGTATCTACTTTGTGAAATTTCCAATGATCTTTTAAAACTCTAGTCTCTGGATTCATAAATTATAATATACTAACTGAATTAAAGACATTTAGTACAGGAAAATTATCCCAAATCAAAAGGACTGTAGGTTGAAATATTGTAAAGGAAATAAAAAGGGTAAGAATTTAAAATATTGTTTGAATATGCAAAACCAAGACATTCACACCTACAATGTAATTGTATTACAATGTGCCTGTATAATATACTCCAGAAATTACACAAATACATGGAATATCCTGTGGTTCCTTATAAACTCTGATTTCAAAAGCAGGACTCAGATAACCAATTTACACACAGTGGAATGAGCATGAGCCTCACGTGGCTTCTTTTTCTCTCTCTATTAAATGGCACATCTTTATACAGGGATACCTCATGTTATAGTGCTTTACTTTATTGTATTTCACAAATATTGTGGTTGTTACAAATTGACAGGTTGTAGCAACAATGCATTGAGCAAGTCTATTGCACCATTTTTCCAACAGTATGTGCTCATATCATGTCTCTGTGTCACATGATGGAAATTCTCACAATTTTTTCATACATTTTCACTATTGTTATATCTGTTATGGAGATCTGTGATAAATGATATTTGATGTTACTATTGTAGTTGTTTTGGAATGCCACACACTGTTCATGTAAGATAGCAAACTTGATAAACATTTTGTGTGTTCTGACTGCTCTACCAGCCAGTCATTCCCATGTTTCTCTTTCTCTTTTTGGCCCTCCCTATTCCCTGTAACACAACCATATTTAAATTAAGGCAATTAATAACTCTACAATATCCTCTAAATGGTCAAGTAAAAGGAAGAGTCTCACATCTTTCACTTTAAATCAAAAGCTAGAAATAGATTAAGCTTAATAATTTCTAGCTTTTCAAAGCTAGCTTTTCTAGCTCTAGAGAGACATATCAAAGCCAAGATAGGCTGAAAGCTAGGCCTTTTGTGCCGAAGAGTTAGGCAAGTTATGAAGGCAAGGGAAAAGTTCTCGAAGGAAAATAAGAGAGCTACTCCAGTGAACACGTGAATGAAAAAAACGTAGAACAGCCTTATTGTTGATATGGAGAAAGTTTTAGTGGTATGAACAGATTATCAAACCAGTCACAATATTCCCTTAAGCCAAAGCCTAAACTAGAGCAAGGCCCTAACTCTTCAATTCTATGAAGGCTGAGGAAACTTCAAAAGAAAGTTTGAAGCTAGCAGAGGTTGGTTCATTATGTTTAAGAAAAGAGGCTTTCTCCATAACATAAAAGTGTAAAGCAAAGAAGTAACTGCTGATGTAGAAGCTGCAGTAAGTTATTCAGAAGATCCAGCTAAGATCACTGGTAACAGTGGCTACACTCAACAACAAATTTTCCATGTAGACAAAACGGCCTTATATTAGAAGTTGCCATTTAGGACTTTAATAGGTAGAGAGAAGTCAATGCCTGGCTTTAAAACTTCAAAGGACAGGCTGACTCTTGTTAGGTGCTAATGCAGTTGGTGATTTTAAGTTGAACCCAGTGTTCATTTACAACTCCAAAAATCCTAGAGTTCTTAAGAATTATGCTAAATCTACCCAACCTATGCTCTACAAATGGAACAACAAAGGCTGGAGGAGAGCATGCCTGTTTACAGCATGGTTTAACAAATATTTTAACCCTTCTATTGAGACCTACTGCTCAGAAAAAAGTATTCCTTTCAAAATATTACTGTTCATTGATCATGTACCCTAGTCTTTCAAGAGTTTTGATGGGAATGTACAAGAAGATTAATGTTTTTATGCTTGCTAACACATTTATTCTGCATAGATGAAGGAGTAATTTCAAATTTCAACCCTTATTATTTCAGAATAAGATCTGTCTTGGTGTTTTCAACATGTATCTGGTGAATAATTAATCTTTAATAGTAGCTATGTTCAGAATAGAAGGAAATGGATCAAGGGTAGATAATATAGACTAGTTAAGGAGAGTCTTCTACAATAGTTCAGGATGATGCCTTTAGACCAAAGGGGTAGCATTGGAAGTAATGAGAAGAAATTTTATTTTAGCAATATTGTGAAACTAGAGCTAAATGTGAATTTGGCCAATGGAGTTGAAGTATGAGAAGAAAAGAGGAGTAAAAAATGACCAAGCTTTAGGGTATGAGCAACTGTCACCTGAATAGGGAAAGGATATGGGAGATATAAGTTTGGGTGAGGGAGGATCAATATCAGCAGCTTAGTGTAAAAGATGATAAGCCTTATTTGCCTTTTGATACCCAAAGATCATAAGCCACATTTAAGGTTCAAGGTATTAATCCTGAGCTAGTAACAAAATTTTGGTTAGGATCAGCATAGATAATTTAAAATCTTAAGACTGGAAAAGGTCACATAGAGAGTGAGAATAGATCAAAAGACTAAGTTTGAAACAAAGCCTTGAACACTCCAGAAGTAATAAATGAGGAAGATGAAAGCAAGCATAACAAGCAAAGGAGACACAGAATAGTTGACCAAAAAAAAAAAAAAAAGGCAGGGAAATGAGGTCAGTATTATCAAAGCCAAGACAAAATTACCAATTGTGTCAAGAGCTACTGAAAGGTCAAGTAAAAGGAGGACTGTGAATTTTCCATAGGAATTGTCAATATAGGAACCATTGGTATCCCTAATAAGAGTAATTTATGGAGATATGAAGGTCATTTCCTGACTTGTGTGTTCAAGAGATTAGTGAGAGTAAGGAGGAAATAAAACTCTGTAAGCAGACAAAATTCTTTCAAAAAATTTTTCTGTAATGGACAAAAGGGAAATTGAACCATAACTGGAGGCAAAGTAAAATAATTTATAAAGTTTTTAAGAGGGAAGAAATATCATTATGTTTATATGTTTATTGGAATGACTCAAAATGAAGGGAAAAATTAATGATGTAGGACAGAAAGAGAAGAAAATTCTTGGGGTAATGACCTTGAGTAGGCAAGACAGGATGAGATCCAGTACACAAGTGGAGTGTTTAACTTTAAATTGTAGATAGGAACAGGAAAAATTCATCTCTGGTAAGAGCAGGAATACAGATACAGGTAGATGGGCAGTTTTGGTGCTGGCAGCTTATAGGAGATACTTTCTGATTCTTTTACTTTCTTCTTCTTTTCCTCCTCCTCATTCTCCTCCTTTTCCTCTGCCTTCTAGGTGGGAAGCACGGTCATTAGCAGAGAGTAAGCATTGGGGAGATAGTGTTGGAAGTTTGAGGAGGTAAATGTGAGAAGCAGGCCTCTTGGAGAATGGTAGAATTAATAATCTAGGAAATTATAATCTGATTTCTGAGTAGCATTAGAAGTTTACTTGAAATTTATGGTCATGAATCATAGAACTAGACAGCATGTTTGTACGTTCCTTCCATGTTGAAGAAGGACAATGAATTGGGAACTATTATTTTCAAGAAATTATTGGGAGTGCCTTGGGATTTACAAGTGAGATTGTTTAGGTGTAGTTTGATGATATGAGATTTAAAGCTGAACATTTCAGGAAGATGAAAATATGTTATGAAAGTCACAATAAAGAGGAGTTACCTACATACATTTAGACCCAGTAGCAGAAGGACTGTAGGAGAAAATTATTCACCACTTGAGAGAGCTGCAGGACAAACAATGGCATCATGAAAATGCTGGGTGTCAGAGAATGAATTTTTTAAAATACTATCCCAAAGTGATTGGTGATATAGGAAATTTTGCTGATGACTTATCTTGAGTTTCAGATGGCAGAATGAAAGAGAGTTAAGCAATGGATCAGGATACAGGATGGATCAGAAAAGATTATATACAAGAGCCATATGGGAATGAGTGCCTAAGTTTGAGGAGCAACTTTGGAGTTCAGTGGCGAGCTGGAGTCAGCTCATAAAAGGCTCATACTCTAGCAGCTCACAAGAGCCAAGTGTGAAATTTTCAGGAATCTCATGAACCAGTTACTAAATGTGGTCATTATTCAGTGTTAACTTATGTAAACTTATAATTAAATAAACCATGTTAAGAGGGGAAAGAATATTCAAAAGTAATTACTTTCCAATAATGTTACTACATTTTACTGTTATCTATACTCTTGAGGGTTATTTACATCTATTTGATCTGTATGATAGGAATATTATACAGTGGTGAGCTACTGCACACTTCTTCCAAACTCTGTGTTCAGTGATGTTGGTTTGGTTGATTAAAACAGACAATAGCAAGAAATTGATAAATGTAACAGATAAGGCTTTATTCAGTGTTTTGTTGATTTTCTAGACTTATAAAAATATGGAGTAAAATTTAATACAGGTGTCTTGTATAGTGCTGAAGTGAAAGAGGTTTCAGTTTAATCAACATAATATTTTTGAAGGTGAGAATTAGTTTAACAGTAGAACACATATGAAATATAAAGAAAATAAATTTATTGGATAATGAGTTAAACGATTGGGAAGCAATTCCATTTGTGAAATCATGTTTGAATTTCAAACAGAGATAGGCTATATGAGAGCATTTGGCAATAATTGACAAAAGCATTCTATGAAAATCAATTAAGTATGTGGAACTTAAAAAGTATTGTGTTTTTGTATTTTTAAATTGTGTATTGCTTCTCTTTCTTATTAGTAAAATTTTTATAAACTTTGATATGTATATATATCAGATATAAATACACATATGTGTATGTATAATAAAGTATATACACTATTTCAGAGAGCTTATTATATATCAGATATATATACACACGTGTATATATATAATACATGTGTATATATATAAAGCATGTATATATATATGTATATGTATATATAGATGTGTATATATACATACACACTTTATTTCAGAGAGCTTATTATGAAGCATTTACCAGCATACCACTGCCTGGAGCTAATATAAATAGGGGTGACTAATGGTACAACAAAAATAGTTCTGGTGATTCAAAGCTAGATAGAGGTGACATGGCTATGAGGATGGAAGCTAGGAAATGTAACAAGAGTTTGGCAGGTATGTCAAGCCTTCTGGGGTTAATCATGCTAGTTGAGATTTGTGGTCCTGTAGGTATCAGATAATGGGTCCTTACTCCTAAAACAGGGCCTTCTGTTGAATTCTGCAAATAATGGCATGCAGAGAGTCGGTCTTGCTCTGAGACAAGTTTTTAAAATCAACTTTGTAGATAATTTTGTTTTAGGTATTTATCTTCTTTTAGCATATTAGTTGGGTTTTGCTTTGTGTTTCATTATAATAGTACATTTTAAATAGATTTATTTCACCAATCTCTATTTCTAAGTATAAAATATATTCGGTTTCAGTTCTGTCATCATATTTTATGTTATACTTCATTTTTTATTGATTTTTTAAAAACCTTCCACTAAATGTTTGACATAGTCTGTGTTTCTGTTGATATATTTATATTTTTGTTCTAGTGGCTACATTTAAGTATAACTTTTAGAATACATTATTTTGTTATTTTAGTAATATATATTAATTTACTAAGAACAAAGATAAAATTCATATATTTCCACATCTATATATTCTCATTCTCTCTACCACTCAGTTTTAGTTTATTTTTTATTTTAGTGGTTATACTATAAATATAGCAAATTTCTATTATTTGTTGTGTGAGTTTTAATACATATCCTTCTAAAACATGGAGAAATTAGCATATTTACACTGTCTCCCTGGTTCGTTCTTTCTCCTCCAGTTGATTTTTGTTCTTTTTATCTTTTTTACTCAGCACACACTTTAAAATGTGCATCTATATTATAACCATAATACTTATATTAGTTTTAGCCTTGTCCTATAGTTAAATGAGTTAGATTATCACCCTCAGACCCTTCAGTGTAGTTTCTCAAACCATTTGGCCTGAACCTCTCCTGCTAATTTAAGTCAGGATTATGGAATCTGTATGTATTCCTTCGGATTCTCTAGAAAAATAGACGAAAGAAAGAATGAAAGGAAGGAAGGAAGGAAGGAAGGAAGGAAGGAAGGAAGGAAGGAAGGAAGGAAGAGCGAGAGAGAGAAAAAGAAAAAGAAAGAAAGAGAGAGAGAGAGAGAGAAAGAAAGAAAGAAAGAAAGAAAGAAAGAAAGAAAGAAAGAAAGAAAGAGAAAGAAAGAAAGAAAGAAGGAAACTGGCTCACACGATTATGGTAGATGGCAAGTCTTAGATCTGTAGAGCTAATGTCCCATTTAAGTATGAAGGTTGCTGTAGAACCAGGAGAAGCTGACATTCTGGTGCAAAGGCGTTCAGACAGGAGAATTCTCTCTTACTAGGAGGTGGGTCAAATTTTTATTCTATTTAGGCCTTTGATACGAAGAGACACACTCACATTGTAGAGGACAATTTGCCTTATTCAGTCGATCAATTTAAATGTTAAACTCTTATGCAAATAGGGCTAGGATGAAAAAATTTATTTTCTACCTTAGAGCAAATTAATACAGAGATCACAGAAAGCATTGAAGCATAACAAAAGTCTCTAAAATTCCTCAGCTTAAATAGTTTTAGCAAAATTCTTATGTTTTATATAGCTAATTGCTTCAAGTATATACCTAAGACCAAGACTACAGTAGGTTACTGCATAGAATTTATAGGTAATTCAATCTTGTAACCTTGCTTTTTGGCTTTGGGTTTTGGCTGCTATGTTGCTTAACAGATTTTAAGGGTTGATTGGTGCCTGCTCACTTCCATTCCTGCTGGGTCTGGAACATTTAATTGGTTGTAAGTCCTTTGACTCTAAATCTCGTGGCCATACGGGTCCCACTGAGGAACAGGATGGACCCAGGGAAGGTAGCCACACTACCTCAACCGAAATATGGGACAAAATACAAGTTTGGTCACTGATGCTGCCTCTAACAAATCCAGGCCAAAAGGAGGAAAATGACAAATGAAAATATTAATAAAATTAAGCCCTCCAACTGACTGAAAAAGCCTTCCCTTGGCTAAAGGGACCCCAGAGAAATTTTGAAAACTAAGTTCTTAGCCATGATAAGACATGCCTCATTATACCCTCTCCCTCACTAACTGTCATTAGACTTTCTTCTCTAAGGACCAAACAGAAACCAGCCCTTTCAAAAGACTTTCTGCACCGCTGATTTCAACCAACTACCTGATGCTGCTCCTCTCTTTTGCAGCTTTGTTACAACTGCACAGCATTTTTGCCTGATAAAAGACTACTAGACACAGAGTGGTTCTGGCCAGTCTATGGAGAATGCACAATAAAGATTTTCATGTCCTCTGCTTAATCTTTTGACATCAGAGAGTCCAAAACTCCATGCTGGGATCATGCTAACTACCATTTTTTGTACATGGGACCCATGAAGGGGCATGAAGCGCAATTGCACATGAACCTTTCCTTTTTCATAAATATTCACGACTTCTCTTGTAGCTTATTACATATGTATATTTGGACACCCCATTCTGAGATAAATTTTCAATCCCTTTGCCCCTTTATTGAAGTGTCTGTTTCTGTTTTCTGACTGGAGACTATGCTTTCCAGTCTGTCAGAATGGCCACCTTGCATGCAGGCTGTAATCCTTTAAGGGAAATAAAGCTCTATTTTCCAAATTTTTTTTAAATAGCTCTTTTAATAAAATAAATGTTAATCTCATTCAAAATTATCCAAACAGAAACACCCAGAATTATGTTAGCCTAAATATTGGGGCATCCTGTGGCCCAGTCAAGTGACATATAAAATAAACCAACATAATACTATATTATCTGAATTTTTTCCTGTTCAAATTTTGTTTTCGCTGCATTTAAACATTCTTGAATTGCACTGTAGTTCCTACAGGACTATATAAGTATTTGTCCACTTTTCTCTAGCTTTGAAAATTATTCTTAGAAAGTATAAGTTCAGCTTGACATTTTCATTTATAAGTGACTTTGCATATTTTTTATGTATACCTCATTTTTTATCTGTAGTGTCCAACAAAATTTTGGCATTGACCACTGGATGCCAATTATTTTCTTAGCATTTTTTGATTCAAGTCTGATTTTATTCTTGCATATTTGTCTTGAGTTATAACTTACAATACTTTTTTTTCTTATTTTGTTACTTGTTCAGAGATACCAACTTTTCCTGTTAGATGGTCATTGTATATTTTCCTTTGCTCTTAATCTCTTTTATTGTATTAAATATATGTTCTCTTTTATTTCATTGTGCTTGAATTTATCAGTCCTGTGTTCTGTCCTGAGAATGAAAAAAACTGGTTCTATAACTGACAGCTAGTAACAGAGAATTAAATATGGTCTTCCCCATGCGACATAAGAAATGGCCATGACAGTGACTATGATAGAGAAAGATAAAAACAATACTATTTCATAATTATATCTGAATGCCAAGAAAACAAAAGGACACTCTAGTGGACTAAATAGTACCCTCTTATTCTAATCCCTATAACCTGCAAATGTTACTTTATTTGGAAAAGAAAAAAGGTCTTTGCAGATGAGATTAAGATAAGGATCTTGAGATGAGAAAATTATTATGGACTATCCAGATGAGTCTAAAATGTCATCTCGTGTATTTGTATAAGAGAGATAGAGGAGATTTGACACAGGAACACAGAGGAGAAGGCAGTGTGAAGACGATATCTGGTAGATATTTGAGTGATGTGGCCACAAGCCAAGGACTGCCAGTAGCCACCATGAGTTAGAAGAGGCAGAGCCTCTGGAGAGAGGAAGCACAATTCTACTGACATCTAGATTTTAGCTCAGTGAAACTGATTTTGGATTTGTGGCTACCAGAACTGTGGGAAAGTAAATTTCTGTTGGTTTAAACTAACAAATTTGTTGCAGTAACCACAAGAAATGAATGCTGATCCTTCCCAAAACAAGACAAAAAAGCCAAATAGCTCTCTCTCCTGGGTAAATTGAATGAAAACTGCTTCGCTACTAATGACAACTCTGGCCTCACTTCCTTTCTTCCGCCCCCTAAATAAAAAATTAAGATACATTATTATCTGATAGTACCAAAACCCAGAACAATTGAGCCTCCAGGAACCCTCTCTAAAATCACTGAACATGAGCCCAAATTCTATAACAAGTACCCCCACACACACCTCATTCCATTCTGAGTTGCTCCAGTTTTTCCAGTTATGTGCATACATGTAGCCTTGCTACAATGATTAACAAGAAGAACTTTGTTAGACTACATGACTATATTTGGTAGTTGTTGCATCTTTACTATGTTTTCACTGTATCTATAATTCTTTGATCATTTCTGTAACTGTCTCTGTTTCTCTCTTTCTCTCTCTCTCTCTCTCCCTCCCTCCCTCTCTCTGTTTTCACAGTTACAGGTACTTATTAGTCTTGTGGAAGGGGTAGTTTGATTTCTGTACTTTATTCTTTTGTTTTCTTTTGAACAGGAATTTTTTAATAGTGAAGTATGTAACTTCATCTTTTAACACCATGTAAAACCTGACAGTCCTAAGAAACATCTTGAGTAATTTCTCCTTCCTTTCAAATACCATAACATGTTCTATATAGCAAACTACTTTTTACTGTTACTCTATTTATTCATATACATGTCCTCTTCTCCACTAAACAATAACCACCTTGAAGGCAGAGACCTTTTGTTTAATATTTATATAATATTCACTCCATATCTATCTATATAGTCACTTAGGATAGCAGTTGGAACTAAGTAAGCTCCCCTAAATTAATTAATTTCATCACCAATTCAGCAAATGTTTAATAAGTGTCAGACACTGTGCAGGATGCTATAAATAACAAAATGAAATAGACATGCCTCAATCTTTAAGGAACATAGTCTAATAAAATAACAAGGATATTAAAAGTGTGATACAATACTTCAGATGCTATGAAAGATGCATATATGAGTAGGTCTTCAAAGAAAAGTGGCAGACAGGTGGGACAGGTGTGGTGACTCATGTCTATAATCCCAGCATTTTGGAGTCCAAGGCAGGAGGATTACTTGAGCCCAAGAGTTCTATACCAGCCAGGGCAACATAGTGAGACCCCGTCTCTCCAAAAAACAAAATGTAGCCAGGAGAGGTGGAGCAGTAGCCTCCTAGCTACTTAGGAGGCTGAGGCAGGAGGATCACTGTTGGGAACAAGTCCCCCAAAATCTGGCCATAAACTGGCCCCAAAACTGGCCATAAACAAAATCTCTGCAGCACTGTGACATGTTCATCATGGCCATAACGCCCATGCTGGAAGGTGGTGGGTTTACCGGAATGAGGGCAAGGAACACCAGGCCCGCCCAGGGCAGAAAACTGCTTAAAGGCATTCTTAAGCCACAGACAATCGCATGCGATTTGTGCCGTAAGGACATGCTCCTGCTACAGTTAACTAGCCCAACCTATTCCTTTAATTTGGCCCATCCCTTCATTTCCCATAAGGGATACTTTTAGTTAATTTAATATCTATAGAAGCAATGCTAATGACTGGCTTGCTGTTAATAAATACATGGCTAAATCTCTGTTTGGGGCTCTCAGCTCTGAAGGCTGTGAGACCCCTGATTTCCCACTTCACACCTCTATATTTCTGTGTGTGTGTTTTTAATTCTTCTAGCACCACTGGGTTAGGGTCTCCCCGATCAAACTGGTCTCAGCAGATCACTTGAGCCCAGATGTTCAAGACCAGAGCAAGCTATGATTGTACCACTGCACCCCAGTCTAGGTGATGGAATGAGACACTATACATATTTTAAAATATTAACAATTAAGAAATTAAAAAGTTAGAGAAAGAAAAAAAACTGTCAAGCTCTATAGGAACAAGAGATGAGACTTCATAGATGTGACAACATGAGCTAAGAACATAATGACATATAGACATCTTTCAATAAAGAGGTTTTCCAAAGACAAAACACAAATAAAGAAATAAAACCAAGGTACTTTGAGGAATTATTCTTTTATCAATAGAATTGTGTCATATGTTGCATGAGGGGCACTCTATGTGTTATGCCATACAGTTAAGCAAAAAAAAAAAAAAAAAAAAAAAACAGATTGATGATGAAGGCCTTTATGTACCACGCTATGCAATTTGTACCTCATTGAGAAGAACCACTGAAGTGTTTGGCATGGAAGTAAATTATCAAGTTTAAATATTATGATCAATCCAAGGCACTTATGAGGATAGAATGGAAGAAAGAAAGATTGTAGATCACTTTATAAACTTTCACATTATTCAAGCAAGAGACAGAAATAATCTTAAATAAGATGGTAGCAATAGCAATATTATCTTTACCAATATTCCTAGACCTGGTTTCCATCACAGACTGAATGTTTGTGTTCCCCTAGATTCAAATGTTTAAATTCTAAACTCCAGTTGACTGTATTTGGAGATGAGGCCTCTATAGGAGTAATTGAAGTTACATGAGATCATAAGGTTGAGGCTCTGATCCAATAGGATTAATGTCCTTATAGGAAGAGACATCAAAGGGCATGCTTGCTCTCAGTAAACACTAAAAGAAGTTTTGCAAGCACACAGCAATATGGCAGCAGTCTATAACACAAAAGAAGAGGCCTCAGAATGAAACCTACCTGGCTGGCACATTGACCTTGACCTTCCCAGCATCGAAAATTGTGAGAAACAAATATATGTTGTATAAGCCACCCAGACTGTGGCATTTTGCTATGAAGCCCAAGCTGACTAATACAGTCCTCCATTGGCTACAGGGATGGTGGGGAAGAGGGGGAAGGGAGAAGCAGGAAATGAAGACAAAAAGAAAAGAAGGAATTCCTCGACACAAAGATTGAATAACAATGCATTACACCTTCAGGTGCAGGATGAACCCAGGTGAATAGGTTCTGGAATGGAACCCCAGCAAACTTCAGCAGCCCTATGGAAGAGGGGCCTGACTGTTAAAAGAAAAACAGTCAAACAGAAAGCAACAACAACAGCATCAACAAAAAAGTCCCCACAAAAACCCCATCCAAAGAAAGGTTAGCAACCTCAAAGATGAAGCTAGATAAACTCATTAAGATGAGAACAAATCAATGAAAAAAACGCTGAAAACTCAAAAGAACAGAGTGCCTCTTTTCCTCCAAATATTCACAACACCTCTCCAGCAAGGGCACAGAAGTGGGTGGAGGCTGAGATGGATGAACTGACAGAAGTAAGTTACAGAAGGTGGATAATAACAAATTTTGCTGAGCTAAAGGAGCATGTTCTAACCCAATGCAAAGAAGCTAAGAACTTTATAAAACATTACAGGAGATTTTAAACAGAATAACCAGTTTAGAGAGGAACACAAATAACCTGATGGAGCTGAAAAACACAACATGAGAACTTCACAATGCAACCACAAGTATTAATAATCAAATCTACTAAGCAGAGTAAAGAATTTTATAGCTTGAAGATTATCTTGCTGAAATAAGACAGGCAGACAAAATTAGAGAAACAAGAATGAAAAGAAAAGAACAAAATCTCCAAGAACTATGGGATTATGTAAAAAGACCAAATCTATGACTGATTGCAGTACCTGAAAGAGATGGGGAGAATGGAACCAAGCTAGAAAACATACTTCAGGATATCATCCAGGAGAACTTCCCCAACCTAACAAGACAGGCTGACATTCAAATTCAGGAAATCCAGAGGACCCCAATAAGATACTCCATGAGAAGATCAACCCAAAGACACAAAATCTATCAGATTCTCCAAGGTTGGAATGAAGGAAAAAATGTTAAGGCAGCCAGAAAGAAAGGCCAGGTCACCTACAAACGGAAGCCCATAAGACTAACAGTGAAGCTCTCAGCAGAAACTCTATAAGCCAAAAGAGATTGGAGGCCAATATCCAACATTATTAAAGAAAAGAATTTCCAACCCAGAATTTCATATCTGGCCAAATTAAACTTCATAAGTGAAGGAGAAATAAAATCTTTTTCAGACAAGCACATGCTGAGGAAATTCATCACCACCAATCCTGCCTTGCAAGAGCTTCTGAAGAAAGCACTTAATATGGAAAGAAAAAAAAAACCATTACCAGCCACTGCAAAAACACACTGAAGTACATAGATCAATGACACTATGAAGCAACTACATCAACAAGTTTGCAAAATAAATAGCTAGCATCATGATGACAGGATCAAATTCACACATAACAATATTAACCTTAAATGTAAATGAGTTAACTGCCCGAATTGAAAGGCACAGAATGGCAAGTTAGATAAGGAGTCAAAATCCATCAGTGTGCTGTATTCAAGAGACCCATCTCAAATGCAAAGACACACACAGGCTCAAAATAAAGGGATGAAGAAAAATTTACCAAGATAATGGAAAGCAGAAAAAAGCAGGGGTTGCAATCCTAGTTTCTGAAAAAACAGACTTTAAACCAACAAAGATTTAAAAAGACAAATAAGGGCATTACATGATGCAAAGAGATCAATTCAACAAGAAGAGCTAACTATCTTAAATATGCACCCAATACAGGAGCATCTAGATTCATAAAATAAGTTCTTAGAGATCTATGAAGAGACTTAGACTTCCACACAATAATAGTGGGAGAAATTAACATTCCACTGTCAATATTAGACAGATCATTGAGACAGAAAATCAACAAGGATATTCAGGACTTTAACTCAGCTCTGAATCAAGTGGACATGACAGATATCTACAGAACTCTCCACCCCAAAACAACAGAACAAACAGACTTCTCAGTGCCACATGGCACTTACTCTAAAATCAATCACATAATTGGAAGTAAAACACTTATCAGGTATATAAAATAGCTGACATCGTAGCAAACAGTCTCTGAGACCACAACACAATCAAATTAGAACTCAAAATTCTAAAACTCACTCAATACCACACAACTACATGTAAATTGAATAATCTTCTCTTGAGTGTCTCCTGGGTAAATAATGAAATTAAGGCAGAAATCAAGTTCTTTGATACCAGTGAGAACAAAGAGACAACATACCAGAATCTCTGGGACACAGCTAAAGCCGTGTTCAGAGGAAAATTTATAGCACTGGATACCAACATCAAAAAGCTAGACAGATCTCCAATTGACACCCTAACATCACAACTAAAAGAACTAGAGAACCAAGAGCAAACAAACCCCAAGGCTAGCAGAAGACAAAAAATACCCAAGATCAGAGTGTAATTGAAAGAGATAGAGACACGAAGAACCTTTCAAAAAATTAATGAACCCAGGAGCTGATTTTTTTAAAAAAAATTATAACAAAATATATAGTCTGCTAAAACAGATAGAATCAAGAAAAAAGAAGGAAGAATAAAATAGACACAAAAAATGATATAGGGGATATAACCACTGACTTCACAGAAATATAAACAACCATCAGAGAATACTATAAACACCTCTATGCAAATAAACTAGAAAACTGAGAAGAAATGGATAAATTCCTGGGCACATACACCCTCTCAGGACTGAATCTGGAAGCAGTTGAATCCCTCAATAGAACAATAACGAGTTCTGAAATTGAGGCAGTAATAAATAACCTACCAACCAAAACAAAAGCCCAGGACCAGATGGATTGAGAGCTGAATTCTACCAGAGGTACAAAGAGAGCTGGGACAATTTCTTCTGAAACTATTCCAAGCAACTAAAAGGAGAGACTCCTCCCTAACTAATTTTATGAGGCCAGCCATATTCTAATACCAAAAACTGGCAGAGATACAATGAGAAAAGAAAACTTCAAGCCAATATCCCTGATGAACATCAATGTGAAAATATTCAATAAAATACAGGCAACGTGAATTCAGAAGCACATCAAAAAGCTTATCTATGATGATCAAATAGGCTTCATCTCAGGATGCAAGGCTGGTTCAACATACACAAATCAATAAATGTAAATCATCACATAAACAGAACTAAAGAAAAACCACATTATTATCTCAATAGAAGCAGAAAAGGCCTTTGATAAAATTCAACATACCTTCATAGTAAAAACTCTCAATAAATTAAATATTAATGGAACATACCTCAAAATAATTAGTGCCATTTATGGCAAACCCACAGCCAATATTATACTGAATGGACAAAAGTTGGAAGTATTCATCTTGAAAACCAGCACAAGAAAATGATGCCCTCTCTCACTACTCCTATTCAACACAGTATGGGAATTTCTGGCCAAAACAATCAGGCAAGAAAAAGAAATAAAGGATATTCAAATGGGAAGAGAGGAAGTCAAACCAGCTCTGTTCACAGTTGACATGATCCTGTATCTAGAAAACCCCATAATCTCAGCCCAAAAGCTTCTTAAGCTGATAAGCAACTTCAGCAAAGTCTCAGGATACAAAATCAATATGCAAAAATTATAAACATTCCCATACACCAATGATAGACAAGCAGAGAGCCAAATCATGAATGAACTACCATTCATAATTGCTACAAAGAGAATAAAATACCTAGAAATACAGCTAAAAAAGGAAGTCAAGGATCTTATCAAGGAGAACTATAAACCACTGCTCACGGAAATAAGTGAGGACACAAACAAATGGTAAAACATTTCAGTATCATGGATAGGAAGAATAAATATCGTGAAAACGGCCATAGTGCCCAAGATAATTTATAGATTCATTGCTATTCCCATTAAAATACCATTGACATTCTTCACAGAATTAGAAGAAAAATACCTTTAAATTCATGTGGAACCAAAAAAGACCCTTTATCTAGCGGTCCTGCCGCAGGGGTTATTCAGGGATGCACCGAGAAGTAGTGAGAGGAATGATGAAAGAAAGACACAGAGAAGCGGGATTAGGAGGGACGGTCCTGATAGGGAAGCGCCGACAAGCTCTGGTTTATTCAGTGTTTTTATACATGCCAGGGGTTAACAGTCCAGACAATAACTATTTTTGTCTTCCTCTGATGCGGCCTCTGCAGTCTGTCCTGTGCTAACCATTAACTATGAGAAGCCATTCACAGCGCTTCACTGATCTGGTAAGAACAGGAAGCTACCCATAACAGGACCTTCAGCGGTCAGGTCTTTGCCATGACACCTACTTCCCTGTCTGCAGGCTTTGCCAATGCATGGGAATGTGAATTTGGCTCTCCACACCTTTATAGCCAAAACAATTCTAAGCAAAAAGAACAAAGCTGCAGGCATCACACTACCTGACTTCAAACTATACTACAAGGCTACAGTAACCAAACAGCATGGTACCAGTAAAAAAACAGATACATAGACCAATGAAACAGAAGAGAAATCTCAGAAATAAGACTGTGGATCTACAACCATTTGATCTTCAACAAACCCGACAAAAGCAAGCAATGGGGAAAGGATTCTCAAAACTGGAAAATTGAAACTGGACCCCTTCCTTACACCTTATACAAAAATTAACTCAAGATAGATTAAAGACTTAAATGTAAAACGCTAAACTATAAAAACCCTAGAAGAAAATCTAGGGAATATGATTTAGGAATAGGCACAGGCAAATATTTCATGATGAAAACACCCAAAGTGATTGCAAAAAAATCAAAATTTAAAAATGGGATCTCATTAAACTAAAGAGCTTCTAGACAGAAAAACAAAACTATCATCAGAGTAAACAGATAACCTACAGAATGAGAGATAATTTTTGCAATCTATCCACCTGATAAAAGTCTAATATCCAGAATCTACAAGGAACTTAAACCAATTTACAAGAAAAATTCAACCTCATTAAAAAGTGGGCAAACGACATGAACAGACACTTCTCAAAAGAAGACATTCATGTGGCCAAGAAACATATGAAAAAAAGTTCAACATAACTGGTCACTAGAAAAATGCAAATCAAAACCACAATGACCACCAGTCAGAATAGTGATTATTAAGAAGTAAAGAAACAACAGATGCTGGTGAGGCTATGGAGAAATAGAAACACTTTTACACTGTTGGTAGGAATGTAAATTAGTTCAACCATTGTGGAAGACAGTGTGGTGATTCCTGAAAGACCTAGAACCAGAAATACCATTTGACTCAGCAATCCCATTATTGGGTATATGCCCAAGGGAATATAAATCATTCTATTATAAAGACACATGCATGTGTATGTTCATTGCAGCACTATTTACAATAGTAAAGGCATGGATTTAACACAAATGCCCATCAATGATAGACCGGATAAAGAAAATGTGGTACATATACACCATGGAATACTATGCAGCCATAAAAAACAAGATCATCTTCTTTGCAGGGACATGGATGGAGCTGGAAGCCATTATCCTCAGTAAACTAAAACAGAAACAGAAAATCAAACACCACATGTTCTCACTTATAACTGGGAGCTGAATAATGAGAACACATGGACACAGGGAGGGGAACAACACACACTGGGCCCTGTTAGGGGTGTGGGGGGAGGGAGAGCATCAGGATAAATAGCTAATGCATGTGGGACTTAATACCTAGGTAATGGATTGATAGGTGCAGCAAACCATCATGTACTTACGTAACAAACCTGCATATCCTGCACATGTATCCCAGAACTTAAAATATTTTTTTTAAAATGCATTGAAAAAATTAAAAATATATTTGCAAGTGTCTCATGCCAATATAAAATACTTTGTAATGATAAGCCTGTATATATCTTATGAAATCAGTTAGAATGAACATCCTAATAGTCACATTTATATAATTTGATATAAAATAGTCACAGGATACATATTATTAATTTTGAAATTCTAGTTTTAAAATTTATAGTCTGTTTAAAGTACTTCACTTTATTTCTGAGGTCTGGGATCTTATTTAGTTGATAATGTCTCTGAATTATCTGAGTACCATGAGCCTGTGTGGCTTATTCTGCTGCCTCTAATGTTGCTGTTGTTGTTTTGAATATGGAATGAGTGTGGTGAGTGGATTTCTTCAACTATTTACTACCATAGAACCTCAAGATATTTCCACCAAATAAATAGTAGAGAACCAAATAAAATAAGTCAAGTGTATTTTTACAGCTACATTCACATCTATTAGACAGTCTTTCATAGAAATTTTATAAAAGAGCTTCATAATCCTCACACTTGTCACAACACAGTCTAAACCGGCAACCTCTATTCACTCTAGGACAATATCTAAGGGACGGTGTGAAGGATATTGCAGGCATGCACACACACACACACACACTCACATCTCACCCCAAGTTAGTTTACAAATAGAGGTTTACCTTTTAGGTAGTAAGAGAGGGCCCGTAAAGAAGTCACACACTTTCAGCCTAATCAGTAATTAGTTCAAATCCAATAGAAATGACATTTGAAATTGTAATCTTAGAAACAAGATTCTACTGAAAGGAAACTTTGGAATGCACCAAAAATCAATTTTTCAATTTAGAAATGTTGCTTTTTCACTAACTCTTCAGTCATCACACATTGTATTTTTTGATGTCTATATCTGGAAAAACCTTTGTAGCCACAGGTAAAATTAAATATGGGAATTGTCACTCTACCTTGATTTAATAAATGTATTCAATTGTTTTAATGACATAAAATAACGTGGTTTGTCTTAGACTACACAGTCTTGACAACAGGGAATTCATGTGTGTACTTAGCAAAATGAGGTACAGATAATGACAATGTGAAACCAATAATTTTCAAAATTCCTAGTGGTGTTGACAAGGGTTATTATCTTTGTGGATTCTTAGAGTTTATGTCTGTAAACAGCTTTGGGAAGTGAGCAACCAAAATGTAGAAAAGAACCCTGCATCACCATAAGAACAAGTATGAAAATAAGGAGGTATTAGGAACGTTGAAGAATTTAGCAATGTATGTAAAACCTCATCCTTTGTTTTCCCTTTCATCTTTTCTCTCCCACCCTCACCCACTTTTATCTCCTTCTCTACCCGCCCTTTTCTGCCCCCGCACCTCCCACCGCCACCATACACACACACTGTGCAGTCTTTCTGTTATCATCATCTGCTCCTCACTGGCAGTAAAATAAAGAGGATAAAATTACTGGATTCTTACAGAGAACCCAGCCTTTGAAAATATCCCTTCTCAACATCTGGTTTCACTAGTTCTTCCGTCACTCAATCTATAAGTGAACATGATTTTCTGAAAAGTCATCAAGAATCAAACAGAATATTTTAAGCATCTTGTAACCAGGGACCACATTTATCCTGCTTAATTTTTATTCCCTGCCCAGTAGGACACCTGCTATGAGCTCAGTAAATGTTTGTTGTTTAAACAAATTATCCAGTGATTCTGAATCACAGCCATGCCTTTATAATGGACATTGTAGATTTGTCTTCCCAGCTTCTTCACACCAATCCAACCCCTTTGCCCTCACACCACCCATGGTAAGAGCAGTAATAATTGTAAAATATGGTCATAGGCTAAGATTTAATACCTGATCCAAACTCAGCAAATGAGCTCTTCCCCTAAGTAACTTACAATCAGAACTAAGGGATTCAGGCCAGACACAGTGGCTCACACCTGTAATCCCAGCACTCTGGGAGGCTGAGGTGGGTGGATCACTTGAGGTCAAGAGTTTGAGACAAGCCTGGCCAACAAAGTGAAACCCTGTGTCTACTAAAAATACAAAAATTAGCTGGGCGTGGTGGTGGGCACCTGTAATCCCAGGTACTCAGCAAGCTGAGGCAGGAGAATCGCCTGAACTCAGGAGGCAGAGGTTGCAGTGAGCCGAGATTGCGCCATTACATTCCAGCCTGGGAGACAGTAAAGGATTCAAGAGTAAGTCTGACTGCTTTATTGTGATGAGACCATGTAAACCCGGAAGCTGAGAAACATAGGATGCTTACATGTAAAGGTAGAGAAGACTGAAGCTGGCTTGCAAAGACAGAAAGGGGACCAGAAAGGAGACTGCAAGAGAAGCCCTCTATGGAGCACCTTCAATGGACTCTGGCCACATCCCTACTCTGTTTCTATAAGAGACCTTTTTATCCTTAAAGTAAGTTCGCCTTTTACAAGGTAGTGCAAGATAAGTTTTTTATTTATAACCTAAAGAGTGTTAATTAATTCAGTCCCACTATCGTCTGTGAAGATTTTTCAAAATGAAAATGAGAGGCCACCCCAGGAGATTCAGACTCAGTTTGAAACTCAGTATGAATGGGTAAGGATGCTAGCCTCTCTCACCATATGTTTTAAAGCTTCATAGATCACTGAGATGCTTAACCAGGGTTGAAAACCACTGACCTATGTTATGCATGTAGGAAAATACAAAGAAAAGGAAGACAGAGATTTTGGATTTCATTAATTGTATTGGACATGCACATGTAAATAATACTTAAGTAAGTTTTGAAAGAACGCATCAAATTTTTGAACAAGCTTTATTTAGAAGTATTGAATAAATAGGGAGGAAATATGATATTGGAATTAGAGCAAACTGCTTCTCTTGGAAAAGTGTGTTTATTTCCATTTCAAAGGGATCTTTCAGGACAATATATTAGAAAACTTTAACCTCTTGAAAATGTAAAAATAATGTCAATTTAGGTTAAATGACATAATTTAAGGTTAAAAGAATGGTTCAAAACATTCAAATCATGAAAATAAATTGTAAATTAGCTTCTTGAAACATTAAGATTATAAAACTGAAAATTTCTTTTGACTTATTACCAGATGAATTCATCCTATTTTAATTCCGTGTATCTGCTCTGGGCCATTTTTCTATGAATTATATGCTATTCATCATCCTGACATTACTAAAACAGCATAAACTTCTATTGATAAAGATACTGCATTTAAATGTCATTGCTGATATTCTCTTTATATTTCTATGTACGTCAGAAGAGATGTATGTAGTTCTGAATATGTGAATATTCAGAATATTCATCCGAATATGTGAAAAGTTCTGGATATGTGAATAATGTTGGCCAACATACATTTTATCTCAGAGATAAAAATACAGATTATTTTTCCATTAGAGTAACTTATGTATTCCTCATACATATTTTTTATGAGACAACATGCATAAAAATATTACTGACAAGCCTAGAACTATAGAGGGCTCTCAACTCTAGGCCACACATTTCCATTTATGCCTTTATTTAAACATTCATCTTTATTTTCCATAGTGGAAAACA
The DNA here is from genome assembly GCF_009828535.3 of Hylobates moloch. Classification (NCBI taxonomy): domain Eukaryota; kingdom Metazoa; phylum Chordata; class Mammalia; order Primates; family Hylobatidae; genus Hylobates; species Hylobates moloch. The sequence continues at coordinate 56,325,992 of NW_026652276.1, read as the reverse complement.
TACACATTCCTTCTAGTTGATAAGAAAAAGAGTCATTCTTTTGCTTTTCTTTAATTCCACTTTATAGCCCTGAATTATAATGTTTTAAATAAACTATGATCACTCAAAAAATTTCTCTTTCAGAAAGATGTTATTTTGAGATACGTCCCATCAATACCTAATTTATTGAGAGTTTTTAGCATGAATGTTGTTGAATTTTGTCAAAGGCCTTTTCTGCATCTATTGAGATAATCATGTGGTTTTTGTCTTTGGTTCTGTTTATATGCTGGATTACATTTATTGATTTGTGTATGTTGAACCAGCCTTGCATCCCAGGGATGAAGCCCACTTGATCATGGTGGATAAGCTTTTTGATGTGCTGCTGGATTTGGTTTGCCAGTATTTTATTGAGGATTTTTGCATCAATGTTCATCAAGGATATTGGATATATGCCGCATATCTGCAACTATCTGATCTTTGACAAACCTGACAAAAACAAGCAATGGGAAAAGGATTCCCTATTTAATAAATGGTGCTGGGAAAACTGGCTAGCCATATGTAGAAAGCTGAAATCGGATCCCTTCCTTACACCTTATACAAAAATTAATTCAAGATGGATTAAAGACTTACATGTTAGACCTAAAACCATAAAAATCCTAGAAGAAAACCTAGGCAATACCATTCAGGACATAGGCATGGGCAAGGATTTCATGTCTAAAACACCAAAAGCAATGGCAACAAAAGCCAAAATAGAGAAATGGGATCTAATTAAACTAAAGAGCTTCTGCACAGCAAAAGAAACTACCATCAGAGTGAACAGGCAACCTACAGAATGGGAGAAAATTTTTGCAACCTACTCATCTGACAAAGGGCTAATATCCAGAATCTACAATGAACTCAAACAAATTTACAAGAAAAAAACAAACAACCCCATCAAAAAGTGGGCGAAGGACATGAACAGACACTTCTCAAAAGAAGACATTTATGCAGCCAAATAACACATGAAAAAATGCTCATCATCATTGGCCATCAGAGAAATGCAAATCAAAACCACAATGAGCTACCATCTCACACCACTTAGAATGGCAATCATTAAAAAGTCAGGAAACAACAGGTGCTGGAGAGGATGTGGAGAAATAGGAACACTTTTACACTGTTGGTGGGACTGTAAACTAGTTCAACCATTGTGGAAGTCAGTGTGGTGATTCCTCAGGGATCTAGAACTGGAAATACCATTTGACCCAGCCATCCCATTACTGGGTACATACCCAAAGGATTATAAATCATGCTGCTATAAAAACACATGCACATGTATGCTTATTGCGGCACTATTCACAATAACAAAGACTTGGAACCAACCCAAATGTCCATCAATGATAGGCAGGATTAAGAAAATGTGGCACATATACACCATGGAATACTATGCAGCCATAAAAAATGATGAGTTCATGTCCTTTGTAGGGACATGGATGAAACTGGAAACCATCATTCTCAGTAAACTATCGCAAGGACAAAAAACCAAACACTGCATGTTCTCACTCATAGGTGGGAATTGAACAATGAGAACACATAGACACAGGAAGGGGAACATCACACTCCAGGGACTGTTGTGGGGTTGGGGGAGGGGGGAGGGACAGCATTGGGAGATATACCTAATGCTAAATGACGAGTTAATGGGTGCAGCACACCAACATGGCACATGGATACATATGTAACTAACCTGCACATTGTGCACATGTACCCTAAAACTTAAAGTATAATAATAAAAAAAGATGTTATTACAGTTTATACGTTTCAATCAAGCTATAAAACCTGAATGTAAACCTAATTAACTACTATTAGCTGGGAAACAGAAGGTAGATGTATACCTTCCAAATTGAGGAGGAGTTACTGGTTTTCAGGACTTGGTCCTCACATTTGCAGTACAGAAATTAGATGTTCATTTGATGAGTATTTTTTTAAGTTTACCAGACAGATGCATTACTATTTTTCTGAACTGCCTATTCAGTTTTTTTTTCTTGTCCCATTTTTCTATTGCAGTGGTCATCATTTTTATTGATGTATAATAATATTGTATCATAAATCTTCATAATATGTGCTTCCAAAGTTTTTTCTAATTTTTCACTAATCTTTGATTTGGTATTTAATTTTTAGTTGTCAGAAGTTTTTAATATTTGTATCGTCAAAGCTATCAGGTTATTAAAATTGACTTCTTATTTAGACATACTACGAATTTTTTTTAGGTAACAGAAATAAATATGTATCAAAGAAAAAACCAGAGCATAGCAAAGCTGGCTATGTCCAATGGCAATTGGATCAGTCACCTTTCTTAGCTCTTGACAGCATGTACATGTACCTTCATTCATGAAGTTCTCTCTTTAGCTTCCAGGATAATATCTTCCAGATTTCTTGTTTCCTCTTTTGCCCCTCTTTTTCTATCTGCTTCATAGGCCCATCATGCATTACTTGCATATTTGTTGCAATTCTTCAAGATTTAGTGATAAGACCTCTTCTGATTTTATTTTTTACTCTCAACCTTGGATACCTCATTCATGCTAATAAATTTAACTGCTCTCTGTGGTCCATTGGTTGCTCACATTTTTATATCCCCAACTTGGATCACTCCTCTGATCTCTGTGTATGTTCAACTGCCTACTTGACACATGTACTTGTAAACCACAAAGGTACCTGAAACTCAACATGTGCAAAACTAAGTGCCTTATTCCCTCTCTTCCTGCATGATGCTCTTCTAATATTAACTAATACAATGATAACTATCAATATATCATGCAATTCTGAAATTTAGAAGCCATGTTTGACATCATGCTTTCCTTTATGTCTATATCCAATGCATTATGAAGTGATGCATAACAAACCCAAGTAGTATGATTCTACCTCTTGGGTTCACCTATTTCCCTTGCTGTTGTAAATTGACAATTTATAATTATATTAATTTATGGGGCACAAAGTGATGTCATGTTTTACAAATATATTGAGAAATAATTAAATCAAGGTAGTTAACATATTCATCACTTCAAATAGTTAAAATTTTCTGGGATGAGAACATTAAAAATTTACTCTCTTAGCAATTTTGAAATGTACTGCAATGTGTTATTAACTCTATTCATCATGCTGTGCAATAGAACTCAAGAAGAAAAACAAATCCTTTCTGTCTCTGAGATTCTGTGTCCTTTGACTACTATTTCCCCATTCTCCCATGCCCCTGCTTTGTGTAATCACCATTCTACTTTCTGCTTCTATGAGTTTAATTGTTTTAGATTCTACATATAAGTGAGATTATGTGGTATTTTCTTTTTGCCTGGCTTATTTCATTTAGTATAATGCTCTCCAATTCTGTTCATGTTGCTACTTATAACAGAATATTCTTTTTAAGCCTGAATAGCATTTTATTGTGTATATATACATTTTCTTTCTTCATTCATCTGTTGATGGACATGTAGATTGATTCCATTTCTTGGCTGTAGTGAATAATGCTATAGAGAACATAGAGTGCAGACATCTCCATCTCTTTGACAAACTGATTTTAAAACTTGTGAGTAAATACCGAGAAGTGGGATTGCTGGATTATATGCCAATTCTATTTCTAGTTTTTTTGAAAAACCTCCATACACAGTTCTCCATAAGGCCCACACCAATTTACATTTCACCAAGCGTATGAGGCTTCCCTTTTCTCCACAACTTGCTAACACTTATTTTTCATCTTTTGTTAAAAACCATTCTGACAAATTTGAGATCATATCTCATTGTGGTTTAAATTTGCATTTGCCTAGTGATTAGTGATGTTGAACATTTTTGTATATATCTGTTGACCATTTGTATGTCTTCTTTTGAGAAATGTCTGTTTGAGTCTTTTGCCCCTTTCTTAATTGTTCTTTTTTGTTTTCTTGCTGTTGAGTTACTTGCATTTTTTTGCACATAACCCCTTATCATATGAATGGCTTGCACATATTTTCTCACAATCTACAGGCTGTCTTTGAATGTTGTTGTTTCCTTTGTTGTGCAGAAATTTTAGTTTGATGTAATCCTATTTGTCTATTTATTCTTTTGTTGCATGTGTGTTTGGGTGATATCCAAAAATAATTGCATTGCCCAAGTTGTGTGAATTTTCACTGATGTTTTCCTCTATTAGCTTTAAAGGTTCCGGTCCCATGTTTAAGTGTTTAATCCATTTTGGTTTGTTTTTTGTATATGGTGTGAGATGACGATCCAATTTTATTCTCCTGCATGTGGATATTTAGTGTTCCCAGAACCATTTATTGAAGAGACTGTCTTTTTCCCTTTGCATATTCTTGGCATCTTTGTCAAAAATTAATTGACTGTACATACATTTTATTTCTGGTGTCTCTATTTTGTTCAATTGGTTAATATATCTATTTTTTTTGCCAGTACCATGCTGTTTTAATTGCTACAGCTTTGTAGTATAGTTTGAAATCAGATAGTGTAATTGCCTCCAGCTTTGTTCTTCTTGCTCATGGTTGCCTTCTTTATTCAGGGATTTTTAGTTCCATGTGAATTTTAGGGTTGTTTTTTTCTATAGCTATGAAAAATTACACTGGAATTTGGATAAGGACTGCACTGAATCTGTAGATCTCTTTGGATTGTACAGACATTTTATTATAAAAATATGTAATTCTTCCAGTCCATGAACATGAGATACTTTTCTGTTTATTTGCTTCTTATTGAATTTCCTTTATTGATATTTTATGGTTCAATGTACTAGTCTTTCACATTTTTGGTTACATTTATTCTTAACTATTTTATTTCTTTGTAGCTATTTTATAAATGAAATTGACCTTTGATTTTTTTCAGAAAATTTGCTGTTAGTTTATAGAAACACTGCTGACTTTCACATGTTGATTTTGTATTCTGCAATTTTACAGTATTAATTCAGTTCTAACAGATTTGAGGTGAAACCTACAGGGTCTTGTACATTTTCTATACATAAGATAATGTCCTCAGCAAAGGCAATTTCACTTCTCCTATTTGAGTGCCTTATTTCTTTCTCTTACATAAAATTGTTCTGGCAAGAACTTTTAATACTATGTTGAATAGAAGTGGCAAGAGTAAGCATCCTTTCCTTGTTTCAGATTTTAGAGAAATCTAAAAAGACCTTCAACTTTTGAACATTGAGTATAATGTTAGCTGTTGGCTTCTCCTATATGGTCGTTATTGTATCACTGTATATTCCTTCTATACCTAATTTGGTGAGAGCTTTTATCACGCAAGGATGTTGAATTTTGTCAAAGCTTTTTATGCATCTAATTAGATGATCATATGATTTTTGTTCTTCATTTTGTTATTGTGATGTATCACAATTACTGATTTGCATATATTTCAACAATCGTTGCATCACAGGGATAAATCCCACTTGATCATGGTGGAAGATCCTTCCACCATGTGTTGTTGAATTTGGTTTGCTCGTATTTTGTTGAGGATTTTTGTATCTATATTTATCATGAATATTGGCCTACAGTTTTCTTTTTTTGTAATGTCCTTGTCTGGCTTTGGTATCAGGGTAATGCTGGCTTCATTAAAAGAGGTTGCAAGCATTCCTTCTCTTTGACATTTTGGAAAAATTTGAGGATTGGTATTCGTCCTTTTTTAAATGTTTGATAGAATTCTGCCGTGAAGGCATCAGGTCCTGCGCTTTTCTTTGAAGGTAGACATTTTATCACTGATTTAATTTCCTTGCTTGTTATTGGAAATCTCTATTGAGACCTACTTCTTCATGATTTAGTCTTAGTAGGTCATATGTGTCTAGAAATTTATTTCTTCTGGGTTATTTGTTAGTGCATAATTGTTCATAGTAGTCCGCTATATTTTTTGTATTTCTGTGGTATCAATTATAATGTTTCCTTTTTCATTTCTGATTTTGTGTCCACTTTTAGTTTAGCTAAAGGTTTTCAATTTTGTTTATCTTTTCAAAAACCAATCAATCATTCTGAGAATCTTTTGTATTTTTTTCTAGTGTCTATTTCACATATTTCTGCTCTGAACTTTATTATTTCTTTCCTTCTGCTTACGCAGGTTTACTTTGTTCTTTTTCCAGTTCCTTGAGGTGTAACATTACGTTATTTATTTGAGATCTTCTTTTTTGATGGAGCCATGTATTCCCAAAGACTTTTCTCTTAGAGCTGCTTTTGCCGTATTTCATCAGTTTGGTATGCTGTGTTTCCATTTTCAATTTTTGCAATTTTTTAAATTTTTCTTTTAATTTGTTCACTGACCAACTGGTTGTTCAGGAGCACGTTGTTTAATTTCTGGATATTTGTGAATTTTCTGAAATTCCTCCTGATTGATTTCTAGTTTCAAACAGAAAATATATTTGATATAATTTCTATCTTTCTTAATTTTACCGAGGTTTGTTTTGTTTTCTAACATATGATCTATCCCGGAGAATATTCCATACGCAATTGAGAAAAATGTGCATTCTGTTGTTGGATTGAATATTCTGTATATATCTACAAGTCTTTTTAGAGTTAGATTACTACCTTTCTCTGTTCTCATCTTAACACCATCTTGATGGACATTTTATTTCATGATCAATGTATTTCTCTCATCAATAATTTTTAATCAGTACTTTTATCAATATAATTAATTCTTGATTTTTATGCACTGTATCACATATTTGAGATGATTACTAAGTATGTGTTAGAAAAAGGTTAGAGATAACTCTCTTATAAACGGTTAATGGAAAATGGATTTCATAACTTTGCTTTCTTGCATCACAACTTACTTAGAAAATATATATTTTCTGGTTGTCAGCTCCTATGTGACAATTGTGTGATGCCACATAATTATAATCTTCAAGACAGTTTCTAACTCTATTTCATATACTTCAGAAAATCATGCTAAGCATCTAGCAATCATCACTGAAAATATTTAATAAGACCTTGTAGTGGAATTTACTTAGATGCACTCATTATGTGTAACAAAACAAAAATACTTATTACTCTGAATTAAATGTTGCTTTCTACATGCATTTTTACTGAATGTAATTTTTCTTTTTTTTTTTTACTTTATAAAATGCTTTATTTATTAAATCCATTCATTCTCTACTTTTTCCCAAAAATGCTGAGAAATTGCTCACAATAAAAAAATATAACAGTAAGGTAAGATATAATGACAATCTATTTATGCCAGGTCCTTTAAGTTATATACTATTGACATATTGAGAAGGAAAAAATATTGCTAATGTACTATACTAGCCAAGAATGCAAAATCTAAATCTAATCATGAAGAAATAGCAGTCAAACCCAAATTCAAACACAATGTACAGAACAACTAGCTTATATTCTTCAAATGCGTCAATGTCATGAATGACAAAGGCTGAGGAACCATTACAGATTAAAGAAAATGTAATTTTTCAAATCAACTTATTTTAATGACTTTGAATAACCTATTACTGGCTTATGGACAATCATAAGCAAGTCAGTCAGAAATATGAGATTATTACATTTGACATGTGACTCTGTTTGGGGCACATTTAATCAAAAGAAACTCACCTACATTTTTATGCCTGTGCTGACATTCAATAGTGCCAATTAAATGGGCTGCCTATGCTAAAGCTTATGAATATTATCATAACATTAAATGGTAAAAATATGAATGATTATATGAAATAACTCTCTATGGTCAGAGTAATAATAATCACATCTAGACTTTTCCAATTAAAAATAATAATTCATTGTTCAAAGTAATTAGACAAAATTGAACTAAGTCTGGAAGTGATAAAATGTGATATCTCACAATGGCCATCTAAAAGGCTAGTAGAAAATTCAGTATGAGAGATAGACAACTTCACATAATTTAAAGAAAGAACTTAGAGCCAAAAGCACTAATCAATTGACCTCAGAGAAGTCACTTAACCTCTCTGAGTCTGATATTTCACATGTAAATGAGCTAACAATGACAAACTTATAAGATAATATCTATGAGATAATTATACATTAGTGTGTGTGCACAAATGTAAACATTCTCATATACTTGAAAGTTATTATAATGCTCACCTTTCCACGGTAAATTTGCCTGCAAGATGAACCAGTCAACATTTTACTACTGACTTGTTCTAAAATATTGAAGTAACTGATACAAGCTGAATATCACCTTCAAGGTGGGTCTATTCTGATCATTCTATTTTAAACAGCAACTCAATAAATGTATTCCATACCTCACACTCACAATGTACTTTGCTTTGCTTTTTTATTCCATAGCACTTATTAGCGTGCATCCATTTATCTACATTTCATATTTTCTTTTCTCCTTCCTTCATTACAGTGTAAGTTCTGAATGATGAATGCAAAAACAATTGCCTATATTATGCAGACTTGGGAATAATATTTGCCACACAGTAGGCACTCAGAAAGTGTTTGTTAAATAAATGAATTAACAAACTTTATACTTGGACTCTTATACGTCTTTATTCCCCTACTTTGCTCCAAAGAGTTACTTGTAAAAGCCCCCAAAAATAACCTCTCATTCCAGTTGCATGAAGTCCTATTGAACCAAAGGACATTCCTCTAAGGCTAGTTTATTTGTCTATTCTTTCCCATTCTTTCCATGTCTAATTTTAGTAATGTTGGTAATTCAGTTATTATATATTATTTCATTCTACTTTCTATGAAAACAAACAGATGTTTTATCTAATCGTGTGGGAGTGATTTTGTGAATCAATGATTGATTTTTTTTTCTTAGAACTTTTTGTTATAACAGAGAAATAGGTGGTCATAATGTCTGTTGAATTTAACAAGTACAAATCATGGAATAAAAATAGAGTAATTTAAATTATAGGATAAAATGGCATGCTGGGTTAATTATGGATGCTTTTATTCTAAAACTTATAATGACTTTATTTTTCTTCTCCTATTCTTGGAAACATATATTTTGGTTACTTTGAGATAACCATTTAAGAGGGCTATTTTAGAAGATTTGAGGTAATATAAATTGGCATTGAAGAGTCCCTGGGACAAAATACATTAAAAAAAAAGAAAGAAGTTTATTATTCCCAGGTCCAGAGTGGTTACAGATGTTGACAGGAGGCCAACGGGAAGTCTGGAGACAAAAGTGTGCTTGACCAGTGTGTACAGAGAGAGATAGAGAGCAAGAACCAGTAAGACTATGTCTTTATTATAATCCACAGGTACTATTCTTTAGGCTTTCCCATGGGGCTGTGGATAGGCTAGCTTAAAGAAAACACATGAAGGGACATCTTATTCACATGACTGGTGTTGACCAGTAGTTTTCACTGTGGCCAGCAGCTGTGGCATGTGTTGAATTTGGGGTCAGTGAGATGGGGAACAACAGGGCTATATCACAAATAACCACTAGAGGAAGGAAAATTTTAATAAAACCAAAGGTGACAAGGCATGACTGGTCACCTTGACTATGTCAAGCCAAAACTGGATGCTGAAGCAGCAACTATATTAGACAAATTTATGACACAAAATAATGTTCATCCCTATACCTAGAGTTTGATTGTTTTATACTTATCACCTTCTGAAATAAAAAACAGTCCCCAAAGCATTAAATCTCCACTAGGTGTTCCTTGATTCCTCCACAGTTGTCTCCAATGTGCTTGGATATAATGCTCTGCTTTTGTTTCAGGTTTTCAAACTTCAGATCTTACATAGCATCTATGTTCTGAAAGTTACTGGGAAGAGGTACTTTGCTATCATTGCTACTACCCTCTGTGAAGGGGTGAACAGCTACCTACCCAGGTGTACCCATAGCCATAACAGTTTCAGGTTACCACACTATACTTTAGTTCTCACCGCACTGACAAACCATGCCGCAATGGCATAATGACCAAAGAAAATGTTCCACTCCCAGACTCCATGTGGCTTGGTCACTGAAGTCATGCTGCTTATACATAAATCTCAAAGTGTTTTCAGGCATCTGTCTACTTTCATCCTCCCCATTAGACCAAATTACTGGAACTAGGAAAGCAAATAAATAGCACTTCCCTGTGTTTTCTGGTCTTTCCAATCTTTCTAGTACGTGCTTCCTTCATCCAACATTCTCTTACATGTCATCACAATATCTCTTGTGAATAAATGCCTAGAGTGTCACCAGCCTCATAGTCAGTTTCAGTTCATCATGCTGGTTGGAGTCAGATTGATCTAGATTCAAAATTGAGCTAAGCCACTTACTATAATCTTGGACAAGTTCCTTAACTTTTCTGAGTTTCAGTTCCTTATCTCAAGAAAAATGGAAATATCATTACATACACCACAGAATTTTGGGGGCTTAATACAAACGATGCACATAAATCATTTAGCTCAGTACCAGGCACAGGAAACGTGTCAGTAAATATTACTAATTATTTATTGTGACATAAAAACCATTACCCACCCATGTAATTTCTTCCAGTGATTTCTTAATTCCTCCAAAATTATTTGACATATCATTAGGTACAATACCCTGTTTTTGCTTTTGTTATTTTACATTCCAGATACTGCATAATGTCTAATTCTGAGGAAATTAAACTGCAGCTAGAACTAAAGAAAATGCTCAATTTCCTAAAAGCCAAACACTTGGTGGTATGTTATTTCTAGCCCCATTTAAGAAGAAAGACCTATGCAATTCAGCATAATATTATAGATATACTTTTGTCGCTTCCAGCAAAGTCTCAAAGTTGTCAATCATGGCCTAGTACATCAGTAAGACAGCTCTCCAGAGACATTACACAAGGCAATTCTTTTAATATTTTATCAGCTGCTGTTGATAGGAGGCACTGCAGCTTAGTGAGTCTTTTTATTACTTCCTTTCATTTATTCTTGAGAAGCTTTTATCTCTGTTTATTGATTGCCACCTTTTAAATTTTTATTTAACATCACTAAGCATAGAAATGATTAATACATTTGATTAAAATTTTTAGTAGAAAATTACTTTAAATGAGCTTTCACACATTTAATGTACTAATTTTCTCATAGACTTTTTTTGTGTACATCTGTATCCACTCCTTTGTTATGCTAGTTCTCTGAAGACTGATACTCAAGTGAAGGAGAAAGTAGAATTGTAACTAAAGAGAAGTTCCACATCGAGGGGAAATTCTTTTTTAGGCTGTTTTCAGTAGAGCAATACACAAGGGGACACATGCCAAGGATCAATCATAAACCTCAAAAAGGAAAGAAAATAGCAGTTACAAATATATAGAGAGATAATATTTATTCTCAAAATGACTTAGCTTTTCTTGTACTTCTTCCTGCTAGTATGGAACCCCAAATAACATCCAATTGTCGCAAGAGAAATTTGCTAAGTAGGCGGAAATATGATTCAAGAGCCTCTTTTAGCTTACAGCCAGAAACTTGCTGATTTCAATCTTTCCCATATTAGCAGCTGCAAAAGGAGCAAAGTGAGAAAGAGTTAGCAGAGCTAAAAAAAATTCATTAGACTCAATAAATTTATAAAACTTATTAAGACATCATTGCTGAGGTATCATGGTGCATCTCAAAAGGCTGCTGCATTAGCAAGCTTTACTATGGGTGCTGTCCTCAGCCCCTTTAATCTTATGCTGACCAGTTGTGTTTCTGAGACTAGCTGGGGTGAGGTGAAGGATCTGCTTTATGTTGTTATTATTATTATTATTATTATTATTATATAATTACCAGATAATTCTGTCAAGTATATGAAATTGGGAAACTTTGAACTAATCCTGACAAGGATGGTTGCTCACAGAACCTCAGAGAAAATGTTTTAAAGGTCAGCTCTACTGTAAGGTTTTGGGGAAAAAAGAACCATTACTAACTTGCTTTTTCCACACATCCTTCATGTTCATAGCGGTAATGTCCACAAGGCCAAAGTGGTGGTATGAACCTAGGGAAAAGGCGTCCAAAGAGGCCACGACTTGCTTTCAAACTCCACTTAAGCCAAGCAAAAAACGAGTTTAAACTCATAATTTCTCCAAGCTAGCTAACTAATGTAAATTAATTCATTTTCCAGAAATGTCTTTTATGCCCATAGCCCTTGTGAACTTTTTGAATCAGGAGCTGCCTGACTGAGCCAGGAAATAGAGGTCTTGGTGAAATCTTACTCATATCAGGAGACTCCATTAACATACATGAAATAGTGGCGTATTACTAGAACTGTTCTCAAATTCTCAACCTTGGCTGCACATTAGAATCACCTGGGAAGTTTCCAAAAAGTCTTAATGCCCAGACCACCCCCCAAACCAACTAAATCAAAATCTCTGGGGGTAGACTGAGACATTCACTTTCTTAAGCTCCCTCAGGTACAGAAAATATGGAGCCAAAATTGAGAACAAAATTGAGAAGGTATGTCCTATACTTAAGTCAGGATTGATCTATTTTTTCAGTCCTTTAAAACCTATAAATGCATGGACAATCTCAACCTAAATAACAAACAGAGAGAGGCTCTCTAAAAGAAAATGACATTTGTTCGGGAATAGGGCATTGCAAAGGGGAATGTGCATGCCATAGTAAACTATGTGAGTACTCAGGGAAGTAAAGGAAAACAAACATTTTTAAAGGAAAAAATGAGGAGAATTACAAAATTGTTTTGAGATAATTACCCTTTACTACAAGGACCAATAATAAGCGTGACACAATTCTGAGGTTTAACAGGCAATTGTCAGATAAATATCCTCACAGACGGACTTTTAGTGTAATGTTTTATGGCCTTTGGGCAAGGTTATAGCTTTTGCAGTCTTTTGTCATAGTTTTTGTTATCAGGCATTTACACATCTTATAGTTTTCTCTAACTCTATTTGTCAAGTTTTTTTTTTTTTTCACAAGTTACTCCATTTTGATTCTGACAACTTTCACAATACAATCATGCACCACATAATGATGTTTTGGTCAACAACGAACTGCATACACAATGGTGTCATAAGATTATAATACCATATTTTTCCGTACCTTGTCTATGTTTAGATACACAAATACAATTGTGTTAAAATGGCCTGCAGTATTTAGTACAGCAATATGCTGTACAGGTTTGTAGCTTAGGACCAAGAAGCTATACCCTATAGTCTAGGTGTGTAGTAGGCTACACCATCTAGTTTTGTGTAAGTACACTCTGTAACGTTCACACTGACAAAATTGCCTAACGACGTTTCTTAGAGCATATCCCTATTGTTAAGTGATACATGACTGCGTACAAAAATTTATTAGTGTGGTCAACTATTTACTACTCAAAGGGTAAAAATAATTTACATGTAACACTTTTATGTGCTAGACACATGATGCATTTGCCCACATGGCCCAGAGAAATAAGTGAATCTATCTACCAGATTTTGATTTAATATAACTCTTTACTAAAGTAATTGGACCTCCTTGGAGAAATAGCTGACTGGGGCAGAGAAAGTAGGAAGTAGGTCTGGAAAATATTATTGTGCCAGAAAAGTAAGAAAGCACTTAAAGAATGATGGGGATATATCAAAAAGACAGAAAAGCTTGCTTGACAAGTGTTCCTTTGGCCAAATACGGAACAATTTTGGCATTATAATAAATTTACTGATCTAAACAAATAAATGAATATATAAAAAGTTTAGTAAAGAATAGAATGTTTACACAGTCTCAAAGTATCTCTCCACAAAATTCTTATTTATTACAAATGTAAAATGAGTAGTTTTACAGTGAAGTCTGACAGACATGTATTTAACATAATCAAAACTAAGATCATAATAATGTGACAAATCAAAATCATATGCTTACTCATAGAAACATAGCCTCACTTCTGTGATATTCCTTCCAAATGTGCATAACTAGAATTTAATCAATAGGAAATATGAGACAAACTCAAATTCAGGAATAGTCTATGAAATAACAGGCCTGTTATATTCAGAAGCATCAAAGTTATGAAAGTTAAGGAAAGTGACACTACCCAGAACTTTACAGACTATTGATTCAGTATGAAATAATACATTTTATACTCTCTGCCAAATGTTGTAGATCATAAAATGGTTTCTAAAATCAAAGCATTTAAGCAATTTAAAAGTTATTTTTAGTTTAATGTCCATCTCCTCATATTTGTAAATTAGAATATTTTGTTGATGACCTAAAGCATTTTTTACTACTATTAAATAACATGACCACAATATATCAATAATCAAGGCTAAAGTGAATAGCTTTCTATTAGAAAAGGAGGCTGTGTTTATTTTTCTTTTCCTAGTATACACTGGGAAGATAGAATAACATAGCTATTTACTACTAATAACAATCCAGATATGGTTTTCATATAGCTAAAATAATGTAAGTTAAAAAATAAAATATTTTATTCTGTTAACATCTAAACTATAGATGTAGTTATCTTTGAATATTTGATTATTGCTAATTTGATTTTGAAAAGTATTTTCATCAAAATTGATTTTTTTAACTCTATTATTATTAGCAACTTGAACTTTCATCAACTGAAAAGTAAGATAGTAACTGCTAACAGCAGCAGTGCTTTAAATTTGTATGTTGCCAGACATTTGAATTATTTTCATATGGTTCAATAACCTTTTAAACAAACACAGAATTTATAGTCTTTGTCAGTTCCATTACAGTCCTCTTCTATAACATGGTTTAAAGTGAGAACTCTTTTCAAAATGATAAATGATATGAGAGCATGACCAATAATTTGTCATCACACAAGATAAGCTGATTGTATTCAGTATCTTCACTTGGGCTCTACTAGACCATATATAACCTCTTCGGGTTGTCTTATAGAGCACCTAAAAGCATTTTAGCCTGCTGGTTCAAGCAACCTATATGTCAAGCAGAAAAAATAAAGCCACCGTTCTCAGGTTTGTGTTTCCCCAGAGGAAGAAAACAGTTTGATGCAATTTGTCAAAAGCCTGAGTGGTACTTTAATGGGCAATTTACTTTAAATGGCTGCAGTTATTGCAGAACAAAGGTCCAAAGCTGGAGATAAAAAATCCTTCCCAAATGGTTTTACTCCAATAGATTTAATTCTCTAAGATTAACTAAGGATATCTAACTTCTTATACTCCCTATCTATCTAAAAGCAATAAAACTAATAGTAGAAATTTCTGAGTTTCTGGGATTTCTTCATCTTTAATATGTGAAACAAAATCAACTCCCTAAATCTGTCATTCTGTTAAGACATCTGAGACAAGAACCAAATCAACAAAAAGGACAGCAACAGAATCCTAACTTCCCAAACTCAAGAGTGCTTCAGCTTTTGGGTAGAAGTTTCAAATGACCTAAACATTTTATTAATATATTTTATAAATATATACATATATATGCACATGTGTGTTTGTGTGTATATATAGATATATTTACACATATTTTTTGCTTCATAAATTGATTATTGAATAAACAGGAGATAATTTGAAAAGTTTTCACATTTTTATATGAGTATTTCTATTTTACCTTACATGCTGAGTTGTAAACTACTGTAATTAATAATTTTCATGACAGGGATTTTAAGAAATGCCTACTGAGAAAAAATTCATATTTTGTTCCTTTTATTTTTCTGTCATTTAATTCCATGTTAATATTTACAATATTTGAGATTTTTACTGGAAGCAGTACCATTATGATTCTTTATATTTTTATCTCCCTGCTCCAGAAATCTTGGTTCAAAAATTAATCCCAACTCGCAAGAGGCAAGAAGTGCTGAATGTGGACGTGTGTTTGCCTGAAGCTGACCAGAGTCCCACATGTTCAGTTTCTATAGTATGGACTGATGCTAGAAAAGTGGCCAGCCATCCTAGAGACACTGAGGACCAAGAAAAAAAAAAAAAAAAAAGAAGTGGTTCAGAACAAGAGACTGATATAGTAGACTAGAACAATTTGGGCTTTCTACATGTCTTTCTACGTATTTTGTACATACTATAAAAACTAACCTTCTATGAAGGATCACATAAAGAAGTAAACTCCAGGAGAAACAAATCAGGACTGATTTTCTCAATACCAGTCTCCGTCAATTCACAGTTGCCTTTAAGGACCTGCTAAGAACATGAGTGTTAACTAGACTTGATAGATTAATTTTAGTTCATAGAAATACTGTATAAATTATTTATAATAAAATGTATGCACACTTTAATAGCCATATATAAAATGATAAGTTAGCTTGTAAAGTATTAAAAAGGTAAAATTTTATATTTATTACCAACTTCTATGCCCTACATAACAACACATAAGAACTTCCATTTTATAATTTTATTTCTGTGTATATCCCACAGAGAAATGAATGCTTGGAAAGCCTCAACTTCAAAATGTAAACTTCCTCTTCATCAAAGGGGATTCTAAGCCATTGAAGAAAGAATGAACCACCAATATACATGATATAGATGAATCTCAGAATAATTTTGCTGAGTGAAAAAACGCCAGAAAATAAAAGAACACATTGTGTATGATTTTAGTGATACAAAATTTCAGAAAAATGCAAACAAGACTATTATGACAAATCAGATCTGTAGTTTAATGGAGAGCGGGATAACAGATTGACCCTAAAAACTTTTGGAATAGTCATTATTTTGATTATTGTTATGGTTTTACTGCTGTGTACATAAGCCAAGCTTATGAAATTGTACGCTTTAAACATGCACAATGTTTTGCATATCAATTTTCCTTCAATAAAGCTCTTAAATTAAAAGCAAAGAAAATTATTTCTTAATCCTTAACATAGCTCAAAGGGAATTCATCTTTATTTTTTAAATTACTACTACAATTGATTATATCAAAGATACACTACTGGCACTAATAGTGGTCTCATAAAACAGTCATATTTTACTTTGCACTTTTAAATTACACAATTTTCAAAGTATATACACACATATTTTTCAAAATCCCTATATACAGACCGTTAAAGTTGTAAAAGAATTTTAAATTATTATATACAAACTTCACAAATATATCTGTATGCTTATAAATTTATCTTTAGAGCACCAGAATGCTTATTTTTTTACAGGGTTTTAAATTCTATTTTACTTTCTTAAAGTCAGATGTTCTACAGTTTTTCTTTGAATGGCATACCCCTTAAGCATAATGAAGGATGATATGAGTACCTCTTAACTTCTTGCAGAGTCTTGTCCAAATTTCTTATAGAACACTTCTGTTTCTCCTATATAAAAACAGGTAAAATAATTACAAAATTATGCTGAGGATTGGTTTTAAGTTTTAAATAAGTCAACTATATGTTTATTCTAAAAATGTATGTGCATGCTACAATGACAAATAAACTACTTAGTTATTTCTCTATAAAATTTTTCTTTGAAGTTTCTCTATCCAATTAAAAATATTCTTTGAGATGCAAAGCATTTTTTAAAGCCACAGACTAGATATGTTTTTGCAAAACATATATCCGATAAGGGTTTGTAACCAATTTATAAAGAACATTTATAATTTAATAAGACAACCCAATAAAGTGGTAAAAATTTTTGAACAAATATTTCACAAAATAAGATATATGAATAACCACTAAACACATGATAATATGTTCAACATCACCAGTCGTCAGAGAAAAGCAGACTAAAACCACAAGGAGATATTTTGAAGTATATTATTTGAAACATAAACATTTAGAACTGTTATAAAGGTATATAATGGCATCATCTTTAAATTTGACTTGTTTCAAAAAATGTGAATATATTCTTAGAATAATATTTATTAGATTTTCTTGAATACCTTCTCTGTATATATAAATATATTTAGAATACATATGTGGTATGTGTCCTTTTTAAAAAGATTATACATATAATCTTTTATTCTTATAAAATCTAATGAAATATTCTATATAATCTTTTTAAAAATGTATATAATCTTATAAAACATTTAAAAATAGCTTTTTCTTTTTTAGTTGATATATAATCATTGTACATATGTGTGGGTAAATAGTGATGTTTCAATGCATGTAATATATAGTGGGCAAATCAGGGTAACCAGCATATTTATCATCTCAAATATTTATTATTTCTTTATGTTGGAAACATTCAATATCTCCCTTGCAGCTATTTGAAAACATATATTATTGTTCACTATAGTCATCCTACTGCTATAGAACACTAGAACTTATTACTCCTATCTATCCCTTATTTTGTATCTTTTAACAAATTTATTTTCGTTAGAGAAGACAGATGACACTGCAGTGATAATTTATCTGAAAGAGACACGTCCACTGGCACAGTTCAAAGTCCTGTGTCATTCCTTATCAGACACTTAATGTTGTTAAAATAATCAGTACTACTAATACAACATTTATATGGAGGCTTTTCCTGGTATATCTCTACCGATAAATTATTTCAAGTTGTAGTTCACCCTTAACATATTTTCCAGCAGCTTCTTTAAGTAAAGCGAGCTTTAGTAAATAGCTCGCTATTTGCTAAAGAAATTTTATTAATCTTGATACTCTCTCAAATGCATAATTATCTTTTTATTAACTTTAATTTTTATATTAAAATAGAGTTCTTTTAAAACTTTAAAGTTTACTAAAAAATTGATATAATCAAAACAAGATTTTTAGCCAGGAGCATTTTAGACAAATTTGCCAACAGGCATTTTATTCTGCTATACTGTGTAGCAAGGTGACTAAGCAGGACAGCTGTGCAATCAGATTGTCTGTAAGTAAAGATGTGGAGCAACAGGAGCTTTAATTTATTGATAGTGGGAATGCGAAATCCTATAGCCACAAAGCTGAACGTAAATTTACCATATAATCTGTTGCTTGTGCTCTTAGGTATTTACCCCAATGACATGAAAACTATGTCTACCCAAATACCTGCATATGAATCTTTATAGCAGCTGTATTCATAATTACACTCATGTAGAGGCTTTCAATCTCTGGCTTTCTGACATTTTTTTAGCCATGAAATTCATTGTCAAGGTTCTGGCACCCTGAGTACTGGGGACAGCAGTGAATAAGAGAAGGCATGTTTTCATAAAGCTTACAAAAGATTGAAGAAAGTACAATATGAAAAATATTGTAACAATGGAAACAAATAATATTAAAGGTATACATTCAGGGTGCATGGGGACATACAATGGGAGAGAACAGGAGGATGTATTATGCAGCATCTATCTTGTACCACCTTGCTGCTAAAGTACTGCCTCTGCCTCCATGGTTCAACACTGTCTTACTGCCTTTTCTGTTGCTTATAGCAGAATATCTGAAACTGGTATTTTATGAAGAAAATGAATTCATTTCTTACAGTATAGAGGCTGAGAAGTCCAAGATCAAGAAGCTGCAACAGCTGAGGACCTTGCTAGTAGGAAGACTCTGCAGAGTCCTGGGATGGTGCAAGGCATCACATGGCAAGGGAGCTGAGTGTGCTAGCTCAGGTCTCTCTTCCTCTTCCTATAAAGCCGCCAGTCCCACTTCCATAACCCATGGATCCATTAACCCATTAATCCACCAATACATGAAACCACAAGTAGATTAATCCATTCATGAGGGCAGAGCCCTCATAACCAAATCACCTGTGAAAGGCTTCACCTCTTAATACTGTCACATGGGTGATTAAATTTCAACATGACTTTTGGAAGGGACAAATATTCAAGCTAGAGCATTTTACCCCTGGCCCCCCAAAACTCATGTCTTTCTCACATACAAATCATTAATTCCAACCCCATAAGCTTAAAGTCTTAACTTGTTCCAGAATGAATTCAAAAGTTCAAAATCCAGAGTCTCATCTGTGAGGCTATGCAATCACAAAATATTACCTACTTTCAAGATAAAATGGTGGTACAGGCGTAAGACAGATATTCCCACTCCAAAAGAAAGGGGTAACAGGCCCCAAACAAATCTCAAAAACAGCAAGGCAGACATTAGTCATAAAGCTGAAGAATAATTATTTTGTACTCCATGTGCCACCTGTTAGACACACTGGAATAGGAGTTGGACCCGAGGCCTCAGATAGCCCTACCCTTACAGCTTCGGTGGGTACAGACCAGGTGGCTGCTCGTGCAGGTTGGAATCTAGTGCCTGAAGATTTCCCATGTAGGCACTGCATGCTACCAGGGACTATACAGTTCTGGGGTCCCCAGGGCAGTCTTGTTCCCACAACTCCACTAGGCATTTACCTGGTGGGGACTCACTGTTATGGCCTTGCATCTATAAATCTACTAAGCAAAGCCCTGCTGGGAACTATCTGCAGCAGCTGCAACCCCACATTTCCACTTCTCCTGCTCTAATAGGGGCTCTCCGTTGGCTCCCTCCCTGTGACAAGTCTCTGTTTGGGCCCCCAGGCTTTTGACAACATCCTTTGAAATCTGGGTGGATGCTGCCAAGCCTCCACAGCTACTATTTTCTCCAAGACTGTGGAATTAGCACCACGTGGATGCTGCTAAGATTTATGATCTGCACCTTCTCAAGCTGCAACATGAGCCACACCTGGGGCTGCTTGTGCCATTGCTGGGGCAGCTGAAAAGCGCTGTGCTGGGGGTGCAAGGACCAGAATCCCGAGGCAGCCCTGGAGAGTGAGCCTATAGAGAGTGCCCTGGGCCTGTCTCCTAAAATCATCTTCCTTCCTAGCCCTCTGGGCCAGTATGGGAGGAGCAGCTTCGAAGATCTCCAAGATTCGTTTGATGTCTTACTTTCATTGTCGTGAGGAACAGCACCCAGCTCCCTTCTATCCATGTTAGTCCCTTTAGCAAAGAGTTCCTGGGCTACACCTTTGGTTTTTCCTCTCTTAATCATGTTTTCTTTTCACTCTTTAAGTTGCCAGGTGGAAATTTTTCTAAATCTTTCTACACTGCTCCACTTTTAATTATAAGCTCGGTCTTTAAATTTTTACTTTACTCCCAAATCTCAGTGAAAGTAACCAAAAGTAACTATGCAGCTCCTTTTTGTTTAGACATTTCTTCTGCCGGATACTCTAGTTCTTCACTATCAATTTCCACAAAGCCCTCAGGCATGGACACAGTTCAGACAAGTTATTTGCAAATTTATAACAAGGATGGGCTTTACTCCAGTTTTCAAGAACTTGTTCCTCAATTCCGTCTGAAGCCTCATCAGAATGGCCTTTACTGTCTATATTTCTGCCAGCATTCGAGTCAAAACCACTTGAGCAATCTCGAAGGAGTTTCAAACCTTCCCTAGTCCTCTTGTCTTCTAAGCCCTCACCAGAATCTAGGGTTCTTTTAGTGGCTCCTCCAAATTCTTCCACCTTCTGCCCATTCTCAATGCTGCATCCACATTTTCAGGTATCACCTGAAACAACTTCATCAGCAATCCCCAACTTCTTGGTACCAATTTACTATATTAGTCTGTTTTATGTTGCTTATAACAGAATACCCCAAATTGGGTATTTTATTTTTTAAAGGAACTTATTTCTTATAGTTATGGAGGCTGAGACACCTAAGGTTGAGGGGCTGCATCTATTGAGGGCTTTGTTGCTGATGAGAACTCTCTGCAGAGTTCGAAGGTAGTACACAGCATCACATGGAGAGAGGGCTGAGTGTGCTAGCTTAAGTCTCTCTTGCAGTTCTTATAGCCACCAGTCCTACTCTTACGATAACCCATTAATCCATTAACCCATCAATTTATGAATGGATTAATTCACTCATGAGGGTAGAACCTTCATGACCCGATTGTATCTTAAAGACCCCAGCTCTCAACACTGCCATATTAAGGATTAAATTTCAAATGAATTTTGGAAGGGAGAAGTTTTCAAACCATTGCAAACAGCGTTGCCATTACTGGTGTTTTTAAAAATGCAGGATCTCAGGCCCTACCTCAGACCTGTGATCGAAAATCTGTACTTTTGCAAGAAAGTTTATATGCTCACTGAAATTTGAGAACTGCCTTAGAAGCAACTGAAAACCACAAGACAAGAAATAGCTAAAAGGAATCAAGTTTATTAACTTCAAAATAGCGTATGGCAATTCCTGGTTTATCATTTCCAAGCAAAGAAACTTCAATTATTTTGTTGGTATATCAGATTATTTTTATCTGTCAGTTTATTAGAGAATATCAATACAAGTTGAGATGTTTAGACACTTAGTAATGTAAAACAATCTCACAAAACTATTGATAGCTTTTTTCCCTTTTTATGTATTATGTACCAAGAAAGTTTTATTATATACAGTCATAGTCTCATTTAATCTTCAATACAGATGATGAAAGTAAAGTTCTTCAATAGGTAGGAAATTCATTTAAAACTCAGTTTTGGCTAAATTGAGAGTTTAGATTGCCAAAATACTTTTAACATTCCTGATTTTGATACAGCGTAAGTATCAGAATATTGCAAGAAACAAAACTGCTCTTAAAACTGAAGCTAAAAGGCCTTTAACAGAAAAATTGGGGTCAGGCCCTTTAGTATGTACCAGATAAATCCAGAATTAGTTTAATATGTTCTCTGGTCTGAAAGCAAAAAATAATTGATATCTGATCAATGACAGTGTTAAGAGCACAAAGGTTTTCAGGCATTCCAGCAGGAAATCGATATATAATAAAGTTTTTAACTTATCAGGCATAACAAATGGCAACAAACATAATGAAAACCATATGGTAGTGGTTAAAGAGCTTGAGCAGAACATAAAATTTATAATAAAGGAATCATATGGTACATTTAATGTCAGTGCTAACTCTATTTCTCCACAAATAATGGCTATAAATTAGTGCAGCATGGTTGAATGACTCATTTAATTCTATCAAGTGATTTCTACGTAATAATGGCATTTTTCTTTACAGCTTAATTTTTGGAATTGGCATAGCTGCTGCACAGAACTCAAGTCAGTACCTACAAGATGAAAAACTATCTTTAACAATTGTACTGCAGCTGTATTATAAGTATTCATAACATACACCAGCAACTGGGCCTTGTAAAGAGTATATCTGAGTTTTTTTCAGTAACTTGCAAGTCTATTTGAAATCCATTGTTACATTGTTATACCAGATGTTACCACTATTTTAAACACAAAATTTATTTCATAAATTTTTAGACTGCAAAAGTATATAAAATGTACTTTTACATTGTAAAAAATACATTTATATTGTAAAAATATAGAGAGAAAATGTGGGGGGAAATAATCTCTAAAGGGAAAAATAGAGTCATTCCTAAAATACTCAATGAGACATGGACACTGCTAGTATTTTGGTATTTCCCACTTTTTCTATACATTAAGTATCCTTGTTTTTAAAAGTTATGCCTTCACTTAGAAAAAAAGCAAAACCATACAGAAAAGTTCAGTGTAAATGAATATAATCATATTTCAGTTTCTATTTTCCATTTCCTCTCGGGCACTTCTATAAAAAGAATAGCTTATAAGTTTCCTGATAAACCTTCTTTTTCCTAACCTTGCTGAAGATGTATTAGTTATAATTTATACTTCTCCTCATGGCTGTATTTATAATATTAAATAATCTACTTAAACCTCTGTCTCTTACTCCGTCACCATGAAGCTCAACTACTGGTTCTCTGTAGGTCAAATGAGAAAATGAGAGTACCTATGCTTTCCTACTCTTTCATCTTTCAGATCTCTGTCGGTTATACTATTAATTGCAATTTAGTAATTATATGTTTTCTGTGTATCGTCAATAGAAAAACTTCATCATTTTGAAGCTGACAAAACATTTATTACAATATTGCAATTATCATGCACTACAGAAGCAAATAGTGCTATCAGACCCATAGGAAGGGAAACCTAGTTATGTTTAAATTAACCCTCAAGTGTTTCTGCTTAAAGAAAAGTGCCTCAGGCGTCAAGGTTCAGTGGATTTCCTGAACTGTTTTTTGATTCTATTTATTTATTTCAGATTATACTTAGCTGCTTTTCATTGTTATATCTGATGTTCAGCTACTTTTGGCTATAAACAGAATTACAGAAAAAATTCAATTTCCTTAGCACTGAATTTTCAATCTGGCATTATTGGTAAGTAATCTGAAGTCATTCTTAGTTTCATTCATTTGGTTGTATTTTTTATTATTATTATTATACTTTAAGTTTTAGGGTACATGTGCACAATGTAAAGGTTTGTTACATATGTATACAGGTGCCATGTTGGTGTGCTGCACTCATTAACTCGTCATTTAGCATTAGGTATATCTCCTAATGCTATCCCACCCCCCTCCCCCAACCCCCCGAACAACAGTCCCCAGTGTGTGATGTTCCCCTTCCTGTGTCCATGAGTTCTCATTGTTCAATTCCCACCTATGAGTGAGAACATGCGGTGTTTGGTTTTTTATCCTTCTGATAGTTTGCTGAGAATGATGGTTTCCAGTTTCATCCATGTCCCTACAAAGGACATGAACTCATCATTTTTTATGGCTGTGTAGTATTCCATGGTGTATATGTGCCACATTTTCTTAATCCAGTCTATCGTTGTTGGACATTTGGGTTGTTTCCAAGTCTTTGCTATTGTGAATAGTGTCACAATAAACATACGTGTGCATGTGTCTTTATAGCAGCATGATTTATAATCCTTTGGGTATATACCCAGTAATGGGATGGCTGGGTCAAATGGTATTTCTAGTTCTAGATCCCTGAAGAATCGCCACACTGACTTCTACAATGGTTGAACTAGTTTACAGTCCCACCAACAGTGTAAAAGTGTTCCTATTTCTCCACATCCTCTCCAGCACCTGTTGTTTCCTGACTTTTTAATGATCACCATTCTAACTGGTGTGAGATGGTATCTCATTGTGGTTTTGATTTGCATTTCTCTGATGGCCAGTGATGATGAGCTTTTTTTCATGTGTTTTTTGGCTGCATAAATGTCTTCTTTTGAGAAGTGTCTGTTCATATCCTTTGTCCACTTTTTGATGGGTTTGTTTCTTTTCTTGTAAATTTGTTTGAGTTCATTGTAGATTCTGGATATTAGCCCTTTGTCACATGAGTAGGTTGCAAAAATCTTCTCCCATTTTGTAGGTTGCCTGTTCACTCTGATGGTAGTTTCTTTTGCTGTGCAGAAGCTCTTTAGTTTAATTAGATCCCATTTGTCAATTTTGGCTTTTGTTGCCATTGCTTTTGGTGTTTTAGACAGGAAGTCCTTGCCCATGCCTATGTCCTGAATGGTATTGCCTAGGTTTTCTTCTAGGGTTTTTATGGTTTTAGGTCTAACATGTAAGTCTTTAATCCATCTTGAATTAATTTTTGTATAAGGTGTAAGGAAGGGATCCAGTTTCAGCTTTCTACATATGGCTAGCCAGTTTTCCCAGCACCATTTATTAAATAGGGAATCCTTTCCCCATTGCTGTTTTTGTCAGGTTTGTCAAAGATCAGATGGTTGTAGATATGCGGCATTATTTCTGAGGGCTCTGTTCTGTTCCATTGATCTATATCTCTGTTTTGGTACCAGTACCATGCTGTTTTGGTTACTGTAGCCTTGTAGTATGGTTTGAAGTCAGGTAGCATGATGCCTCCGGCTTTGTTCTTTTGGCTTAGGATTGACTTGGTGATGCAGGCTCTTCTTTGGTTCCATATGAACTTTAAAGTAGTTTTTTCCAATTCTGTGAAGAAAGTCATTGGTAGCTTGATGGGGATGGCATTGAATCTATAAATTACCTTGGGCAGTATGGTCATTTTCACGATATTGATTCTTCCTACCCATGAGCATGGAATGTTCTTCCATTTGTTTCTATCCTCTTCTATTTCATTGAGCAGTGGTTTGCAGTTCTCCTTGAAGAGATCCTTCACATCCCTTGTAAGTTGGATTCCTAGGTATTTTATTCTCTTTGAAGCAATTGTGAATGGGAGTTCATTCATGATTTGGCTCTGTGTTTGTCTGTTATTGGTGTATAAGAATGCTTGTGATTTTTGCACATTGATTTTGTATCCTGAGACTTTGCTGAAGTTGCTAATCAGCTTAAGGAGATTTTGGGCTGAGACAATGGGGTTTTCTAAGTATACAATCATGTCATCTGCAAACAGGGACAATTTGACTTCCTCTTTTCCTAATTGAATACCCTTTATTTCCTTCTCCTGCCTGATTGCCCTGGCCAGAACTTCCAACACTATGTTGAATAGGAGTGGTGAGTGAGGGCATCCCTGTCTTGTGTCAGTTTTCAAAGGGAATGCTTCCAGTTATTGCCCATTCAGTATGATATTGGCTGTGGGTTTGTCATAGATAGCTCTTATTATTTTGAGATACGTCCCATCAATACCTAATTTATTAAGAGTTTTTAGCATGAGGGGTTGTTGAATTTTGTCAAAAGCCTTTTCTCCATCTATTGAGATAATCATGTGGTTTTTGTCTTTGGTTCTGTTTATATGCTGGATTACCTTTATTGATTTGCATATGTTGAACCAGCCTTGCATCCCAGGGATGAAGCCCACGTGATCATGGTGGATAAGCTCTTTGATGTGCTGCTGGGTTCGGTTTGCCAGTATTTTATCGAGGATTTTTGCATCAATGTTCATCAAGGATATTGGTCTAAAATTCTTTTTTGGTTGTGTCTCTGCCAGGCTTTGGTATCAGCATGATGCTGGCCTCATAAAATGAGTTAGGGAGGATTCCCTCTTTTTCTATTGACTGGAATAGTTTCAGAAGGAATGGTACCAGCTCCTCTTTGTACCTCTGGTAGAATTCGGCTGTGAATCCATCTGGTCCTGGACTTTTTTTGGTTGGTAAGCTATTGATTATTGCCACAATTTCAGAGCCTGTTATTGGTCTATTCAGAGATTCAACTTCTTCCTGGTTTAGTCTTGGGAAGGTGTATGTGTTGAGGAATTTATCCATTTCTTCTAGATTTTCTAGTTTATTTGCATAGAGGTGTTTGTAGTATTCTCTGATGGTAGATTGTATTTCTGTGGGATCGGTGGTGATATCCCCTTTATCATTTTTTATTGTGTCTATTTGATTCTTCTCTCTTTTCATCTTTATTAGTCTTGCTAGCTGTCTATCAATTTTGTTGATCATTTTAAGAAACCAGCTCTTTTATGGATAACCTTATATCATTTACTTTTAAATCCAGAATTCTGAAATCTTACCCAATGTGTCCAGATATGAGGTCTTTTTATAATCACCTTTTCGCTGTTATTAGGTTCTTTCAACATAAAGAATTTGAGTAATTTTTAATTTCACTTTCTAAAGTATTATCTTTTTTTTTTTTTTGAGATGGAGTCTGGCTCTGTCGCCCAGGCTGGAGTGCAGTGGCGTGATCTCGGCTCACTGCAAGCTCTGCCTCCTGGGTTTATGCCATTCTCCTGCCTCAGCCTCCCGAGTAGCTGGGACTACAGGCACCCACCACCACGCCTGGCTAATTTTTTGTAGAGACAGGGTTTCACCATGTTAGCCAGGATGGTCTCGATCTCCTGACCTCGTGATCCACCTGCCTCGGCCTCCCAAAGTGCTGGGATTACAAGTGTGAGCCACTGCGCCTGGCCAACTATTATCATTTTGAAATGCCAAGGGCTTTAGAGAGTAAGTCTTCATTGTTTACATGTCTTCCTAGCAATATGACCATAGCACCCTACATATACTTCTATTATTGTATTTATCACATCATATCAAAATTATACTTTAGGTCTCTCCAACTTTACTACAAACTCTGCTCAAACAGGAATGGATGGCTGCCTCACTCATTTCTGAATTCTAAAATGGGCTGAAATATAACAACTAATCAATAATCTTTTGTTCAACTGAAGTGAATTTAATATATGGCATGATGGCTTATGTTTGAAAAGGAAGAAATTCAACCATCACCTTAAGGTGATGCCTAAAATTTATGTTAACAGGTATATTTCTTCTTAAGTAATACAAGATATATTCTTCTAACAGACTTCTACTAACTTTCCAAATGATAACTGATAACCATGGCAACCTGAACACTCCTGGTTGATAGGCCAATTCTCTAGGGCTTCAAGTCATGTTGGTTGCCTTCAGATGGAAATGCCTTCTCAAAATTGCAATGTAGGTATGAGATACTCCCTTAACAAGATTACTGTCTTATCTGTTCATTATTTACTTTGATTAAGGCCACTAATTGAGTTTTTTGATCAACTCAGGCTTTATTGAAGAAGTGATGATGGAATGTCAAAGCTCTCTGTATTCTACTCCCTGACTTTGCCTGAAAATGAGTTTGGAAAGGCACACAGTAATTTTTGCATCCCATGCATCCATATTGTAAACAGAATCTATTGTAGGATTTTTAATTAAAGAGTGAAATGATCATATATATGTTTTGTAACCAACTTTCAAGATGCTAATGGGATGATGATTGTTAAAGAATGAAGTTACAGTCTAGGAAGCATAAGGCTATTTTTAAAAGCCCATCAAAAAAATGATGACGTGGTGAAGGTGGAAATGACATGTCAGAGATTAAGGAAAGTGAAGAATCTGTGATTGTATTATTCTGTTCTTGCCTTGCTATAAAGAAATACCTGAGGCTGAGTCATTCATAAAGAAAAGAGGTTTTATTGGCTCTCGATTCTGAGGACTGTACAAGAAGCATAGTGGCTTCTGCTTTTGGGGAGGCCTCAGGAAGCTTCCAACCATGACAGAGAGCAAAGGCGAAGCAGGGATCTTACATGGAAGGAGCAAGAAAGCAAGATGGGAAGCTGCTACACACTTGCAAAAAATCAGATCTTCACAAGAACTTACTCAGTAACCCAAGAACAGCACCAAGGGAATGGTGTTAAACCATTCTTGAGAAATCCATCCCCATGATCCAATCACCTCTCACCGTGCCTCACTTCCAACATGGAGGATTACAATTCGACATGAGATTTAGGCAGGGACACATATCCAAACTATATCAGTGATTTCTCTCAGATTTCTACCAATATATTTTCCAGCAGTTTACTTTCAGTGAAAGTATCTGGTAGTAGTGCTATTCACAGAGAAAGAAAGGCAGTTTCTAAAGAAGTACAAGTTTTTATACCTGTATTATGTGATCTCTTACAACAAGAATGAAAAGAGATCAGAAGTACAGTAGTCCTTCTTATCTGAGGGACACATATTCCAAAACCCTCTTGGGTGCCTGAAACCAGAGATAGTACTAAACCCATAATATTGTTTTTCCCTAAACATACATTCCTATGATAAAGTTTAATTTATAAATTAAATGTGATTAAAAATAATAATAAAATAGAACAATTATAACAACATGCCAGCTTCACTACTCTTGTGCTTTGGGGCTATTACTAAGTCAAATAAGGGTGACTTGAACATGAGCACTGAAATACATCAACAGTCAATCTGATAATCAGATGGCTGCTAAGTGACTAATGGGGGATATCACATACAATGTGAATATGCTAGATAAAGGGATGATGTACACTATTCAGAATAGTGTGCAATTTAAAATGTATGAATTATTTCTAGAATTTTCTATTTAATATTTTTGGACCACAGATGACCACAGATAAATTAAACCACAAAAAATAAAACCATAGACAAGGGAGGACTACTGTATTTTTAAAATCCTGTCCTGGGGAAATGTGTGACGTATGCATTATATTCTTAAGTCTTTTAGGAAAAAAGATGTATCGCTCTTGAAAGGTCACAAGGGATCAACTCCAAAGGGAACTAATTCTCCCCATTTAATTTTTACCGAAAAGGAAGAAATGGTGGATGAAGAAGAAATGATGAGAAGCTGCACTCAGAAAATGTGATCAAATGATCTAAAAGCATTCATAATAATCAAGGCAGAGAAGGCTGATAAGAGCAAGACATCAAAAACAAGCAAATAAAAACAAAGCAAGGACATTTTTTTTTTAATCTAGAGCTTCTTTTACTATCTCCCCCAAGCTAATTCCTACTTATGATTTAGATTCCTAAACTCCTAAAATTGCTTTTGTCTACTGCCAAGTGCTCTCACAGTACCTTGCACCTGCAGTTATTGCTCTGCGTATCAACTCCATTTATCCTATGTATAGCCTTCGTCCATTCAGGCTGCTGTAGCATAATGTCATAGACTGGGCGAATTAGGAATGACAGGAATTTATTTCTTACAGTTCTGGGGCAGGGAAGATCTAAGTGTCGGCAGATTTGGTGTCTGGGGAGGACCCACTTTCTGGTTCATAGATGGCTATCTTCTCAATGTGTCCTCACATGGTGGAAGTGGTAAGGGAGCTCTCCACCGTCTCTTTGATTAGGGCACTAACCCAATAATGAGAGCTCTGCCCTCATGACCTAATTGCTTCCCAAAGGGGCCTGCCTCCAAATCCCATCACATGGAGAGTTAGGATTTCAACATTTCAGTTTTGGGGGGACACAAACATTCAGTCTATGGCATCAACATCCTCCACAGATACTGTGAGTATCTTCTTATTCATAGCTGTGCCATCAGTATATATGCAAGACACCTAAAAGGCATTTAATAAATAAATATTATTTAATTAATAAAGAATGATTCCATGACTTATGACTCTGAAAGAGAAAATAACTAATATTAAATACTAAAAAAAATTATACTACTAAAGGGCCAAGTGATTCTGATAAGATAGTTACCTGATTAGCAGGTTAATAATTCATAAAGGAAAAAATATATAAAACCAACCTGTATTAGTATAAACAAATCTAATATTTATTACATATTTAGTTTGCTAAGATTGATGAGCATAATAAAAAATACTCTGTTAGGTACAGCATGATAAAAATATTTCAAGAAATAGTCACAAAGTGCCACTATGTGCAAGGCATTGTGTTAGGTTCTGTACAGACATCAATATAAGTGCAGTGTGTTCTCTAATCTTCAGATTATAATCAAATTGAAAGGAGTGTTACTTTTAGGGAAGAAATATACAGTGTAAAAATATATTTGTGAAATCACTCTATAGATAATCTATACCATAGAAATACAAAGAAGAAATGTTACTAACAGCTGAAGAACTGAGAAGACGTCTGAGAGGTGAACTAAATTATGGATGTATTAGCCCATTCTCATGCTGCTAATGAAGACATATCTGAGACTGGGTAATTTATAAAGGAAAGACGTTTAGTTGACTCATAGCTCAGCATGGCTGGGGAGACCTCATAATCATGGCAGAATATGAAGGAGAAACAAAGGCATGTCTTACATGTAGCAAGCAGGAGAGCGTGCACGAGGAAGCTGCCCTTTATAAAACCATCAGATCTCATGAGACTTATTCACTATCATAAGAACAGCATGGGGAAACCTGCCCCCATGATTCAATTATCTCCCACCTTTTCCCTCCCACGGACATGTGGGGATTATGGGAGCTACAATTCAAGATGATATTTGGGTGGGGACACAGCCAAACCATATCAATGGGAGAATGAGGGGTTCTAATAAATATTTTTGTCAAATCAAAAGAAGACAATTCTGCCTGCCATCAAAGCATAGAATTAGAAGGAAAAAATATTTTAATGTATTATTCTCACTTATATGTGTTTTTTTTAACTTGGGCAAGGAGAAGAAACAAAGAGATTGAACATAAATAAACTAAGGATACAACTGCTTTTCCTATCAAGCTTTAGTGTTCAAACACAGCTCAATACAATTCTTCCCTGCAGGAAACACTTTCATTTAGGGCCAATTGAGAGGTGACAAATTCAACTGCTTAAAATTAAGAGCATCTACAGCCCTAAAGTACTAAGTGAAAGAGATAGACTGAGAGCACATGATGAAGTAAATGAAGTGACCTCGGTGTGTCTAGTGAGGCTTTCTACAGGAAGTCTTCTGCTCCTGACATTTCTGGCATTTTTTGCCCTTGGATGTGTGGATCATTTTCACTCCAAAGATGAGAACTTTGACTCCCTGTCAGGCTTGTCGGGTCTTTTATTTTTCCTCAACTTCAAGCAAGAAGTTTATTCTTATTTGTGAGTGCCTCTATTTTTATTCCCTTTCAAAGGCCAATGCAAGGCCAAAATGCAAGAAGTCTATACTTTAATATAATATCATCTTGTTTTGTCTAAAAGGCATAAAATATTTTTAAAATAGCATTCACGTTTTAGGATATATGATGACATTTATACATAAACCTCAGGGGGGAAGTACACAACTGTGTGGCTCCTATATTATTAGATAATTTCATGTCAAAAGTAACGATAAAATTTTAGCTAAACTTTTTTTGCATAAGCTGAAAAATATGCCAATTTAATGTTTGTTTGTTTTATTTTTACCTTTTGGTAAAAACAGTAAGCTTGAAACAGAGAAATGGAACTGAAGATTTCAATTCTCAGGTGCAAATTATATTAAGAAAAATACTCAGTGTGCTTTTAAATGGTTTAAAAAATAATCATTATCATAAATACATATCAATTATGGAATATTAATGAGGCCATGTGGTCCTTCCCTTAATTTTATTGTAGTTTAATCACAATAAGCTCATGACACCATGAATAAATTATAAAACACATTCTAATAACAAAAACTGAAGGAAATATTCCTTTGCTCACCCAGGGCCTCTTGCACCTGCAATTTTCTGTCCCTGGAATTCTTTTCTCTTTTCCTTATTTCTCCTGAACTGTGCAGAGCAGCCTTCTTCTCATCCTTCATCTTTAATATTATATTCTCAGAAAAACTTTCCAGATTATCCTATCCTCCACCCTCTAGTATTCCCTACCCAGAGCATTTCTAGAAAATACCATAGTTTAAAGTTACGTTACATCTTTTATCTCTTTTTTCCATTAGATCAAGCACCCTATCTTTCTTGTTTGCAATTGTAATCCCAGTACTTAGTAGAATGTTGAGAACATTTTTAAAATAGTCTTTGAATGACTGGAAAAATAAACTTAAATATTACTTAATATTACTTAAATAATATTAACATAATATCAAAAAACAAGAAAACTGCAATATAAAAATTAAGTTGAAAAATCTAAAGTCAGAGTAAGTCTGAAATCTCATATGTAAATGTTATATTAATTTTTTTAAAATTCCATTTACTTGGCCGAGCGAGTGGATCACCTGAGGTCAGGAGTTCAAGACCAGCCTGGCCAACATGATGAAACCCTGTCTCTACTAAAAATACCAAAAAATAAGCTGGACTTGGGGGTTCCTGTAATCTCAGTTACTTAGGAGGCTGAGGGAGGAGAATCACTCGAACCCAGGAGGCAGATGTTGCAGTGAGCCGAGATCATGCCATTGCACTCCAGCCTGGGCAACAAGAGCAAAAATCCATCTCAAAAAAAAAAAAATTGATTTACTCTGTATTGAGTTGAAATACATTGTGTTTAGTTTTAAATATGAGACTTACATTTAACTGATAGGACCTCAAGACTTTTTTTATAGAGGAATCATTTTTATAGTGCCTTTAAGAGTTATATGTGAGTGTATTAAAAAAATCATGCTTTTATTTCAAGAAAAACACATGTAAGAATGTCAAGGTTATTAATAGTTTTATATAAATGTTAACTTTAAAACTTAATGAAATATTTTTTGAAAGTTACTATGCCTAATGCACCATGTTAGATGCTATTAAAACCAGAAAATACATACACATGATGGTTAATTTGTTCCAAATTTGGAGGTTTTAGAGAAGTTACAATTTTAAAATCTTTTTCAGTGTTTTCAGGCAGTTGACAAGAATGACAACTTGCAAATGCCATCTCCAAAATTTACTCTAGTGATATCCTATAGTCTTAACGCTACTATATGTTTATGCTATCCAAAAAAAAAAATTGAAAAACATACTAAAGGTACATCATACAAAACAATTATCTTTAATATTCCAAAAAGTATTGTAATTCTACAAATTAAGCTGAGTCATGATGTAGAAGGCAGAAGCCATGAAAATAAATCTACAGGGAACTAAGCAGTACAACAGCAATAATAGTTTTGTTTTGTTTTATTCTAAAACATTGTTTTTTTTAAGTGTGTTTTTTGTCAAGTGTTGTTGCCCTACCAGCAATACTCCCAAAGCAGCAGCTCAGCACCTCAACATTACCCCAATACAGAGGAGTGTTTCAATGCAAGGGCTCTGTGCTCTGGAGTCAAATTTACCTGGGCATGAAAACTGGCTCCTCCACCAATTTCATGATCCTGGATGAATACCTAAATTCCCTGCACCCCAATATTTTCATCTGTAAAATAACAATTATCATAATAATAACTCCTTCATTTTCTTATGAAAATTAAATGAATTCATTTGTATAAAGTACTAAAGAACAATGCTCAGCATGTAGTAAACCCTCCAAACAATGGCCATTATTTTTTATCAGAAAAGACTATAAACATAGATGGGTGTGAGGTACATGGAAGGGGAAATAATAACCACCTTACCATGGAAACAGAAAACAGTTCAAACACAAAGACTCTAATTTATTCTTTATTGAACTGCTGCATGTACAGAAAATTGTGGAAGAGAAAATATATAAAATATGGCATCCCTCAAGGAATACAGGAGATAAAGCATTTATATAGATATCAAGCCCACATAGAATACTTGTCAGAGGATGTATATCAATAAGAGTTGGTGAAGTAACTTGGTTATTTTCATCAGTCAACTTTTATTTTATTTTTATTTTTGAGAAAGGCTCTCACTCTGTCACCCAGGCTGTAGTTCAGTGGTGTGATCATAGCTGACTGAAACCTCAAACTTCTGGGATCAAGAGATCCTCCTGCTTCAGCCTCCTGAGTAGCTGGAAATACAGATGTATACCACCATGCCCAGCTAATTTTTTTTTTTTTGTAGAGACAAATTCTCAGTATATTGCCCAGGCTAGTATCAAACTCCTGGGCTGAAGTGATCCTCCCACCTAGGCCACCCAAAGTGTTGAGATTACAGTCATAATCCACCATGTCTGGCCAGTAAATTGTTATAAGGAAGGATTTGAGGTAGAACCTGAAATATTAATAGAATGTCCATAAGTAGACAAGAGGAAGAAACCTCTAAGAAATGTAATGAAACAAACATCGAGGTGTAGGAAAGGAGAGCATATTGTGTAATCAGTACAAACAGTCCAGGTTATTGGTGATGTATGAAATACAGCAGTAATGGCAATGGCAAATGAGCCCCAAAGATAATATAAGGAAATGTCAATGAGTTTGTTAATTAGTATAGGTCTATAACAACATGTAACCCCCGTGAAAAATGTTTAGATAATACCATATTTGCTTATACTCAAGCAAAAATATTCACTATTCTATTCACTTTGGTTTTTCTGGTCTGCAGCAAAATCATAATGGCAGCATTATCATAATAAAAGTATATAGTAATGGATAGCTTTTAAAGTAGAATTCATTATGTTTGTATTTTTATTTAGCAAGATAGTAAAATTAAAGGACAAAGATAAGTTGTAAGACTCAATAAATAATACTTGCGCAGATAATTCTCAGACTTAATGGATTTTGTCATTACTGAGGAAGCAAAAAAATGAAACACAGGAGGTAAATACAAGGTATAATGGTTGAAATTAATGAAATAGAACTTTTAAGAATATTTTTTAAATAACTTTTCCCTTTCCTCTATAAATGTGTGCTGAAGATGAAACAGAATGACTATTCTTGGCAATAGGCTGTAACCATTAAAAAGACAAATATAGATACATTTTAGTTTTTTTTTTACATGACAGTTATTGGGTTATAGGTAAATATTTTGTTGTTACTTTTCTGACTTGGAAGGTTATGTCATTTAAAATTAGGAAAACATTTATATGAGCATAGGCAAAAAGGATATGAAAAAGATTGTAAGTAAAGATGTAGAAGTTTCTTTCATCCTCAAAGAAAACCCTCATCTTGTCTCTTATAAACTGTTCAGGTTTAAGAGACATCAAAAGAAGCAAATTACTGAGTTTTAAGAGAATTCCACATGCCTCTTTTCTGTTGGCTATAATATATTTATTTTGAGCAGATCTAAAATGCTACATTTTGTATCACGTGCTTCTACTAAAAGTGATATAAAGAAAATGGTGTCCTTTATTTAAGTCACCTTCCAGATCTCCAAGTGCTTCCGAGAAACCCAGTTCCACTCTACTGGCCCTGATCCTCCCCAGCAAGATTTATGGCAGGCCCCAGAATTCCATGTGCTCTTGTTGATGTTTTCATCACCCATCCACCCGTGATACCACCTAATGCTCTCTTTAAATCAAATCTAGAAACCCCTCAGAGACCTATAATTAAGGCTAGGACACCCAGAGCTGCCTGTTCTAAAGCCACCCCTCCATCATTTGTGACTCTACCCTCAACATAACATAAGGATGCACTCCATATAAGACTATCATTCTTCCATACTACAACACCGTCAGCCTCACCTCTGACAACTGACTAAAAGATCAATTCTAGGAAAAAGATATAATTAGAGCTGATTACCATTTCCCTTGGAAGACCAGCAATACCAATCCTGACTTCCTTGTTTATTTCAGATACTCCC
Source organism: Hylobates moloch (assembly GCF_009828535.3). Lineage (NCBI taxonomy): Eukaryota > Metazoa > Chordata > Mammalia > Primates > Hylobatidae > Hylobates > Hylobates moloch. The sequence continues at coordinate 56,289,867 of NW_026652276.1, read as the reverse complement.
AAAAGTGAAAATCTCCCCAAGCCCCCATCTAAGTTTGTGTACAAATCTTACTCTACACCCATCAAGCTTTGACACAACTGACCACGCCCTCCCTGAAATTTCTTTTCTTTTTTGCAGACATCACACTCTTAAGATTCTCATTTCTCACTGGCTACTCTTATTCTTCATAGCTGGTTCCTCCTTATTTTTAGATCTTGAGACGTTGGAGTGGCTCAGTTCTCAGTTATTAGCACTCTTTGCTCTCTATATTGTCTTTCCCTAGGTAACCTCATTTATTCTTACATTTTATAAATGATATTATTAATATACTGATGAATATCAAGTTTACATGCCCCAAACTTTACCTTTAATTTCAAACTTATGTATCTAACTTTCCAGACAACATCAGCAGTTGGATTTCTCATAATCTAATAGGCTTAGCATATATAAAAGAGAACTCTTGATTTGCCCCTCCAAAAAACAAGTCCAGCATCATCCCCAGGCTTACTTATCTCAGCAAATGGTACTACTATTCTTCCAGTTGTTTAAGCCAGAAACACACACACACACACACACACACACACTATTTTAACATTTCTTTCTTGCTCTTGCCCCTCATTTCTTATTTGTTATTAAGTGCAGTGAACTCTATCTTCAAAATATAGACTGTATCCAATCAATAATCATCCCTTCCACAACTACTATCCTAGTTTAAGCTACCAACATCTCACGCAAGGACTACCAAAATAATTTTTTAATTGGCTTCCCGTTTTTACTCTCCATGCAGACTTTTTCTGTCTGTCTCTGTAGATCCTTACAGTGCTCACTTACCTATTCTTTGACTTCAGTCTCTTGTTGCTCTCTTTACTCCACATTCCAAAGTAAACAAGCCTTTTTTTTTTTAATTTCTTTAGAGGCATATACTGGAAGAAAGGGAAAAAATCTTGCTTAAATTCACCATCTACTAGCTACCATTTCATTTCCTTCTCTCCTTTCACTAAAAAATATCTCAGATGAAAAATTAACATCCTAGTCAATGGTTTAACAAATATTAATTGTTCACCGATTTCTCAAGTATCATCAATTACCTCTTAGTTATGATATATAATGCTTTTTTCCAAGTTCACATTCTCCTTGTCCTACCTATACTGCTGTCTCTCTATATATATAAATATATACATACACATATCTGTGTGTATATATGTATACACAGATGTGTATGTGTGTATATGCATATATACACATGTACACATGTATATACACATATACACATGTATATACACATATATGTATACACAGATGTGTATGTGTGTATATATGCATATATATACATGTGTACATGTGTATATATGCATATATATACGTGTATATATATGTATATATATAAAATCACTTAACCTACATCATTTAGGCTTTTCATTAGCATTTGTGATTTTATTTTATTTTTCTTTTCTCCTCAAATTGAAACAAAAAAATCCTTACAAACAAGACTCTCTCCTTTGAAGTAGAGGACACAGTATATATACATAGATACATAGATATATATGTATCTATGTATATATATGTATCTATGTATATACACACATATATGTATATGTATATGAATATACACATATATGTATATCTGTACATGTGGGTATACATATGTGTGCATATACATGGCAATGTTTTTGTGTTCCATCACTCAGACATATGTATATATGTGTATATACCTATATACATATGTGTGTATCTATTCATATATATAAATATTTTTTTTCTCTTGAAATATGTCTGTTCTCTACTTACTGGCCACCCTTTCCTCACTAAATACTGTTCTTCTCAAAAAAGTTATTAATAATATCCTCTACTTTCTTAACCAGACTTAATTCACACCTATGATTCCAGGTACTTTCTCTTTTTATTAGAAATTTGATAAAGATCTCGATTAGAAACATGCATATAATATATATTTCAATTTTCCATCTTTAAACATATTCTTGATTTTTATGTGTAACTATATATTTTCAACATTACATGTCATGGAAGATATATATAAATTATTTTCCATTGCTAGATACCTATTCTAATCATCCTACTTCTGCTTTCTATCTCTGGAACCACTGCTGTTAATTCAGGCTCCATTCATCTCTAACGATTACCTTTCTCAATGTTCCATATCCAATCAGTGATTTTTCCATTTCAATGCCTCTTACAACTTCCCATTTCTTTCCATTTCTGTTCAGGCTCTTATCACTTCTCACCTGAATTACTTCAATAGAATTATCACTGGTCTCCAGGTTTCAGATACTTCTCTTTACTCTCCATCTTGCTTACTGTTGATAGATTAATCTTCCTAAAAGTTCCACAGCACGTTTTCCATCATATCATTTCACTGTTCACAAATCTTTAGTGAGAAGGAAGATGGAAAAACAGAAATAAATGGTTTTCTTGGGAGGAGAATATGAGGACAAGTTTTATAAAAATTATATTTCATTTTAAATTCTACATTATTTTTATAATGTTGCTTTGTGTAATTAGTATAATAAAATTAATTATCCAGAAGTTAAAATTCAAGTGACCTCTATAATATGCTTTCAACATTCTTTTTGCACTTCTTATTCCACTGTTCTATTGAATAAAATTTCTGCTATCTCTATATCCTCATATTTTCAACTATGAAAATTACATCCTTGAATTATTTTAAACTTAAATTCCACTATTTTATAAAGCTCCTGATTACATTCGCTGGAAATAATTTCCTTTTCCATATAACAACCCTAACTTCTTATGAGAACTAATCACTTAACCTACATCATTTAGGCTTTTCATTAGCATTTATGATTTTATTTTACTTTTCTTTTCTCCTCAAATTGAAACAAAAAAATCCTTAAAAACAAGACTCTCTCCTTTGAAGTAGAGGACACAGTAGCTTGAAAACACACAGTAGTCATTTAATAAATATTTATTGTTTCATCAGATAAGTAATCATATGTTTCTAAAGCAACAAGATATTTTCTCATGGAGTAACTTTTGACTTTATTTTAAAGTTAAAAGCATAAACAGAGATGTGTTGCCTTTAGAAACTCTTTTGAAAGAGCAAGCTTTATAGCAATTGTTTAATCTATTATTGATATATAATATAAATGTGCCATACCTACTACAGCAATTCATTTATTGAGTATAAATTAGAAAGTCTTTTCTTATTCAATTAAATTACAAGGTACCACTCAGCACCTAGCTCTCCAACTTTACCTCAAGTTGCAGAGAATATGAGTAGCACTCCAAGTGTCCCTTTGTTAGGCAATGTTTTTGTGTTGCATCACTCAGAGATCGACAGTCACTTGAATTGCTGTCATTATGGAGCTTGAATAGGAGAAATTCACTGGAGCCATCATTAATGCTTTTTAATGAAATATTAAATCGCTGTGGCACAGAGTATATGGAGTGAGCCAGTTTAACAGCAGTCTAAGCAAAAAAGAAAACAAACTTCTAAACACATAAATAATTAGGACATCATTTTTCTTTTCCCTTCTTTTTCCAATGAGACAACTAAGCTGGATCAAAGAAAGCAAATGAATGTATCCAGCTTTTTGGACAGATTAACTGATATTTTTACTACACATTTAATACATGTTTCACTGCAGTAAGCAATTCAGGCAAAGATCTGATTACTCTATTTATCATTTGATACTCTTTACAAAAGCTGAAGATTACACTCATTCTAAATCTTATGTTAGCTGGCAGTAAACAAAGCTCAAAGCTGGCCAAGGGGTTGCTTATATAATGCTGGCAAATTGCCAGAGAATAAAAATAGCTCTTTGGATTTCTGCCTTCCACCCCAACTGATGGCAAAGGAGAGAGGTGGCAGTACAAAATCACCACCTTAGCCACCAGTTGCTACTTTTGTCAGTTTCCAACCTATAGGTAACATAACTAGAGCAACTACTTATTTCCCATGTGCAGGGTATGTACTGAACCTGAGGAAGTACAGGTTTCAGCCAATGGTGGTTGTAGAGACATCGGTAACTGCAGTGATCATTGAATTATTTAAAATATTTTTTTAAATGAGTGGTACCAAATTAGTTATGTAGGAAATAATTTTCTTTGTTAAAACTCAGGCATAGTGAATGATGAATATACAAAATACTATAAGTATATATATAGTATATATAGTTTGTGCTGACATTGGGTAGATTACAAAATCCTAAGAGAAAGATTCCCTTAAGTGCGTAAACGAAACTCAATATATTTTAAAATTCTACCATTATCTTTTGGTGCCAAATAAAATGCTATTGCCAGTCATAGCTGCCTGTGATGCTCTCTGTTGCATGAGCAAGTGATACCTGTATCTCAAAGCAATCATAACACTTCTTTATATTGTCAATTTCCATCTGATATGTACACCCAAATATAGCTTTAACTGAAGATTATTTCTATCCATATTGCATAGAAGAGGTGTCCTGGTTTGTGGCACTAACTGGTATCTCCAAAGCTTGGCAATGTTTGGGATAATGACTAGCTGAATGTTTGCTTCTGCTTTTGCTTTATATTTGTTTCAGTTAAAGCTCTCTCTCAAGATGTCCTTCAACAGTGTCAACTTCCACCCTTCTCATGTTTTTTTACCATCGTTTTCTGTCTAGATTGACAGAATTATACTATGAGTATATTTTATTGTGATAGGAACACATATTCTTCTAAAACCTGGAGGATGATCTTAATAAAATAGGGCTCTTTAAGGAAAACACCAAAAAAAAAATGTTCAAGGGCAGGATTAGGTCCTATTACCTGAGAAGACTGATATGTTTCCAATGCTTTGAAGAGCTTCAGTTTTACAAATGGAACCATGATTGTGATTGCTGTTGATTTGTATGTTTGTTTAATGTCCTATTTCTTTCTAAAAGTAGAGTCTATGAAACTAAAGCATCAAAAACATACATTGATTTTCCTATTACATTGCCAGGTGTTGGCCTCAAATTTATTACTGAGATTCTGAGCAGCCAATGCAAGAGGGTAAATGCAATTTATAGTGTTTATAAGCCAAACAACGTATTTTCTTAAAAGAAGCAAGATATCACTGTGAATGTCCTGAGAATATTTCTTCCATGGATCCTTATAAATGGATCATTGCATGATGTTACAAACACTGGTTGAATGCTATATACCCATATGCCTCCCAAAGATCATGCTGTCTCAAAGTAAATTTCAGTTCCATGATGTATATTGGCATTTTAGACTTTACATTCCCTTCTTCATTAATTATGACAGTGTTTGGTAAGGTGCCATCTGTTCAGTTTCAATCCAAATCTGTTTGTATGAGGACAGAGGCTTCTTCTGTTATCTCACTATCATGTTCCCAGGACCTAATCAGAACCTGGAACATAGCTCATCAACGTTTAGTGGGTTAAAAAATAAAATCTATAACTTGGAGCAATCATGTATCTTCTTTATATAGTTAATCTCCATTTTTTACTTTTATTCCAATATATCTAAATCTCAGGACTATTTCTTCCTAGATGCTTTGGAATCTCCCCAATTTTTACACAATCAGAAATTGATAATAGGAGATTCTAGATTTCTGTTACTCATAACCAGGAAATTATATTCAGTGCTTTGGTTTATTTTGTATTTCCTTGTCTTCCAACATGCTGCAAAATGGAAGGCCCTTGTATTGTCAGATTTTAGGCCTCAGGGTTCCAGGGACAGAAGAAAGTATATATAAGCTACCAAAACAAATTTAAATATATATCATCTTTAACAATTATGTAAAATTGATACTGTGTTTTTAACAATTGACTAAAAGCACATTTAAACAATTTTAAACCAATAAACTCTAATGCAGATTCTAGGCAAGTAGATGTAATTTCTTAACAGCTTCAATCTTGCTGAGTATCAGTATGAGTTCAGCAATACAGAAGTTGCTACAGCTTCTGAAATTCAGAGATTACCATTTCCAGATGATAGAATTACCTTGAGATTTAACCCTGAACCCAGTTAATTGAAAGTTTCAATGACCTAATTTGCCTTCTCTACAATCACAAAAGCTGCAAGATTTCTGCTGTGCTCAAGCAGGGCTTTCCCATTCAAATAACAGAGAAAATAATCTTTAAATTTCCTGTGTAAATACAGAAATTGGGCTGCAGTTAAGGTTTATATCACATATTCATCCATAATATTTTTAAATCCTTTTAACAATCTCATTTCAAACTCTACTTATTTTATTTCTATACTGTAGCCAAAAAAAAATCTTCTATCTAAATCTAACCTCTATCTTTCTCTCTCTTCTACTCCAATTGATCAGGATCTGTTCAATCCAGCTGAGAAACACGAATTATTAAGAGCTGATGGATTGGGAGTCTACCAGAGTGGATCTCATTGGACACAGTATTGCTTCCACTGTGACCCTGCCTAAATATTCTTTAGTGTTACTGTCTCAAAAAACTCATTTCTGGTGAAGGCTAAAAAGAAATAATTCTCATATTCCAGCTGCAGATTTTCTATCTGGATAACTTTATTGAACTTATTTAATTTATATTTTAAAAATCCTCTGGTTGCCAGCTGGCAGCCATAAATTTCGAATATCAGTTCAAATGACTACAATTTAATTTATTTTATGATTCATCATTCAACTGTCCTTACTCATCAAATTGTACTTTATAAAATGCTGTGTATGCTTCCTAGAGATGTATTAGAGTGATTATAGATGAATTAAACATTATTATTCCAAGACAGTAACTGGCTATTATCTGATGCTGCTTAGTGACTTAATTATGTTAGACAGACTAAATTGTTTCAAATGAACCTTCACAAAGGTCCTTAATAAAATAAAACAGTGATTTTATTTTGTGTTATCTACTTTCTCCCAGAAGGTTCTCTAGAGGCTTCTGCAGTTTTCTTTTCTTTCCTATTAGCTAGAAAGCACAATCTAGTAAGCCTGTGAACCTTGCAGGAGCTTACACGGAAGATATTTCTCTGTCTTTGACAAGCACTATGGTAAGATTTGGGGCTGCTGTGTAAGCAGCAAGATTTAGTGGTTTTCTCTAAGGGAGCTAGTTACAAAAGTGACTTAGAATGCCTTAGGAAATAAAGAAGAACTTTCCTATTGATAGTGTGTAGAGGGGATAAGTTTATATAAAATTTTGAGTGGAGTGGATATTTGAAATAGAGAGGAAGCTTCCAAAGTAGAATTTAAAGTGTCAGCAGATTCATAGAGGAACTGCCTTAGACAGCAGGCTATAAAAGATATTAAATTTTAAAATAAGGGGTTACATTATTACTTCAGTTTGCTTTGTGCAATACCAGAAGTTTAGGGATGAGGGTAGACAATTCATCTATTATTTCTAAGACAGAGCATATTAGCCATGACTACACAGAAGGAGGCCCCCTCACTGTTGGGCAGTGTGATGAGGGGTTGAATGTGCACAAACTATTTCTCACTTCCAAAGCAGTTTGACAGGCAGGTCAAGTACGTGAAAAAGTACAATGGGATAATAAACTTACTACACTTCTGAGCAAGATGTGCAGTGTAGCAGCCAAAGTGTGGGTCTTTGTGAGAAAGTAGCAGACAAAAGTGGTTCTCGGCAACTAAGAACTGTTTGGGACAGTGGAAGCTTTCTAGACTAGTTGTTGCTATTCTTAGTCTTCCCTCACTATGATGTCCATGCTCAGCACAGCCAGCCATTGTATAGAATTATTTCTTTCTCCTTCAGTGCACATGCCCAAGAAGAAAACAGTACATGCACATCAACAATACAGAACTCTTATTTTAGAAACTTTTCAATTTCCAGCACTTCTCTTATTTATGGAGTACCAAATAACATTGGAATTTTCCAGATGTTTTAACACTTTTGTTTCAGAGTATCATCTTTCCTGTGTAGAGTACAATGAGGCTGACCACAAAAAAAATAGAAAAAAGAATAAGAATTATATGTATTGCTATCAAAATTTTCTGTCATTACAATGTGTGCCTTAGCTTCTAGCAGGTAGGTATCTATCAAAAATATATCTCTAGCTCTATCTTAATATTTATAAATTTTAGATGGGGAATATGGACAAAAATAAAGAGTATGTTAAATCTAAAAACATTTTAAAATTGGCCAAATACATAGTTTCAGTACATGCCCCAAATTTTGTATATCTTATTGGAGAAAGTAAAAAACAAATATGGTTTATTCCACACAGGTAAAGTAGGAAGACACAAATGAGGAAATAAATAGCTTCTTTCCTGACAGTTGGGAAAAGCATTAACAAAGAGCTCACCAACCTCTAAACATTATTAGTGCTCAGAAAAGGCCTAGAAGGGATTCATAATTAAGCCCTTGGGGGAAACATAAGAAATAAGTATAAAGTTGAGGCAGTAGAAAGGAAAGCCTGTTTTCAAAAAAAATATATTGCTGAAAGTAACAAGAACTAGTTTGGTTTTAAAATATGAGCTCCCCAGAAGTAATTCCTAATGTAGAATCTTTGAACATTCCAATTGAAAATACACTGGACCTTAAAAAAGAAAACAAACAAATAAACAAAAACTCCTGCAACGTCAAAAAACACTACTGTAACCTCAAAAACTAGGACTGACGGTCAACTTCTGGCAATCATTTGAGAGAAATTTACACCATAATATGATAAATTGGACTGAGAATTAATCATTATTTTTGCCAAAAAATGAGTAAAATTGTTAGCCAAAATTAACATTAGAAATATATTTTATTGAGTACTCCAGCTTTTCCTGGACAGATAAATGAAAAATCTGTAAACATTAAAACTGGCCATCTCTTATTTCTTTCAAGCAACTTGGGAATGGGTTACCTACTTCCTCTATAATTACTTTTATCTACTTTTTCTACATCCATTCTGAGATGAAACGCTACCCGTGGCAAGAAAGTACATAGGAGGAGGGGAATGGAGTTAGCATAGATCATCCTGTTAAAGTTTACATCTCGAACATAACATTTTTAACTGGAATGACCAAGAAGCGGGAGCTAGAAAGCTCAGTGACCTCAATGCATTTTGAAGATTATAGTTTTTCATGTACCTTTTCTTATGTGAATGTCATAAAACCAATCTAAGAATGCATTCATCTGGGTTAGTTGTATTAACTAACATTAACAACTAATAATAAAGTTGTGTTAGTTAATAAAACCAACCCAGATCAATGCATTCTTAGGTTGGACTAAGAACAATGCACATTCACTTGTGTTTCTGATATTTTTCTACAAAGAGGATTCATTCCTTCCCCAGGTCAACTGACAACACTCCAATTTTCAATTTTGGCAGACTTTTGGTCTAGAGAGCCCTTTCTCTCTATTAATTATTATTGATTTCTTCCATCAGAAAAGAGAAGCAAAAGCAATACAAATACATAAGTGTCATAAAATAACTGTGTTTTTAGACCCAAAACATATCATGAAGCAAAGATATCTTTGTACATGTAAACATTAACCAGCCAGAAGATTCTTATTTATTAAATATTGCTTCCTAAAAATTTGTTAAAAGTTGTGGCAACTGTAATTACTACTCCACTGCTCTAACTGGCTGCTAAGAAAAAAATAATAAGCCAAAGAAAATTAGATCCTCTTCCCCTGCTACCAGCATCCCTGTATTCCTCAGTAGAGACACACATGTGCATGCATACACTCACACTATTCACACACATGCACATACACAAACACACTCCCCAAACATTGACAGTGAAGAAAGAAGCAGGGAAGTCCTAATCACGCTCTAGTAACAAAGTGCTAGGCAGGTGGGCTGGGGGTAGGGAGTCATGTTATAAAATATCTTAAGCCTAAATACAGCCTCTTTCTATGGAAGTTGCTTTATATTCATTACTCAAATGGATAATGCTCTGAGAACAATCCACATTCTACTAAGTATATGAAAATTGGGAAGATGGGAAGCTAAGACACAGTCCAGGACAACCAATTAACACTATCATAGGCAGTAAGGTTCCCAGGAAAAACAATATTTAAACATTGAAAATATTTCATTCTTAGGAGGAAGAAAATGAGAATTAGATGATCTTTTATACTTCTGTGTTTTCACATTTTACGAAATAACTGTACCTCCAAAGATATTTTTTCTTTTTAAGGCTTTTAAATATTTTATCTGATTGTTTCACAAATATAGATGAGATGAATTTTAAAAGGCCAATTGAGATTAGCCCAGGACCTATTTACTCATTGATGTGATGTGACCAAAGTGTTACTGATATGGTTTGGCTCTACGTCCCCACCCAAATCTCATGTTGAACTGTTATCCCCAGTGTTGCAGGTCCGGCCTGGTGGGAGGTGATTGGATCACGGGGGTGGTTTCTAACGGTTTAGCACCATCCCCTAGTGCTGTCTCGTGATAGAGTTCTCACGAGATCTGGTTGTTTGGAAGTGTGAGGCACTTCCCCCATCACTCTCTCTTCCTCCCGCTCCAGCCATGTAGGATGTACTGGCTTCACTTTCACCTCCTGCCATGATTATAAGTTTCCTGAGGCCTCCCTAGCTATGCTTCCTATACAGTCTATAGAATTGTGAGCCAATTAAACCACTAGCAATGTGAGAATAGACTAATACAGTGAGAAATAAATTTCCCAGTTCTTCAAAATTTATAGTTTTTAAAATGTTTGAAACATAAATATATTTCATAAATTCAAACTTAATAATCTTTCATTTAAAGATTTTATCTTAATTGTTAAAGTTAGATTGTCCTTTCCCAGTCAATGATCTCATATTTGTTACATAGCATTTTCCAAGGGTTGCTAATATTTATTACCTTGTCCACATTGTCTAATAACTGTTTCTGAAAGCATTCTAGGCAGAGAGAATAGGCAGTGCAAAGGTCCTGAGGGAGAAGTCTGTTTGTCTGATTAGGAAACAGCAAGGGGACAAGCATATCCAGGGAAGACTGTTAAACAGTGTGATAAGAGATGAAACCTGAGAAGAGGACAGGCCAGAACTTGAAGGCTTCCTTGGACATGACAAGAGTTTTTTTCACCCAAGTATAATAGGAAGATAAGGGAGGGTTCTGAGCGTGTAAATAGCATGATCTGATTTTTATTTTAAGAGTGCCTAGCTTGTTATGTGGATAGTTGATCAGAAGGGAGAAAAAAATGAGGAGAATGAACATATGTTTCAAAGTTTCTTCACTAACCCAGGCAAAAAACAATGATGGCTTGGTTTAACATGGTAGCCAGTTGGGGGCAGGGGTAGGCAGAAAACGTTGGAATTCAGATATATTTTGAAGAAAGTAATACCAGGCTGATGAACTGATCTGAAATGTGAAAGCAAGAGGAAGACAGAAGTCTAGAATAACTTAAAGTTTTCAAGCTTGAACTATTGAGTGAATGATGATGCCATTTAATGAGCTTCCAGGGTCAGTGGGGAGACTGTGTGTCAAGAAATGAGTCAGCTTTCAATATCTGTTAGACATTCAATGGAAATGGTAAACAATTAGATGGATATACAAGTCTGGACATTTAGTGAAGATACCTGGACTAGATAAATAAACTAGGAAGTCATGGAAGCTGTTGTATCACATTAAAGAGTTTGAAAATTTTATCTTATGGGTAATGGGTACACTATGCAAGAATTTCAGTCAGGGAGGAGATATGCCAACAACTCTAACTGTATCAATTTTGTCTCCAAGCTCGTTGGTTTCTGGAGCGTGAGAAATGAGCAGCCTACACCAGGATTCAAAGAAACCATATCCTCCTTGTAATTTACTTAATACAGATAGGTTTTATAATAAATAAAATACAACCTAAATCAATGAAGTGATATACTATTTTATTGAGCAGAAGAATCAATATCATCAAGATGACAGTTTTAGCCCAAATAACTTATAAATTCAATGCAACTCTAATCAAAATTCCAACACTGATTTAACAGAAATTAACAACTTTGACATAAATTTAATATATATGAGTAAAAAGCCCAAACGTTTTTAAGTAACCCTTAGGAGGGACTCACTCCATCAGATAACAATTGCTGTTAAATTACAATAATTGAAATTTGAGTATTGTTGCAAAGAATTAATATATCAAGAAACAGAACAGAGAACCTAGAAATTAATCCATATATGTGTACATGAGGCACTCAACAGGTGAAGCAGGGGCTATTCAATAAATGGTGCTGAATAAGTGGTTAGGTCTATTAACGAATAAGTACAGGGTGATCATTATGTAGCAGGCATTGTAGTTTACACTATTATTTTATTTAATCTTCTAAATGATATATGAGGTAAAAACTATTATTAATCCCATCTCATCGATGAGGAAACTATTGTACACAGAAGGTAGGTATCTTGGACAAGGACACACTGCTAGTAAGTGGCAGAATCAGCATATCTCTATGATACAGGATAAAATTAAATCTCTACCTAATGCCATAAAGAAAAATAAATTTTATGTCAATTAAAGATGCAAAAATGAAAAACCCATTTTAGAAGGAAATATTAGAAAATATTTTGGTGAACAACAATTTTTTTTTTTTTTTTTTAGAGACAGAGTCTCGCTCTGTCACCCAGGCTGGAGTGCAGTGGTGTGATCTCAGCTCACTGCAAGCTCCGCCTCCTGGGTTCACACCATTTTCCTGCCTCAGCCTCCCGAGTAGCTGGGACTTCAGGCGCCCACCACCATGCCCGGCTAATTTTTTATATTTTTAGTAGAGACGGGGTTTCACTGTGTTAACCAGGATGGTCTGGATCTCCTGACCTCGTGATCTGCCCGCCTCGGCCTCCTGAGGTGCTGGGATTACAGGCGTGAGCCACCGCGCCCGCCATGAACAATTTTTAAGAAAATATTTTGTTAACAAAAGATTTCTTTACCAAGATACAAAAGGCACTGATCATTAAGAAAAAGATGGATTCATATGAAGGCATTAAATACAAAAGCTTCTATACACCAACATCAAAATAAATGTATCAAATATATCATTAACACAGTAAAAAGGCAACCACAAACTGGGAAAAGATATTTATATGATTCCCAATTAGTATATACTAGGAAAGTTGTAGTCATATTTAAAAATAATTCAGTACCAGTTATAATTAATAATAATGACTCTTAACCCCCCTTAAAGTTTTTCTTCCTAGTCTTCCCATCCCTTTCAGGAGCTCCCTGACTTCCCCACGATGCAGCAGAGGACATCAAGTCACCCTTAGAAAATTAGTGTTAGCTATTTTGTATATTGTGAATAAATATATTTATCAGTCACTCATGTGACTAATAGAGGAGATAGTAAAGGTAACTGCATGTATGATATTTTATTAAGTCAGAAAACAATAGAGATTGGTATAAAGACAATGTCAAAATATTAACATGGTAGGTTCACATTTATTATGTTTTTGTACATTTGAAATCCATTTAGTTAAAAAGATTTAAAAATAAATGAGAATTACATATTACCTATCAAAAATTAATACGTTTCTAGGTTTTAACCCTGTAATCAGATTACCAACACAAAAAAAAAAAAAAAAAAAAAAGCAACAAGCCATACTTAAAACCCTGGTGTTCCAGAAAAGACTCCTCTCTGACTTTATTCCTCACCTCAGGGGCATCATTAAACTTTTTCTGCACAAACTCCTTTTCTCCTTTTTCCTTGAGTGAATTTACGTGTTTGGTTTTATGCCTGGCTTGTTTTCTCTGCTCACCCCTGGAGAATTGATGTTTGAGACTGTCTTTGCTTCCTGAGGTTAACTCATCTACCTCCGGTATCCACTCTGTGCAACATAGGCAAAAATTCTGTGGTTCACTCTTTTACTAATTTGGCCCAAAAGGTGAGTTTAGGCAGCTGTTTTTGTCAGTTTTCTATTGCTATCCCAAAAATGTAGTGGTGTAAACAATACACATTTTAGTAATCTATAACTCTGGGTTAGCAATTTATTTTGTGGTCAACTGTGTGGTTTTCTGCTGTCTGTGTCAGGGTCATTTATGTAACTGCAATGATATGGTGGACCAATTGCACATGGATGGTCTGAGAAACCCTCATGTCTGGAGGCTGCAGCTGGCTGTCAGGTGGGCCATGTGTCTCCAGCAGACTGGCCTGGACTTTCTCACACAGTGGCAGCTTTTCAAGAGATTAAGCTTCAATGTGTTAAGTGTTTGTAAAGCCTGTGCTTGTATCACATTTACTGATGTCCCATTTGCCAAAGTAAGTCATGTGGTCAAGCTCAGAGTCCCATATTAAGGGGTAATATAGCAGAACAAAGACACAGGAATTCATGTGTGAATTGGATCTATTAATCTTTTAAAAGACAGTTGATTATGTTTTTTTATAAAGTCATTCCCTTTTCTGCTTTATTGTGCTAGTCGGTAAGATGAAGGGTAAAGATGAAAGTGGGTAAATGGGTAAATCTGAGTAAATCTTTGATTTTTCACATGCATCATATTTCATTTTATGGGAAGTTTATTTAACACCAGTCAAGACCACTGCAAATTTGAATAGATCACTAAGCTAATTAACCAGAACATTCAGTTCTTTTAAAGTCCTCATGCATTTGCAGAAATATCTGAACTTCATCATAAATGTCAGGACATCTATAGTTGAAATTTCATATTTTTATCTGCAACTTGATACCCTATTTTAACTTTATTTTTATGTAATGAATAAGATGGTAAAGTTAAGTATTTAAATCTTTAAGCTATAAAGAATTGTTTTCATTTTGCCTTTTTTTTTTTGTGCTTTTAACCTGGAATACCATAGATATTTCCTTGAAACTATATTGGTACTTTTAAGTTTTCACTTTTCATTTAATGTGAGAAAACTAACAACTGGCTTTTCAGCATCATATGTTAAATTACTAGAGATTTGATAGTTATATATAGATTTTAAAGAATGATGCCATTCTTCATTATAAATAATTTCTCTTAAGAGATCTCACTTTAGAAGTCTGAATGGGTTTCTACAACTTAAATTTGTATTACTCTTTTCGTGTTTTATCCCTAAAAAACACAAAAGGGTGGTTTTATCCCTAAGTTTAGCAAACGCTATTTTGGTAACAGACCATAAAATATAGCTTTTAAGTCCTCTAAAATCGATACTCACATGCAACTGAAGCAGAAATTGTTCCTTTTTTATTTTTTTGAGTTGTTTTTTTCCTAACAACAGTGCCCTTAACTATTCAGCATTCACATCTGTGACTTATACACAGCTTGCTATTTCACCTCACATAAAAAGAAAGCCAAAATGCTGAAATCAGACTGTTCAGGACTTTGAAGGAACACAAGCAGGTTACTTCTTTCTAAACAGAAAGGAACCTCAGCACAATAGCCTGACATTGCACAGTGCCTGCTGATCTACAAGTTAGCCACATGTGAGGAACCAGTTGACCAAGACAAACTAAGGACACATACGGATGGATATGCTATACATTATGTGTCCTGAGAGATTTGTTGCCAGTTACAGTATTTCTTTTAAAACATATGATGCTGGAGGATGTTATTATTTCTTCTGCACATATCTTACAAATTGCAATTTAAGCACTGAAAAAAGAGACCTGCATTGTAAATTTAATAGTTGATTTACATGTTCCAATGGAGAAGTAAAAGAACACATTCACTGATGTCTTAAATTAGCAGAACATTTCAATATCAATCATATTTTACTTTGAATTTCAAGAAATAATATCTATCAAATATCCACATGTATTAAGTGAACATTCATATCCACTGTGAAGGCTACTATAAGCATAATTTTCTGTTTCCAAAGCATATAACAACTGACAGAGGGGAAAGTCGTACAGGCACCACCTCTTCCTCAGCAGGAGGCTAGCAACTTCCATTTAAAATTTACTACAGAGATAATTGAAAGTTAATCCTAAGTATAAAACATTACCCCAAATTTAGATATGTGGAAATAAGGATACAAATAACCTTTAGAATCTATTCTAAAGTTTACACAACCACAACAATATAAACATGGAATCTAGAGAAAGAAAAATAACATTACCTTTGTTCTGTTTTTATCAGATCACGTAGGGTAGAGTGCCAAAGGGCAAAGAGAGGAGTGATGTAGATAGTGAAAGTGATGCTCAACAAGCCACTTATCTTATGAGTTGGAAACATTTTAATAGACAACTAGAGATAGGGGCAGTAGCTCCAAAGGATATAACTCTAACCACCGAGCAAAAGTTAAAAATAGGAAGATTTTGAAGCTGTATAAAATAGAAATTTCAACTCAAAAGAGTTACTAATAAAGCAAGCTGCTTATATGGTAGTCAATCTTAGATCACTGAGAATTTTTTAAAAAGTGGAAAGATTATTTGTAGACAAGATTGCTACACTGAGCAGGAGTTTAGGATCTAGAACTGTAAGTATATTTTTAATAATAAGATAATATTGCAGGCATTTTTTTAAAGTGGAGTTACTTTTGTTTTATGTTCTCTGAATTTAAGAATATTACTTTTACATCAACCCATATGTAATGTGGGTAATCAAATGTACTGCAAAATAAACAATAACTTTAAAACATATGAACAAAACATGTGCTCACATTAAAGAAATGTCTCTTGGGAATACAAACAAAATTACATTATTAGAAATTATCTCCTGTTGCTGTTCCCTAATTTCTAGGTAACATTCCTCAGACCCTGAGTCTCTCCTCAAGCTTAGCTCAACTTTGGACCTTAAACCAGCTTGGTTCAAATTGTCAGTTACTAATAAACCTTAGATTTTCTTTCATGGATTAAATACTTCTTTTATTAACAGAGCAATTCTATTATGTCAAACAAGACTTGTTCCAGATGGAATGGTATATTCTAGACATCCTAAAAAGTCATAAATGGTAAAATGAAAACAATAAAATAAGTTAGACATCATCTGAAATGACCTCTTTATTTTACAGATGCTTTTGGGGGAATCCAGCATACCAGAGGTGACCACAGAAAGCTTATCCTCTGGGTAAGATTCTGAGATTGAATTACTCACCCATTGTATGTTTCCAGAAAAACAGAACCACATATATATAAATTAAGGGACAGACAGAGAGAGAGAGAGAGAGCAACCGACTTAAGTTTTACATATAGGGCAGAGAGATAGATTTATTATAAGGAATTGGTTCATGTGATTATGGAAACAGGCTAGTTCCAACGATATGCAGAATAAGTCAGTAAGTTAGAGAACCAGGATAGACAATGATTTAGCTCTAGTCTGAGTCTGAAGGCCTGAAAACCAGGAGAGCCCACTTCGTAGTTTCCATCTGAAGGCTGGCAGGCTGGAGACCCAAGGAGAATTGATATTTTAGTTAGAGTCCAAAGGCAGAAAAAAAAATTTCCAGTTCTAAGGGCAGGCAAGCAGGAAGAATTCTGTCTTAATTGGGAAAGTATTATCCTTTTTGTTCTATCCGGGCCCTCAACTAATTGGAAAAGCCCTATGCACATTACAGAGGATCATCTATTCTACTCAGTTTACAAATTTACATGTTTATATATCATCTAAAAACACCTCCACAGAAACACTTATAATAATGGTTAACCAAATATTTGGGCACCTTATGGCTTGGTAAAATTGACACATAAAAAACATCACACCCGCCATATGGCAATAAGGAACCATTTTTTGTTTTAAGTGGAGTTGCAATCATTCCTGGAAATATAGTAGCTTTAGAGTAAATAAGATTCTTGTCTTTGATGAATTGGGATGGTACACAGGTGGAAATGTGATAGCTTATCCAATATCCGTATTGTGTGAGGGATATAGTAGCAATGATACTATTAGAAATGTGTAACTGTTAAGTGCAATTGATTCACTGAACAAAGAAACAGACAGCCTGAAATTAGCCAACCACCATCTAGGGTCAGGTTTGGAAGCCAAAAGTCTCTATGGTGGTGTGTTTTTTTTTTTTTAAAAAGCTTCATCTTCAGAAAGGAAACAGTAGATTAGTCTGAAAACTAGGCCAAGATTTGGTTGTGACTGTAGCAGAACTGCAGAGAACTTTTAAATTAATAACCCTATCAACTTTCCTCTGCTGACATCAAAGCACTAATAAGAACTACTGTAACATCTGGTTGATGCACTTAAGAGCTTTGATTCTCTGATTCCCTGGAACCCTCTGATCCTGCCGAAGTTGTCAACTATACTCTTGCTAGAAGATAGCACCCTCCCTCACCTGGAAATAATATAGAAGCTTTAGTTAGAATACATTTTGCAAGAATATATTTGTCCCACTTAAGAAGTATCCTTCATGGCTTCTAAGCACCTAACTAGGTCTTTTCCAGTTGAGAAAGAAAGGGCTGCCCCAGCTTTGAGAAAAAATAAATTATTTGCCAAAAAGCCTCAGTGAAAACAGCTAAGGATTAGATCTTAAGGGTGATAGACTGGCTTAATAAAAGAGTGGATAAGACTTGGATTTTTAAAAAATTGTTTCTTTATCCAGTATTAACTCTAAACAATTACTTGCAGACACTCCAATCTGAGAAGTACGGTAATGACAAGCTTAGACATTCACTGATGAGGATTGTGTTATCCAACCAAAGAAGGGAATCTAGAGCAGCAAAGCCATCTAAGCATGAGAGGATTCTAGATCAGATGCTAGAGAAACAAGATGAATTTCCATTGCAGCCTTAGTACCAATTACAGAGGGGTGACTGTAGTTTTTCTCACCAACCCTGTGATTTTAAATGTTTGTTTAAAAAAATATATATAACCAGGTACAACTTTTAAGAAACAGTAATTAGATATAGTTAATATAAGATGTAAATATGCAGAAAACAGAAACTGGACTCCTTCCTTACACCTTATACAAAAATTAACTCAAGATGGATTAAAGATTTAAATGTAAAACTTAAAACCATAAAAACCCTAGAAGAAAACCTAGGTAATACCATTCAGGACATAGGGATGGGCAAAGACTTCATGACTAAAACACCAAAAGCAATTGCAACAAACGCCAAAATTGACAAATGGGATTTAATCAAACTAAAGAGCTTCTGAATAGCAAAATAAACTATCATCAGAGTTGAACAGGCAACCTACAGAATGGGAGAAAATTTTCACAAGCTACCCATCCGACAAAGGTCTAATATCTAGAGTCTACAAGGAACTTAAACAAATTTACAAGAAAAAAAAAAAGCATCAAAAAGTGGGAAAAGGATATGAATAGACACTTCTCAAAAGAAGATACTGATGTGGCTGACAAACATACGAAAAGAAGCTCATCATCACTGATCATTAGAGAACTGCAAGTCAAAACCATAATGAGATACCATCTCACACCAGTTAGAATGGTGATCATTAAAAAATCAGGGAATGATAGATGCTGGTGAGGGTATGGAGAAATAGGAATGCTTTTATACTGTTGGTTGGAGTGTAAATTAGTTCAACCATTGTGGAAGACAGTGTGGCGATTCCTCAAGGATCTAGAACCAGAAATACCATTTGACCCAGCAATCCCATTACTGGGTATATACCCAAAGGATTATAAATCATTCTGCTATAAAGACACATGCACATGTATGTTTACCGCAGTACTATTCACAATAGCAAAGACTTGGAACCAACCCAAATGCCCGTCAATGATAGACTGGATAAAAAATATGTGGCACATATACACCATGGAATACTATGCATCCATAAAAAAGGATGAGTTCGTGTCCTTTGCAGGGACGTGGATGAAGCTAGAAGCCATAATTTTCAGCAAACACAGGAACAGAAAAACAAACATCGCATGTTCTCACTCATAATTGGGACCTGAACAATGAGAACATGTGGACACAGGGAGGAGAACATCACACACCAGGGCCTGTCAGTGGGTGGGAGGCAAGGAGAGAGAGAGCATTAGGACAAATACATAATGCATGTGGGGCTTAAAACCTAGATGATGGGTTGATAGACGCAGCAAACCTCCATGGCACACGTATACCTATGTAACAAACCTGCACGTTCGGCACATGTATCCCAGAACTTAAAGTAAAATTTAAAAAAAACAAAAGATGTAAATAGATCTGAGCAGTAGAAAGGCTAGACTATAGTCGATATTCTCAGGGGTCCACTTACCTCAAACCTTACCACAATCAGTGTGATCTGGACAAATTGTAGTTTAAAATGTGTGCATCTCTGTGATTAAGGCATGTTTCTGAAACTGGGGAAGGCCACTTTCTGGAAGTGCAAAGGAATCACCACTACCAGAAGCAAACTCAACAATTGATTCTTGGGAGGTGGTTATAAATGTCTAATTATCCTCATCACTCAGGCGAGATATTCTTTTATTTTTTATAAGCTTTATTAAGATGTAATTTACACAACTATTTTATATAGAAAGATATAAATCATCTATTTAAAGTATGCAGTTTAAAGTTTATAATTTGAAAATTTTTGTTATAATCACAGATATGTGTAACCATCACTATAGTCAATTTTAGGACATTTTCATCTACTCAAAAATAAACTCTATACTAGTTAGCTGTCATTCTCCAATCTCCCAATCTACATGCCAGCTCTAAGAAATCACTAATTTACTTTCTGTCTCTATATATTTGCCTATTGTAGACATTTCCTATAAATTGAATCATATAATATGTCATTTTTGTGATTTACTTCTTTCACTTAGCATTAATGTCTCAAGATTCGTCCATGTTGTAGCATGTATCAGCACTTCATTCCTTATTATGGTTGGATAATATTTGTCTTTCATTTTACTTTTTGTTTCTATTTATCTCATGTCTTTTTGTTCAACGCTGCTTTCATTGTTTTATTTTGATTGTTAATATTTTCTAATGTGATAATTAAATTTCTTTAATAACATCTTTAGGACAACTTTTGACTTATTTCTTTAGTGATTGTTCTACAGCTTATTATATACAGTTGAATTTTGAACATGGGTTTGAACTACACAAGTCCACTTATACAAGTATTTATGAGTGCCTCTTCTACCTCCCCTTTCACCTCTTCCTTCTCTACCATCCCTGAGACAGCAAGAACAACCCCTCCTCTTTCTCCTTCTCCTTAGCCTACTCAATGACAAGATGACAAAGATGAAGACATTTATGATGATCCACTTCGACTTAATGAATAGTAATATTTTTCTTCCTTATAATTTTCTTAATAATATTTTCTTTTATCTAGCTTAATTGTAAAAATATAGTACTGTTTATGTTATCAATAAGGCTTCCAGTCAACAGTAGGCTATTAGTTAAGTTTTCAGGGAGGAAAAATTATAGGGGATTTTTTTTACTGCATGTGGAGTCAGCACCCCTAACCCCTACATTGTTCAAGGGTCAGCAGTACATGTTAATGTGTCAGAACCAGCTTCAGATGTGTACTAACTTAACTCCAGTAAGATATACAAATGTTACAGCTACATAGCTCTATTCCCTTCCTCCCCTTATAGTATTATTTGTTGTGTATCTTATATCTATAAATATTACAAACCCAATGATAGAATGTTATAAATATTAATTTACATAACTTTATGTCTTTTAAAGAAACTAAAAGGAGACCAAGTATATATTTATAGCTTTTGTTATATGAACCTTTCTATTTATCATTTCTCCATTTGTTCTGGTAGATTCAAGTTACCATCTTTTAGCATTTATTTACTCCAATACAAATCCTTTCCCATTCACCATTTTTCTGCTGTTTTTATCAAATGTATTGCATTTCCATACATTATAGGCGCAATAATAGATACATACATATTGTTTTATACAATTTCTTTCTAAGTAATGAAAAAAGAAAAATGCATTTATAACTGTCTTTTGTAAGTGCATAATTATCTTCACTAATGCTTTTGTTTTTTCAAGTGACCATCTGAGGTCACTTACTTTCAAGCTAAAGAACCTCCTTTAGTACTTCTTGTAAGATGAGTCTGATAACAACAAATTCTCTCCATTTTGGTTTATCTCCAAATGTCTATTTTTTCTTAACTTAACTTTTGAAAGATAGCTGTGCTAAGTACAGGCTTCCTGCTTGATAGTCTTTTTCATCCAAGTGCTTTGAATATGTTATCCCACTTTCTGCTGGTCTTCATTTTTTTCTGATGAGAAGTTAGCTATTAATTTTAATGGTCTATCTTTGTACATGACAAATTGTTTTTCTCTTGCTGCCTTCAAGATTTTCTCCTTGCCTTTGGCTTCTAGCATTTTTACTGTCATGTATCTGTTTGTAGCTCTCTGTGTTTATCCTGCTTAGAGTTCACTGAACTTCCTGGATATGTGGATTCTTGTTTTTCAGTAAATTTTGGAAGTTTTAGGCTATTTTTTTGAATACTTTTTCCTCCTTTGTCTCCTGATATTCTTAATATGCATATATTGGTATGCTTAATAGTATTCAACGCTTCTCTAGGGATCTGTTTATTTTTCTTCATTTCTTTCCTCTGTGTTTTGAAGTTGCATAATCTCTATCAATCTACCTTCAAGCTCAATAATTCTTTCTTCTGTCAATTTATGTCACCAAACTCAATGACACAATGTT
Organism: Hylobates moloch; assembly: GCF_009828535.3. Taxonomy (NCBI): domain Eukaryota; kingdom Metazoa; phylum Chordata; class Mammalia; order Primates; family Hylobatidae; genus Hylobates; species Hylobates moloch. The sequence goes on along the minus strand of NW_026652276.1, from coordinate 56,267,516 downwards.
ATAAATATTAAGCACCACTAGTTAATTTTTCATTTCATTTATTGGACTCTTCAGCTCCAGAATTTCCACTTGGTTCTTTTCATAAATCATTTTTATCTCTTTATTTTTATTCTCTATTTTATACCACATTGTCTTCATAGCTTCTTCTATTTATCATTTTTTCATTACTTTGAACATATTCATAATGACTACTTTGAAATCTTTGTGTGTTAAAATCTGACATCTGGTTACTCTCACAGGTAGTTTTAAATGCCTGCTTTTTTTGGTGTTTGAGTCATACATTTCTGTTTCTTTTTATATCTCAAATTTTTTTGTTGAAAACTGGGCATTTTAAATAAATTATAACAACACTAGGTACTGGCCATCACTCTTCAGAACTTATTACTGCTATTTGCTTATTAATTTGTTTAATGACTGTCTAGATTATTTTTGTGAAGTACTCTGGAATATAAACTGTTGCACAGATAAAGATAATCAAATCTGGGCTCCTTTGAGAGGTAGTTCCGGAGGCCAGTGGTTAAGAGTTGTTCTGACTCAGGCGGATTCCAGCTGCTATTTCCTAGGTTCTGTCAGGCAAACTAACTGGCCTGCAGTCTAACATATACATCTGATGAATCTACAAACTCCTTCCAATTGCCTTTCACTATTACCTCCACTGTTTCTGAGAACACTTTTAGGCTTGAATTTCTTCAGCCTGGGTTACACATAAAGTGAGTTCCTTGGGGAAGAGATTAGTAGTTATTAGTTTTATGCTTTGCTTCTCTCCAGGCAAAATACCTGAGCTATGTCTCTGGATCTGGCAGTAGGGACAATGGTGCACTTCTCTATGAGTGACAGCCGCCACTTTAGGAGCTAAGTGCTTCATTAGGGTTGAGAAGGCACGCAGCAGCCTCATATCTTGTCAGATTGCCTCTCCCATGGTGGGCCCATCACTTTATGAATTTGAGTCATGGAGACTGAGGCTTCAGTATTTTCAGTGGCTCCCTGCCTAAAGCATAACCTCTATACCATGAGTGGGGGTGAGCAGGAGAAGGGATTTCCTGCCTCTCAGGAACTCTCATCGAGAACTTAGGCTCAAGGGCAGGTAACTGGGGGAAGGATGAACCATCCTACCTCTCCAGAGATGAAAGCCCTCTTACAGTCCCACCAACACTAGTTCAACAATTGTGGAAGACAGTGTGGCGATACCTCAGGGATCTAGAACTAGAAATATCATTTGACCCAGCCATCTCACTACTGGGTATATACCCAAAGGATTATAAGTCATGCTGCTATAAAGACACATGCACACTTATGTTTATTGTGGCACTATTCACAATAGCAAAGACTTGGAACCAACCCAAATGTCCATCAATGATAGACTGGATTAAGAAAATGTGGCACATATACACCATGGGATACTATGCAGCCGTAAAAAATGATGAGTTCATGTCCTTTGTAGGGACATGGATGAAGCTGGAAACCAACATCCTCAGCAAACTATCACAAGGACAAAAAACCAAACACCGCATGTTCTCACTCATAGGTGGGAATTGAACAATGAGAACACATGGACACAGGAAGGGGAACATCACACATCGGGGCCTGTTGTGGGTGGGGGGAGTGGGGAGGGATAGCATTAGGAGATATACCTAATGTAAATGACAAGTTAATGGGTGTAGCACACCAACATGGCACATGTATACATATGTAACAAACCTGCAGATTGTGCACATGTACCCTAGAACTTAAAGTATAATTATATATATATATAAAAAATTAAAAAAGAAAGAAAGCCCTCTTACTGGGAGCTGAGGGGAGAAGGAGACCTGTGTTTTTGGCTGAAATAGTCTGCAGTAGTTTCTTTCTTGATGATTTGGGAGAAGGGAGGAAGAGAGTGAGTCTCTATACAAATACCACAGATTCTCACCATTCTTACCAATTTTTAGTAGATTTTAATTAGCAAATGTTTATTTTCTCTACACCTTTGGGATCATTTCCCAAAGACTTAAAAGAGTGGGTTTTTAATAAATAATTTTCACCAGTTTCACTTGGGAACGGGTCCACAAAACTCACATTGTCTTACTGGAAGTACACCCTCCAAGTAGTATACTTCTGAGGCATGTGTTCCCTACCAATTTCTGATCAAGGTCCAACTGACCACACGGTTAGTACACTTTAACTGCCACCTTCTGTTAGCTGCTTTCCCTACCCGGCATCACTTCTGTACTCTTCTGTTAACATACTACGAAACCGTCAAATAAACTCCTTGCTCCTGAATCCTTATCTCAGAGTTGGCATTTGAATGATGCTAACCTGAGATCTCGAAAATAATATTTAATCTTTTGACTTCTGCAATTAAACACTTAGAGATATAGAGATTGAATGAATAGTGGGTAGAATACAATATGAGAACCTGGAAAGGGGATGGGATCCAGAACATAGGTGCTATGATTAGGCTTATATAAGAGAAGGGATACTTCCTCCCTTAAAGCAGGACAGCAGGAGGAAGAAAGAGAGAATGGATGCAAATGCAAGCATATGTATGCATTTGGTAGCAAGATTTTCACTATTGAGATGACTTTCCATTAGAATCTTTATACTACCTAATGTCCTTTAGCTTCACAGAACGCTTAAACACCCTAAAGACATGCTTGCTTACTAAAATATACAAATGATGACCCTAAGGCTTCCTTTCCTTTAAAGCCCCTTTGGGGACTATAAATCATGCTGCTATAAAGACACATGCACGCATATGTTTATTGCAGCACTATTCACAATAGCAAAGACTTGGAATCAACCCAAATGTCCAATAATGATAGACTGGATTAAGAAAATGTGGCACACATACACCATGGAATACTATGCAGCCATAAAAAATGATGAGTTCATGTCCTTTGTAGGGACATGGATGAAGCTGGAAACCAACATCCTCAGAAAACTATCTCAAGGACAAAAAACCAAACACCACATGTTCTCACTCATAGGTGGGAATTGAACAATGAGAACACATGGACACAGGAAGGGGAACATCACACATTGGGGCCTGTTGTGGGGTGGGGGGAGGGGGGAAGGATAGCATTAAGAGATATACCTAATGTTAAATGACAAGTTAATGGGTGTAGCACACCAACATGGCACATGTATACATATGTAACTAACCTGCATGTTGTGCACATGTACCCTAAAACTTAAAGTATAATAATAAAAATAAAAATAAAAGAAAAGCCCCTTTGGATGCCACTGCTGAAGTTTGCCTGAGACTTCTCTTCATTATTGTACTCAAGTCTAATTTAGCATGAGTGTCTCATTTATTGTTTCAATATGTTAGTATACACAATAGGACTATGATCCAATATTTTAGAACTGAGAACTCTTTCTCCTCCTTTGGATGCCCTTCTATCCCTGCACTGACCCATTAGCATTGATTTTAAAAATGAACTCTCAAAGGACTAATTTACTGGTATTTCTTATGTGAAGTTTCCTGCTGTAAATCTACATACTCACTGAAAATCTGATGAAAAAGACAGGTCCTGGAGAGGTTAAGAAAACGGAGAGCATATTCAGTTAGAGATGCTGAATATGCTCTTCCTTTTAAAAACCAAATCTTTCTTTCTTCAAGAAAGACTCAATACATAAGACAGATTTGGACTTTAAAATGGACTTGAATGATGAGCAAAGAAAGCAAAAAGCTGAAAGGGTGGTTTAGGCAAAAGGAAATGACAAATCACAAAGCACTAAATATGTTTGAGGAATTACAAGTTTAACAAGATAGAGTTCACAAAGTTTAAAGAGAAAATTCAGAGAGATAGGTTTGAAACGTGTTATGAAAGGGCTTAACAAAACAGTGTGCTTAATTTGATAGACAATGGAGGATTATAAAAAGGTTAATTTAGAAGTTTGTCTTATTTAAGCCAGGCTTTAACAAATGCTATACAAAATTATGTAGTTTTGTCTACATTCTTGGTAATACCTGCTGTATCACTGTGACCATTAATTTAGACATGGGGTTTTTCATATATTCATCTCGAAATCTGTGTGTTCTTTTTACTTCGTAATACCCCAAAACTAATTATGATAACAGGCAACAAATTTTCAGATACTATTATCATTCCTGTTTCCTCACCATGTTTAGTTAGTCCTGAAAGCATGCCTGACTATTTTATGTGAAGTGCTTTTCTTCCTTTTGCTATTCAGCTTCCAGTTTGGAACTCTGGTATTATCTTTCTGCTTGGATGAATATCCCTGTGCAGCTGCTTTAAAAAAAGAGAGAGAGAGAGAGAGAGACAAACCATACTGATACCTAATGGACACACTGCATTCTTGAATTTCATTATTAGAGATAAAACCACCAAATTGACTTTACATGTGAGATGCAGGTGTCCACAAATGTAACTTTCCAAGTTGTAATCAAAATTTTACATTTAACTTACTATTGCCTCTCTATAAAAAATTCATTTTTGCGGTTTTTATATATGCTTTCTTCTCACAATAATTTCATTAAAATATATAATATTATATATATCCAACTATATGAACATATATTTGGATATAATATTTAGTATGTATATTTGGTAAAAAATATGAAGATATATTTTGTAAATATATATATGTATATATATATATGGGGCTATACCTAATAAATACATTGTCCTGCCCATTTTACCAAAATAAACACAACTTTATATATATATATATATATATATGTATGTATATGTAGAGAGAGAGACAGAGACAGAGACAGAGACAGATCCTTGTGAAATAGCAGAAAATGCACCTGATTTGGAAGCTCAAAATCTGTGTTCAAATTCAGTTCTTGAAGTTGAATAATTGATCTCTTAAGCTTTTAGAGTGTCTGTATGTCTGCAAAAGAAAGATGTTATGAGAATTATATATAAGACATGCCAAGTATATGCATACGTTAAATAAAATATATTATATAATTACATATATAATTATATAATGGAAATAAAGATGTTTGGAATAATTCTTGTAATATTAGCAGGTAACTAAAGAATAATGATACTTCGACTTTTTTGTCTTTAGTATAATTGCAATCATTTGAGTCTGCCACTATATTTTACCCATTTTAATTCTGAAACATAATAAATATTTCACATTCATCAAGAATACCAGACATACTAGATAAAAAACTATAGTCAGCAAAAAAGACGTTTCTCATATTTAAATGGCCATGAATACTTAGAGGTGTGAGATCTGCCATAAATTCTAATTTCAGTTCTGTCACTTGGTTCATAATACATGCAATCTATATCAATACATAATATCTATATCAATCTATTTTCTACTTCAATATTTAAAAATCCAAAGTTAAAAGTTGGCCCTAAAATGAAAGTCATGTTTCATATAACTGTAATATTACCTAATAGAAAAACATTACTAAGTTGGGGCATAGAAATAGTTGAATTCTGTTTCACTCATTACAGTAATAAATTGTAAATGCAAACCACTTATTCTGTTCTTATCTGTAAAACAGAAAAGAGGACATCTACATATGCTCAAGATCTAAAATTCTGTGGTTTTATAATCTTCTAATTCTATTAATTTCCTAATAAATAATTTAAAATATAAACTAGTTTCAAAATACTTCTGTTTCAAATAATGCAGGAAGCATTTTCAGTTTTCTACGTTCATCAAAGATGAGGCTTACCTTTCTTGGGCTGGCATCATATTTCAGATATGGCATGTCATATTCAACAACTTAAAAATGGCTGGGTGTGGTGGTTCACACCTGTAATCCCAGCACTTTGGGAGGCCGAGGAGGGCAGATCATGAGGTCAGGAGTTCGAGACCAGCCCGATAAACATGGCAAAACCCCATCTCTACTAAAAATACAAAAATTAGCCAGGTGTGGTGGCGTGCGCCTGTAATCCCAGCTAGCAGGCTGAGGCAGGAGAATTGCTTGAACCCGAGAGGTGTAGGTTGCAGTGGGTTGAGCTCATGCCACTGCACTCCAGCCTGGGCAACAGAGTGAGATTCTGTCTCAAAAAACAAAAAACAGGACGGGCGCGGTGGGATTACGCTTGTAATCCCAGCACTTTGGGAGGCCGAGGTGGGCGGATCACGAGGTCAGGAAATCAAGACCACGGTGAAACCCCGTCTCTACTAAAAATACAAAAAAAAATTAGCCGGGCATGGTGGCGGGCGCCTGTAGTCCCAGCTACTCAGAGAGGCTGAGGCAGGAGAATGGAGTGAACCCAGGAGGCGGAGCTTGCAGTGAGCCGAGATCGCGCCACTGCACTCCAGCCTGGGCGACAGAGCAGGACTCTGTCTCAAAAAAATAAATAAATTTAAAAAACAAACAAACAAAAAAACAACAACAACAACAAAACTTAAAGACTAGAGGGGTTAAAATATGGAAGGAAATGATATGTTTTAAAGAAAAAGACAAAATAATAAACAAATGCATGTAATATCCACTTTATGAGTAGAAGAGAAGATTTGTCTATTTTCTAGTGAAGAATGGTCACTGTGAGCAAAGCTTCTTTCATTCCACATTGCCTTCCTCAAGATTTGTATCATTACAGGTTTGCAATGCACTGCAATGTCACAGTCATTGTTATGAATAATTACAAAGTGAGATGTGTATTTTATGAGACTATTCCAGAGAATGAATCAGTGGGGGAAATTAAAAATAAAAGAGCCTAGATGTCTTCACAGCAGAAAGTCATAGTTACATATGCCCCTCTTCAGCTTTTACTATAAAATGTTTTTAGTGCTCAGAACCTCAGCTTTTTTTTCTTAAGTTCCAGAGACAATCATTAAAATCATTTTGTTATCAATGTCTTTAATTTCTATGTCCCTCTCTCCATCCCTTCTCGCATGTTGGTCAAGATCCTACTAATTTCCTTTGCGCTTACATCCTGCCAACTGAGGGTTGTTAAATAAAATCACATAGATTGGTATTATATATTCAAAATAGTCAGTATTAATTGAGTAGTCAACAATGTCCATCAATCTTACTCTATTTTCATATGGTGCTAAAACATTTATATCAATGACTTTTCAATGCATTTTCCACACTAACCAAACCTCTCACTCCCTTCATCTTTTCATCACACTTTTTAGCTGATGACCTCAATTACTATTTTGTATAATCTTGAAGCCATCAGATAAGAACTCAACTCATCTCATCATCAAACTGCAAACTTAACCTGAACAGTCACCAACACTCTCTTTATTCACTCTTGTTATAATGGATGTCAGAGTTGTGGTTTCCCTTCTTCTATAATCCTAGCACTCTCGTTGTATTTGGGACCCTATCTTACTCATTTTTTAGTCACATCCACTGACTATATCTTCCCTTTCTACACATCGTTGTCTGTGAGTATTCAAACATTCTCTGGCATCTCTCATATTAAAGAAAACTAAATCGCTCCTGAATCCCATATTACTTTCCATAAGCTATAATATTTTCTTTTTCATTTCAAGTCAAATTTATTGGGAAGAATCTTTATATATGCTACTTTATCTCCTAAGCCCATGTTGAATCTGAACTGACTCTCCATTTGGCTTCTACCTTTGCCATTGTATCAAAACTGCTCCTACCAAAGACACCAAAAATATGTTCTGCCCACCCCAACCTTTCTTGAATAATTGGATAATTCCTATTCAAGTCTCATATTTTGTTTCCTCAATGATACCTTAATAATTAATTAAATTATGATGTCACAGTAATCTGTATTTATTCTTCTTAGCATTTATCAACATAGACTACAATTCAATGCTTATTTTGTTGTTGCTCAAAGGCACATCATTCCATGCTGGTACAATTAAATAAAAATTCTGACCAAGAAGCATTACTGAGTACTGAGAGTAACACTATCAATACATAGCAAACTTATCAAAAGAAATCTGCTTATTGCAATTTTTCCCCTAAAGATTCATTCAACAATGTGATGGCTCTAATCTTTCTTTCACTTTTCTCAGCCTAAAACAATCTGAATTTTACCTCCAGCTAATCAACTATCGTCTTCATTTCTTACTCAATTATCTTGCTACCTCTTTATTATATACAGAAATCTAGTCTTTTTCAGCAGCATGAAAAAAATGTCTTCTAAGAAGGATAGAGACCTTGTATCCTTCTATAAATGGGAAAGGGTTATCAACTCTTCAGTAATGTTTAATTTTTAACCTTTACTACTTACTTAGTCCCTATCTTTCTTAGATCTCTTACCTATAATTGAGGGAGTGAATGAGTGAATAAATGCTTGAAAAAGAAATTGGTAATGACATCATGATTCACTGAGAATATGCCAAGAAAGAAGAATGAAAATAGTTAGAATGAAATATTTGTGTTATTTTAAGGTTTTGAAACTCTGCCCTTTCTTTTAGAGGTCTAAGTCATTAGATCCCAATATCTTTATTTAATTTTTATATGGTAGAGATCTAGGAAGAACATAATTGTGACATGTCATATAATTACTTCCTGATTTGATGTGCCATTTTAATTAATTTGGGGTTAAGTTCCCATACTATAGGATAAAATGGTGGGGTTCATGTTATCTCTTCAATTTTTCCATTACTCTGGGGAGGAGAAGGGAGAGTACTTAAGCTTTTCATATTAAAGTTTCTAAGCTGATAAAAATTCAAGGTTAGCACAGATTTTGTGTTGTTCAAGTAAAACACACACTATCTGAGGAATATTTAGGCGATCAAATATATTTTTAGAACTGTCTCAGAGATTTTTTTCTCTGACAAAATAATAGTTTCTAGGAAACCATTGAAAGACTATTTTTTTTAAATTAGCTTCATGATTAGAATATTTTAAAAACCATCAGTACTTATTTTTTACTGAAACATTTCTCTATTCAAAACAAGCAGATGCACTCTGACTCAATATCAAACTCAAAATCATTGCTGTTTATATCCAAGATTATCAAGTAGCTAAACTTATATCTGCCTGCTGTTTGTCAACACTTCCTCCTCATCTGGCCAAGTGCACAGTGACTTTGTTTGACATCATTTGGCACACGAATTCTCCAAGTTTAATTCTTCAGGCCAGCACAGTTGCAAGTTTCTTTAGTCCTTCCCCTCCTCTGGATTATTCCAGAACACCTTTCCTTTTTAAAGGGGAACTGCTGCCCCATTATCTAGGGCTCAGCTCTCTATGCATAAATCTCCAGTAAGGTACACATGGATTTTTCTCTCCCCAAACTAACTTCTTGAGAATTTCATGCCCCAGGGAATAATGAAGAAAATGTGATTCACTTCCGTTTCCACTTAATGACATATATTAACTTTGTAATGAATTCATAGACTTAAGTAACAATTATTCTAAACCAGGAGTTAGCAAACTTTTTCCATAAAGAGCCAAATAGTAAACATTGTTGGCATTGTGAGCCATATGATCCCTTTCACAGCTATTCAACTCTACCACTGTAGCTCAAGAACAGCCATAAGCAATTCATAAAAGGATGAGTGTGACTGTGTAACAATAAACTCTATTTACAAAACTAATGGTGCACCAGGTTTGACCCATAGGCCATAGTTTTCTGACCCCTATTCAAAACTAACTATTAACATATAGGGAGCATACTGACATAAGTGAAAAAACATGGTTATTGAAGTCAAGCCAACATGTATTCATATCCTGGCTCTGGCAATTTATATAATTTGGGATAAATGATAAGACCTATTTAAATCTTCTTTGTCATCTGTTAAAGGAAATTGTATCTCCCATCCCACACACGTTCTATGAATATTAGATGAGAAAAAATGTTTATAAAAAGTTTAAACAGAAATTTTTACAACAATGAACATGAAAATAACATTGCTATTTATGTGAATAATAACCATTATTTCAAATTCTATGAAACTTACCTCAGATTCAGTTTTATGCTTGACTGAGAATGGCTTGTCCTTATATACACTAGATACTTTAAAAACTGTGCTAGTAAGTGAAATGCAAGAAACACATGACTTTAGTTAACTATTTGAGCAGTAATTGTCAATCTGTAACTTGGGCATGACAAAAAAGTTTCATTTAAAAATCTATTATACCTTTTATTCTTCAAATCTAGACTCACAGGTTATTATCATTTTAATCTTGAAACCCCATCTTAGTTAGTAATATAGTTGACATCCAATATAATTTTGCTAGATTTCAATAATATAATTAGTCATTGAGATAATCTTCATAGTGAACATATTTAAATTATTTACAAAATTAGTTTGGTTTACAATATTTATAACAGTTTTCAAACATGCATTTGGTTATTCTGACTACATACCAATGTCACAGTTTTATCACAGTTTTATCATGTTAACATTTTCAAATTTCCTACTTTAAATTTTATAGGGAACCAAAAAAGAGCCCATAGAGCCAAGACAATCCTAAGCAAAAAGAACAAAGCTGGAGGCATCACACTACCTGACTTCAAACTATACTACAAGACTACAGTAACCAAAACAGCACGGTACTAGTAACAAAGCAGATATATAGATCACTGGAAGAGAACGGAGGCCCCAGAAATAACACCACACATCTACAGTCATCTGATCTTTGACAAATCTGACAAAAACAAGCAATGGGGAAAGGATTCTCTATTTAATAAATGGTGTAGAGAAAACTGTCTAGCCATATACCGAAAGCTGAAACTGGACCCCTTCCTGACACCTTATATGAAAATTAACTCAAGATGGATTAAAGATTTAAATGTAAAACTTAAAACCACAAAAACCCTAGAAGAAAACCTAGACAATACCATTCAGGACATTGGCATGGGCAAAGACTTCATGACTAAAACATCAAAAGCAATTGCAACAAAAGCCAAAATTGAGAAATGGGATCTAATTAAACTAAAGAGCTTCTGCACAGCAAAAGAAACTATCATCAGAGGGAACAGGCAACCTACAGAATGGGAGAAAATTTTTGCAATCTATTTATCTGACAAAGGGCTAATATCCAGAATCGACAAGGAACTTAAACAAATTTACAAGAAACAAACAAACACCATCAAAAAGTGGGCAAAGAATATGAACAGACACTTCTCAAAAGAAGACATTTATGCAGCCAACAAACATATGAAAAAAAGTTCATCATCATTGGTTTTTAGAGAAATGCAAATCAAAATCTCAATGAGATACCATCTCACACCAGATAGAATGGCGATCATTTAAAAGTCAGGAAACAACAGACGCTGGAGAGGATGTGGAGAAATAGGAATGCTTTTACACTGTTGGTGGGAGTGTAAATTAATTCAACCATTGTGGAACACAGTGTGGCAATTCCTCAAGGATCTACAACCAGAAATACCATTTGACCCAGCAATCCCATTGCTGGGTATATATCCAAAGGATTATAAATCATTTTACTATAAAGGCATATGCACACATATGTTTATTGCAGCACTATTCACAATAGCAAAGACTTGGAACCAACCCTAATGTCTATCAATGATAGACTGGATAAAGAAAATGTGGCACATATACACCATGGAATACTATGCAGCCATAAAAAAGAATGAGTTCATGTCCTTTGCAGGGACACGAATGAAGCTGGAAACCATAATTCTCAACAAAGTAACACAGGAACAGAAAACCAAACACTGCATGTTCTCACTCATAACTGGGAGTTGAACAACGAGAGCATATGGGCAGAGGGAGTGAAACATCACACACTGGGGTCAGCTGGGGAGTGGGGGGTTAGGGCAGGGATTGCATTAGGAGAAATATCTAATGCAGATGACAGGTTGATAGGTACAGCAAACCACCATGGCACTATGTAACAAACTTGCACATTCTACACATGTATCCCAGAATTTAACGTGTAATAAAAAAATTTAAAAATAAGAACAGTAATAGAAGCAATCATTAATAAAATCTATTTAGCCTGTATCTTAACACCTAAGCAAAATGAGAACATTAATAAAAGTTGCTTACTTATGTTTTACATAAACATATGTAACTTACATTCGCTGAATTTTTTTCAGATAAAGAATAACAACTCAAAGTAATTGTATGCATGCATAAAAGACAGACATCACAACAGGAAAATCTATACACATTCATGCATTGCTTAACACTGAGGATATATTCTGAGAAATGCATTGTTAGGCAATTTTGTTATTGTGAGAACATCATAGAGTGTACTCACACAAACCTAGATGGGAGAGGCTACTACTGTATGTATAGCCTGTTGCTCCTAGGCTACAAACCTATACAGCATGTTACTATACCAAAACTGTAGGTAATTATAATAAAAAGGTAAGTATTTATGTTTCTAAACATTGTAATAAAGAGGTAAGTATTCATGTTTGTAAACATAGAAAAGATACAGAAAAAATACAGTATAAAAGATTTTAAAATGATACAAATGTATAGAGGCTTTACTATGAATGGAGTTTGCAGGACTAGAAGTTGCTCTGGGTGAGTCTGTGAGTGAGTAGATGTGAAGGCCTAGGACATTACTGCACACTATTGTAGACTTTATAAACTTTGTACACTTAGGCTACACTAAATTAATTTTTAAATAAAAATAAATTATATTCATAAAAATAAATTAACCTTAGCTTTCAGTAATTTTTTTACTTTACAAACTTCTTAACTTTCTTAGCTTTTCTACTGTTTTTCATAACACTTAGAAGACAAACACATTGTACGGCTGTACAAAAAAATTTCTTTCTTTATATTTTTATTCTATAAGCTCTTTTCTATTTAAAAAAATATTTTTAATTTTTAAACCTTATTTTAAACTAAGACAAACACACACACTAGCCTTGGCCTGCACAGAGTCAGGATCCTCAATATCACTGTCTTCCACCTCCACCTCTTGTTCCACTGGAAGGTCTTTAGGGGCAATAACACTCACGAAGTTGTCATCTCCTAGGATAATAATACTTTCTTCAGGATTACCTCCTGAAAGACCCACCTGAGACTGCTTTACAGTTAACTTTTAAAAAATGTACTTACTATACTGTACTTTTTGTCATTATTTTAGAGTGTTCTCCTTATAATAAGAGGACATATTTGTTTCCTGCCTATGCTAGTAAAGATAATGTCTTCCTCCGGAACAAAGATAGGACAGATTTTCTAGCAGTACCTTACATGATTTTGAGTTTCCTAAGCCATGGATTCCACAGCTGTCCCACAGATCTATTGTGTGTCCACTTGTGTTGACTTTTGCATTGCGCCCTACGGGACTTGTCAGGAGAGGAAGCAAAGGAAGTGCAGTGAACACAAAGCTCTTTGCAGGTCACTGTGGCATAAGTAATAAAGTTCTTTGTCTTTAACACAGGAATGTCATGTCTACTAGCATCTATGAAACTGTAAAAGGCTAATTCATTAGTTTGAAAGCAGGGTAAAATCTGAAAATCATTTTTTTGACATAGGCAGATTATAGTCTTTCTTTTATGCCTCGTAATTTTCTATTAAATCCTAAATTAAGTAATACATTGTTCAGTGCTATATTAAAGTATTTCCTTTAAATAATTTTTGTTTGTGAAGTTTTCCAATTAAGTTTCTTAGAATGTGTTGTATTTGTACATCCATCAAGGTGATGCCCTTCAGAAGACTCTATAGAATACAGATTACAAACTCTTCTCTGGTTGATGGCAACTTTATGTCTAGCCTTGTGTGAGCTCTGGAAGTTGTTTAATTAAATTTTTTACTATTTAATTAATTAGTTATATTTAATTAATTAATTAAATTTTTTACTTGAGTTCAGTGGTTTCTGCTAAAGTATGTGAATATTAGTACTCAGGAAAAGACTAAAGAAGATTCCTCTATGTATCTCCAGAATCTCTCTGGGCAGCTACCATCTTTCCAGTTCCTTACCCATGAATTCTAGTTGCTTTCACTCAGGGATACCACCTGAGTGTTCTGTTTCTTCAACTCAGAGAGACCACCAGCCTATGTTTAGGCTCCCTTCCTCACTCTGTGAGCCACAAACTTCTTCCAGGCAATACAAAATGCGGAGAATCATAAGGCTCATTTCTTTTTTTTCTTTTCTGTCAGGGATTATGATCCCTGTGCTTCCTGATGTCCAATGTTTAAAATCCATTGTTTTGTATATTTTGCTCAGTTTTTTAGTTGTATACAGTGGAAAAGTAAATTGAGTCTCCATTACACTATCCTCACTGACAGTGGAAGTACACTTGCATTTTTAGAGTTTACAAAACAATTTTGTTACTATAGAAATAGTTTTAGAGATAGAAAATTGAATTACTTGCAAAAAATAAAGAATGGAAGACAGGATAAGGAAAAAAACACAATTCCATGTGAGTTTTTTTCTAATTTTTAATTGCCATTAAAATGGTAGGTGCTTTGTGGATGAATAGAGTCAGTGATCACAATAGTGTAAATAATACAAGTAATCATAACAAAGTAATATTCTTCTGTTATTATTTTTTAAATTTTCTAAGCTCATAATCTCTTAACAGTAATTTTTAGTAACTTTTATCAGCAAACATTTTTAAGATATTTTGCTATGTGTGATGTGGCATATAAAGATGTGTAGGTCTGAGTTTTCTGATTCAGGAACTTCAAATCTAGTCATGGAAACAAGATAATTTCTGTCTGCTATACATTAGCTGTATGAATCTATGCCAATTACTTAATTTATCCAAGCACAAATAAATAAAAAGTAGAAATAGATGATATTTAAATGTTTTCTTACATCAGAAAAGTTAGGCTCAATAAAAGAGTACTTTAAAGGTTTATCTGTGTGTTTACCTATATGTTACATAAGAGGGTGTCAGAAAAAAAATGACTCCATGACTTACCCTCAAGACGTTTAAAACTAACTGTAACGCAAAGGCTTTTATTTTGTAAAAGAGTGTTCCAATGACAAAACTGTGAAGTTGCTAAAATAGGCTCTATTAATAATGAATGAAATAATATTTATTGGTGTGAGTTGGAAATTTCATTATTATTGCTCCCCAAATAACCAGAAGACAGAACTAAAGGGATATCACTTTTTTATTATGCTTTAGTTGGTAGCTTAACTTGGCTGCAAAAAGAGGGAGCGGTTCATCTCCCTGAGCATATTCTCACTAAGTAACACACTTTGTAGCACTTTTAAATGCAATACCTTGAGACCAGTATTTTAAATGTAATACTTTGAGAAGAAACAATGTCAAATAGGCAAATTCCAGTCAGAACTGTTATGTTTATGCTTTAAGGCACCTAATTCTACACTATATAAACAAAGTAATAATAGGTAAAATATAAAAATATAAAACTAAAGTGCTACGATTGGACTCAAATATAAGACAAATTACTGTGGTCCAGAAATACAACTTCCCTGCCTAATGGGACTGAATCAGCAAGTGTGCTGCACTATTGATCCAGAGACAGGCAACGTCTCAAGTTTGGCTCTGGTGAGGTAATGGACATCAGTATTGCTCCAAAAGAAACATCAACTGGAAACAGGCACATGGCCTGATGTCAAGAGGTGGGAAGACTCATGACAGAACCAGCATAGTCTTCAAGGAAGACGAATCCAAACTGTTTCCAATCTGCTGAATGTAACTATGACAGATATAAAGATACAGGCAAAAAGGCAGAAGGACAAAACTAAACTGCATGATCAGAACAGCTAAGAACACACCTTGTTCCCAAGACCCAGACTAGGAGATCTGGCTCTCAAGAGTTGGAGTGAAAAAACCCATGAAACTCACTAATTCAAAAAAAGAAAATATGAAAAATTCAATGCTAAGAAAGGCAGCAATTAAACATTAACATCAAAATAGGTGTGCAGTCCAGAAGATATTTAACTTCATAGAACAATCTGTCAAAGACTTATATTGGATACTGTCTTAGTCTGTTCTGTGATCCTATAAAGAAATACCTGAGGGTGGGTAATTTATAAAGGAAAAAAGATTTATTTGGTCCACAATTTGGTGTCTGGAAAGTTCAAGATTGGGCATCTGCCTCTGGTGAGGGCCTCAGGCTGCTTCCACTCATGGAAGAGGGCATGTGTAGATATCACATGGTGAAAGAAGAAGCACGAGCAGAGGGGAGAGGTGCCAGAGAACCATCTCTCAGAGAACTAACAAAGTGAGAACTCACCACCATAGAAGGGCATTAATCTATTCATGAGAGATCTGCCTCATGACCCGAACACCTCCCATTCAGCCCCGTCTTCAACATTGGAGTTCAAATTTCAACATGAGGTTTGGAGGAGACAAAATAAACCATATCCAAACTATAGCAAAGGTTTATAATAAAACCTTATAAACTGTAAAACTCACAAGAAACAGGAAATTGTGAAATATGATAGGAAGAAATGAAACAAAAAACATTGTTTCTAGGAAGAATTGTTCGAGTTGAAAAATATAGTCACTGAAATAGCCCAATTTAAATGTAAAATATGGACAGGATAATAAAGAATCTGTGTAGTAAAAATAGAGCTGAATAAATCACTTAAAACACAGCATAGAGAGACATAGATATAAATGTCACAAAGTAATTAAGAAAGAAGTGGATCAGATAAACGTTACCAAAAATAATGAAGAAATTATGAATGGTTGAGAAATTTGCACAAATGTGTATATGATGAGATCAAAAATAAACTTCCTGTATCGATCAGAATAAATAAATACAAGTTTACAGCTAGTCACATTCTAGCTAAACTGCAGCTGGAACAAATGTTATAAACTACCAGGGATAAAAGACAGATTATCCTAAAAAATTAAAGAATAAGTATGATAGAAAGCTTTTCACCCACTATTAGAACCCATAAATCTATAAAGTAATATCTCCATATTTCTTCATAAAGGAAAAACCAGTCAGTGTGACATTTTATACACAAATAACATATCATTTTAAAGCAAGAGCAAAATAATGATGCAAACTTTCATAAAAGAATGTTTAAACATGTGATTCTGCTATAAGACAAGAGACCTCAGAAAACGTACTAAGTTTTCATATCCAATAACTACAAAAACCTCCTTAAGGTATTTGCTTAATGTCACCTACTCAAATGAGACATAACCTGCCAAACACCAAATTAAGACTAGATTTTTTTCTGAAGATGAGGAGGAAAGATACTGAAAAAGGTTTATATGATACTTCAACTGTGTCTATAATGTTCTATTTCTTTAAAGCAAAAGAAAAAAACAGGAAAACAAAAAACCCTTAAAAATCAAAATCAGAGGTCAATAATGAAAACATTAGACTCTGATAGAACTGAATGGTAAAAGCATGGTGGTTGGTTTTATTATTATGTTTACTTTATTATATACTTTTAAAAATATCTTAACCTAACAAAAAATGACAGTAGAAAAAGAAGTATAAAAGCAAAAGTTGTTGTTATTCACACATTATTGAAATATTAGTGGTCGATAGATGATATTTGTAGAGAAGGTGGTAAATGTTTTTATGCTCTAATTCCCCCATCAAACATTAGCGCACATCTCACCCAACCCTCCACCAATGCCAACCCTAGCTCATACTCCATAATGTTAGAATGTGTTTATGACAGAAATGTGGGTTCTCACACTTTGAGTTTGTATAGTGGTTTCCAAAGATTGACAGCGTATTAAGGTTGCAGCCCACCAGATATCAGAGAATAAAGAATGATACAATGAGCAAGCAAGGAGCCTGAGCACCTCCATGCTCCTCTGTGGTTTCAGGTAGCAGTCCTTTAGTTTCCAGCATGGGTCAGACTTGAGTATAGTCATAGAAAAATTGTAGCTTAAATAGTGAGATTAGAATAGAGTTTGATTTGTGGGCACTGTGAAGAAAATACCTAAAGGAGTAAGATAGGGTCATTGGATGGAGATCTCTGAATTCCATCTTGAGGATTTTAGACTTGTAAATTAAGTTTATTTTAGTAAATTAAGTTCATTGTATACAAGCATAATATAATTAAACAGCAAAGCTGAGGTTATTACAATCATTATAAAATATATCAACTGTAGAAATATGTCATACGGTTGTGAAAAGAATGAGAAAATAAAGTAGTAGTTAACTGATGAAATGATAGATGTTCTTATATTGTATTAATCTTCTAACTAAAACTCTCATTTTTTTATTGAAGGTAAAGGAAGAGAAATAAAAGGATAAAAATGAATTTATCTTTAAATTAACAAGTACAATGAGATCTCCGTGTGTTTCCTAGTTATGCAGGGAATTAATTTGGGGGAGGAAAGATGAAAGGAAAAAGAAACAGATCAAAGTTTTCCTAGTTTTTCTGCCTTTAAATTATCCTTCCAGTGAGTTACTTTAGAAGATTTGTTATTGTTATTTTGCCATCCACAAGTGTTAGCTTTATTCCAAATAAGGCAAGGGTTCTATTTCTAAATAAATAATACTATAGCAAAAGTTCAAAATTAAATATTAGGCAAAATAGTTTATCCATTTAAACTAACTTGGAGCATTATTAGAATATTTTAAAAATCCTAAGAACCAATGCAATCTAACAAATTTTTTAATTGCATGTCTTCTAAGATTATACTCAAGGAGTTACATAATGAACAGTACTATGAAATACATGCTTATTTAGATGTTACTCTGTGAAGGAGGAGAGCTAATCATCCTTGGTATTTGGTGGCTAGACTAGGGCCATTTAATAGGACTCTCTGTGATGGAGAAAATGTTCACTCTAAACTGTCCAATGTGGTAGCCATTAGTGACTTGTGCTATTATGCACATGAAATGTGTCTAGTATAAGTAAAAAAATTTTTTTTTAATTTTATTACAGTAATTAAAATTTAAATATAGGCATACCTCATTTTATTGCACTTTGCTTTATTGTGTTTTGTAGATATTTCAATTTTTATAAATTTGAGATTTGAGAAAACCCTCTAGAAATGCTATTGTCATGTCATCATCTTTTTACTAGCATGTGCTCACTTCATGTCTCTGTGTAACATTTTGGTAATTCAGGCAATATTTCAAACTTTTTTATATTATTATATCTGTTATGGTGATCTGTGATTGGTGATCTTTGATATTAATATTGTAATTGCTTTGGGGTGCCATGAAGCATACCCGCATGAGATGGAGAACTTCATCAGTAAATGTTGTGTGTCTTCTGACAGCTACACTGACCAGCCATTCCCCCATCTGTCTCCCGGTCCTTGGGCCACCATATTCCCTGAGACACAACGATATTAAATTTAGGCCAATAAATAACCTTATAATGCCTCTACGCATTCAAGTGAAAAGTGTCAGGTTTCTCACTTTCAATAAAAGCCTAGAAATAATTAAGTTTAGTGAGAAAAGCATGTCAAACATCTAGATAGGCTGAAAGCTAAGCCTCTTGCATCTGGATTGTGAATTGTGAATTAAAAAAAACATTCCTGAAGGAACTCAAAAGCGCTACTCAAGTGAATACATGAATGATAAGAAAAAGAAATAGCCTTATTTCTAATATGGAGAGAGTTTCGGTGGTCTAGATAGATCAGACTAGCCACAACATTTCTTTAAGCCAAAGCCCAATCCAAAGCAAGGACCTAACTCTTCGATTCTATAAATGGTAAGAGAAGTGAGGAAGCCGCAGAAGAAATGTTTGAAATTAGAAGTTGGTTCATAGTGTTGAAGGAAAGAAGCCTTCTCCATAACATAAAAATGCAAGGTGAAGCAGCAAATGCTCATATAGAAGCTGAAGCAAGTTAACCAGAAGATCTAACTAAGATTATTGATGAAGGTGGCTACACTAAAGAGATTTTCCATATAGACAAAGCAGCCTTATATGGGACGAAAATGTCATATAGGACTTTCATAGCTACAGAGGAGAAAACAATGCCTGGCCTTAAAGCTTCAAAAGACAGGCTGATTCTCTTGTTAGAGACTAATGTAGCTGAAGAATTTAAGATTAAACTAATACTCATTTACCATCCTAGAAATCCTAGTACCTTGAAGGTTTATGCTAAATCTATTTTGTCTGTTCTCTATAAATGGAACAACAAATCCTAAATGACAGAATATATGTTTACAACACAGTTTACTGAATATTTTAATCCAGCCATAGAATCCTACATCTCAGATAAAAAAAAAAATCCTTTCAAAATATTACTTCCATTGGCAACGCACCTGGTCACCCAAGAGCTCTGATGGAGATGTAGAAAGGAGATGAATGTAGTTTTCATGCCTGCTAACACAGCATCCATTCTAAGCCTATGGATCAAGTAATTTTAACTCTGAAGTCTTATTATGTAAGAACTATCCCTCATAAGGCTATAGTTGCCACAGATAGTGATTTTTCTGATAGATCTGGGGAAAGTAAATTGAAAGCCTTCTAAAAATGGTTCACCATTCTAGATGACATTAAGAAAATTTCTGATTCATAGGAGGAGGTCAAAATATCAACACTAACAGGAGTTTGGAAGAAGTTGACTTGACTCCAACCCTCACAGATGACAGAGTGGTTTAAAACTTCAGAGGAGAAAGTATAAACCTTGACAGATGAGGAGTTGCTTCTTATTGATACATAAAGTCGTTTATTGAGATGGAATCTATTCCTGGTGAAGATGCTTTGAATATTATTGAAATAACAACAAAAGATCTAGAATATTACATAAACTTAGTTGATAAAGCAGTGGCAGGATTTGAGAGGATTGACTCCAATTTTGAAAGTTCTACTGTAGGTAAAATGCTGTCAAACAGCATTGCATGCTACAGAGAAATATTTTATGAGAGGAAGAGTCAATAGATTTAGCAACCACCACCCTGATCCACAACATAGTCAAAAATAAACAAAGACAGAGGAATATATAAAAAGTAGTTGGTAGAAGTTAAACACTAGATATTATCAAGACTTGAAGAATTATAATTTTCATATTCCCCTAAATCTTATTGTACTCTGACCTAATGTCCATTCACCAACTTTTATGTGAACTATCTCGATTAGTAGTCAAACTGAAACCTAAATTTAAACCGAAAATCTTTGCTTCCGTCACATTCCTTGTGAAACGTAAAAAGTTTGAAACTAGTCCCAGTATTGTGAAGAACTCTATAAAGACTCAAAAAATCATGTGTTTTACTGTGTGATTCCCACATGCAATAGTGTGGGGGTGATGACTCAGAAAACCAAGTCCTTTGATGGAGTATGGACTTATGCTTAGACAAGAGTAATTCAGGTCAGGATTAAAATTCATGTGGTAATGAGAACTTCAGTGTTCCCTTCTCCCATTCTCATTACATACTGTTACCCTCCTTTCTAAAGCATTTTCTTTACAACTTTCTTTTCCCCTGGAAACAATTTCTTTGTTGGAGCCAAATGTCTAATTTCTTTAAATGTTTAACACATTACCCCATTTTATTTTATTTTATTTTATTTATTTTTTATTTAGCAGTAACATTTAATGTGTGTACTTTTAGTTGATTTTACTAAAAGACATATACACATATGTGACAAGGACATGTATACATATATGACAAAATCATTCTGATTTGCATCCTCAAATTCAGCCCTATAGTTTCCACCACTGAACAGCTGACTAAGGTACCACAGTAAACTCATGGCAGTTCTTCTAAGGGCAGGAAAAGTTATATAAAATATAGGCCTTTAAATGCTGGATTTGCAAAGTTCCAATATGTGTGGTAAGAATGGAAAAGAGTATACCTACTGTGTCCCAAATAGGAAATTACCTATAAGCATCATAATTTAACTCACCATACATATTTTGACTCAAGTAACTGATTAAAAAAAAAAAAAATCCGTGTGGTTGGTGCACGTGGTTCGTTATGTTGTGTTCATAAATATGATCACCAACCAATTTGCAAAACAGTAAAATATAATAATTCTATGAACTCGATTCCAAAAATAATTTACACCTGGAAGAATCTTTTTGGAAAATTTTACCAAACAGAATCATCTTCAGTACTTTTCTAAACCAGGGATAGAAAAATGCATAAACCATTGGATTAAATGTAGAGTTCAAGTAGCCAAACCAAATCAATACATCAGTCAAAGTAGGTGGAATAATGTAGTGAATAAAAGGGTCCATGACTGTACAGACAAAGAAAGGGCACCAGCATATTAGGAAAACTCCCATCACAATCCCCAATGTCTTCGCAGCTTTCCTTTCTTTGCTTTGTGAAATTCCATTTTTCATTTCCAATCCAATTTGGAGATTCTGATTGGCATCATTAATTGATCTTGCCTGCTCTTTAGCTATAAGATATATTCTGTAATAGACACATAACATAATAGATCTAGGTATATAAAAAGAAGTCATAAAGGCCAGTACTCCAGATATTTTGCTAAAGAAGACAGAGCAACCGCCTCTGCAGTGAACATGTTTGTAATATATCTCTTCGGCGCCTTTGAAGTTTAGCTCCAGAAAGATCATTCCAAAGGCAAAAACAGCACATTACCCCATTTTAAAGTACCTTGAGAGAGTGAGATGTTAAGGCCTAGAAATTGAGAGCAAAAGTAGAAAATCCAAATTAAACAATCTGTTTAAGCCCAGTAGGTTTATATATCTTTCTTTCAAATCTTTCTGGACTATTTTCTTTGAATACAAAGCTCTTCAAACATCCACAAATCTTACCTTCCACTATCTCAATATCTGGTAGAAATAACTCTCACAAAAAAATTCGTGCATTAAACAACTCATAACAAATTGCTGTGATAAGTATATTAAGTATCAATTTAGTATATTATGGTTTTGTATCTATTTTAATTACCTTTGTTGTTATCTCTATGAATTACATGCAATTTAAGATTAGAAAGTAAATATTTGCACTTTGGCATATTATTCTACTTCAGGAAAAAACTCTAGTATTTATTTATTTGGTTGAATAAAGATGCACACCCCAAGCATTGCCTAATATTTTCAGAGGTCATGAAAAAATAACATCAATGATAAACAACAACAACAAAGCAGTGTTAGTGACTTTTACATAAGATTTAGTTTCAACCTAAATACCTGCTCCTCTAATTCATCTTGTTATCTCAATTCTTTCATGCAAGTAGTTTTCATCTGAGTCTCTGCAGCAAATCCAGAATTTGAAAATAATCAGATAGAACAGTGTGCAATTTAAGGTCCCAACGACAAGTACAGAAATGTTTTATGCTTGAGGGAATTGTGCATAGACCATCTGCTGCCTTGGTGATTCCCATGATGCCTGTCAAAGCATGCATGCATGCATGAAGAAGCAGAGAATAAAAAGGGAGATATTCTCACAGCAATTGGATCTGGAATCTAGGAAACCACAGCATCCACCCTGGACATCATTCAAACTAATAATTAAGCCCATGTGGTGTATTTTAGATCCACCTACTGAATCCAGATTCTAAGAGAAGAATGCCATTGAGGGTTTTTAATATTCTAACATCACTGTGCATTTCATGCAGCTTGAGTTAAGAGAAAAATTGAATAGACCCTCATGCAGTATTGGTACTGCATTGTGAGACACAATGGAAATAACATGGAAAACGTTAACTTTTACTAAAAGAGAAGGCTGTTTTACTAAGAGTCTGCAACATGATGGTCCCTGCTATCTTTGAACTTACTCCCAAAGCAGCACAAAATTTCTCTTTGCCTATTTATTGAACAATAAAAGTACTTATGCTTAATAATACCTGCAAACATTCAGAGTTTGACATGTGAGTAAAAGGCAAAACAAAATGGGATATGTGACAGATTCATAGAATAGACATACAGAATTGGAAATTCCCTACCCCTAACAACAAAAAATAGTAAAAATTAGGAATTACCAATTACATCTGTCCCCAAAGGTATTTAGCAAGAGATTCTGGACTTGAACTACCTATGCAGGCCTTATTGTAAGTTATTTCTGGAACTAGGTACAAAGGAAGAAAATAAAGTATTTACAAGTTTATCTACATGAGTTATTTGTCCCTAAAGAATGCCTTTTAAATGTAAGAGTAATACTTTTATTCCAGAGGGCAATCTTTCTATTTTTTAAACAGATTGTACTTCATACGTCCGGAAATTGTATTCTTGGAAGCTACTCACTAGAACTTATAACTGGAAATGATTCCTATGTGGAAAATGGAAGCATGACAGAATGTGATGGGCTGCTGTTAGAGTTAGTACAACCCTCATAAGAGCATGCCATTCTTATTAGTTGCATATTTGGTAGATATACATTAATTTATCTTTAAATAATAACCCAGGGTATTGATTCTTATAGTATTCATCCTTGAATTTAGCTATGAATTGAATGCAACACAATATTTTCAATACCTTATTGGAGAACCTGATATTTATGAGAAAGAGTGTGATTTAAGACACTTTGGTAGTAGTGCTGGAAAAACTAATACTATATAAATAGATAGAATAGACCGGGTGTGGTGGCTCATGCCTGTAATCCCAGCACATTGGGAGGCCAAGGTGGGTGGATCGCCTGAGGCCAGGAGTTCTAGATCAGCCTGGCCAACATGGTGAAAGCCTGTCTCTACTAAAAATACGAAAATTAGCCAGGCATGGTGGCGGGCGCCTGTAATCCCAGCTACTCTGGAAGCTGAGGCAGGAGAATCGCTTAAGCTCCAGAGGCAGAGGTTGCAATGAGCCGAGATCACGCCACTGCACTGCCCTCCAGCCTGAGCAACAGAGTGAGACTCTGTCTCAATCAATCAATCAATAGAATACATTCAAATATTGTAACTACTGTAAATACTTATATTTCATGTCAAGGTACTGAACATCTTTATATAAATGCAATAAATACTTAGTGAATACTGATTTTGTAACACAATTTGGGTGGTAAAATTAGGAAAGCATATGACTGGGAGATTATGGTAGATTCGATGATAGATTTGATAACATTGTTATCTCTTCCGGGGCACATAGAAAGATTATATTTCCTAAATTCTTTTCCAGGAAGGTCGAGCCAGGGACTGAGTTCCAGCCATTGAGATTATGGGAGAAGTGAAGAGTGCCACTTCCATACCTGGCAACTAAAAACATTCTCTGCAGTCTCATGACTTCCTCTTATTCTACTACAGTGACCTTGGAGTCCATGTGCTCCAGATGGCCTGGCTGCAAGATAGAGAAGGGCTAGCCAAAATTCATTTGATTTTACAGGAGTGAGGATAAAAAATCTTTGTTTTATGAAAGCATTAGGGCTTGGTCTTCTTTTTCTTTCTGCAGCATAGACAAGCCTATTCCGAATAATTCAAAGAACTTTTCAAAATGCCGTAGAATCTTTTTAATATTGTCTCAAGCCCCTACTACAACTGTGATACTTTGGCTTCAATTATGAGTAATTCATGAATTTACAGGCTTTTTCATGTCTAATGGTTCTCCATTTATCTCCTTAGGAATAAGACAGTTGTATAAAAAAGTTTATTTTTGCCTTTAGGGTTTACCTAACCCCTTTCAAAAAAATGGCCACATGATGAAAAAGTAATGCTTATTAGTTGTCAAAAAATGCTGTGAGATGGGCTTTTTGAGGAAATTACCTAAGGAATTTTCCAGTTCTTCAAATAGAAACAAACAAAAAAATCACAGCTTAAGAATGGATGTGCACCTCAATGCCTGCCTAAATCATTTTTATTTATACTTGTAAATACTATTTGTTCATTTTTACACAAGCTTAGTCCTATTCAAGAACTATGGAATTATTTCAGGGTAGTTATTTTTTATTTCTACCATAGTAGAGTCATAGGACCTTCATCCTATGGAATCCATACTACATATGGAACAGTGGCATTGCCATGTAAATAATTTTCAAAGGCATTTCTAAAAGTATGACTATGAAACCATTAATACATAATTATTAGAAGTCTTCAAGATTTAAAATATATATAACGTAATGTATCTAATATTATATGCAGGTATTAGATAATACTTGAGAATATGATTTTAATCATTGTATAGTTTCATAATCATACATTGAAAATATAAATTTTAATATATTAATATTACTTATATTAATTTTCAGCTACAATAAAATTAGGAGTCACCTAATATTTAAATACCTACTAAAGTACCCAGGGACAGCTTAACATAAGCTTCTCTGCTGATTAAAGGATTATGGTAGCTAAGGGAGCTGATGTGTTATACATGCTGGGTAGTTTTGTTTCAAATAATAATGGATTTTGTTTCTTTTAGTTCTTCTAGTTGACTCCCAGGAATACTTAGGATAGGGTACAGTCAGAATTATTAGTCTTTGACCTTGCTTTTCATCCACTTCATATTGTCTGACTGAACTCTGGGAAAGGCTCTGGGAGAGAGTAAAAAATTATGTTAGTGGACTAGTACACCTGCATTCAACCATATCTCTTCATAATTTGCTGTGCAAGCTTAAAAAAAACTCACCTATTCTGTCTTTGCAGTTACCGTGGGGATAAAAAGATTTGTTTCCAATCTAAATTTTTCTAACTATAGATTATTAGCTATTGTTAGCTCAATGTACGTTAGGAGCATAAAGGAAAGGGTTTTAATCTCTGGCATGAAAAAATTAAAGTTACATTTACTGGGAAATAGTATCTATGAATTGAGAAGTAGATTATGAAGGACATTTTGAAAATCTTTTCCTTGAATTATTTTTAAAAGAGCAGAAACTCCTGTTCTAGAATTGTTTACATATGATCTTGCTCAAGTTCGGGGACTATTAAAAGTACTTTTCCAATCTGATTTCATAACTCTAGCAAATAATTTGATTTCTTTCTTGAACTTTGGAGTACTATATTTTAAAGTCAATTTTGTCCCCAGCAGTACTAAACTAGGGGTTTTGGTTTGAGCCTACTTTTTCATACACATATTATTTTACTTATCAATTTATTTATACATTTTTTTACTAATTCTGTGCTGAATATATAGTATGTTCCATTCACTTATGAGGATACTCTCACCCTAGCTCTTGGGAAATCCAGGTGTCCTGACCATTTCCTTGTCTTAGAACATGTACTTTAGAAAACTTGTAATTGTAAATACTTCTCTGCTCCCTTGAAATGTAAATCTTTTTAAAGGCTTCTTGCCAGTTTTGCAACCCAAGAATATCTTTCTCAAGTACCTGGAAGCCATCCCTCTGAAATGTAATCATCAAGAATATAGAAAATAGGAGCCTAACTTAGGTGGATGACTTGCTCCAAGTTTTAAAACTCTTGCCTGTCACAAAGATATGAGAAAGTTTACTCTTCCTTTGCGTAAAGTCAATTAGCAAACACTAAAAACTCTTCTGCCTTTTGTATCAATGGAATTGAGTTCATACTACCTTCTGGGCACTCTCCTCTATTGCAGTATCTTTAATAAAACTTTCCTTGCCTGTTTGAAATTGTTCAGTGAAGTTTTTGCTTTCATAGCATAGACTAGATAGTCTCAAATAGCCTTTTTCCAACTTTGGAACTTTATGTTTCTAGAAAAAGGGCCTTTTGCTTTGAGTTGAATGCAAAGAAAGTAATACCTATTTTATGGGATATAAAAAAAATCTAATGTGGCTTCAAATTTAGCAGAATTATAGGTTATTTGTCTTTATGCATTTACTAGTACTCATTCAGCAGACTAATCTCCTCCATTGACCTAACAGTTTTCTAAAACTACTCTAGCATTCTATAACACTTCAACATCCTTTCAAGATGAAAGTCAAAGTTTTGCTACCACCGTTGGCACCACTTTCTTTCTTCTATCTTACTATTTCAGAATCATTAGAATGATCAGATATAAGCAATTTAAATTCATATAAATATGTAGCTCACATCTTAAGAATGTAGTGAGGTTGTAGTCAATAAGCTACTTCTATATTCCTGAAAGCACAATTCTTCTTTATTTAAGGAAAAATATAATTGACTGCCATATCATCGACTGTGTTTCTTTCCTTCAAGATTTACTGCTATGACTTTAACTGATGCTTTGTCTCAAATTTTAGCACTGCTATCATTATAGATTGTAAATATTTACTGAATATGAATGAATGAATTAAAGAATAAGTGAATGAGAAATTCTGTAATTGTTTTCTCTCATGGCATATCTTTCTGTAGTGATATATAAATATCTGATATTCTTAGTAAGTATGTACCTTGCATATTTTTAAATGGCTACAGACATGGAAGATTTTTATAAATACAACTATGATCTAAACTTTTGACGATGTACCATTCTTAAGTGTTATGGTTTCCATATAAATAATCTTTTACATTTTTCATTACATGAAAATATTCAAGTCTAGAACAATATTAAACCTATAATCTTCACATATGAACAAAAAGAAATTCTGCATGAAAACATCAAATAATGAAGTTTCCTCATTATTAAGCACCTTACATTTTCAATATTATTTAACAATGTCTCACTTAATAAGGAGAAAAAGAAATCACTTTTGTGATTCATAACAAGGAACCCTGCAGTTTCATCTAGTGATTATTCAGAGATATGAAATTGCACCACATAACTTTGTGTCAGTGTAATATATGATTCACAGTGTAGGACACAATATGGAAAGATTTCAGGAAACTTAATTGACTAGAACTGCAGGTGACTTAGCATGATGTTTTCTTAAAGTCCACCAAAAGCATTGTTTTCAGCTGCCTAAACATTCACAATGCAATAATATAACTGACATAAAGAATGTGTTGGATGCCAAATGGTCTGAGGCTGCTTGCATATCACCTAGACAAAAATAAAGATCTTCCTAATTCTGCCTTGTTCCCCTAGGCTGTATGGCACAGTTACCATGGCTCCCAGGGCAAGAATGATAGGAGGGAAAGAGTGGTAGGAAATTGAAGCCACTGTTAGTGTTCTCAGCGTTTGTCTATTCTTCTCTCTCTCTAGCAGCAGAGAAAGAAGGGAAGCAGGCATTCTGTACAGCAGGAAAGGAATCCTTATGTACCTAAAACAGCTCCAAAACAGGCTGGGCGTGGTGGCTCATGCCTGCAATCCCAGCACTTTGGGAGGCCAAAGCAGGTGGATCACGAGGTCAGCAGTTCAAGACCAGCCTGGCCAAGATGGTGAAACCCCATCTCTACTAAAAATACAAAAAAATTAGCTGGGTGCGGTGGCAGGAGGATACTACCTCCTACTTGGGAGACTGAGGCAGGAGAATCACTTGAACTCGGAGGATGGAGGTTGCAGTGAGCCGAGATCGCGCCACTGCACCCCAGCCTAGGCAACAGAGTAAGACTCCATCTCAAAAAAAAAAAAAAAAAAAATTGCCTAAACAACTTACTAAGAAATTTAAAATATGAAAACTACATCAAAATGGCAACTGCATGTTTATGTTTGCTTGTTTCTTTATCCTAAATAACAATTTAAAAGCAAAACATGGAGTAAAGATATAATTCTGGCCATGATCCTAATTGGGAATTCAAGAAAATAAATCTATGAGTTGAACAGTGGAAAATTTATAGTAAATTACTTGTACCCTGATCTAAAGGCTTTTGGTTTTTTGATTATTTTGCTACTATAGTGGCAAATGTTACAAAATTGAAGCATTTAAATCCACGGTCTCACAAACTGAGGTATTTTTCTGCTACTGTGAGTTATCAGGGAAAAAAATTTTCCTCAGTCATTAGGAATTCTAAAGCAATCTTCAGATTATCTGCTGCTACAGGACATTTAGAAAGTTTCTGTTGCAATTAAGTATAAACTGCTCCATAACCTTTACATGCATGATTATTATATCTCTTTTATTACATCAGATTGAGTTGAAAGCAGCTTGATTCTTCATGTGTCAGATAAACAAAGATTTAAGTATTGTGTTTAAATATTTCAACTCTCTACAAAGTACCTTAATATCTGGAGTAGCTCACACTATTCAACATTGAGCAGCTTGGGCAGGATTTCCCTCAGATTTCAACCTTGCTGCCTGCTTTCCCCACTGAGGAATATAGCCAATAGGGTTGTAATATTACATCCATATTCCACCACCCTAGGCTTCTGTATAGAGACCAATCCCTAATGTACCTTGCTAGGGACTCTATATTATAATCTCAGAACATTCCAAATACAAAAGGAGGATACTGAAAAGGAAACTTCAGAATATCATACTCTAAAATACTACACTTAATTTACACTAAATGAAGTGGTAGAATAATCTCCATTTCTGACCCTAAGCTTGTCCCATGATTGTAAACTCAACTCGACCAAACATTAAGGATATCTTGGTGGTGTTAACCAAGGAGATAAGAGATGAAATGGGTAATGTGACTGGGGAGGATCCAAAACAAAACAAAAAAAAGCTGTTTCACTCTTATCTACTAAGCTTTTGAGTATTACTTTCAATATGGTGTTCTACATTTAAAAAAACAGTTGCAAAATCATTCTAGTATATGAATGTCTTCAAAAAGCTTGTGAAAATGCATATTTTGACAAAATACATGAATTTAAAATTATGTTTGCACCAAAATAAACTCATACTAACTTGTTATGACATATATGAACAGGATCTAGTTTGAGGCACTAAGAAAGATAAGACATCAGCTTGAAAAGACCCCTTGAAGTCAGAGCAACATGAATTCTGCTAAAGTCAAAGCAAAAACAAACATTAAATTTATGGTGAAGCTTGGGAGGAAGAACAATGAAATCACTGATGCTTTACAAAAAGTTTATGGAGACAATGCACTCTCCAAAATCAGCAGTTTACAAACGGATTACTTATTTCAAGCAGGGACCAGATGATGTTGAAGATGAAGCCCACAATAGCATAGCATCTACATCAATTTGTTAGAAAAAAATTAATTTTGTCTGTGCCCTAATGGAAGAGGACCTATGATTAACAGCAGAAACTGCGAACATCATCAACATCTCAATCGGTTCAGGTAGCACAATTATGACTGAAAAATTAAAGTTGAGCAAACTTTCTACCTGATGAGTGCCAAAAACCATTGCACCCAGATCAGCTGCAGTTAAGAGCAGAGCTTTCAATGCAAGTTTTAAACAAGTGGAATAAAGATCCGGAGGCGTTTCTTTGAAGAACCGCCAAGAGGAGATAAAACATGGTTTTCCTGGTATGTTCCTTAAGACAAAGCACAATCAAAGCAATGGCTACGAAGAGGTGGAAGTGTTCCAGTCAAAGCAAAAGTACCAGTCAAAAGCAAAGGTCCTGGCAGAGGGTTTTGGGATGCTCGAAGCATGTGCTTGTTGACTTTGTGGAGGGCCAAAGAACAATAACATCTGCTTATTATGAAAGTGTTTTGAGAAAGCCAACACTTTGGCAGAAAAACACGCAGGAAAGCTTCAACAAAGAGTTCTTCTTCACCACCACAATGCTCCTGTTCCTTCCTCTCACCAAACAAAGACAATTTCTGTAAGCGCTTATGTTGAAAAATAAAGCTAATTTTTTTATTTTTGTCTTGTAATTCCATTCTTCTGTGAACTTTTTGAAGTCCCCTCACATAAAGAAAAAAATGTTAAATGAATTATATTGACATAATACTTAATGGTAATACATTGCACATTCACTATCCAAATGTCATTACAATATCTACTTTATAGCTATCCAGAAAAATTATGTTGTTCTAGTAATTTTTTAAATGTAGCTCACATTAACAAAGAGAATTCTATAAGTAGAAGATATAATTTATATTCTGATAAGGTTTTTATCTAAGTTTTAAATAAATTGATGATATGCTGCTGTAATTTTTAAATACATTTTAATTATCAATGTTATTTTTGGTTGAAAATTATAATTATATAAATTTATGGGTTCTACGTGATATTTTGGTATATGTATACAATGTGGAATCAAGATAATTAACAAACCTATCATCTCCTATCTTTTTTTATGGTGAGGCATTTGAAATTTACTTTATGTTGAAATATGCAATACAGAATTATTGACTGCAGTTGCCCTGTTGTGCAATAGATGGCAAACCTATTCCTCCTGTCTACATGAAACTTTGTACCTTTTTTTTTCTGAAATTATATTTTAGATTCCAGGGGTCATTTGTGCCTTTTGATCAATAACTCTCTATTCCCTTTGTCCCCACCTCCCACCCCCAGCCTACCACTATTGTACTCTGCTTCTGTGAGTTAAACTTTATTAGATTCTACATATGAGATCATGTCATATTTGTCTTTCAATGCCTGGCCTATTTCATTTGGCATAATGTTCTCTAGATTCATCTATGCTGTTGAAAAATGATGAGATTTCCCCATTTCATAAGGCTGAATAGTATTCCATTGTGTATATCTACCACATTTTATTTATCCATTCCTCCACTGATGGACATTTAGATTGGTTCCATATCCTGACTATTGCAATTATGGAAGTACAGATATCTCTTAGACATAGCAATTTCAATTCCTTTTCACATATACCCAGAAGTGGAATTACTGGATCATGTGTTCTATTTTTAATTTTTTGAAGAACCTCTATGCCATTTTCCATAATGGCTGTATACATTTACATTCCCTCAAACAATATATAAAAGTTCCCTTTTCTGTGCATCCTCTCCAACGCTTATCTTTTGTTGTTTTGATAAAAGCCATTCTAACAGGTATAAGGTGATATCTCATTGTAGTTTTGATTTTCATTTCCCTAATAATTACTGATGCTCAGTATTTTCTTGTGTACCTATTGGTCATTTGTATGTCTTCTTTGAGAAGTGTCTAGTCAGGTCCTTTGCTCATTTTTAAACCAGGTTGTTTTCTTGCTATTTAATTGTTGGCATTTTTTATTACTCACCTAACCCCTTATCAGATGTATGCTTTGCAAATATTTTCTCCCACTCCATGGTTGGTCTCTTCACTTTGTTAAGTGCTTTCTTCACTGCACAGAAGTTTTGTAGTTTATCATCCAATTTGTCTATTTTTGATTTTGTTGGCTATGTTTTTACGGTCATATCCAAAAAAATCATTGCCCAGACCAGTGGAGTCAGAGTATTTACCCTAAATTCTAGTTGTTTTACAGTTTCACATCTTACATTCAAAATTTTAATTCATTTTGAGTTGATATTTGAATACGGTGTAAGATAAGAGTCTAATTTTTCTGCATGTAAATATCCAATTTCCCAGTAACATTTATTAAAGAAATTGTCCTTTTCTCATTGTGTGTTCTTGGTAACTTTGTCAAAAATCAATTGACCATTAATGTATGGGTTTACCTCTGGGTCTTGTATTCTGTTTCATTGGTTAATATATCTAGTTTTATGCCGGTAACATGAAGAAGTTTTATTTACAGTTGCTTTATAATATGTTTTGAAATAAGGGAGTGTGATGCTTCCAGCTTTGTTCTTTTTGCCTAAGACTGTTTTGACTATTGGGGTCTTTTATGGTTCCATACGAATTTAAGGATCATTTTTCCTATTTCTGTGAAAAATGACATTGGAATTTTGATAGAGCTTGTACTGAGTTTGTGAATCACTTTGGTTTTACAATATGAATTCTTCCAATTCATGATTACAAAATAACGTTCCATTTATTTGTATTTTACTCAATTTTTTCAATGTTTCGTAGTTTTAATATACAAGTCTTTTACCTCCTTGTTAAGTTTATACCTGAGTATTTACTGCTATCATGAGATTTCTGAATTTTCTTTTCAGGTAGTTTGTTATTAGCATATAAAAACACTAACTTCTGTATATTAACTTTGTATCCTGTAACTTTACTGAACTTGTTTATTAGTTCTAACAGTTTTTAGATGGAGTCTATAGGGTTGTCATATAAGATCATGTCATCAGAAAACAGATACAATTTCACTTCTTCCTTTCTTATTAAAATGCCTTTTAATTCTCTTTCTTGCCTAATTGTTCTGGCTAGAATTTCCAGTACTATGCTGAAGATAAGTGGTAAGAGTGAATAGACTTATCTTGTCCCTGATTGTAGTGGAAACATTTTCAACTTTCACCACTGAGAATAAGTTAGCTACAGATTTTTCATATATGGCCTGTATCGTATTGAGATATAGTCCCTGTATACCTAATCTGCTGCTAATATTTTTTTTAATCACAAAAGGGTGTTGAATTTTGTCAAATTCTTTTTCTATACCGACTGAGATTCTCATACAATATGTATTCATCTTTTTTTAATATGGTGTATCACATTCATTGATTTGCATATATGGAGTCATCCTTGTATCTCAGGGGTAAATAGTTGATCATGATGAATAATTAATGTGTTCTTGAATTTTATTTGCTAATATTTGTTGAGAATTTTTGCATCTATGTTAATTACGGATATTGGCCTGTAATTTTCTTTTCTCGTGGTGTCCCTGTCTGGTTTTGACATTAGAGTAATGCAGTCTCCTTAAATGAGTTTGTTAGTATTCTCTCCACTTCGATTTTTCTTTTTTTTTTTTTTTTTTTTGAGACTGAGTCTTGCTCTGTCACCCAGGCTGGAGTGCAGTGGCGCCATCTCGGCT
Source organism: Hylobates moloch (assembly GCF_009828535.3). NCBI lineage: Eukaryota > Metazoa > Chordata > Mammalia > Primates > Hylobatidae > Hylobates > Hylobates moloch. Next base: position 56,233,358 of record NW_026652276.1, on the reverse strand, counting down.
CACTGCAAGCTCCGCCTCCCAGGTTCACGCCATTCTCCTGCCTCAGCCTCCCAATTAGCTGAGACTACAGGCACCCGCCACCACGTCCGGCTAATTTTTTTGTATTTTTAGTAGAGATGAGGTTTCACGTGTTAGTCAGGATGGTCTCGATCTCCTGACCTCGTGATCCGCCCGCCTCGGCCTCCCAATCCACTTCAATTTTTTAGAAGAGTTTGGGAAGAATTGATATTAGTTCTTTAAATGTTTGGTAGAATTCATCACTGACGCCACCCACTCCTGGGTGCTTTTTGATGGGAGACTTTTTATTACTGATTCATTCTCCTTACTAATTACTGGTCATTCAGATTTTCTGTTTCTTTATTATTCAGTCTTGGTAGGTGTATGTGACTAGAAATTTAGCCATTTCTTCTAAATTATCAAATATTTTGGTGTATAATTGTTCATAGTGGCTTCTTATAATCTTTTGTATTCCTGTGGTATCATTGTAATTTCTCTTGATTCATTTCTAATCTTACTTGAGTATTTTATTTTTTTCCTCGTTAGTGCAGCGAAGGATTCATAAGTTTTGTTGATCTTTTCAAAGATCTGACTCTTGGTTTTGTTGAATATTTTTCTCACTTCATTAGGGTCTGTTTCATTTATATCTGCTCTGATCTTTGCTATTTTCTTTCTTTTGATAACTTGGGGCTTAGCTTGTTCTTCTTTTTCTAGTTCCTTAAAGTGTACCATTAAATTGCCTATTTGTATTATAGCATATTTTTGGTTATAGGCATTTGTCACTATAAATTTTCCTCTTAGGGCTGCTTTTGCTACATCTAATAAGTTCTGATATGTTGCATTTTCCTTTTTGTTTGTCTCAAGGTATTTTTTCATTAATTCTGTGACATATTAGTTGTTTAGGAGCATGTTAATATCCACATATCTGTTTATTTTTCTCAATATCTCTTGGTATTGATTTCTAGTGTCATGCTGAAATTATCTCAAAACTCGGCTTCACATTATTTTAGGTCTTTTAAATTTGTTAAAATTTGTTTTGTGGCCTAACATGATCTATCCTAGAGAATGATCCCTCTGCACTTGAAAAGGAAGTGTATTCTACTGCTATGGGATGGAAGGATCTATATATCTGTTAGGTCCATTTGGTCTAAAGTGTAACTTAACTCCAGAGTTTCGTTATTAATTTTCGGTCAAGATGATCTGTCCATTGTTGACAGTGGTACATTGAGGTTCCCTACTATTACAGTATTACAGTCTATCTCTTTCTTGAGATCATTGAATAATTGCTTTGTGTATTTAAGTGCTCTGATAATGGGTGCATATATATTTACAATTATTTTGTTTTCTTGGTGAATTAATCCCTTTATCATTATGTAATGGCTTTTTTTTCTCTATTTGGCTTAATGTCTATTTTGTCCAACATATATAGCTTCAACTGCCCTTTTCAGGTTATTTTGCAGAATATCTTTTTCCATCATTCACTTTCAGTCTATGTATGATGTCCTTATCAGTAAAGTGAATCTCTTGTACACAGAACATGGTTAGATTTTGTGGTATTTTTTTATTCCGCCACTTTACATCTTTTTATTCTAGAATTTAATCCATTTACCCTCAAAGTAATTACTGATAGGTGAGAAATTGCAACTTCCATTTTGTAACTATTTTTCTGATTGTTTTGTAGGTCCTTTGTTTCTTGCTCTGTTGCTATCTTCTTATGCGGCTTGATGATTTTCTGTGGTGGTATGCTTTGAATCCTTTTTATATTTTGTACAACTACTATACATTTTTGCTTTGTGGTTACAATGAGGCTTACATAAAATATCCTTGTAACAGAAATCTTTAAGCTGATAAGAGCTTGCCTTTAATTGTATGACTTTCACTTTCTAGCCTTTTTAAGATTTTGATGTGAAAATTTATATTTGTTTTTGTAATTTGTAATTCTATAACAATTTATTGTAGCTACAGTTGTTTCTGTTTTTTAAAAAATTCTCATAGTAGGAATAAAATTGCTTTACACACCATCCTTACAGTACTAAAAAACACTGAGTATGACTAGGTATTACTTGTGATATTTACAGTTCATTTGTATTTTTACTTTCATATGTGTTTTGTTGTTAATTAGCAGCCTCTTTTCAGCTTAAATAACTTCTTTTAGCAATTCCTATAAGACAGGCCTAGTGGTGATAAACTCCCTTAGCTTTTATTTGCTTGGGAAGGTTTTTATGCCCATTTCTAAAGAACAGCTTTGTTGGGTACAGTTGGCAGCACTTTGAATATCTTATCCCACTCTCTTTTTGTCCTGAGAAAACCACCGAAAGATACATTGGGGCTTTGTTGAAGATGATATATTTCTTATCTCTTGTTTTACTTTCAGTATTCGTTCTCTGTTTTTGGTTTTTGATACTTTGATTATAATATTTCTTGTTGAACTCATCGTTGGATTGAAATTGGTGACTTTTGAGCTTCTTGTACTTGGCTATTGTCATTTTTTTCTAAGACTTAGAAAACTTTAATTTCCAGCCATTAGTTTCTCAAGTATGTTTTCTAGGCCTTTTACTCTCTCTTATCCTTCAGAAAGCCTGTTTGGCAAAGATTAGTTTGCTTGATGGTGCCTGATAATTCCCTTAGGCCTTTTTTATTCTTTTCCTTTCTTCTTTTTTTTCTCTTCTGGGTGAATAATTTTAAATGTCCTATTTCTATGCTCACTGAGTCTTTCTTCTGCTTGACCAAGTATGTAGTTAAGGCTTGCTATTGAAATTTTCAGTTTGGGTATTGCATTCTTTATCTCTAGGATTTTTATTTTTATTGTTATAGTTTCTATTTATTTGTTAAACTTCTACTTTTGTTTATAAAATTTTCTCCAAATTTTAGTTATTTTTTAATCTGTATTTTCTTGGAGTTCCCTGAACTTCTTTAAGGAGATTATTCCGAGTTCTCTACCAGTCATGTCATAGGTCTGCATTTTATCTGGGTCCATTTTTGGAGCTTTATTAGTTTCTTTTGGTGGTATCACATTTCCTTGATTCTTCGTAATCTTACATTGCTGGCTTCAAATTTGGAAAAAAAAAAAAACAAAACACCTGTTACAGCCTTTGTAGGTATTCTGTGGTGGTAATAGATCTTTACTATCTAATTTAGCCTGGGTTTCTGGATGAACGTTCTGGTAACAACACCAGACAGGCAGACCTTGGTATTAGGTTCTCTAGTTTGGCTTGGTTACTTCCCATGCTTTGAAGTAGATTGGTACTGCTTGCTGTGCTCTATGTTACAGTGAGACCACTAGCTAGAGTAGATTGTCAGGTGGAGCTACTATTGGATGGGCTCTACAATCAATCTCTAATTAGGTAGGGTTGCAGGTTGTTTATCCTGGTTGAGTGCTACTGTTGTTTAGAGTCTAGTTAGACAGGGCCATGTGCTGGGCTCTGAGGCTGAGGGAGATCTCTAGGGTTGTTGCTCAGCCATAGTAGTGAGCTGAGCAAGAGGCTATGTTCCAGGTGACATGCTTGGACTTAAGCTTGTCACCCCACACCTTGGGTAGGCTTAAGTAGAGAACCAAGTTTTGCTGGAGTCATTAATCAGCAGCTGAGGTTGAGTTAGGCCAGATACTTTCTCTTTGGGTAACTGACTTGCCATTTTGTGTCTGGAAGACTTAATGCAAAGACTATAACTTAGTTGGATTACCTCTTTGCCACTAGGAGTGGAGAGGTCAGATGCTCCCCCTGCAGTTAATCACTCACCTTCCATTGACTGTCGGCAAGGGGACAATTTAAGGAGAGCACCCAGCCCATATGAGAATGCTGGCTAGATATTCAGGTCTGGAAGTGGCATGATCCATGTTTCCTACAGTGTGATACTGTTGGCTACCCCCTTTGGAGTATCACTTGCATTGGTCAGAAGGTAAAGCAACCACCAATATCTGCACACTAGGTGCTGTGAGTCCCATCCCATTCTTTGTTTCTAACTGACCCCAGGTAATCCAGCCTTGGGGGCATTTCCAATGTTTTCCATAGGATAAAACAGGAGTGAACCTCTTGCAAAGTGTTCCAGAATGGTGTGGAAGCTGAATATTTGCCTCCAACTCACTTTTCCCTCTGTAAAAACTGTGAGTCCAGGGGAATTCTGTGTGTATGGCATTCCTCTTATCATTGCATTGCAGCTTTTGTCAGTTCTGCAGTCCAGGAAAGCTGTCTCAGCCTCACTCCCAAGTTCTGGAATATTCAGAATGTTATTTTTGCTTGTGGATAGCAGCTAGTTGGATTTCAGTGAAGGGAAGTGAAACTGGAGAACTCCTATTCTGCCATCTTGCTGACATCACTCTGGAAATTATTTTTAAAAGAAATATTTAATTTGTATCTAATTAATAATATAAATGGGAGAATTCTTGGCATGTTATTAATAAACTATTTCTTTTGGAATAAAAACAATAGCACAGTAAGCGAACAATAATTAAATAATATTTTTAAGTCTTATGTATTCAGGGAAATATAAGACTTGTGCCGTAGACAAGAACAGGTGGTAATAATTAGATTTTCCATCTGCAGATTGCGAAGTCATCTGCAGGTTAGCTTTCACAAGTATTATAGCCAATATGTGGAAACCTATCAATTTTCAAATTATGCCAAATGGACCTTGACCAAATTCAAAGAGCCATGTAGGACCAATGTTTGATGTTTTATTAAAGCTTAAAACAGATGACCATACCATTTGCACAACAAAATAGGACCTATGAACAGCAAGTGAGCAGCATTTATTTAGTGAGTGGAAGAAGGGATCAGTTAATGACATCAGAGCACCTTTAAATCCCAGATTCTAAGTATCTAATTCCTCCGCAGATGTGACCCATTCAGAGTTAAGAGTGGTGATTTTCTGTTTTTAACTGGAGCCTATTTCAACTTTTTCAGATACCTACAGTTAAGTATTATTATTCTCACATTGTGACTTGGACTGTTTTCTAGTATTATCACTCACCAGTTAGAACTGTGCTATATGCTAGCCTGATAATTAGCATTTTGCTTGGGAGTCTTTATGCCTTAGGGCTGCTTTGGCATAAAAGGGCCTCTACGTTCATCAAAAGAAGCATATCAATGAAACCACCCCCAATGAAATTTTATAAAATTTGTTAAGAAAATAAGATAAAATCCAACTAGGCTTACCCATTAAGCCAGCTTGCCCTTTGGCCCACTTCCTTCTAGTTAGTTGCTACTTACTACCCCATGATAGCATAGCCCTTGTCACAATGTGTCTGGAATTGGTTCCTTCCAGTGGGTTCTTGGTCTCGCTGACTTCAAGAATGAAGCTGCGGACCCTCACGGTGAGTGTTACAGCTCTTAAAGATGGTGTGTCTGGAGTTTGCTCATTAGATGTTCACATGTGTCCAGAGTTTCTTCCTTCCGGTGGGTTTGTGGACTTGCTGATTTCAGGAGTGATGCCGCAGACCTTCGCAGTGAGTGTTACAGCTCTTAAAGGTGGTGTGTCCAGAGTTGTTTGTTCCTCCCAGTGGGTTTGTGTTCTCGCTGACTTCAGGAATGAAGCCGCAGACCCTCGCGGTGAGTCTTACAGCTCATAAAGGTAGTGCGGACCCAAAGAGTGAGCACCAGCAAGATTTAATATGAAGACAGAAAGAACAAAGCTTCCACAGCATGGAAGGGGACCCGAATGGGTTGCCACTGCTGGCGTGGGTGGCCAGCTTTTATTCCCTTATTTGGCCCCACCCACGTCCTGCTGATTGGTCCATTTTACAGAGTGCTGATTGGTGCATTTACAAACCTTTAGCTAGACACAAAGTGCTGATTGGTCCATTTTACAGAGTGCTGATTGGTGCATTTACAAACCTTTAGCTAGACACAAAGTGCTGATTGGTGCATTTTTACAGAGTGCTGATTGGTGCATTTACAAACCTTTAGTTAGACACAGAGTGCTGATTGGTGCATTTACAAATCTTTAGCTAGACAGAAAAGTTCTCCAAGTTCCCACTCAACTCAGAAGTCCAGCTAGCTTCACCTCTCAACAAGATCCTTTGTTCTTCTTCTGTTATATAGATGCAATCTAAGACATCATGAGATGGTAAGCTTTCTGTTTCAACTTCTTATTAAAGTTCTGTGTACTAACAAAACTACAGACAGATGACAGCTAGTCTGGAGGGCCCAGTAAGAAACTGACTCATGGAGAAATGCTGGCCAATTGACAACCTCAAATTTTTTAGCCCCTCACCCTCCACAAATCCCCTTAAAAATCCTTGCCCAGAGCCCTTCAAGGAAACAGATTTGAGGCTTGAGAATTCCTCCCATTTCTTCACTCAGCATTTTGTTATTAATAAGCTCTTTCTCTGCTGCAACCCTGTGTCAGTGTATTGGTCTGTTGCTGTGCAGCAGGCATAGAAAACTGGCAGTCCTGTAACACAGCAGTCCCTAATTGCCATGGAAGGCAATTTTTCCACAGACTGGGGGCAGCAGAGGGGGGATGGTTTCAGGATGAGACTGTTCCGCCTCAGATCATCAGGCATTAGTTAGATTCTCCTAAGGAGTGTGCAACCTAGATCCCTCACATGCGCAGTTCACAATAAGGTTCATGTTCCTATGAGAATCTAAGGTCGCTGCTGATCTGACAGGAGGCAGCGCTCAGGCAGTTATGCTTGTTTGCCTGTCGCTCACCTCCTGCTGTGTGGCCCAGTTCCTAATAGGCCATAGACAGGTACCTGTACATGACCATGGTGGTGGGGGACCCCTGCTGTCATATCAACATCATGTGGCTGCAGCATTCATTAGTGTTGTCTGCTAACTTTAATATAGTGATGCTAACTATTTCACTTTTATAATCATAAAATATGCAGTATTGTAGGCTTTGCCTGCCTTCCCCTTTCTCATGTATTTGGGATAGAAATATTTTGTGGTCTTATATTCAAAGAAAGGAAAGGAAAAAAAAGAAAGGAAGGAAGAGAGGGAAAGAAGGAAGTAAGGGAAGACAGACATTAAAAGAGATAGTAGAAGAGCTGAATTTAGCCCTACCAAAATTCAGAAATTTAATTTCTAACACCCAGCTCTTTGGAATATGACTGTATTTTGAGACAGGATTTTAAAAGAGGTAACTGTGTTAAAAATGAGGCTATTAGGGTGGTCCCTAATCCAATTTGACCAGTGTCCTTATGAGAGGAGATTAGGAAGCTAGGGGAAGAAAACTAATTTTAACTCTACCCTACTGAGTTTTTCTCTGGGACAGACCCCTGTAACAAAAGGCAGACTACCAAGAGAACAGCCAACAGAAGTTTATTGATGTGTATACTTCATAGATACCTGGTAAATGTCCACAGAAATGCATAAATCTCAAAGAGATGGCTTAGAGTTCAGGCTTACATATCATCTTCTGCTGAAGCAAATAAAGAGAATGTTAAGAGGCAAGTAATGGGGAAGTGACTAGGAAAGGCATGGTAAGCAGAGTAAGGTTTTCTATGCAGATTTAAATTGGAGCCTTCTCCATTTATAAAAGTCTCTAGAGATTAGAGTCTTTCTTCTCTTCTTGGTATAGAAGAGAGAGACACTCTTACAAATGGAGATTTCCTTACAAAAGGGTACTTTCTACTCTGCTTTCAGAGCTTCTACTGTGTCTGCAGTTTCTCAAAATAATCACCTCAAAATCATCTTTATGCCAAAGAGGCAGGACTTAAATATCATATTCTCACCTAAAATGTACACAGAAACACCAAGGGCACATGTACATGGAGGAACAAGCTCTTGTGAAGATGCAGCAAGTATGCAGCCCTCTGCAAGCCATGGAGAAAGACCTCATAGTAGACCAATTCTGCCAGCCCTAGATCTTGGACTGCCAGCCTGCAGAACTGGAAGAAAATACATTTCTATTGCTATTTTGTTGTAGCAGCCCTAGCAAACTAATACAGATTTATAAAGGTACTTTGCTCCAGATACCCTTAAAAGAGAGGAAAACAAGTTTTGTAGTTGAAGACGAAAAATTTATTAACACCAAAGAACAAATTTACCTAGAAAATGTTTATTTATGGGAGAATAGAAATGAATTAAAATGACCTCAAATATCAGAATTAGTTTTCTTTTGAAAATTCTCCTTTCAATGTCCAGAGCTTTGAGATTACCTAATCATGAGGAATCTCTTTCTGATGAATTAGAAACTAGATGCTGTCTCTATGGAAAAAACAATAGTAGGGAACCCCTTCTAAATTTCCATTTTGGAAAGCAATAACCTAGTTGGTTACTTAAGGGAACATTTCTTGGAAAACTAAAATATGTATTTTTAAAACAATTTGTTCTAAAATTATCAAAATTATTCTGATATGTATGTCATATAATCGTATTAGTTATTAAATATTATAGAACATTTGTGAATATATAAAACAAGTTAAAATTGAATATAAAGCAAATGTATTGAATTCTTCATATCTTTTACTTGATTAGAATAAAAATGTTGTTTAACTTAAAAATAATCCAACAATCTAATGTAAAAAAATAAACTATGAACTAAACTTGTAATAAATTCTTCACATGGCCAGGCGTGGTGGCTCATGCCTGTGATCCCAGTGCTTGGCAGTCCAAGTACTTTGGGAGGCCAAGGCAGGTAAATCAGTTGAGGTCAGGAGTTCAAGACCAACCTGGGCAACATGGTGAAACCCTGTCTCTACAAAAATACAAAACTGCTACTCGGGAGGCTGAGGCAGGAGAGTCACTTGAACCTGGGAGGTGGAGGGTTGCAGTGAACCGAGATTGTGCCACTGCACTCCAGCTTGGGTGACAGAGCAAGGCTCTGTCTCAAAAAAAAAAAAAAAAATTCACATGAGAAATCTTACATATCTTGCAGGTGCACTAAATTATAATGGAAATTTAATAAGCTACATATATAAGGTATGTATATAAGTTTTTGAAAACATATTTGAAAAGTTCTGACATATCAATATATTTATGAAACATGAAACCAGCACCACAAATCAGGATAATGAACAAACCAAAACATTTCACTCCCCTCCATTTCCTTCCCCAGGCGAACACTCATCCACTCATCTGCTTTCTGTCACTATAAATTAGTTTTCATTTTCTAGAATTTTATATAAATGAAAATACACATTATATATTTGTTTTTTGGCTTGTTTGAATCAGAGTAATTATTTTGAGAGTCATTCTTGTATAAATTAATAGCTCCTTTTGTTGTTGTTGATTAGTATTTCATCATGGGAATATACTACATTTTCTTTATTTAGTAGACATTTGAGCTGCTTTCACATTGGGGCTCTTAAAAATAAAGCATCCATGAATAATTTTATACCATATGTTTACAATTCTCTTAGATAAACAACCAAAAGGAAAATAGCTGAGCCATCTATAAAGTATATGTTTAAATATTTTTTAAATGTAAACTGTTTTCTGAAGCAATTGTAACATTTTACATTTCTTCCTTTCTTGTATCTGCCTTCTCATTAACATTTGACATGGTCCAAACTTTTAATTTTGGTGATTCTCTCAGGGTATGTAGTGATATCAAATTATGGTTTTAATTCTAATTACTAATGATACTGGGTGTCTTTTATATTCTTATTTTCAATCCATACATCTTTGTTAAAGTGTTTGTTTCGTTTTGTTTTTGTTTTTTCTTGAGACAAGCTGGAGTACAGTGGCATGATCCCAGTTCACTGCAACCTCTGCTTCCCAGGCTCAAGCGATTCTCCCATCTCAGCCTCCCAAGTAGGTGGGATTACAGGTGCAAGCCACAAACATCCAGCTAATTTCTGTATTTTTTGTAGAGATGGGGTTTTGCCATGTTGCCCAAGCTGGTCTCGAATTCCTGAGCTCAAAGTGCTAGGATTAGAGGCATGAGCCACCATGCCCAGCCCTTGGCTCATTATGAAGTAGTAATTAATATGTAGTATTTATAAGTGGTATTATGTAGTATTTGTCCTTCTGTAACTGGCTTGTTTCACTTAGCATCATGTCCTCTGGGTTCATCCATGCTGTAGCCAATGACAGAATTTCATTTTTAAAGGCTGAATAATATTTTATTGTATGTATATACTACATTTTTTTCCATTCATCCATTGATGGATATTTAGGTTGCTTCCATGTCTTGGCTATTTTGAATAATGCTACAATGAACACTGTAGTATAAATATTTCTTTGATTTCAATTTCAGAAGGGGAATTACTGAATCATATGGGATTATTGAATCATACGAATGAAAAAATCATATTTTTAATTATTTGCAGAATCTTCATACTGTTTTCCAAAGTGGCTGTTTCAATTTACAGTCCTATCAAGAGTGGACAAGTGTTGCTTTTTTTCTACATCCTCACCAACTCTTGTTATCTTTTGGGTTTTTTGCTAATAGCCATCATAACAGGTGAGAGGTGATATCTCCTGGTGGTTTTGATTTGCATTTCCCTGATGACTAGTGATGTTGAGCACCTTTTCATATACCTTTGGCCATGTGTATGTCTTCCTTACAAGTATGTTTATCAAGATCCTTTGGACATTTATTAATTGGATTATTTGGGGTTTTGCTATTGATTTATAAGAGTTCTGTATGTCCTTTAGATATTAACTCATTATCAGCTATATGGTTTGAAAATATTTTCTCCTATTCTGTAGATTGTCTTTTTGTTTATTGTGTCTTTTGCTGTGCAGAAGCTTTGTAGTTTAATATAGTCCCACTTGTCTATTTTTTGCTTTTGTTTTCTCTGATTTTGATGTTGTATAGAAAAAATCCTTGTGAAGACCAATATAAAGAAGATTTTCCCCAATTTTTTCTTAAGTTTTGCCTATTTATTTATAAGACTATAATTATGAGGAAAGAAGGGGAATGGCTAATGGGTACAAAAATATAGTTAGATAGAATGAATAAGATCTAGTATTTGATGTCATAACAGGGTAACTACAGTCCACAATAATTTAGTGTACATATTAAAAGAATATAATTTATAATTGAGTTGTTTGTAATAAAAAGAAATAATAAATTCTTGAGTTGATGGATACCCCATTTACCCTAATGTGATTATTATGCGTAGTGTACCTATATCAAAATATCTAATGTACCTAATAAAGATATATACCTACTATGTACTCCAAAAAATTAATTTTTTAAAAAAAGAATAGAATTATACAATATATCTGGCTTCTTTTGGTCAATGTTACATCTGTGATAGTCACCTATGTTATTACTTGTAAGAATAATTCATTATTTTTTGACAAAAATTATGTATATTATGTATATTTAAGGTGTAATACCTGATGATTTGTTATGCATGTTCATTGTGAAATAATCACCAAAATCAAGCTAATTAATGTAGTTATCACCTCACATAGTTACCATCTTCTCCATCTTTTCTCCCCCTGTGTGTGTGTGTGAATACTTAAAATCTACCCTCTTGACAAATTTCAAGTATATAATATAGTATTAACTACTTTCAAATTATTGTACGTTAGATTTCTAGTAGCTATTCATCTTATTTAATTGAAATTTTGTACCCCTTGACTAACATAGCCTTATTTTTTCCCTCCCTCAGCCCCTATTACCACTATTCTACTTACTACTTCTATGAGTTTAAGTCCTTTGAATTCCACATGTAAGTAACAGTTCTTTTCAGTAAAGTACTAAGAATCTTAGGTAGAGCAATTAGACATGAAAAAGAAATAAAAGCCATCCAAATTAGATAGAAAGAAGTAACATTGTATCTATCTGCAGATAACATGATCATATACATAGAAAACTCTAAAGATATGACAAAAAATACCTGGTAGAACTAATAAAGGAATTCAATAAAGTTGTAGGATTCAAAGTCAACAATACAAAATAGTCATGTCACAAACAACAAACTATCTGAAGAAAATTAAGAAAACAGTACCATTCATAATAGCAACAAAAAGAAAAATATATTTAGGAATAAACTTAATGAAAGAGATGAAAGAGTTGTACACTGAAAATTATAAAATACTGGTGAAGGAAGTTAGAGAAGACACAGATAAATGGAAAACATCCCAAGCTCACAGATTGAAAGAGTTAATATTGGCAAAATGATAATTCTACTGAAAATGATCTACAGATTTAATGTAACTGCTGTGCCCTATGTTTTTCCCAGAAGTTTTATGGCTTTAGGTCTTACATTTAAGTATTTATTTTGAGTTATTTTGTGTATGGTATGAGGATAAAATTTTATTCTTTTGCATGTGAGTCCAGTTTCTCATACCACTTTTTGAAGAAACTATGCATTCCCTATTGTGTGCTCTTGGCACCCTTGTCAAAGTTTCATTGATCATATATGAATAGGCTTATTTCAGAACTATTTACTCTGCTTCCATTTATCTATATGTCTGTTTTTATGCCAGTACCATACTGCTTTGATTATTGTTGCTTTGTACTATCTTTTGAAATCAGGAAGTGTGGCACTTCCCATTTTGCTTTTTTATTCAAAATTGCTTTGGCAATTCAGGGTCTTGGATTCCATATGAATTTTATGATGTTTTTGCCTATTTCTGTAAAAAAAAATGGCATTCAGATTTTGATAGGGATTGCATTGAGTATGTAATCACGTAGGGTAGTATGGACGTTTAAAAAAAACGTCCATTCTTCCAATCCGTGAGCAAGGAATATTTTTCCACTTATTTGTGTTTGCTTTAATTTGTTTCATCAGTGTTTAATAGTCCACTGTAAACATTTTTTTATTTGGTTAAGTTTACTCCTAAGTACTTTTTATGCTACTGTTATAACTTTAGAAACATTGCAGACAATAGTACTATATCCATATTTGTTTGGTGAAAATAAGTCAAGAAATCTCTGCTGTTTATTTATATGATGGGGATAAGTGAGGCAACCTCTGCTCTCTGTTCTTTAATTTGGCATCTTCATTTTCACTGGTGATAGTTACTTGAATTGCTGAGAATGTAATCAAATATAAATTAATCAGCCTCTTAAAGTACATGTCTAACCAATGAGACTACCTTGCACTAATTAGAGCCATAAGAAATCTCTAGTTCACCTTTCCTCCAACTGCTTTGGGGTTCACAGATTAGGGAGATGTTAGAATATTCTCTCACAGACTTCCATCACAGCCCTCTCCAATCAGTGTATAATTGGCCAGTTTTCTAGGAGTGCCAGTGAAAATGAACAACAAGTTTACTAACATTTAGGCTTTTTTATGATCAAAAATTACCTTTTGGAACTGTTAAATTTTGCTGATCAATATATAAAGGAACCTGAGATATGCTATGGCTCCAACTTTCTTAAACTAAAGCCTCAAATGCAAACATCTATAGGAAGCTACCTAATTATGCAGTCCAGATCCCTTCAGGTTTCTATCTTTGTTGTGATTTTAGATGGACTAGTATATTTATGCTTTTCTATTGATATCTCAAATTTCCTGTGATGGTTTCTCTGTAGGATAACAGAGATAATTGGAAAAGTAGATATGCTATCAGGAAGAAAAAAATGGTGCTGTTGAATACAATTGTGCTGGACATACAACTTAGCCTATTCCTTGCCATCCCCAGGGAGTGACAGATTTCATAGCTAGGAAGAAAAAAATAACCTTTAACATCAGGAGTGCAGAAAGAAACCTGAAAGCAAAGTGGACTGGCTTTAAAATATTCTGGTTCAGCAGGTAAAGCACTCACTTAAGAATCACATTTTATGACCCATAAGGATGTTTAGGTCCATATTTTATTTAGAACATGGAGTATTTCTTTTAAATGCTTCTGTACTACAATGATGAGAAATTTAGACTCCTATTTGTCTTTTTGTTAGAAATAGCTAGACATTAGTTAACTGATTACAAAACCACAATTAATGACAAAGATACATTTAGATCTTTTTTATTTCAATAAATAATGCAGAAAAATAATGTCACCTAAATATAGCTATAATATAGTTTTAATCTCTCAATTATATAAACTGTTTTTCGTAAGAGAAAAATGTTGAGGTTAACAACTAATACCCTTTATGGGACTTGGCTTTTGTTAAAACAATATTTGTGTTTTGTTCTGCTTTGTTTAAAAAAGCACACACACCACAAAATAAATCAAGACACAGAAACAAACCCACAAAAGAGAGAAAAAAACACAAGATTTTACTTTATCTCTGGAATTCTAGATAAGTCTCAGGAATTCAAGCATAAGGACATGGATGGATTACAGTGAAACAGAATCCCCATCACAATAGCGCTCAGGGAATTGAGAGTGGAGCAGAAGTTGTTCTTTACAGGCACTTTGCAATTTGTTAGTTCTTTTTAGATATATAGGCTTTCTATCAGACTTTTATGAGCTTTTCCTTATGCATAAAAACTTGGCAAACAGTTTCTGTGTGTGTTGGAGGGGGTGAGTACATTTCAATAAGTTTCGAAAGCAAAAAAAAAATTCTACTAATAATACAATAACAAAGTTTAATATGAATCAGCATCATGAAAAAGTATCAGCTCATTTACTGGGTCTGTTAACTTCAATTATTGATGACAGAACCATGACTCAAATGATGACAAAGTAAGTATCCAAGTTCAGAGTGAGACAGACTACTAAAAGAACAGCTATCCTATAGCTAATAAAAGGAACGATGAAAGACATGTGGACTATATATTCACTACTTGATATGAGAACAAGACAACTTGTGTAAACCTTTCAGTGACTAAGAGCATGTCCTCTTGGCCATGAGTAGAACTGGTCTGCCAGGTGTAAACAAAGGCAGAGTCTACATATGGGGATTAGAATGTTACGGGAGAAAAGAGCCAAATCATCCTTGATGTCTATTAACACAAAACTATCTTGATTATTTTACCTAAAATATATAACAATCTATTATGGTTAGCAGAATAATATGTTTACAGAATAAGAAGAAGTATAAATTCATTATACTATAGTACAATAGGAAGGAATTATAATCTAGAGACTATTAGTGTCACCAGTGGGATTCTCCAGAAGCAGGGGCTGAAATGGAGTTTGGAGTGAAAGATGAGTTTAGGGATCAACCTCTATGAAAGGAAGAGGAAGAAAGTAGCATTGGGCACAGGAAAATGCTGAAATACAATTTATGTGTCACCAAGCTTTGGCCAACTCAGCTCCAGTTCTAGAGCAAATATTGCTATCAAAGCATCCTATGACAGGCTGAAGTGGCTGGGCCTTATACCCTGTCTTAATCAAGGGATGTAGGCTGCCCAGAAAGTGTGTAGTGATTGCCAAAGGCTGCCTCCTGAGTGCACTGCCTGAATCCAAGCAGGAGATTTTATTTTGAAAAAGGATCTGGGCAGTTTAGTCCTGCATCTGCCACATCAGGCCTAGAAATTCCCCCAAAGGAATCCTGCACTCTAATATCTAGGTCTTAATATTACAAAAATAATTTATACTTATTTTTCCTTCTTAATAAAAAAATGAGAAAACTATATTTAATATGATTCCCCCCAAGATGATCACAAATGAAATGTACCAAACAAGCCATATAAAATTGAACTCACATATAAAAAAAAAATCTATAAATTCCAAAGAATACTTAAGATGTTGAACACTGAAAATATAGTACAAGTGAAATTGTTAAAGGAACAAAATATAATTTGGATGTCTTACTAAATATTAATTGGTATGGTGAAATATCTATACAAGTAACAATGAAAAGTGCTTTTAATGTCACAGAATTTTCTGTTTCTAACTCTACAGCCATAGAAACATAGATGATACAGTGATTACTAATACATGTCCCTTGCCATGATCAACAGTTCATAGGCTAATGCAGTAAAGAGACACATTAGCAAATAATGACAATAATATGCAATAACTGCATCTGGAAACACGGGTGCTAAGGAATCATCTAGCCTAGGTCTGGGTTAGGGCAGTGTGCAGACATCATGAAAAACCTAACAAGAAAGGTTCTCCCAGCTCTTAGAATTTCCACTCACAGTCATCTACCACCAGGCAAAGAGCACAGGGTTTATCTTAAAGAAATGCAGAAAATTGTCTGAAGAAAAGTAAGGCTTCCAATACTAGCACCCCAACATAAAGCTCTACTTATTCTGGCATTTAGGAACCCATATTTCGTCAACCTCAAAGCAATGCCTGATGGTTCTCACACCCCATTCAAGCCACATACAGAGTTCACAGTCAAAATTCCACCTCAAGGAAAACAAACAAACCTAATATGAATACTATATACAAAGTCTATGTGTGTGTGTGAGTGTGGATGTGTATACTCAATCTCTCATGCACACACACACAAACACATATATATATACACACACACACACCTATACACACACACACACACAGAGATCCCTACCCTCCTAAACTTCTTTCTTTTTTAAATATAAATGAAGAAGGAAGGGTCATTAATATGTGAGGAGAACCAAAAGCATTCGATACAGTGATAAACAAAGATAGACAAATGAAAACTCACCACAAGGTAAAGAGAGAGAGAAAGAGAGATAAAGAATATAGTATAACTAATATTCTTCAGAGAGGTTTGAGAAAATATTACTTCCATATATCAAGAATAGGATGCTAGGAAGAGGGAATAATTATATAGTAAGAAAGAATCCAAAGACAGTAAAAGTATAATACCTAAAATTTAAAATGTCAGAAGGGGCTAGAATAAAAGTCAAGGAAATCTCCCAGAGCATACATGAAAAAGCGAAGATAGGAAATATGAGAAAAATACATAAAGGATTAATCCAGGGAGTTCAACAATTTATCTTATAGGAGTTCCAAAAAGAGAAAAATGGACAGAAGAAAATAAAGGAATAATAAATGATTATTTTCCAGCACTAAAGAAAGACAAGGCTTTAAACTAAAATGGACCAAAAAGAACAAACCTTGATACAAGCTCATAAAATTTCAAATAACACTAAGAACAAAGAATAAAGAAAATATGTTAATAACTTCTTTTGTATATATATATTTATTATACTTTAAGTTCTAGGGTACATGTGCACAACGTGCAGGTTTGTTACATATGTATACATGCGCCATGTTGGTGTGCTGCACCCATTAACTCATCATTTACATTAGGTATATCTCATAATGCTATCCCTCCCCCCTCCCCGCACCCCACAACAGGCCCCCGTGCATGATGTTCCCCTTCCTGTGTCCAAGTGTTCTCATTGTTCAATTCCCACCTAGACTGAGAACATGCGGTGTTTGGTTTTTTATCCTTGCGATAGTTTGCTGTATGAAAGAATGAGAATAAGACTGATATCCACTGTCTCATCAAAAATAGTATGTCAAGAAAAATGGAGAAATTAGCTATAAAATACAGCAGAAATTTAAAATTCAATATTTAGAAATTGTATCAATCAACTGTAAAAGCATTTTTCGATGTACAAAGGCTCAAAAAGTTAATTTTTCATACACCTCTTAGAAGTTCCTTATGAAGTATGGACATTACGGCTGCAATTGAAGTATGGGTTAAGGATCAACAGAAATAAACCACAAACATAGACC
The DNA here is from genome assembly GCF_009828535.3 of Hylobates moloch. Classification (NCBI taxonomy): domain Eukaryota; kingdom Metazoa; phylum Chordata; class Mammalia; order Primates; family Hylobatidae; genus Hylobates; species Hylobates moloch. Next base: position 56,215,944 of record NW_026652276.1, on the reverse strand, counting down.
TGCTGTAAATTTATCATTTCTGTGGAAAAGGAAACAATTTAACAGAAGTGTCCACACAGAGCAGATGTAGCATGTATCTTTGTGTGGCGTCTGAACCTTTATCCCTGTGGGGCACAGGGCTACTGGTGAAACTCAGAATTCCTGCTAAGCTACTGTTCTTTTATACTATGATTTCATTTTCATACCAGAACTTAACCTCGCCATCCATTGCACTTCTACTCAAAGAGGTCTTTAGAAAGATGATGCTTTCCCAGATTTTGAACCAAACTTAGTATAATAATTTTTTTTTCCTCAGAGACAAGCCGAGTAGGTGCCCAGGTATCCCTGAAAAATATTACTGCACAACTTCCCAGAGTCTCAGGAAACCTGTCTTCTCATCATGTCACAGCCAAACAAAACAGAAGTAGTAAAAGACCAAAGACATAAAATAGGGGAAGCAGTGAATCTAATCAAGGAAAGCAGTGAAGGTGAAGTTCCAGGACAGCATGTGTGCAGGGGCTGAAAAGGCACCAGGTCCAGTTCTGAACAGAAAAATGCAGAGCCATGGAGAGTCCCAGGAGAAAGAGAATTCTATACATGTTTATCCACTTTCTTTTTTTTTTTTTTTTTTTTTTTTTTTTTTTAGTTGTCTGTTGAGGGTAGATGTAGGTGAATTGAGACATTTTTTGTTTTCGGAGTCTGGCTCTGTCACCCAGGCTGGAGTGCGGTGGCGTGATCTCGGCTCACTGCAAGCTCCGCCTCCCGGGTTCACGCCATTCTCCTGCCTCAGCCTCTCCGAGTAGCTGGGACTACAGGCGCCCGCCACCACGCCCGGCTAATTTTTTTGTATTTTTAGTAGAGACGGGGTTTCACCGTGGTCTCGATCTCCTGACCTCGTGATCCGCCCGCCTCGGCCTCCCAAAGTGCTGGGATTACCAGCGTGAGCCACCGCGCCCGGCCTGGATTTCTTATTAAGGAACAAGAGTTTGGACTTTGGACTCTTATTATTTCTTCTATTTTGTTATTTAGAATTAAGCATTATTGCTATTTTTGGTGTTTTACTCCATCTAAACAGTAAAAAGATTGCATGCTCAAAATGATATAACTCAAGAAGACTTTACTCAAAAGGGACAAATTATAAAAGTGTGATGGGGTAAAAAAAAAAAAAAAAAAAAATCCACAAGAGACAATAGAGACCTGGAACTAGCAGTAGCAGAGCTTGGCCCAGGAGATGATGGTGGAAGAGGTTATCAAACTCAGGAAGAGGAGAAATGCGTGCAGAACAGGATGCTGGGAAAGGAACAGTAATCTTTATTTAAGGTATATGACTGACCTAAGGGAAAGAGTCAGGAGAATAAATGCTAAACTTCACTATTGCCCTTCTCTATTTCCTGCTGAAACTCACTACAGCCAAACCCAACTGGAAGCCAGTAGCCAGGGAAGTACAAGTGACAGTCAGTCTCCCCAGGAAAGAGCAGGGTGGGGTTTGTCTAGAAAGGAAATATTTGGCCCAAATGTCATCCTACATTTCTCATATTTTCAACGGGTGCTATGTCCTGTGTTCCTCTTATCTGAAAATGTTTCTTTTTGTAATTTATATGTAGAATTTTAGTAAGTAGGTTTAAATGTAATCCATTGATTCTAGACAGGAGGAAACGCTCAAGAGGCATCTTTGGTGCCAAGGTAAACAGCTAAAGCTCAAATCTTTCATTGGCTATGGCTAGTAGTTTCAAATTACAAGGAACCAAAAACCTCTGAACTGTACAGGAAGAGATGTCTTTGAGTGCAAACATTTCTGAATTCAAAGTACACAACTTAGAGGTAAGCTGACTTTATGTTGGAAACACCTGTAGTTGTCTTGGTAATGGAAGGCTGATGCAACTGGGAGAGGAGTATGAAATGTTGCAGTTAGTTAAGAGGGAGGCTGGAGTTCAAGGATTTCTGGTTATTATTTCTCTCCTTTTGTTTGTATGCCTTGGTTAAAATGAGCTATGCGTGAGACATCCATAACTAAGCCCCTTCAGTTTTTTGCAAACAAAATAAATGATATCACCACTGGCTTCAAAGCATATAAAAACAATACCAGGGTTCATGTTATATATGTTGCCACAGGAGCACAGGACTCACTGAAAAGGAATCTGGGTGCTGGCTACAAGTTCATTCCAAAATTGCCATGAAAATACTGATAGTTGTATTTGCTACTGTTTTTCTTAGTTGCTTTAAACATATGATTATCCTTAACTGATAGGTTATGTAAAGTGGGTGCAAAGTGGGTCATTTGTGACTTTAAAAGATTGCAAAATTAAGCAAGATAATTATCAATGACCTGACAACTTCATATTACACACAGAAACCTGAACTTCATTAAGCAGAAATGGATTTATGCCCAGGGAGTCTTGCTACTTTTGTTCTGCTTGACTGTTCACTACCTACCCTTTGCAATGGTGTAAACTACTCATTAATTTTGTATATTTGGTTAGTGACAGTTTCCATTCTCAAAATCCTTGTGATGAATTACACGACACAGTGGAAACAACTATAGAACAAAACAAAAACACCACATGTGGTCTGCTAACCAGTCTCCTGTCAAACAAAATTGGATGCTGCGTTCCCATGGTTTCCTTTGAGTAGTAAAAGAGAAAATGAATGCTCAGAAGCACCATTTCTGTAAATTGCTGAAAAATCTTCATATTAGTGTAGCCTAGAAAATATTTCAGTGGCAAAAAAGCTACAAGGAAACCAAGTTATACTTTTTTTTTTTTTTGGCTAACACAAAGAAATACATTCTTTACAAGAAAATGGAGCAGAAATAATAACAATAGGTCCATTATTCTCATTCAGTAATAAATCCCATTTAGGGAGAAGGTATTTTAATGAGCAAATGCTTTATTCTACCTTGTTGTTAAATAAGAATTTTTAAATATCACATATACTGAGTAGAGAGCTAGAGTGCGTATCAAACAAAAAGAACAGGACCTGGCCCTTTGAGAGTTAACCTCCTGAAATTAATGCATAATGGATGAAATTAATCATCTTCAGGAGCCTCCTAACAAGAAGGGATGTTGCCTAGGACAAAGCAGGAAGACTAAAGCCTACAAATCTAATCATGTCCATTAGAATTTGAAAGACAACTTTTGTTTAATTAATGGGAGAAAGATACCTAAAAGAAAAAGTAAAAAGATCACTTGTGACTAGGTGGATTCTACATAAGACCTTACAAAAGTGGGTTCTGGAAATAGGAATTTGTCAGGGTTTATCCCAGATTCTCTTTTTTTTTTTTTTTTTGGTTACTGAGATGGAATCTCTCACTGTCGCCTACCCTGGAGTGCAGTGGCATGATCTTGGCTCACTGCAACCTCCACTTCCCAGGTTCAAGCAATTCTCCTACCTCAGCTTCCTGAATAGCTGGGACTGTAGGCATGCACCACCACATCCGGCTAATTTTTGTATTTTTAATAGAGACAAGGTTTCACCATGTTGGCCAGGCTGGTCTCGAACTCCTAAGCTCAGGTGATCTGTCTGCCTCAGCCTCCCAAAGTGCTGGGATTACAGGTGTGAGCCACCATATCTGGTCCTATCCCAGATTCTCTAAAACAGTAACAGCCTATATCTGGAAGGCTGAGAATCAGGTGACTGCTTAGAGAGGCCTTGATCATCCTGCTTTGCCACAGTCTATAGAATACATTACAAAACTACCTTCTAATTAAATTGAGCTTCCCATGTTCCCATAGGCAGGGAAGGAAATACTCTGATAGGTAGCAATATCCCAATTATAAAAGTAAACACATAATTTCAAGATCCATGCCAGTTACTCATCGGTCCTCAACCAATAAGTCAACTTTGGGAACACTCACAAAACTATTTTTCTAGGTACAAAAGCCAGTGACCAGAACTTGAACCACTGTTTCTTCAACTGGACACTGTGAGTAGCCACCGTTCTATCTTCTCTGATGTTGTTGTATCAATTCTTTAACACTTACACCACATTTACCACACATTTTTAATTTCTTTATTTATAAGTCTATTACTCTTTTTACTCTAACAATAATACAACTTAATAGCAAAAAACTGAAAAGCACAAAAAAAGATTTTTAAATGATCTGATACCTCACTATCAACATTGTGGTGTTATTACCTATAGTCTTTGTAAATTTTATTTCAGTTCTTGCATTTACATTGTGATATAAAATGTGCTTAAAGAAAAAAGTGCATAAAGCATACGCCTTGAGTTCTACTCCAAGATCTTGAACAATCAACTTTCTCTGCCATAGCTATAAATCACAATCAGGATTTATCTTCATCTTCACTAAATCCCTAACTGTTTTCCAAATTAGTGACATTTTCAACCAAAGTTGGTATTGTAATTTTTGCCAATCAAGTCGATGTGTAATAAATATTCATGTGGTTTTAAAGTTCATTACATAACTGTGTATGTAGTTAGAGGGAGCCTAGGCCACACAAGACTGTTCCTACTTCTGACATCAACAAAAGTTTGGAGGTTCCCCAAACCACCCTCAGGTTCAACAATTCTTTAGAAGGACTCACAGAACTCACTGAAAGCTGTTCTACTAGTATGGCTTATTACAGAGGAAGGATACAGATTAAGATCATCTAAGGGAGGAAGCACATAGGACAGAAAATCCATGGAAAAAAGAATCAAACACAGAGCTTCTGCTCTCCTCTCCCCATGGAGTCAAGACAGTGTCACCGTCCTGGCATAGATGTGTGACAATACACACAGAATACTGCCAACTAAGGAAGCTCACCTGAGCCTGGGTGTCTAGTGTATATAACGGAGCTCCATCATGTAGAAGTGATGGACTTCTCATTTCCAGATTCTCCAAAGGTTGAGCTTCAAAGCCCTCACTCTAAGTCATATATTTACCATCTGGCTTGGCCCAGGATTCTCACCCTAAATCATACTGTTACTATTTGGTGTGCCCAGCTCACTGTAAATTACATTGTCAAACTATCCAATGTGACACAAGGTCCCCAGCCAAAGACACTCCTCTCAGGTATGACATTTCAGGAGCTTAGAGATTACCTCCCAGAAGCTGAGGGCAAAGGCTAGGCTTCATTTGAGGCAAAATTAAATTCTTTACTACACCCCTGATCACTACCAAAGTTGAGTATCTTTTCATATATTTATTAAACATTTGATTTTCCTTTTTCTGTGTAATATCAATTCTTGCACACAATTTTTCAATTAGGTAAACTGTCAATATTTTTAATTCTCATGACAATATTCTCTCTGTTATCTTCTAAAACTTTCATAGTTTTCCTTTTTACATTTAGGTTATTAATAACCTTGCAATTGATTTTTTCTATCTGATGTGAGTTACGGATCCAATTTTCCCCCACATAGATAACTCATTGTGGCAGAATCATATATTACTTTTACAGACAGATGTAGTACAATGTCTGATATGAGTGTCTTTTCTGTAATTCTTTCCTTGGTACATATGTTTTCCTTTTTTTTTCTGTCGCCCAGGCTGGAGTGCAGTGGTGCCATCTTGGCTCACTGCAAACCCCGCCTCCTGGCTTCACACCATTCTTCGGCCTCAGCCTCCCGAGTAGCTGGGACTACAGGCATGCACCACCATGCCTGGCTAATTTTTTGTATTTTCACTAGAGACGGGGTTTCACCGTGTTAGCCAGGATGGTCTTGATCTCCTGACCTCGTGATCCATCCATCTCGGCCTCCCAAAGTGCTGGAATTACAGGCGTGAGCCATCACTCCCGGCCATATATTTGTCTATTCTTGTGCCAATATCATAGCATTTTGACTAAAACTCTAGCTTTATAATGACTATTCATATCTAGTAGGGAAAATTTACCACACTGTTTTCTAATTCAAGAATGTCTCTCTGCATTTGTATTTAAACTTTAGAATCAGCTTACTAATACCACCTTCCCTTCCCCTTGCTCCCCCCAAAAAATTGAGATTTTTATTGGAACTTCTTTGATACAAGTGAAGTGAAATAGTTAACTCTACAAGATAGTATTCTTCTCTCCATGGATAACATTTCCACAGGTCCATTTACAATATTATTTGCATTTTGGGTAGATCGTTTATATTAGATTTTTAAAGTCTTCTGTTTCCTTTTAACCTCACAGGTATTGTCATATTGATTTATAGAGTTCATCTTTCTTTAGACTTATCCACATATTTACCATTTTATTTGCTTTTCATTCTTCTGGAAGCTCAGAATTTCTCTCAAGTACCATTCGACTTCTGTCATATATATGTGTGTATGCATACATATATATGTATATATACTTTGGAATTTTGATTAGTGACAGTCTATTGGTAACAAACTCTGTGTTGGTATTTATGAAAAATGTATTTTGCCCTCATTCTGAAAATATATTTTTTCTTGGTATGTAATTCTAGGTTGGAAAATATTTTCATGCAGCATATAAAAGATTTTTAAAAGATCTTGTTTTGTTAAAAATTAGAAGCACAAAGATGAAAACAGAATTTTTAAAACTGCTTCAAATCAAACTGTCCAGAGATGATATTATTAATATTTTTGTGTATATCTGCCCAATCTTTTCAGGCATATACATGCAATTCATTTATAAAAGGTAGATCTTAGTGTTTACAACTTGAATTTTTTAAACTTGACAACTACTGTTAAGTTATATATTTTATTATTCTTTGCATAGTGTAATTTTTAGGAGTTGGGTTTGGGCCTGGTGCGGTGGCTCACACCTGTAATCCTAACACTTTAGAGGCTGAGGGGGGCAGATCTCTTGAACTTAGGAGTTTGAGACTAGTCTGAGCAACATGGTGAAGCCCATCTCTACAAAAAATATAAAAATTATCTGGGCATGGTGGCATGTATCTGTAGTTCTAGCTACCTGGGAAGCTGAGGCAGGTGGATCACTTAAGCCCAGGAGGTTGAGGCTACAGTGAGCTCTGTTTGCACCACTGCACTTCCACAGCCTGGGTGACAAAGTGAGACCCTGCCTCGAGGAAAAAAAAAAAAAAGAAGAATCTAGGGTTTGAAGTCAGCCACCTAAGTTCAAATTCGGATTCAACTCCACACTAATTGTTTAACCTTGAGCACATTACTTAGCCGCTGTCCCTAAATTTCATGTGTAATCCAGCTGAGCCTTCTGTTGTCTAGTGCTACAACTCAACTCAATGCATATACTCCAGGACAAGCTAAAATCACTTTTCCACATTATAAGACTGCTTCTTTATCCCGAAACAACTCACACTAGTACAACACAAACACTAAATAAATCTTAAAAGCTGGCTTCACTGCATTATTTCATTTTCTTAACCTCTTTAATTTGCTTTCTCCTTTGGCTCAATGCTAAGCTCCTGTTCACATGCCTAACCATCATCATAAATCTCACAAGTGATCATCAGTATTTTCCCATTCTCCTCTTCATTCCAGAGCCACAGATTATTTTATTCCTCTTACAGTTGAATGGTGTTATGTAACTCATGCTGGCTAATGAACTGAGTCATGAGAGGTATTTCTAGTTTAAAGCACATAAAAAGCCAGTTGTAATTCTCAATATTCCCTTACTCTGACAGAATGTACTATAACCCTATTCCCCCATCTATTAAAATGCAGTACTATGAAAAAGGAGCAGCTTGGAATTCTTTGCCACCACTTGGAAGAGGCTCTCCTGGATATTCCAGGATCTTTTGAAGACCAAATAATGTTAATAATAAATAGGTAAGTGAAATGTCAGCTTCTAGCAACCTTCTGACATATTTCTGAATATTGTTCTGCTATTTAAAAATCTTTTCCTTTGCGAATATTGGTTGGTGGTAGAGAACAAAGCTCAAAATTAAAATACATTAAAAACTACTTGAGTTCTAAAATGTCACGAGAAAATCAAATCCAGTGAACATTTCTATAGAAAAGATATTTTATCACTTTTAAAGAGAATATTTTATAATAAATTATCAGTAAATTTGAGATTATAATTATGTTGATTCAGTGTTAAAATTTTCTATTTATTTATGTTCAGTATTTTGATTTATAAAATTTATGAACAATTTATCATTGTAATTATTATCAAGAAATAAATCCTTTACTAATTTTAAAATTTGTTTTACTTTAAAAAAGGATTACATTTTCTAATTCTCACAAAGGTTCCATGTGGTATAGAGCAAGCCTTATGTGTACCAATCCCTTGAAGTTCTTATTATAGTTATAAATTTATATTTGTGTAACTTCTCCTTAATGCATATCTTCCCCACCAGACTGTGATCTCTAAGAAAGCAGGGATCTTTGCTCATTTGAATGTATCATCCCACCAACAAATGTTATATAGATGTATGCCGGGTGTGTAGTAGGAGTTAAATAAAAATTATTTTCTGAACTCCTAAAGGAATAATGACATTAGACATTCAAATCTATTCAAATCATGTAACTAACTACAACCATTCTAAATTTATGCTCACCAAGCAACATTCTAAAGGTTAATTTCCCATCTTTAAGGCACTGCAGGACAGTGCATCTAATCCATTGATTGTTTAATTTTGATTGTTAATATTTCAAGAACAATTCTGGCTGCTTTTTAAAATATCTGTAGCTTGTGAAGATTTCAACATGACTCATCATATGTGAGTTTCCAATTCTTTGACATTATTACAAGGTTGTAAGTCTACAAGGTTAACACCAGAGACTTGAGACTATGGCAAATTCAACATGTGATGCCAATCTTATAAAACTTATCCAAGGCCACCCAGCTAGTCTTCTGCAATCATCCTCTTCATTGGTGACTTTTCTGGGTGGTATGTACCTTTCTGTTTAAACTTCTACATATAATCCTTCCTCCAATTAATCAAGAAATGTTCTTCCTACATTTTTTTAATGCTTAAGAAATTTGGGATATTGGTAATCATTACATCAAATCTTTGATCAAATAGTGAATTCAACCTGGAAGCAGAGATGGATCAGCTCTCCTTGAGAGAGGCATATTGTCACATGCCAAGCCATTTCTCTTATTCAGGGGAGCTAGAACCTACATTCTGGTTAGTCCCAAAATTTTAAACTGAAATTAAAATATTTTCACCACTAATTCTATAGATACATATTTACACATAGCTTTTACTCTAGAAATTCAGTTTTTTTAATCACATGTTCTTTTACATAATTCTCTTTGCATATAAATATATCTGTTTCCTCTTGGATCATTGTGGCTTTTAAAAACATTATGATCTTCCTAATATTTAGTTCAATAAACAAAAATTGTTTTATTTAGATCAGTAAATTAGCTAATGATCTCCTGAAAATCAAAACTAATCAAACAAATTGACTTCTTACAACTCTGATTATAGATGGCAAACAAAGATGATTAAAAACAAATTAGGATAAAATCCACAATTTTAAATTTAGCTGTTTTAGCCTATCTTTACTAATTTCTCCCCTAGGACCTTGTGTCTTAAAGCATTCTTTTCTCACTTTTTTTTTCATATAAATCTTCTTAACTTACCTGGCTTCAATTGGTATTTATGCATTAAAATTTGAATATTTCTAACTCAATTTAAACTTATCCAAAGTTTTTCCTATGGTATAACCACAAACCTCAGGACATCTCTGTAGAACAAATCATGCCCAACTCATTCTTCCTCCTCTATCTTTTTAATTTTCTTCATGTAGGAATTTTCACTGTGCCCAAAAAGAGGGTCCTCAAAAAAGAATTTCCTGAACTTACATATACTCAAAAGACATAGGCATCCTATCATATGTCCTCATACCATATGTCTTTTCCTCCTAATCCTGACCTCAGTTTTGATTTTATATGTGTTTATATAATTGTTTCAGTAATCTTTGACTTTCCTCCAGAATCTAAGCTCCTTGAAGGTAGAAACCATGTTTGTTTTTGCTCACCCTTACATTCCCATTGTATCTAGGACATGATAGGTAAGAGAAGAAGCAAGAACTGTGAATGATCTGAATTTGCTATATTTACCAACTATTTAACCTGACAAAAAAGCTTAAACTTAATTATGTATTGAGTGAAAGAGCAAATTTAACATACTATTAAGTATTTGTTCAATATCTGTATAACTCAAAAGACATGTGAGAGCAGAGTCTCTTTGTCTCATGTACTCTTGTATCTCTACTCCTACCACAGTGTCGGGCACATTAGTAGCTTTCAATAAAATATATGTTAGATCAATAAATGAGTAAATAGATTCCTGATATAAAATTAAAAATCAGTGTCTTCATTTCCTTCCTGCATTGACTCTAATTTATTCTTTGGTACCGGGATAGGGGTGGTGATAGAGTTTTAAATAACACATCTGTAAGGTTCTTTTTTCCTATATGACAGTTGACCTCAAGTTCTGCCTCTGTTTTTTCTACACAAGCTCTATTATCTATAGTTTCTCTATATGTTTCTCAAGAGAAGGAGTAATTCTCAATTACTTTACACACTAGTTGTTACCTTATGACCATTTTGTTTTGTTTTAAAATACACCACTAAGCATTGACTGCAGTATTTGAAGTATTTATGAACTGTAGCTCTTGGGGAGAAACACATAAGAAAGTATTTATTAGAAGGCTGATCCAAAATACATAAAAGTAAAACAAACTGCAGCAATAAATGTTTACTGTGAGAGAAGATTTGAGTCTTGAGGGAAAAAGGAAGAAAACAAAGTCTAAGAAAACTATATAGCTTTATAAACAATGGGAAAATGAAATACAAAGGGAGTGATCAGATATTAATTAGGTCTGCCATGGGGATGGACATTCTGGGGCTGGAGGAGAATGACCTCTGTTTTATGGTACTCCAGAGGCTGAGCTCTGTCCAATGAGTAAAATTTAAAATAAAGATATTATAGCTTAATATTTAGATAAAACTTAATATTAACCAATGCTTTTTATCAGTAGAAAAAGTTGCCTCTGAGGAAATAAAATAACTATTAATTTTATTTTGAAGTCTTTCATGATCTTCCAGTTAGAATAAGGCATTCATCTTCTCTGTATCCCCTGGGAGCTTATTTATACCTTGATTATTGTATTGTCACTGTGTGATGGATTGTATAAAATCTATTCTAAGGATAGAGACCCTTGGCATTTTAAATCTTGGTGTTCCCGCTGACTAACACATTGCTTGACACAAGACAGGCTTTCTTTTATTCTTTGTTGAATAAATGGGTGAATGAATGCTTTAAAAACTATTCATGTATTTGAAAGAAGGCACCAGGCAAATCAGCTCTCAGGTTTTTTTTTTTTTACAACTCCAAGAAGGCAAGCATCCATAAAGCTATGATTAGTTTTCAAAGTTACAAATAGCTTAGATAGGACCGATGGCAATTAGTCTTTTCAGATACTGCCCACAAATATGGAAGTATCCATAATACAATTCTATCTGAAAAACAATTTAGGAGTATAAAAAAAGTTAGTCATGGCCAGTGTATTTGCTATATCAGGATTTATCAGGATTATAAATTTTTATGTAAAAAGTTTGGGGTACAAAATCATGAAACATTCCTTCCTCTCATAGAAAATTCCATAAGAAAGCATAATGATTTGAATATATTTAAATATAGCCAATATCTTTGATTTTCTCACTTAGAAATTATATATACAGTTGACCCTTGAACAACATGAGGGTTAAGGGCACCAATTGCTTGCATAATCAAAAAAACTGCACATAAATTTTGACTCCCAAAAAACTTAACCACTAATAGCCTACTTTTGACCAAAAGTCTTACTAATAGCAAAAACAGTCAGTTAAAACATATTTTATGTTATGTGTGTTATATAGTGTATCCTTACAATAAAGTAAGCTAGAGAAAATAAAATGTTAAGAAAATTATAAGGAAGAGAAAACATATTTACTATTCATTAAGTGGAAGCAAATCATCATAAGGGTTTTCATCCTCATCCTCATCATCTCCATGTTGAGTAAGCTGAGAAGGAGGAAGAATAGGAATGGTTGTTCTTGATATTTCAGGGGTGGCAGAGGCAGAAGAATATTTGCGTGCACATGAACCCACAGAGTTCAAACCCATTTTGGTCAAGGGTCAACTTTATACACATATGTAAGTCTGCAAATACATAAAGTTCTGGATATACATGTATATACGTGTGTGTGTATATATATACACACACTATATATGTGTGTGTATATATATATACACACTATATATGTGTGTGATATAGATATCACTATATATGTACACTATATAGTGTGTATATCAGAAATAGAATTGAGAAAATTTTATGATAAATATGTCAAATTTGAGAAACTATAATTTCAAACCCACTACGCACATATATATGCATTTGTTTTTTTAAAACAATGCCTCATCTTACAGAAAACTAGCTAAAATTTTCTAGGCAGAGACTCATGTACTGGCATTTTAAATAATAACATGGCTGGAGAATCCTTCAAGACCTAGACCTTGTCTACCTCTCTGATTTCCTCTTCTGCCACACTACTTCCATCTCTCTACACTCTATCCACACTGGCCTTTTCATTACTTAAACATGCCAATGTCATGTATCTCTCTGTTACTTTTGCCTAGAAAGCTTTCAATTTAAATCATTACCTGGCTGTGTCCTGTTAGAATATAATTCTCTATGTGTTTCTCACAATGTCTTTCAAAGAGAAGCCCTAACGGGTTTTGTTTATGACTATTTTTTCATGGATGTTTACATAGTGTCTTCCTCCAAAGCAAAAGGCAGATTTGTTTACTGTCCAGTATAGTAAAGATAATGTTTCCTCTGGGGCACATGTTGGGTAGGTTTGTTTGCAGGTCATCATTAAAGATTGATTTGTTCTGAGCTTAGGTTCCTCAAGTGAGGTGCAAACCTACTGCCTGTGCAGCATCCACTGGAGCCAATTGGCAGTGTCATATCGGATCAAAGGGGACTGGTACACACATGCGACTCATGCTGTTTGCTCTGTCATAACTAATAAAGTCTCTTATCTCTGACCCAAGAGTTTTACATCTTCTGCTAGCAATTATGAAACTGCATCAATCTAATTTGCTAGCATGCAAGTAGTGTAAAATTTCAGATCATTCTAGGTTCATGGCAGCTCTTTCATGTCATTCACATCTCATTTCAGAAGTCTACTTGTCTATTAGGAGTTCCATTAACACCCAATTTAAACTGATCACATACCAAGTCTATTTCTATTTCACTATACTTTATTATTCTGCCTTCAGTATAAGTACCAGAAACAATACCTTTCTTTTATGCATCATAATTATCTGTCTAACCCAACTAGATTGTAAACTCAACTAGAGTAAGAACCTTGTCTGGTATCTTCACCATGGTATTTTCAATATGTCGATAACTGACACCTAAAAGACACTAAAGTGTATATATTGAATAAAAAAATAAATGATTTCCTTGAATCGTGATTACTCTTCCTTAGACTTTTTCTCTTTTTCTTCTGTTGTTACATAATTTTGTATTATTTACAGTGTATTCAAACAATCATATTGCACTCATTTAATCTTTAGTGTCAATGCCCCAGCTTCAGGATATTAAAAGATTACTTTCTACTTCTATCTCAGTCTTATGAATTTAGCAGCTCCTTGCTTCTGTGTCCTCTGTCCATGGATGGTATGTCACTGATGTGAATACTCTGCACATACTCATGATGTTCACAGGCTAGCACCTTTCCCTTCTGAATTGCTTTCACTGTGCTGGGTTAAGTACTCATTACCCTTCATTTGCTTTTCTGATCCCAATAAAGATTCTCTTTCTGTACTGCCTTCCATAAAATTATACTTTCAGGAAAACCCTATAGGAAACTTCTCTGAAAAGACAAGCTACTTGGGGTCCATTAAAGGGAACTCCAACTCATTACAGCTGTCTGTTTGACATCATTATGGAGCCCTTCCATGAATAAGGGATAGCACAAAGCCCCTAGAAAACAATAAAAGTCACACAATAATTGCCTCAGAAATGAAGAGATAGCAAGCGCAAAATTACTGAGCAGTGTGGTAATACATTAATAGAATTATGAATGAGAGAGGATCCTAGAGAGAGTAGTTTAGGTTAAATTTAAGTATTGAAGTCAAAATAGAACTAAGCAGGAATGGACAGATAAACATTTCAGCAAGAGCAGTAGCAAGGAAATTAAGAAATGATTTGTTTGAATTTTAAAAGGGAGCTTTGGGTGTGGGGCTAGAGCTTGATTATCATCACACCTTTCTCACTTGGCAAATGATCAATTAAGTTATATATCTCTCAGAAATTATTATTTGGGAGGAAAACTATTGATTTTACCTCAGAATGCTGCTGGAAAATTGAAAAGGAAAAAATTGTAGCACATTTTGATGTTTATACTCTGAACTGTGTCTCCTTCACTTTAGGAATTTTATTTTAAATATTACATTTTATACATACATTATACTATAGTAACTGTGATGGGCTGAATTCTGTCCCTCTAAAATTCATACATTGAAGCCCTAATCCCCAATGTGACTATATTTGGAGCTAGGGTCTTTAAAAAGGTAATTAAAGGTAAATAAAGTCATAAGAACAGGAGCGTAATTCAATAGGACTGGCATCCTTATAAGAAGCGGAAGGAATACCAGGGGTGCATGTGTAGACAAAGGGCCATGTGAGGACACAGACTTCTTTCCTTAACTTGCAGGTGGTTACTTTCTCTCTAGAAGTCTTAGGACGAACCAAATCTGCCAATGCCTTGATCTTGGAGGTCCAGCCACCAGAATAGTGAGAAAATATAATTTTGTTGTTTAAGCTACCCATGTATGGTATTTTGCTATGGCAGCCCTAGCAAGCTAATATAGGAACCCACGTAACAGAAACTAAGTTGCTCTTCAAAAATGATAAATTTTGGTGAGATAATTTTTATCATGAAGGGAACAATGATTTTCACTTATATGCAATTTAATTCAATAGCTTTTAAGCACTTGGTTCCAGGAACTATGTTAGAAGTTGAAACAACAGCCAATTTTAGAATAACTTATACAATGAAGGATTTCTGTAACTGTTTTCTCACAATTATCTGTGAAGAATTATAATCCTCACATTAAAAAAAAAAAAAAGATAGGATGCAGAGCACTTAAAGAATGCAGCCAAGATTTCTCATTTGGGCCTGGAAAAGCTAGCCCCAAACACTGATCCTCTGGGGGGGGGGAAAAAAAACAAAACACAAACCAAACACACATTCTTACTGTTTTGCCACAGTTAAGTCTACCTCACATTAAGGAATTTTTGTTTTCAAAGTAGAGAACCAGTCATGAAGTCAAGTTAAAGGCTATAAACCAAATGTTTATTATAAGGTCATATAAATGGGTGGAAAGCTTAAAGTTTCATTAATTTATTCTACTCTGTGTACTGGGCTAACAAAACACATATTTTATTTGTTTTTGTCATTTTATTGTTTTGCTCAATACACTCCTGCACTTTACCTGTGAGAAATCAAAAGGGTTTTAGACAGATAATCTAACATGTAGAAGAAATCTAGATATATTGCCAGTCACTTTCATCTTCTCCTGTAATAAAATATTATTTCCTCCTAAAAAACACCATAAGTATTTTTCAAGTTCCACTAGATCCATTTTCAAAAAATTATCTTATATATTATTTGCTATCCACTGGCCTTGACTCATCTCCATTTTCCCTCAATTTAGAGTTTATCAGTGCTTTTAGCATTGCTTTACATTTATATTTCTTTATGAGATAGATTGTTTTAAAATATTTAAATGAAAGCAGAGCAGAGAAATGAGTTTAGTGGCAATAATTTAGAGAACTTTTCACTGTAAAGCAAATTCAGTTCTTCAAAAAACATCACAAAATATGACCAAAATATGTGGAGATAAACTAGATAAACTCTGCAAAAACTCTAAGCATATATTTATTAAAAAACATCTTAGTGCTTATGGTAATGCACCAGGCCCTAGGGGTAAATGTAAACTAATTATGATTCCTGTCCTTAAATATGCAGTCTAACAATTATTACATACCAGGTAATAAATGCTTGGAATGAGCTGGGAACAGACAGTGGAGACACCTAAATTAAAATGGAAAGTCAAGGAAACCTTGCTAGAAGAAGTAGCCAATGAGCTGAGTTTGAAGAATGAACAGACATTGGTTAGTCAACAAGAAAATGAAATTTCAGGCAGAGAAAATATCACTTGAGAAAGGGGAAAGAAAATGTAAAATAGCATTGCACAGTCAGAGCTCCCTTAAGACAGTATGGCTGGAGGAAAATATATGTAAGAATGAATAATTGAAGGTAATGTTATACATGTGCATAGGCATCATATCATGAGAGATTATGTTTGCACTTTATCTTGGGAACAATGGGACTCTTTGGAGGTTTTAATAATTTTGTAATTTCTTTTCATCAGATTTGTATTTTAGAAGCTTTTCTGTGAAATGGTGTAGTGAGTATGTTACACTCAATTTTGACAGAGAAGAAAGATGCTAACCTCCAAGCTGGTTAAGAGCTTGAGACTCATATAGTTACAGACCCAATAGGAAATCCTGTGTTTACCACTTGCTTGGCAAAATTATTTGTGAGACCTTGGACAAAATATATATAATATTTGCAGCTCAGCTTTTTTCACTTCAAAAATAGAAACAGGGGGCGGGGCCAAGATGGCCCACTTGACGCACTAGCGTTAGGAGGCTCCTATCAAAGAAAACCGTAATAAGCGTGTGAATCCTTCACAGGCAACCAATGTATCCAGGTTCTCTCATCCAAATTGACTAGAAGGCTGGCATGACCCACAGAGAGAAGGAAGAACAGTGTGGTGCAGCAGCCCACCTGAGAGCCACACAAGGAAGGGGAACCCCCTCCCCCCACAGCCAAGGGAGGTGGTAAGTGAGCATGCTGCCCAGCTAGGGAAACTGTGCTTTTTCCATGGAACTGTGCAACCCACAGATTGAAAGATCCCACTCGCAAACCCACACCACTGAGGCCTAGTGTCCCAACCCTGAATGCACAAATTCTTAGAACCTCTCAGCTGGAATCTGCTTAAGTCTATCAAACTCCCAGGGGGAGGGGTGACCAGCACGGACTGTGGCTGCCTGCTGTCTAAGCCCTTTGAGCTCCTTTAGGGAGGGGAAGCAGCTTGCACTGGGACTCAAAACTGCCTAACCTGCTAAGCTTCCCGGGCGGGGGAAGTGTGGCTCCATTTCTATAGCTCCAGAATATGCTTTTTCCCCTGACGGAGGCGGGCAGGCTGGACGGCTAGGTCCCAAGACTTGTCCCCACAGCCCAACACACCAGCTGTGGTAGTCTGCAACCAGAGTGCCTCTTCAGGCCTAACCCTGACCCATCCATCCTCAGTGAGTGGAGCTTCCCTGCAGGATCTCCAATAACTCCAGCCAGAGGCTCCAAGACAGAATTAGAATCTCCCTAGGCCTGAGCCCCCAGGGGGAGGGGTGGCCATAGTCTCTGTGGACCAGCAGACTTAGCCTCTCTTCCTGTAGTTCTGAGGAATCTGGGCAGCCCAGACAAGTGAGTTTCCCCCAAGTGAAACATACCCTTTCCACCAAGGGACAAAGTGCTTCATTAAACAGGTCCTGCTCCCCAGGCCACCCAACTGGATGAGACCCTCCAACAGGGGTTATCAGACACCCTATACAGGATCAATTCTACTGACATCAGGTTGGTGCCCCTCAAGGTCAGAGGTCCCAGAGGAAAGGACAGGCACCCATATTTGCTGCTCTCCAGCCTCCTTGAGTGACATCTGTAGGCAGGGGTGCAAATCAGATGAACAGGTCCTGAAGTGAACCACCAGCAAACTGCAGTAACCCTACAGAAGAGGGACCTCACTATTGAAAGTAAAACAAGGCTGGGCGTGGTGGCTCACACCTGTAATCCCAGCACTTTAGGAGGCCGAGGCGGGTGGATCACCTGAGGTCGGAAGTTTGAGACCAGCCTGACCAACGTGAAGAAATCCCGTCTCTACTAAAAATACAAAAAAATTAGCCAGACGTGCTGGCATATGCCTGTAGTCCCAGCTACTTGGGAGGCTGAGGCAGGAGAACTGCTTGAACCTGGGAGGCGGAGGTTGCAGCGAGCCATGATCATGCCACTGAATGCCAGCCTGAACAACAGAGCAAGACTCCATCTTAAAAAAAAAAAAAAAAAAAAGAAAAGAAAAAGAAAAAAAGAAAGTAAAACAAACAAGCAGAAAGTGACAACCACAGCATCAACAAAAACAACAACAAAAAAGGCCCCCACAAAAACCCCATCCAAGGGTCATCAGCATCAAAGACCGAAACTGGACAAACTCATGAAGATGAGAAAGAATCAATGAAAAAATGGTGAAAACCCAAAAGGCCAGAGTCCCTCTTCTCCTCCAAATGATTGCAATGTCTCTCCATCAAGGGCGCAGAACTGGATGGAAGATCAGATGGACAAATTGACACAAGTAGGCTTCAGAAGATAAGTAATAAAAAACTATGATGAGCTGAAAGAGCATGTTCTAACCCAGTGAAAAGAAGCTAAGAACCTTGATAAAAGGTTAGAGAAATTGCTAACTAAAATGACCAGTTTAGAGAGGAACATAAACAAATGGATGGAGCTGAAGACTGAACCTACCATTGGTTGGAGTACCAGAAGGAGACAGGGAGAATGGAAACAAGCTGGAAAAGACACTTCGGGATATTATCCAGGATAATTTCCCAACCTAGTAAGACAGGCAAACATGCAAATTCAGGAAATGCAGAGAACACCATTAAGATACTCCACGAGAAGATCGACCTCAAGACATATAATCATCAGATTCTCCAACATCAAAATGAAGGAAAAAGTAATAAGGGCAGCCAGAGAGAAAGGCCAGGTCACCTACAAAGGGAAGCCCATCAGACTAACAGCACACCTCTCAGCAGAAGCTCTACAAGCCAGGAGAGATTGGGGGCCAATATTCAACAATCTTAAAGAATTTTCAACCCAAAATTTCATATCCAGCCAAACTAAGCTTCATCAGTGAAGGAGAAATAAAATCCTTTCCACACAAGCAAATGCTGAGGGATTTCCTTACCACCAGGCCTGCCCTGCAAGAGCTCCTGAAAGCAACACTAAATATGGAAAATAAAAACTGGTACAAGCCACTGCAAAAACACACCAAAATATAAAGATCAATGACACTATGAGGAAACTGTATCAACTAGTGTGCAAAATAACCAAATAGCATCATGATGACAGGATCAAATTCACACTTAACAATACTAACCTTAAATGTAAATGGGCTAAATGCCCCAATTAAAAGACACAGACTGGCAAATTGGATAAGGAAACAAGACCCATTGGTGTGCTGTATTCATGATACCCATCTTATGTGCAAAGACACACACAGGCTCAAAATAAAGGGATGGAGGAAAATTTACCAAGCAAACAGAAAGCTTAAAGAAGGTCTCTGATAAAACAGACTTTAAGTGAACAAAGATCAAAAAAGACAAATAAGGGCATTACATAATGGTAAAGGGAACAATTCAACAAGAAGAGCTAACTATTCTAAATATATGCACCAAATACAGGAGCATCCAGATTCATAAAAAAAGTTTTTGGAGACCTACAACGAGACTTAGACTCCCACACGATAATAGTGGGAGACTTCAACACACCACTGTCAGTATTAGACAATGAGACAGAAAATCAACAAGGATATTCAGGACTTGAACTCAGCTCTAGATCAGGTGAACCTAGTAGATGTCTACAGAACTCTCTCCTGCAAATCAACAAAATATACATTATTCTCAGTGCCACATGGCACTTATTCTAAATCCACCACATAATTTGAAGTAAAACACTCCTCAGAAAATGCAAAAGAACTGAAATCATAACAATCAGTCTCTCAGACCACAGTGCAATCAAATTATAACTCAGAATTTAAAAACTCACTCAAAACCTCACAATTTCATGGAAATTGAACAACCTACTCCTGAATGACTCCTGGGTAGATAATGAAATTAAGGCAGAAATCAAAAGTTCTTTGAAACCAATGAGAACAAGGAGACAATGTACTGGAATCCACGGGACACCACTAAAACAGTGTTAACAGGGAAATTTATAGCACTAAATGCTCACATCAGAAAGCTAGAAAAATCTCAAATTGACACCCTAACATCACAATTAAAAGAGTTAGAGAGGCAAGAGCAAACTAATCCAAAAGCTAGCAGAAGACAAGAAATGACTAAGATCAGAGAAGAAAAAAAGGAGATAGAGACACAAGAAATACTCCAAAAAATCAACAAATCCAGGAGGTGGTTTTTTTGAAAAAATTAACAAAATAGATAGACCACTGGCTAGATGAGAGAGAAAAATCAATTAGACACAATAGAAAATGATAAAGGGAATATCACCACTGATCCTACCAAAATACAAACTACCATCAGAGAATTCTATAAACATCTCTATGCAAATAAATGAGAATCTAGAAGAAATGGATAAATTCCTGGACTCACACATCCTACCAACACTACACCAGGAAGAAGTTGAATTCCTGAATAGACCAACAACAAGCTCTGAAATTGAGGCAGTAATTAATAGCCTACCAGCAAAAAAAAAAAGTCCAAGACCAGACAGATTCACAGCTGAATTCTATCAGAAATACAAAAAGGAGCTAGTACCATTCCTTCTGAAATTATTCCAAACAATTGAAAAGAAGGGACTCCTCCCTCACTCATTTTATGAAGCCAGCATCATTCTGTTGCCAAAACCAGGAAGAGGCACAGTAAAAAAAAGAAAATTTCAGGCCAATCTCCCTGATGAACACTGATGCAAAAATCCTAAATAAAATACTGGCAAACTGAATCCAGCAGCACATCATAAAACTTAACCACTACAATCAAGTCGGATGCAAGACTGGTTCAACATTCGCAAACCAGTAAACACAATCCATTGCATAAACAGAATCAAAACCAAAAACCACATGATTATCTCAATAGATGCAGAAAAGGCCTTTGATAAAATTCAACATCCCTTCATGTTAAAAAACTCTAAATAAACTAGGTATTGATGTAACATATCTCAAAATATTAAGAGCTATTTATGACAAACCCATAGTTAATATATTGAATGGGTAAAAGCTGGAAGCATTCCCCTTTGAAAACCAATACAAGGTAAGGATGCCCTCTCTCACCATTCCTATTCAACATAGTATTGGAAGTTCTAGCCAGGGCAATCAGGCAAGATAAAGAAATAAAGGATATTCAAATATGAAGAAAGAGAGTCATGTTGTCTCTGTTTTCAGACCACATGATTTTATATTTAGAAAACCACATTGTCTCAGGCCAAAAACTTCTTGAATCGATAAACAACTTCAACAAAGTCTCAGGATATAAAGTCAATGGGCAAAAATCGCAAGCATTCCTTTACACCAACAACAGGCAAGCAGAGAGCCAAATCATGAATGAACCCCTATTCACACTTGCTACAAAGAGAATAAAATATCTAGGAATACAACTAACAAGGGATATGAAGGTATGAAGGACCTCTTCAAGGAGGACTACAAACCACTCCTCAGGGAAATAAGAGAGGACACAAACAAATGGAAAAACATTCCATGCTCATGGATGCGAAGAATCAATATCATGAAAATGGCCATACTGCCCAAAGTAATTTACAGATTCAATGCTATTCCCATCAAACTGCCATTGACTTCTTCACAGAATTAGAAAAAACTATTTTAAATTTCATATGGAATCAAAGAAGATCCTGTATAGCCAAGACAATTCTAAGCAAAAAACACAAAGCTAGAGGCATCATGCTACCTGACTTCAAACTATATTACAAGGCTACAGTAATCAAAACAGCATGGTACAGGCACCAAAATAGACATATAGATGAATGGAGCAGAACAGAGACTTCAGAAATAACATCATGCATCTACAACCATCTAATCTTCAACAAACCTGACAAAAACAAGCAATGGGGAAAGGATCTCCTATCCAGTAAATGGTGCTGGGAAAACTGGCTAGCCATATGCAGAAAACTGAAACTGGACCCGTTCCTTACACCTTATACAAATATTAACTCAAGATGGATTAAAGACATAAATATAAAACCCCAAACCATAAAAACCCTAGAAGAAAACCTAGGCAATACAATTCAGGACATAGGTGTGGGCAAAGGCTTCATGACAAAAATGCCAAAAGCAATTGCAACAAAAGCCAAAATTGACAAATGGGATCTCATTAAACTAAAGAGCTTCTGCACAGCAAGAGAAACTATCATCAGAGTGAACAGGCAATCTACATTATGGGAGAAAATTTTTGCAATCTACCCATCTGACAAAGGTCTAATATCCAGAATTTACAAAAAAACTTAAACATGTTTACAAAAAAAAAAACAACCAACCACATCAAAAAGTGGGCAAAGGATATGAACAAACACTTATCAAAGGAAGACATTAAAGTGGCCAAAAAACATATAAGAAAAAGCTCAACATCATTGATCATTAGAGAAATGTAAATCAAAACCACAATGAGATACCATCTCACACCAGTCAGAATGGTGATTATTAAATAGTCAGGAAACAATAGATGCTAGCGAGGCTGTGGAGAAATAGGAATGCTTTTACACTGTTGATGGGAATGTAAATTAGTTCAACCATTGGGGAAGACAGTATGGCGATTCCTCAAGGACCTAGAATGGGAAATATCATTTGACCCAGGAATCCCATTACTGGGTATATACCTAAAGGAATATAAATCGTCCTACTATAAAGACACATGCACATATATTTTTATTGCAGCACTATTTGCAATACCAAAAACATGTAATCAAACTAATTGCCTATCAATTACAGGCTGGATAAAGAAAATGTGGTACACATACACCATGGAATAACATGCAGCCATAAAAAGGAATAAGTTCAGGGACATGGATGAAGCTGGAAGCCATTATCCTCAGCAAACTAACACAGGAAGAGAAAACCAGACACTTCATGTTCTCACTCATATGTGGGAGTCAAACATTGAGAACACGTGGACACATAGAGGAGATCATCACACACAAGGGCCTGTTGGTGGGTGGGGCTTGAGGGGAGCGAACTTAGGGGATGGGTCAGTAGGTGCTGCAAACCACCATGGCACATATATACATATGTAACAAACCTGTACATTCTGCACATGTAGCCCGTTGTGTTTTTTTAGAAGAAAAAAATTAAAAATAGTAATAGTACTTACATCATTAGCTTATTGTGAAACTTAAATGAGAGAAAACATGTCAAGATTTTAACTATAATTATTCTTTAGTATATATTTTATGTATTATCAATAATACTCTGGATGATAATTAATGTGAGCAGCACAAAGACAATGACAGTAAGAATGGAGAGAGATCAAGAAAGCTTGATTACTCTTTGGATATGACTGAGATGGGGTCCTGGATTACTATCAGTGTTTTGGTTTAGGTGGTTGGTACATCTTCACATCATTCACTAAGGCAGGGAGGAAAGAGGGATGACAAAGTTTAGAAGGAGATAATAAGTTCAGTTTGAAATACAGGAAATTTGAGACCCCTGTGGGATGATCACATGGAGATAATCAGAAAATAGTTGGATGTAGGTCAAGTGTTCTGGACTGCAACATAGTCAATATAACAGAAGAGTATATAGATTCAAAGGCACATAATGCCAGGGGTAGAAGCCATAAGAATAAATACACTTGAAAGGGTAATTAAATAAAAACATACAAAGAAGACTATAAACAAATTATGACAAAAGTATTTTTTAAAGTTATGTTTATTTAAAAAAAAACCTGAGGTAAAAACAGTCTCAATGAATTAGCAATAAAACATGTCAAATGCCATAGGACAATCTGGTAAGATAAGGACAATCACTAATCTACTGTCTTTGGCAACGTGGAAGTAATTGATGATCTCCTTCATAAGGAATAAATTACTTTACAGTCTCTATTCTTACATTTGTTCCCCATATAAATCAAAAATTAAAAGTCCTAACTTTTGGATATTTTCTGAGAATTCTACTTTAAAAATGTATAAGTCTGAACTGCTGAGAGATATTACATAATTTTTAAAATGTTTGCATTATTTACTGGTATTATTTATTTACTTTTAATTCACCACCACCTTCCCAGGGGCATTATAAAAGTGTCCCTGAATTTTTCAAGGGGCAGTTAAACATAAACTTAGAGATAGCTCTTTTAAAATTGGGGAAGAGAGAAGCTTATATAGTTCATAAATCAAGATCACTGGTAATGACAACCATTTAAATGCAATAATTCAAATCAGATCAAAAAGTCACCGTAAAATAACACATTTTAAACTTAGTCTATGAAGAACTGTGGGAGGTTGACTATTGGTGACTTCATCTATGAACTGAAAATGTCCTGATTAGATCACCAAAGAAACACATGCAGATTGATTTCCAATATCTCACTATTCAGCACTCCTAAAAGGGTATGCAGAAAATAACGAACTAAAATTAAGACATTAGCTTTTCTCTAAATCCCTCCTAATTGTGCACTAGATCCCATCCCCTCTCACTTGCTCCAAGGATTCACTTCACAAACTCTACCCTCTTCTGAATCATTGATTTCTCCCTTTCTGTTCTTCCATTAAAAATAAATGAAATTGAAATATATTATTTTACTTGACTTGGTTTTATTTCTGTGCCAGTTCTTCCTTATAGCCCTAATTTCTCTTCCTTCCTTTGCAGTAAAAATTATGTTTATATTTGATGTCTCCAACTTCTTTCCTTACATTTTCTCTTAAACACACTCTAAAAAAGTTTCTGCCTATCCCTCTGCCAAGGTGCTTTGTTAATATCTCCAATAATCTGCGTGTTGCTAAATCTATGCTGAGTTCAGTTACCATCTTCACTGGCCTACTAGCAGCGACCTTTGCCACAGTTGATATTTTCATTTTCCTTGATATACTTTCTTCACTTGGCCTCTCTGTACCACACTCAGGTTTTCTCCTCATCGCTGCCTGCTGCTTTTGTTTCCTTTCTTGATTCCTTTTCTACCTGACCTCTCAAAGTTCTTCCATTGGCTTCTTTCTTTCTACATTCTCTCTTCCGGTAACCTAAAGCTCCACCATAACTTTAAATCTACTTATATGTGAACAACTCTTAAAATTTTTTATTTAGTCCAAACATTTTTCCTGAGCTTTAGATTTAAATGTCTTCTGGACATTTCAAACTCAATAGTTTGGAAACTGACTTTCTGACAATTTCTCCAATTCTCTAGTCACAGACCAATTTTACCCCATCTCAGTTGATCCAACCCTTCAGTTTCTCAGGCTAAAAATATCACAGTCATCCTGATCATATGTTTCTTTCATGCCCCACATCTACTTATTTTGCAAAATCTATTGGCTCTACCTTCAAATATATCCAGCATGTTACCACTTTTCACCGTCCTTATTTTATTCCACCATTCTTTCTCATCTAGTTTGCTGCAATTACCCCCAACTGCTCTACCAGCCTCTACTTTGCACCCCCTACAATCTATTCTCAACACAGAAATCAAATCTTGTCATCACTTTCCTAAAACTCTCCAAACAACTTCACACCTCAGAATAAAAAACAAAACCCTTTCAATGTCTACAAGGGTCTGCATATTTGTTTTTCTCCAATCCTTACCCTTTTGCTACTTCTCTAAGTGGTTCTTGCACTTTTGTCTCCCTGAATCTCTTGGCTCTATACACGGTAGTCACTAATTCCTTAAACAAAGCACGCACGCTCCTTATAGCACCCCTACATTTGCTCTTCCCTCGGCCTTGAATGTTTTCCCTGCAAATAACTGCTTAGCTAACTCCCTCTTCTATCTCAAGATTTTGGCCAGATTTCAGATATAAATGAAGCCCACCCCAGCCCCCATCTTTAAAACTGTACCCATCTCCAGATTCTCCCCCAGTCTCCTATTTTTTGTAACTTTTTTATTCTTCTCTACTCTTATCAACTTTCAAAATGCTGCGTAATTTATTACTTGCTATATTTCTCTTTGTTTTTTGTCTCCCATTACAAGCTAAGGGAGTTTGGTCTGTTTTGTTCAACGATATATTCCAAACACCTAGAACAGTGTATGGCACATAGTAGTAGATACAGAATAAATAAATAAATATCTGTTTCTGAGTGACAGTTTGAAAAACAATCTTGACTAACTTAAAATGCACTTGTTGCCCCTCCATCATTCCAAATCAAAGGTCAAACTGGAGGTTTCATTGGATTACTTTTAAATAGGTGCATCGCATTATAATCTGCGTTCATCCCTTTATAATTTGTCATTAAATAATACAACAAAAATAGGTAATGCTTAAAATTCCCTTATTCTTATTGTTCAGTATCTAAGCATCACTATCTTTTTGGCAATAAAGTTTTACTTGTCATATCATTTTAGATTTGTATTAATTGCAATCAAAACAATCCTTTAAAATAAACCTCCATATTTATACATCTATCATATATACATGTAAATACTACTTTTGCCTAAAGAGATCTGAAATAAGATTCAACCAATGGCAAAAATAGTAATTCGAAGATGATTACATTTGGGGTAAATTTTTTATGTTTAGTATTTTTCTGTATTGCTGAAATCATGTATTTAGTATATATAATTTTATAAAAAACAAAAATGTAATATTCTTTAAAAGAATTAAGATTACCACTAGAGGAATAGAAATGAGACATGTAACTCCCAAACCACAAGAGGAGGATAAATGAAATATGAGGCAAAATCAAATAATTCAACAAAAGGCAGGCAGGGATGAAAAAAATAAAATTAAAATAGAATGTAAAACAAAAATAAGCTTTAAAAACATCAAAACATCATTTTTCTAAATCACGAAAGGTTTAACTACGTTACAGTCCCTTAGAAAAGATAAATACAATCAGGTTTAAATATAAAATTTCTAACTTTGCTATATGTTATTTAAGATGAGGAAAGGCGAAAACAAAGAGGAAATAAACTTCTTATTTCATGAAACAAGCAAAAGATGCTCCCTGTCAAAGCACCTCTTTCTTACAAATGATAGAGCATGCTCAAATAAACAAATCAAAGAAGAAAAATAATTTGCAAGTATAAGTAAGAAAAACACTTTCATTATTATACAGTAATAAAAACAATTTATGTTGTAACATATTTTATTTGTATTACAATATAAACTATATTACCACTTATCATATGTACATTATTGTATAAAATTTTTATATATGATACTATAAAGACAAGATCAAGAGAATCAGATAATTCTTAGAATTAGCAAGGTTTCCAAATACAAAAATCAACTTATAAAAATCAATATAGTAGTACATCAAAAATAACAAAAATAGAAATAAATATTTATAGTAGCAACAAAACTCTAAAGTAGCCAGGACATAATCAACCATGTACAAAATTATTATAGAATATATTTTTAAAGTCTATTAAATGATAAAAGGAAACTATTAAAAAAGACCTTTACAATATTGATGCCAATATTTGCAAATTAATCTATACATTTAAAGAAGTTTTAATGAATATTCCAGGAGAATTTGGGGAAGAAAATTGATAAACTAAGTTTTATCCAGGGGAAAAATATGATCTACCAAAGCTAAGATGATTTGGAAAAAGAAAACAAAAAGAGGAGATGTTTCCTGCTTAATTTTAAGTTATATTACAAAGCCTTGGTGAATTCAATGGTGTTAAACTGGTGTAGAAAAGATAAACCAAAAAATAAATAAATAAATAAGCCAAATGGAGAAACCCAAAACAACCTATGTGTACACAGAACTTAGTAATTGAGAATATATGAGAATACTCCCTCAGTAAGAAAACAATGGAATATGTATTGAATGTTATTGAGAGATTCTCCTTCATCTGTGAAGAAAAATAAAGATGGATCTGTTCCTTTCATCATAATCTAAAATGAATTTGACATCACTGGAAGGTCAAAATATAAAAGGTATAAAGTTAACAGAAGACAATAGGAGATTATTTTGTGATTATGGCTAAGGAAGAACATATTAAAGAAGACCCAAAAAGGAAGAACTTCAGAAAGTGACAACTTGACAGATTTTATCCTTTCAAAATAAAATATATTTGTTCAACCCTAAAAACTAAATCAACAATTCTCAAAGTTCCATGATGAAACCTAGGGTAGAGATGAGGGTACGCAAGACCCCTTCATGGAGTTCATGAAGTTAAACTTATCTTTATAATACTCATACATCCTTGCCTTTTTCACTGTGTTGATATTTTTCCTGATGGTGCACAAGCAATGATGGATAAAATTACTGGTGCCTTAGCTCAAATCACGGTTGCAATGCCAAGCTGTCCCAGTAGTCACTGAATTCTTCACTGCCACACACTCACAGTTACTTAAAAATGCCATTTTCACTGAACTTTTCTTGATGAAGCAATACAAATTAATAAAATTTAAAAATCTTGATAGCTGAGGAGTACACTTCTCTTAAATAGTCAATGTGAATAGATGAGAAGTATGTATAAAGCACTTCTGCTACACACTGAAGTACAATGTTGGTCTCAAGCAAAAATACTTCCATGATTGCTTAAATTTGGAGTTGAATTATTGTTCCTTTCATGGAAAAAATAACTACAGTTATTCAGACTCTAGTATTTGGCAGACATCTCCAAAATAAATCAAGAAATTAACAGTATTTATTACCAATAATAAAATGCAAGAATTCAGGCAAAAGTTAGATTCCCAATATTGTGATGAGATTAGTAGTAATAGTAACAAAAACAGTTTGTGGGGATTTTATAATTAATGGATCAACATTTGGAAAACCTACAGTAACTCAGTGTATCAAACATTGCTCAAGCAATCAATAAGTTACATCACATCATTTATGGGTAAAAGATTGATTCAAAGTGCAACATAGATTAATAGATTTTAATGAAATAGAGTAAAAATGCTCATTAGCCTGGGTACAGATGCTCACACCTATAATCTCAGTATTTTGGGAGGCCAAGACAGGAGGATCACTTGAACCCAGGAGTTCAAAACCAGCCTGAGCAATATAGTGAGACTTCATGTCTATAAAAAAATTAAAAAATTAGCCAGGCATTGTAGCACCCACCTGTAATCCCAACTACTCAGGAGGCTGAAGTAGGATCACTTGAGTTTATGAAGCTTAGTTTGGCTGGATATATATTCAAGGATGTTAAGGAATAAAACTATGTAGGAGATGAAAAATGAAATGGCCATTTTAAGAAAGAGCTAAACTGATCTAATAGAGTTGAGAAGCTCATTTCAAGAATTTCAAAGTACAATTGCAAGTACTAGCAGCAGAATTGACCAAGCTGAGGAAAGAATCTCAGAGCTCAAAGACCAGTCTTCCAAAATAACTCAGACAAAAATAAATTAAAAAACAATAAATGTGATTGAACAAAACCTCCAAGAAATATAGAACTATGGAAAGAGACCAAATCTAAGACTCACAGGTGTCTCTGAAAGAGAGAGAAAGCAAGTAACTTGGAAACGAATTTCAGGATATCATCCATGAAAATGTGGCCAACCTCACTAGAGAGGCCAACATTTATATTTTGTATTACAATATAAACTATATTACCACTTATCATATGTACGTTATTGTATAAAATTTTTATATATGATACTATAAAGACAAGATCAAGAGAATCAGATAATTCTTAGAATTAGCAAGGTTTCCAAATACAAAAATCAACTTATAAAAATCAATATATAGTAGTACATCAAAAATAACAAAAATAGAAATAAATATTTATAGTAGCAACAAAACTCTAAAGTAGCCAGGACATAATCAACCATGTACAAAATTATTATAGAATATATTTTTAAAGTCTATTAAATGATAAAAGGAAACTATTAAAAAAGACCTTTACAATATTGATGCCAATATTTGCAAATTAATCTATATATTTAAAGAAGTTTTAATGAATATTAAAGAGAGAATGCCTGTGAAATACTACACAAGAAGACCATCCCCAAGACATATACTCATCAGATTCTACAAGGTCAAAATAAAAGAAAAAATGTTAAAGACAGCTAGAGAAAACAGGCAGGTCAGCAGCAAAGGGAACCCCATCAGGCTAACAGCAGACCTTTCAGCAGAAACCCTACAAGCCAGAAGAGACTGGAAACCTATATTCAGCATTCTTAAAGAAAAGAAATTCCAACCAAGAATCTTATATCCAGCCAAACTAAGCTTCATAGGCAAAGGAGAAATAAGATCCTTTTCAGACAAGCAAATGCTAAGGGAATTCATTACCACCAGACCTTCCTTACAAGAGGTCTTGAAGGGAGTGCTAAATATGGAAAAGAAATATAGTTACTAGCCACTACAAAAGCACACTTAGGTAAATGGACCAAAGTCACACCATAAAGCAATCATACAAACTGGTGTATATAATAACTAGCTAACAACAGGATGACAGTATTAAATCTTCACATATCAATGCTGGCCTTGAATGTAAATGGGCTAAATGCCCCAATTAAAAGGCATTGAGTGGCAAGTTGGATAAAGAAATAAGACTCAGTGGTATGATGTCTTCAAGAGACTCATCTTGTATGCAATGAAACCTGTAGGCTCAAAGTAAGAGAATAGAAAATAGATATATACAGAACTCTTCACCCCAAAAACAACAGAATATACATTCTTTTCATCTGCACATGGGACATACTCGAAAATCAACCACACAATCAGACATAAAACAATACTCAGCAAATTCAAATAAAGAAAAAAACAACAATTTGGGAGGCTGAGGTGGGTGGATCACCTGAGATCAGGAGTTTGACGCCAGCCTGGTCAACATGGTGAAACCCCTTCTCTACTAAAAATACGAAAATTAGCTGGGAGTGATGGCAGGCACCTGTAATCCCAGCTACTCAGGGGGCTGAGGCAGGAGAATCACTTGAGCCAGGGAGGTGGAGGTTGCAGTGAGCTGAGATTGTGACATTGCACTCCAGCCTAGGCAACAAGAGTAAAACTCGTCTGAAAAAAATAAAAAGAAAAAGAAAAGAAAAAGAAAAAACAATAACATCATATGAACCACACTCTTAAGATCACAG
This sequence comes from Hylobates moloch, assembly GCF_009828535.3. Lineage (NCBI taxonomy): Eukaryota > Metazoa > Chordata > Mammalia > Primates > Hylobatidae > Hylobates > Hylobates moloch. The sequence goes on along the minus strand of NW_026652276.1, from coordinate 56,185,023 downwards.
AGCAATAAAAATGAAATCAATACGAAGAAAATCACTCAAAACCATACAATTACATGGAAATTAAACAACCTTTTCCTGAATGACTTTTGGGTAAATAATGAAATTAAGGCAGAAATAAAGAAATTCTTTGAAACTAATGAGAACAAAGATAAAACATACCAGAATCACTGGGACACAGCTAAAGCAGTCTTAAGAGGGAAGTTTATAGCACTAAATATCCACTTCAAAAAGTTAGGCAAATCTTAAATTAATGACATTAACATCACCACTATAGGAACTAGAAAGGAACTAGAGAAACAAGAGCAAGCCGACCCCAAAGCTAGCAGAAGACAAGAAGTTACCCAAATCAGAGCTATGATTTGAGATGCAAATGAACAAACAAAGATTAATTAATCCAGGATTTGGTTTTTTGAAAGAATTAATAAGCTACAACAGACCACTAGCTAGACTAATAAAAAGAGAAAATCCAAATAAACACAATCAGAAATAACAAAGGGGACATTACCACTGACCCCACAAAAATACAAAAATCTCTCAGAGACTACTATGAATACCTTTATGCACACAAGCTAGAAAACCTAGAAGAATGGAAAAATTCCTGAAAACATGTAACCTCTCCAGATTGAACTAAGAATAAATTAAATCCCTGAACAGACCACTAACAAGTTCTGAAATTGAATCAATAATAAAGAGCCTAACAACCAGAAAAAGCCCAGGACCAAACAGTTTCACAACTGGATCCTACCAGTTGCATAAAGAAGAGCTGGTACCATTACTATTGAAACTATTCCAAATAATTGTGGAGGAAGAACTCCTCTCTAACTCATTCCATGAGGTCAGCATCAACCTGATACCAAAACTTGGCAGAGACACACACAAAATAAGAAAACTTCAGGCTAATATTATTGATGAACACAGATGCAAAAATCCTCAATAAAATACTAGCAAATGAAATCCAGCAGCTTATCAAAAAGCTAATTCACTCCAGAAATTAAGTAGGCTTTATCATCCACATGCAAGATTGGTTTAACATACAAACACAAAAATCAATAAATGTGATTAATCATGTAAACAGAACTAAAAACAAAAACCCAATAATTACCTCAACTGACGCAGAAAAGGCTTTCAATAAAACATCCCTTCATGTTAAAAACCTTAACAAACTAGACATTGAAGGAACATATCCCAAAATAATAAGAGCCATCTATGCCAAACCCATAGCTAACATCATACTAAATGGGCAAAAGCTGGAAGCATTCCCCTGGAAAATTGGCACAATATAAAGATTCTATCTCACACTCTGATTTAACATAGTATTGGAAGTCCTGACCCAGCAATCAGGCAAGAGAAAAAAATAAAGGCATAAAAATAGGAAGAGAGGAAGTAAAACTATCCCTGTCTGCAGATGACATGATTCTGTATCTAGAAAACACCACAGTCTCTGACCAAAAGCTCCCAGATCTGATAAACAACTTTAGCAACTTTTCAAAATACAAAATTGCAAAATACTTTGCAAATATTTTCAGAATGGGAGAAAATATTTGCAAAATCAATGTACAAAAATTGCTAGCATTCCTATACACCAATAACAGCCAAGCTGAGAGTCAAATCAGGAATACAATTCCATTCACAATTGCCACAAGAAGAATGAAATTCCTAGGAATACAACTAACCATGGAGGTGAAAGATCTCTACATTGAAAATTACAAAATTGCTCAAATAAAATCAGAGATGACACAAGCAAACCGAAAAGCTTTCCATATTCATGGACAGAAAGAGTCAATATTGTTAAAATAGTCATACTGCTCAAAGCAATTTATAGATTCAGTGGTATTCCTGTCAAGCTACCAATGACATACTTCACAGAATTAGAAAAAATAAAAAACTATTTTAAAAGCCATATTGAATTTAAAAAGGCCGAAATAGCCAAAGAAATACTAAGCAAAAAGAACAAAGCTGGAGATATCACTTTGCCCAACTTCAAACTATACTACAAGGCTATGGTAACGAAAACAATGATACGGATACAAAAACAGATACACAGATCAATGGAACAAAACAGCCCAGAAATAAGGCCACACACCTACAATAATCTGATCTTCAACAAAGACAACAAAAACCACTGATATTGTTTGGATCTGTTTCCTGACTCAAATCTCATCTCAAATTGTAATCCTGACATATTGGAGGGGATCCTGGCAGGAGATGATCAATTCATGGGGGTAGTTCCCCCATGCTGTTCTCATGATAGTGAGTGAATTCTCAAGATCTGATGGTTTAAAAGTGTTTAGCAGTTCCCCCCACCCTCCTGTTACCATGTGAAGAAGGTCCTTGCTTCCCCTTCACCTTCCACCATGATTGTAAGTTTCCTGAGGCCTCCCCAGCTATGCTGAACTGTAAGTCAATTAAACCTTTTTTCTTCATAAATTACACAGTCTCTGGTAGTCCTTTATAGCAATGTGAAAATTGACTAATACAGAAAATTGGTACCAAGAGTTTGGGGCACTGCTATAAAGATACCTGACAGTATGAAAGCAACTTTGGAACTGGGTAACAGGCAGACATTGGAACAGTTTGGAGGGCTCAGAAGAAGACACGAAGATGTGGGAAAGTTGGAACTTCCTAGAGACTTGCTGAATGATTTTGACCAAAATTCTGATAGTGATATGGACAATGAAGTTCAGGCTGAGGTGATCTCAGATAGAGATGAGGAACTTATTGGGAATTGGAGTAAAGGTCATGCTTGCTATGCTTTAGCAAAGAGACTGGTGGCATTTTGCCCCTGCTCTAGAGGTCTGTGTAACTTTGTAATTGAAAGAGATGATTTGGAGTATCTGGTGGAAGAAATTTCTAAGCAACAAAGTATTCAAGAGGTGACCTGGCTTTTTCCAAAAGTTTACTGTCATATGTTTTCATAAAGGGATTATGTGAAATTGGAACTTTTGTTTAAAAGGGAAGCAGAACGTAAAAGTTCAGAAAATTTGTAACCTCACCATGCAATAGAAAAGAGAAACCCATTTTCTGGGGAGAAATTCAAGCCTGCTGCAGAAATTTGCATAAGAAACAAGAACCAAATGTTAATAACCAACACAATGGGGAAAATGTCCGCAGGGCATTTCAGAGATCTTCATAGCAGCCTCACCCATCACAGACCCAGAGACATAGGACAGAAAAATGGTTTTATAGGCTGAGCCCAGGGCCCCACGGCTCTGTGCAGCCTCAGGATGCAGTGCCCAGCATACCAGCCACTCTAGCTCCAGCTATGGCTAAAAGGGGCCAAGTTACAGCTCTGGCTGTAGTTTCAGAGGTGCACGTCCCAAGCCTTTGCAGTTGTCGTGTGGTGCTGGATATGTGGATGCACAGAAAGCAAGAGTTTGGGAGCTTCCACCTAGATTTCAGAGGATGTATGGAAATGCCTGGATGTCCAGGCCAGGCAGAAGTCTGCTGCAGGGATGGAGCACTCATGGAGAACCTTTACTAGGGCAGTGCAGAGGGGAAATGTGGGGTTGGAGCCCCCACACACAGTCCCCACTGGGGCACTGCATAGTGAGGCTGTGAGAAGAGGGCCACCATCCTCCAGACCCCAGAATGGTAGGTCTACTGACAGCTTACACCATGTGCCTGGAAAAGCCACAGGCACTCAATGCCAGCCTGTGAAAGCAGCCATGGAGGCTGTAGCCTGCAGAGCCACAGGAAAGAGCTGCCCAAGGTCTTAGGAGCTTACCTCTTGGGTCAGCATTTCCTGGATGTGAGACATGCAGTCAAAGGAGATTACTTTTGGAGATTTAAAATGTAATGAGTGCCTTGCTGGGTTTCCAAATTGCATATGGCTTGTAGCCCCTTTGTTTTGGCCAATTTCTCCCATTTGTATGGGAACATTTACCCAATGCCTGGGCCCTGTTGCATCTTATAGGTAACTAACTTATTTTTTTATTTTACAGGCTCACAGGAGGAAGGGACTTGCATTGTCTCAGGTGAGACTTTAGACTTGGACTTTTGGGTTAATGCTGGAGTGAGTTAAGACTTTGGAGGACTGTTGGGAAGGCATAATTGGTTTTGAAATGTGAAAAGGACATGAGATTTGGGAGGGTCCAGGGGTGGAATAATATGGTTTGGCTCTGTGACCACACTCAAATCTCATCTTGAATTTTAATCCCCATATGTCAGAGAAGGGGCCTGTTGGGAGATTATTAAATCATGGCGGCAATTCATGCTGTTCTCATAATAGTGAGTGAGTGTGCTCACAAAATATAATGGTAAAAAGTGTTTAGCAATTTCCCCAAGCCCTGTCACCATGTGAAGCAGGTCCTCACTTCCCCTTCACCTTCCAACATGACTCTAAGTTTCCAGAGGCCTCCTCAGCCATACAGAACTGTGAGTCAATTACGCCTTTTTTCTTTATAAATTTCCCAGACTCAGGTAGTCCTTCATTGCAGTGTAAAAATGAACTAATACAGCCAGCAAGGGGGAATGAATCACCATACAATAAATGGCGCTGGATAACTGGCTAACTGGCTATATGCAGAAGATTGAACCTGAACTCCTTCCTTACATCATACACAAAAATCAACTCGAGATAGATTGAAGACTTAAATGTAAAACCTAAAACTTGCAAAATCCCTGACAGATAACTTAGGAAACACCATTCTAGACATAGGAACTTGGTAAGATTTTATGATGAATATCCCAAATGCAATTGCAACAAAAATAATAGACAAATGAGACTTAATTAAACTAAAGAGCTTCTGGACAGCAATATAAAATATCAACAGATTAAACAGTGTACAGAATGAGAGAAAATATTTGCAAACTATGCATCTGACAAAAGTCTAATATCTGAAATCTATAAGAAAATTAAACAAATTAACAAAGAACAAACAACCCCATTAAAAGTAGGCAAAGGACATGAACAGACACTTTTCGAAAAGAAGATATACACACAGCCAACAAGAATATGAAACAATTCTCAATGTCACTAATTATTAGAGAAATGCCAATCAAGACCACAATGAGAAACCATCTCTCACCAGTCAGAATGCATATCATTAAAAAGTAAAAAAATAACAGATCATGCCGAGGTTGCAAAGAAAAGGGAAGCTTATACACTGTTGGTGGGAGTGTAAATTAGTTCAGCCATTGTGGAAAGCAGTTTGTTGATTTCTCAAAGAACTCAAAATAGAATTACCATTCAATCCAGCAATTCCAATATTGTGTATGTTCCCAAAGATAGAGAAATCGTTCTATACAATGTGGACATAAACATGTTGCCCTAGCTTAGGTCAGCAATGTAGGCAAGTAGATTGAGCTTGTAGCTGATGTCCTCAGGGGTCTTGACCTTGACCTCCTTGAGCTATATGAGGGCCCTGACAGCCTCGGCTAGTCCATTCATGTCCTTGGTGTTGTTGACCTGCATCTTTTTTAAGCCCTTCTTTTCCTTCGTGGCAAAGCACACATTCCTTATGAACTTAGGGCCCACTCCCTTAAGAGATTCATATCCTTATAATCAAGGTTGCTTGATGCCATTTTTGTGCCATTTTAGGGACTATTTGTGCATGGTGTTGTTCTTGCACTTGGCCATATCTGCACCATAAACTGCAGCTCCTGTACCTGTGCTTCTTTATGGTCATTCGCAGACATGTGCAGAGCAGCCAAAAATTCAGATCATCCAATGTGCATGTTCTGAGCCGAGGTCAAATCGAATGTTGCCCTGCCTTCTTTTTACAGCTGTCATACTGTAAACAAGTGAAATTTTCAGTCTATTTAGTGACACGTTTTTCATATTTTTGTTCATGCTTTGTTAGTGATTTTGCTATTTAAAATTGCCTCAAAGTATACTGCTGAAGTGCTTGTCTAATGATCCTAAGCATATGAATGCTGTGGTGTGCCTTATGGAAAATATGTATGTTAGATATGCTTCATTCAGGCATGAGTGATACTGCTATTGGCTGTGTGTTCAGTGTTAATGAAAATACAATATCTTTTAAATAAGGTGTTGAAACATAAAACAAGGTTATATATCAACCAATTTTTTTAAAAAAATATTGTTGCTAGACACTCTCAGGAACCTAACCTTATATTTCCTGTAAGAGTAGTGGTTCCGTATTTGCCAATTCTATGTTTGCAGTGACTTTATACCACATGGTGACTACAAATAATAAAAATTGTCTGTTCTTTTTTCCATTCCTTACACTATGAACAGCTATATACCCTGGATGTTATGCATAAAACAAACAAGATTCAGAGAGGTGAGGAGAAAAAGGTAGATGGGCCAGGGACTTCGGGGCTCAAAGAGTAACATGACAGCAATTTTTCTGGAGTTTGTCATTTTTTTGCCTCATATATTCTGGATTAGTTGCGGAGGAAGCCAAGAATCTAGAATTGCCAAAAGACACAGACCAACACAACCCCAAGAAAATCCTGTTCTACCAACCAAAGGACCAGGAAAGAGGCAGCCTAGCAAGAGAGAAAATGTTTAGACAATAGCCACTCTATTCCAGCCAAATAGCGTGCGCGTGTGCGCGCGCACACACACACACAAAACTATGACCCCATCCACCCCTACACCAGGAAAGACCAAGTGAAGTATCTAGAATTGCACCTTTGTGAGGCTGTAAGGAGTCACCCTAACAACCCCAACACCACAGTGGTGTCTGAGAAGGGCAAGTAGGGAGCTGGGAGCAGCCCTGACCCCATGGCATCAGTGGAGAGATCAGAAGAAGATCATGGACACTCACCCCACACCATTTAATAAGGTTCCCCTCTCCCTCCACATTGAGGTAGTGCCAAAGACGACCTAGTGGAGAGTCATGACTTTTACCACCTCTCAGCAATGAGGCCACTCTCTACCACCACCACCACCACCACGCTGGTGTCAGTGGAGGCTATGTGGGGAAGAGTAACAAGGCATCCTGCCCTTCCCAGCAGGGGTAGTATCAGTTGAAGTCTATTGGAGAGCCTAAATTTCCACTGCCCCCAGTAATAATGAGCAGTTTCACCTTTGCCTCTCAAGTGTCAATTAGGTGAGGCAAGGAGCCTGGACTTCTAACCTCCACATGGCAGTAATGAGGTACCACTCCTCTTCACTCATCAGTGTCAGAGTAATGTCTTCTATTAAGAAAAGATTGAAATAAGATCCAGAGTCTTGTAATTCAATACTCAAAATGAGTTTCTATCAAAAAAATAACTTGTCTTATCAAGAACATGAAAATTCTCAACCTGAATGAGAAAAGGCAATCAACAGATGCAAACAATACAGATGCTAGAATTATCTGAAAATGATTTTAAAATAGCCATCATAAAAAAATGGTTGAAGAAGCAATTACAAACAAGCTTGATACAACTAAAAAAATAGAAAATCTCAGCAAATAAGAAATACAAACCAAAAAAATCAAATGAAAATTTTAGAATTCAAAAATACAAAACCAAAATAAAAAACTCAACAGATGGGTACAATGGCAGAAAACGAGAAACAAAGAAATAATATATGAACTCAAAGATGGAAAAATAAAAGTTACCCTATGTGAACAACAGAGAAAAAATAAATGGGAAAATAAAATGAGCCCCAAGGACCTGTAAAGCTACAACAAAAGATCTAGCATTTCTGTTATCAGAGTACCAAAAGTAAAGGAGTAAAGGGGTGGGGATAAAATACAGTCAAGAAAACAGTATTTTTTGAAAAAAATACATAAACCTACAGATTTAAGAAGCTGAGCAAAACCCAAACAGGGTAAACCCAAATAAATCTATACCAATGCATCTTATAGTCAACCTTTTGAAACCTAAATACAAAGGAAAAATTGTAAAGGCAATGAAAGATAAAAGACACCTTACCTATGGGAAAGCATAATTTCTCACTGGAAAAAATGGAAGCCAAAAGGAAGTGGCACAATATTTTCAAGTGCTGAAAACAACTATCAACCCCCAATTTGTAAAAAATGATAGTTAAAAATATGAGGATTTTAAAAAAATAATTTTGAGATTGGTGCAAACCTTCCTTTCCAAGTAAGTCAGAAATCCAAATTAGTTTTTTAAAAAGATTTACCAATTAGCTACAATAAAAATAAAATAATATAAAAAGTTAAAAGAGAGGCAGTAGCATAAAATGAATTGTTTGGAAATATGCAAAAGATGAATTAATTCTGTAATTTATAAATTTAAAATATACCATCGCTCACCCATTATGATGGCTACTATAAAGAAAAACAGAAAATAACAAGTATTGATGAGGATGTGGAAAAAATTAAAACCATTGTGCACTGTTGTTGGGAATGTAAAATGGTGTAGCCACTATGGAAAACAAAAATTAAAAATAGAATTACCAAAGGATCCAAAAATTTAATTTATATACCCCAAAGAATTGAAAGCAGGCTCTTGAAGAGAGATTTATGCACCCATGTTTATAGCAGCATTATTCAAAATAGCCAAAAGGTGCAAGAAACCCAAATGTCCATCAATGGATGAATGGATAAACAAAGTGTGGTATATACGTACAGTGGAACACTATTCAGCCTTATAAAAGGAAATTCTGACATACACTAAAACATGGATGAGACTTGGATACATTATGCTAAGTCACATAAGCCAGTACCAAGAATAACTGATAGCATTATGAATTTCCTTTCTAGGAAAGTTATTTTCATTTTAACTTGTGCCTTCCCAAATCATAGTTGGATACTAGTTAAGAAGACCTAGAAATATGTATGCTGGGAAATACCAGCCCCACATAATGATAAAAAAGCTGTCATCATTATTTTATACCTCTACATCCTTCCTAAGACAAGCAATGCATTGTATTGGCTGGAGTTAGAATTTTTTTCTTTTACTGAAGGGTCAAGAAGTTTTACCGGAGGAAACACATTATATAGGGAAAACAGAGGGAGGAAGTTACTCTTACAAACTCAGTCTCTAGTACAAACAGGGGGAAGGGAATTGCAGATTTTGGTTTTCTTTTGACTGCTCCCCCTCAAATGGCTTCATAATTTCCCCTGGATTCTCTTGTCAAGCCACCTAGTCTATCTTCACCTTCCACCACCGGAGGCCCTCTTCCTCCCAGGCTTTCCTTCTCTGAAAGGAGAGGAATGGTTTATATTCCTAGGCATGGGAAAAGTGGTAATTGTTTCTGGTCCTAGTTTAGCTGCTACACAAGTAAGAACTGTAGTGATCTTCCTTACTAATCACCTAGAAAGAAAGCACACCTCACCAAAATGATAAGAACTTTTTTTTAGAGACACCATAGACAATTCTGATATTAGGAAAGTGTCTTCATCATATTCCTATAAATTATCCCTGTTCCTTTGAAGCAATAATCCTAACATTAATGTGCTGGAAACATCTGATTCCTTCCTGGTTGCAGTTTACTTTATTGGAGTCATAATTTGTAGCTGTGAATGGCTCCCTGTTATCTATCTTTGGTGGGTGGCATGAGCTGCAGATAGACTCTGTCTCATTCCCAACCCCATTCCTTGATAGAATTGGAATGATATGGAGTTTCAGTTCATATTGCTTTATATTTAGAAGATGATTATACAAGATATGGATTATAAAACTTTTATACAGAACACATTTGATAGACATCTGTATTGTCATTATGTTTACCTTCACAACTACCCATAAGCACCCAGCTGCTTTGGACTCCACATACATTCAGACAATAGGAGGAGCTGATGAGCATAGAGAGCTTTGTATGTAAGGCAAAGCTATTTTCCTTCTACAGTTTCCTGAATCAATTCTTCAAGCATCTAATCATTTTGAATAGTCAAGTTTTGCATAAAACATTCTTTTCTACCCCAATTTTTAATTTAATTCTGCTCTGACCCAATGTATCAATAACACCGAATTCGTATTTCTATGACAAGGAAATGATTATACATGCTTTGTAAAAATGTAAAGAGAAATAAATTATCTACATGTCTTATCAAAAAAAGCTGAATGTTCCTCTAGTTCTATTGATGAACAGAGAATAACAAAAAATAAAAAATACAGGGATTAAATAAATTTAACACAAGACAAATTTCATATAATATTAGAATAATAAGAATTATTCTAACATAATTGAGTTTAACTATTAAGAAAAGCATAGAGGCACAGAAAGCTTTACAATATTTCCTAAATATAGATCTCCAAAATGACAAATTGACTACATATAGCACAATAAAATGCCAATAGAATAAAAAATGCCAACAGATATGCTAATGATTGTTATACAGATATTACACTTATACATTCATATTACACTAATTAGTTTAATATAAAGGAGAAGAAAAAAGAGGAGAAAAAGTAGAGAGAGGAATTAGAGAAGGAGGAGATTAAAATGAGAGAAGAACAGGAGGAAAATATAAATTCCTCTAAGGCATTAGGACAAGCTTCAAGAATTGAAATCAGTGTAAGAATGACTACAGAACAAGAATGTGCATCTTTGCATTAAAAAATGCTACTGCCATTTACAATAGCAAAGACTTGGAACCAGCCCAAATGCCCATCAATGATAGACTGGATAAAGAAAATGTGGCACATGTACACCATGGAATACTATACAGCCATAAAAAAAGAATGAGTTCATGTCCTTTGCTGGGACATGGATGAAGCTGGAAACCATCACTCTCAGCAAATTAACACAGGTACAGAAAATCAAACACTGCATGTTCTCACTCATAAGTGGGAGTTAAACAATGAGAACACATAGACACAGGGAGGGGAACATGACACAGTGGGGCCTGTCGGGAGGTGTGGGGCAAGAGGAGGGAGAGCATTAGGACAAACACCTAACGCATGCAAGCTTAAAATGCTAGATGACGCCGGGCGCAGTGGCTCATGCCTGTAATCCCAGCACTTTGGGAGGCCGAGGCAGGCAGGTCATAAGGTCAGGAGATTGAGACCATCCTGGCTAAAACAGTGAAACCCTGTCTCTACTAAAAATACAAAAAAATGAGGCAGCAGAATCGCTTGAACCCAGGAGGCGGAGGTTGCAGTGAGCTGAGATCAAGCCACTGCTCTCCAGCCTGGGCGACAGAGCAAGACTCCATCTCAAACACAACAACAACAACAGCAACAACAAAAAACCCTAGATGATGGGTTGATGGGTGCACCAAACCACCATGGCACACGTACACCTAAGTAACAAACCTGCACATTCTACACATGTATACTAGAACATAAAGTAAAATAAAAAAAGTTTAATGCTTCTGCTTTAATTTTGCATATATTTAAATATGATCATTCCCTTGAGTCAAGGTGGGTGGGTTATAATCATGACAATAAATTTTTTTATGGTCTAAAATTATAGAAAGACTTTCAAGTGCTTTTTAAAGGAAATTGCTCAAGGTCAATCACAATTACAAAAACAGACTAAAATTTGTCCTAAACATCTATGATGTAATAGAATACAGATCAAAATGGTCCAAATCACTTCAAAAAGCCAGATACTTTGAAATATAAACTATTTAATAATATGTGACTTGCATTAACTAAATACTGTACTCCACCATTTTATATAAGAAACTTGAACATCTGCTGATTGCAGTATCTGCTGGAGTCCTGGAACTAATTCTCTGAGGTTACAGAGGGCCAACTGCATTTCACTAAAATTCTAACAGCTATAAGCTATGTGTGTTTTCAGACATCATAGCCAAATAATCTGAAAATTGAGCAGTTTAAATATACCTCAGTTTTTCTAAGAGGCTGAGGTTGAAGGTGAGCATTTGAAGAGTGAGGCGGGATATGATGACACTTTTGAAATTAGAGAACAGTTTGCTTTAACTTCAGTATCGTTCCTGATATTAGGACAAATCCCACAGCAAGCAATTTGCAAAGGCCTACAAAGTACAGGAGGCAGGATGATAACCACCATAAATTCGGTGACAACAAATCACACCAGTACAATCAAATTCCTTTTTACCCAGTGACAGACTTATCAATGCAGAGGAAAAAATGAAGTCAGATATCTTGGTTTTACAAGGTTTTTGGCATGACCCTCATAATACTCATAACAAAATAGTAAAATCGGTTTAAACCATAACCTTGGGAGAGTGATTAGTGATTTTTCTTTGTTCAGCAATTACTCCATGAGGTAATGTATATCTGGGAAATTACCTAGATATTTTCCTAGAAAATATTTTTATTAATGACCAATATTAAAATAGATGGCATTTTTATAAAATGCAGCATATCTAAATAAAAATTTGAATTTAAATGATTACATTTAGAATAGTAAGAAGCCATTTCCATTTGGTGGCCCTTGGAGTCTGTTTATGAATCATTTGCACAGTATATAATGCTATTATATAGTAGTATATAATGCTATTATATACAGCATTATATATATATACTATTATATAGTAGTATATAATGCTATTATATAGTAGTATATAATGCTATTATATAGTATAGAATGTGCAGGTTTTCCCTCTTTCTTTTCCATCTCCACTGGAATTATACCACATATTGAAATTCAAGATAAGGGCATTGCTCTTGGATCAATGGGAAGCTGTGGAATTGCTTGAGAAGAGACAGTGTTTTCCCTTTGTTGTTACATGGTGCTTTTGTGTTATGCCTTCACATGCCATGCCTTTTATTATTAATTGACTGACCATAGATGGTGCATTGGGAGGCATCACTCAAAATCCAGGTGGATAACATTTCTGAAATGTAAGCAGATGATCTGAAAACTAGAAATCTATTTTAATACAAAATAATAGCTAGCTTGTGTCAACATATAATTTGGATAGAGGAAAGAAAGTTTGTTGATGGTACTGGCAAATAATTCATTTAAATGCAAAGTTGAACATAATTTGAAAGTATTTCATTTAGGATACTTGTGGCTCCATTTATGAAACAGTTTAACATTGTATGTCAGCTTTGACGATAGGATTATGACAACATTATAACATAAATTGCATATGTTTAGTTTATCATTGTGTATCAGCTTTGACAATAGGATTATGACAACATTATAACATAAAATGTATAGGTGTCATTTGTAAAGATATTATATGTTTCCTATAACTCACCATTAAAATCATCTGATCCTCTAGTATATTATAAAAGTAATACTTCGGTAATTTTTAATGTCCTCCACAATTATTAGTCTGTAGAAGTTTTCCCCTTCCTCTTGAATTGAATTTGGCAGTATAAATGATCTAAGAACATTTCTCCATTAATCAAGAATTTTAAATGTGCTTTTATTAAATTACACATAATAAAACATGGGCTCTATAGCCAGGACTGCTACGGTTACTAAACTTTTTTCTTCAAAACCTTTGTCATCAGCAGTACTTACTTTATACTGCTTTTGACAAAAGTTAAAATAGTTAAAACATGCAAAGCTCTTAGACTAGCATGGTAACAATAACATGGACTCAAATAATCCTTGCTGTTGTTGTTACTGTTATTATTGCTGTTATTATCGTTTCCTAAGATACAAATGCCTCAACATTTATCATATCACCTTTCTTATTTTTTCTCTATTTTTTGTTGATACATTGATTTACATTTTTGAAGTTTTGTCTATTTCTCTTTTATTTCATAAGTAACAACTGTTAAGCTCATCCTTTTATTTCACCCTTTTTGGTCATTTATATTAGCTGCGTCGATCAGTTAGAATGCTTTCTCCTGTAATTATCAGAAAACCTAACCCATACTAACTTAAACAATTAAGTGGATGTAGTGGCTTAGTTCCTGAAGTATTTGGAAGTAGGGGAGATTCAGGCATTGTTTGTCCAGGGCTCCAGCTCTATTTCTCTATAATTCCTTCAGCTCCTCACTTGCCTCTTTTTTGGCTTTCCTACTTAGGCTGGCTTTCCCTCATGATTTTGAGGTGTTCATGATCAGCAAACAAGGCTCCTCCGAGTAAAGCCAGAGAAGGTTGTTTGCTACAACCATCAAATGAAGTATTCAAAGTCACTTTTATTAAACCATTTCTCAATCTACCACGACCAATGGGGAAACTCTGAACTAATTAGCTTAGGCTTGAACCAATCACTGGCAAGAAAGGCCCATCTATGGAAGCAAACAAGGAAATAAGCCCCCAAAACGGAGTTACTACACCCGATTGAGAAAGAAGTTAGTTTCAATTATCAGCCACGTGAATGAGCCTTCTTGGATGTTACACCCCAGTTAAGCCCCTAAATAATGTCAGGCCCAGATAACATACATGGAGCTAAGTCTAGTCAACAATAGCTCAGGAGAGATAACAAAATAATTTTAAATTAAGAGTGTAAATCCACTTAGGTTAGGTAGGTTTTTACATAGTAAAGCAGTTGGCAGTATTTTTCTATAGTTTCCATAATTTGTCTCTTTTTCTCCTTATATGCCTTTGAATGAAGAGATTTCTATTCATATACAGAAGTTGCTAATGGAGAACGTACACATGTCTTTGGTCCTGATCATTGACAATTTAAGGACTGGTTGAATGATATTCCACAATATCCCTAGCACGTTGATATATCCAGCTTGCAACCTAAGTCTCACTATATCTTGAAGCATTCACCAGGAATGGAGATGCAGCTACAATTTGGGATCCTTTCCTATATCTACCTACTGATTATTTAACACTTAGAATAAAATGAGTACATGAAAAGGTGCAATTCTAGATCTCAGCTTTCCACACACTAATTACTTGAGGAGGCTATGAATCATTGCTGTTCTCATATATCTCTACTTCCTATAGTCTGTCCTGAAATGTTTGTGTCTCTGACAATACAGAGGGGAAAAAAAACATTAGTAGCAAATATGGTGCAACAATTTTCAGTCCTCTCAGAAAAGTTATATTCAGGCCAAGCATAATGGCTCACGCCTCTAATCCAAAGCCTTTTTGTTTTCGTTTTTTTTTTTTTTTGAGACAGAGTCTCACTCTGTCACCCAGGCTGGAGTGCAGTGACGCGATCTCGGCTCACTGCAAGCCCCGCCTCCCAGGTTCACGCCATTCTCCTGCCTCAGCCTCCTGAGTAGCTGGGACTACAGGCGCCCACCACCATGCCTGGCTAATTTTTTTGTATTTTTAGTAGAGATGGGGTTTCACTGTGTTAGTCAGGATGGTCTGGATCTCCTGACCTCGTGACCTGCCCGCCTTGGCCTCCCAAAGTGCTGGGATTACAGACGTCAGCCAGTACGCCCAGCCAATCCAAAGGCTTTGAGAGGCTGAGGTGGGAGGATTGTTTGAGGCTGGGATTTGGAGACCAGCCTTGACAAAATAGCAAAAATAAATAGGAAAAGCTATTTGTCTCTACAAAAATAAATAGGAAAAGCTAGCCAGGCATGGTGGTGCCCATCTGCAGTCCCAGCTACTCAGGAGGCTGAGATGGGAGGATCACCCGAGCCCAGGAGTTTGAGGTTTCCGTGAGCTATGATCATGCCAGTGCACTCCAGCCTGGGCAACCAACCAAGCTTCTGGGGTGGCCAGATCCAACCAACACCAGGTCATGGGGATGACAAAGTCCGGCGGAGTCAAAGGATTGAGAAAAAGACACTTTGAGAGAGAAAGGTGGGACACCAGGGGGCCATTGCGATGGTGGAGGCTGTGAAGACCCTGAGCTCTGGAAGCCCACGCTATTTATTGGTAATCCAATAGAGAAACAGGTAGTGAGAATGTGGAGATCAAAATGGCAGGCACATAATCTACATCTGTGACGGTTTAGCATTTATATGGAACATGTTCTGCTACTTGAGATAATGGGACTAGGAGACTAGGAGGGCTAGAAGCAAGGAGCCAGCAAGTCTAGACACATTCCAGAGGACATTATGCAAGCCATGCCTCAGATTTCCTCCCAACCCTCAGCTTTTTTCCCAACACAAGCAAAATCTTGTCCCTAAAAAAAAAGAAAAATAATATCATGCAGGAGAAAAAAAATATCATTTGGCATAAACTTTGAATTTTTCTACCACTGCCAGAAAAAAAATACAGAGGTGAAACAATCATCTTCCCACCTTCTCTTGAACTAATAGATTTGTTGTGCTCTGGCAGTAAAGCACAGAGACTAGGGACAAATTCCAATGATGCCACTGGTGACAATTTCTCCCCAAATCTGGTCATAGGTTGACTAAATTTTAGTTTTTGTTGTTGAACGTTTAATATTATCTGTGACTTCTTAAATTCTTCCACTTAAGTTAGAATAACAGACAATCAGATTAGAATGTTGAATCATACTTCTTATAGATACTATCATGGTTAATACTGAGTGTCAACTTGATTGGATTGAAGGATACAAAGTATTAATCCTGGGTGTGTCTGTGAGGGTGTTGACAAAGGAGATTAACATTTGAGTCAGTCTGCTGGAGGAGGCAGACCCACCCTAAATCTGGTGGGCACCATCTAATCAGTTTCCAGTGAATATAAAGCAGGCAGACAAACTAGAAAAGGCAAGACTGGCCTAGCCTCCCAGCCTACATCTTTCTCCTGTGCTGGATGCTTCCTGCCCTCCAACATCAGACTCCAAGTTCTTCAGCGTTGAGATTTGGACTGGCTCTCCTTGCTCCTCAAGCTTGCAGACAGCCTATGTGCAACCTCACAATTGTGTAAGTTAATACTTGATATAAAAAAGATATATAAAAAATATATAAAAAATATAAAATGTATAGATATATAAAAAATATAAAAGATATAAAAGATAAAAGATAATAAAATATATAAAAGATAAATAAATATAAAAGATATATAAAATAAAAATATATAAAAAATATTAAATTATATATATAAAATATATAAAATAAATATATATAAAATATAAAATATATAAAATATATCAAATATAAAATATATAAAACATAAAATATTAATATATAATATATATAAACATATAAAATTATAAACTATATATATAAATATATAATATATAAAATTATATAAAAAAAATATAAAATATATATGTGGGTGTGTGTGTGTATACATATATAATGTGTATGTATATATGTGTGTGTGTATATATATATCCTATAGTCCTGTCCCCCAGAGAACCGTAATACAGGGCATATAGCATTTTAAATTTTCTATTTGTCTCTATTTTCTTTTTATATAGAATAATTTAAAACTATATATATGTTAATTTAATAGATTTTTAAAAAAATTTTATCAATATTTGTTGATATATATGTACATATTAATTATATTTCATTCATATTGATATATATGATATATTCATATACCAATATGAATGAAAGAAGGAAGAGACAAAGAAGGATGTAGGGAGGGAGAGACAAAGGAATAAAGAAGAGGAAATACAGTAAGTAGTAGGTAGAGAGATAGGAAGTTTTGAGGAAGACAATTTTCATATAATAAGTTCCAGTGGTTCATATTTCCTGGTATTTACTGTATCCTTCCCTGTATAAATGACTGCTTTGTGTATTTTTTAAACAGCTTTATTGAGTTATAATTGAGGCACAAAAACTGCAAATATTTAATGTATATAATTTGATGAATTTCACATATGCATATATCCATGAAACCATCACCATATCCATCACTTTCAAAAGTTTTATTGTGGCCAGGGCACATTGGCTCATGCCTGTAATCCCAGCACTTTGGGAGGCCAAGGCAGGTGGATCATCACCTGATGTCAGGAGTTTGAGATCAGCCTGGCCAACATGGGGAAATCTCATCTTACTAAAAATACAAAATTAGCCAGGCCTGGTGGAGCATGCCTGTAATCCCAGCTACTTGGGAGGCTGAGACAGAAGAATCGCTTGAACCCAGGAGGCAGAGTTTGCAGTGAGCCGAGATCATGCCATTGCACTCCAGCCTGGGCAGCACGAGCAAAACTCTGTCCCCCTCCCCATGAAAAAAAGTTTTATTGTGTCCCTTTATTTATTATTTTATTTATTTGTGCTAAGAACATTTAACATGAGATCTACCTTCTAAATTTTGTAAGTGCACAATACAGTATTGTTGACTACAGGCACCATGTTATACAGCAGATCTCTGGAACTAATAGAACTTTTACCAATAGAAAAACAATTCCCCATTTTTTTCTTCTCCCCAGCACCTGGAAACTATCCCTATATTATCTGCTTCTGGGAGTTTCATTATTTTAGGTATATCATGTAAGTGAACTCATGCAGTATTTGTCATTCTGCGACAAGTTTATTTCATTTAACATAACATCCTCCAGATTTTTTATGTTGTCACAAATGGCAAAAGTTCCTTCTTTGTTAAGATTGAAGAATATTTCATTGGGTATACAGACCATATGTAAATGATTATTTTGTTCTCATTAGGACTGGTTCTGGAAACAAATCTGATAGAGATTTGTTTTCAATAATTCATGCTATTTTTATCTCCCACTCTTCAGTTTTTCTGAATCTCTGGAATTAACCCACTCCTTCAATGTTCTTTGGCCCCATAGTATATTGTTTTGGCCCCATCCTATGCTCCGGACATTTACTCCACCTCCTCTGGCTGCTTCCCAGGAGAGCCTGTTTTCTGAGAGCTGATAGGAGCTGGTGAACATGCCAGTCTATGTGTTCCTCATGATCATATGTTAAAAAGCTAATCCTGAACATGCTAATAAAATTATCTTCATTAGAAGGTACTTCAAAATGATTAACATGTGTAATTTAATAAAGTCAGGACTATTTGATAGAGCACCTTTTGAGAAAATATAACAAAGAAGATGTCTTTTTTATACTTTATTATATACTCTTTTTAAAATAAGTTCCAAATTATAATACTCATAAAGCTAAGAGTTTTAAACAACATGGAAAGACTGTAGAAGGAGACATTTGCAGTTAAAACTGGCATTTTGATATTCTTCTAATTGTTGCAAACTGTTACACCTGGGGCCAATCTAACTACAAGCATCAATGACGCAAAAATGAAACTGGAAATGTGATAAACTTCAAACTTTAGTTTCTTCTTCACTTTTACTCTTCCTCCATTTCGTGTGTGTGTGTGTGTACATATGAGTTTAGAATATATGTATATATATATATATGAATTTATAAACCCATATGTAAAATTTAAAAAGCTTTAAAGAGAATATATCTTGCCAGTAGTATACATCAAACCTTCTCTTTTTTTTGAGAAAAAAATAAAAATGTCTATATGTGCCTCCTAATGGGTCAAATACTTGAAAAGAAAATAAATAGTAAAGACAAAACAGTTGGTATTGAAGGAAGTCTACTACTCAAATGGAATCTGAAAAGAGAATTGTAGGCACGATCTAGAGAAACAAATCCACAGATAATATGTAATCATACAAAATAACAATGTTGGCTTTATTGTTTCAGAAATCATAAGCTACCTCTTCCATTCTGGGACTTGCTTGAGGCAGAAATATGGTAGGGGTAAGAAAATGTTAAGTGATGCTTTATTACAGGTGACTGTTGGCCCTCTAGCTATAGTCATTTTTATATTTTTCAACTTGCCCAAGGTGGGAAGATTCCTTGAGTCAGATAATTTTTTAAAATATTTTTCAAAGATATCAAACAAAATTTTTCATTTCTAAATTGTTCTGGTAAAAAAAAAATAGTCAAAATAAGAAATACTTAAAAATAAATAAATAAAATCCTAAACTTCATAGCTTTTTATTTTTTAAGAGACAGGGTCTTGCTGTGTCATCCAGGCTGGAGTTCAGGGACGTTATCATAGCTTGCCAAATCCTCAAACTCCTTCTCAAGTGATCCCCCTCACCTCAGCTTCACAAGTAGCTGGGACTACAGGTGTGTATCACCACATCGGACTAATTTTTTTTTGTTTTTTATTTTTTGTAGAGACAGGATCTCACTATGTTGCCTAGGCTGATGTTGAACTCCTAGACTCAAGCCGTCCTCCCATCTCAGCCTCTCAAAGTGCTGGAATTATACATATGAGCCCCTGAGCTTCGCCTCATAGCTTCTTTAAATACTATCTTACTTTAGGTTCCCAAAGCAGACCTTTAGACAAGATTTAAGTGCACATGGTTTATTTGGGATGTGATCCCAATTAGTAAGGTATAAGAATGGCCAAGTAAGAAAGCAAAAGGAGAAAGTCAATAAAGAGTGTTTGTTGCTAATATGGTGATTGGCCTTCAGTTCCAGAAGTAAACTTTCTGGGGGAACACAGAAAGCATCTCAGAAGTTGCCTATTACAGTTCTGAGGCATTTATTTGCCAACTTTCATTCTTCATTGATTATGGGTCACATTTGCTCTCTACCTGCTAAGCAGAGGAATGCAGTAGGGATCAGATCAGTGCTTAGCATGTTTGCTTGCATGTGACCTCTCAAGTGAGTTGAAGAGATATGAACAAGACACTTAGCATGTCTGCTACAAACAGGCTTAATTCATTATGCTTTAAAATAGATCTGCTTTAGGTACATGCTTCATAATATAATAGTTTTTCAATTTTGATAAGAATATATGCTTATGTTACTGATGTTTCATGCAGGTCTTAATACATATTAAATAGTTTTTGATAGTTCTTGGATGATTAATATATCTTTTACACTTTTTGCCTGCTCTGTTCCTAAAAGGTTGACATTTTCTTCTAACCCCCATCAGGCAATTATCTCATTAAACTCTCCAGGTTCTAGTAACCCTTCCCTTCCCTGGTGCCTTCAGGCCTACGTTTGGCAAAGCTTGCTGCTGTTACTAGCTTCAGCATGCTGCACATTGTTGCTTTTCATAACGCTTGCCCAAAACTTTGTAAATATTTTTATTACATTTTTCTCAGTTATCCAGCCCAAGTGTGGCATTTGTCTAAAACACGGTAATAAAATTCATACATACCGTGAAATGCAAGATGTAGAGAATATAAAATAAATATTGCCCTCTCATTACTAGGGGCAACATACGTAGCTGACACAGGTTAGAAGTATATAATGCAAGATAAACATATTTATGTTGCAGAACTCCCAGAATCAAATCTGGAAAAACCACCCCTATTCAGAGAAATGTAACATAAGCATGAATGAGTACTCTGGCAGGACTTAAAAAATATGTTTAAATCTGCAAGTAGATCAGACTTTTTAAACACCAGACGAAAAGACTCCGAGATACTAAATATTAATTTCATATCTGTAGAAACAAATCAATAATAAAATAAAAGTAATTATCTAATAATAAGCCACATCTCATTATGTCAAAGGATGAACACTCAAAAGGTGCTACTTGAGTAACTTTGTGCATTCTACCTGCTATATTTCTGCATTACCTGCATGGATGACAGAGAATTCCATCTTCATCTTTGCAAGTATTGTTAACATGAAGAGCCTGAAAATCACAGGACTCCACCCTCAATCTGCAACTATATGAAAAAATGGCAGAAAGAATAACATATTTTGTCTTATTTTAACCAATAACAAACTCCCCACTTAGCCCTACAACCACTACACCAGGAGGTATAAATTTAATACCATCAATTACAAAAAAAAAAAAATGCTGATTAGAGACTTAACATTTTGTAATTGACAAAGCTAATTCCAAGCTGGCTTACACAATAAAGGACATATTTCAATCCACATAAATAAAACTCCAGTACCAGGTCCAGATTCGAGAAAGTTATACTCCAGTGGTGAAAACCATGTCACCACAAATCCAGCTTCTTTTTGACTTTGTACTCTCCCCCTCATTGGTGTCTTTAATTCTCAAGCCACACATTGCCTTTCATCCACCATCAGTACAAGATTGATATTATTCTCCTGTGATCAATAATGGCTGCTACAGTTCCAGCCCTCACATACTAACACTTCATTATCCTGGGAAATGGGGTCTCTTTTTCCTCTCATACGAAGTTCTGGAATTCACTAACCTCTCAGTATCTCCAAATGTGTCATGTACCCTGCCCTAATCTAATCAGTGTATGCAGTTGAATGTGGCTTAATGATATGGTAAAAGCAATGGAGATCTGTCCCTGAGCTAACTCACATAAATTAAAATCAAAGAAATGTTAATTCTGTAAAGGGAAATTGAGGCACTACTGGTGAGAAAGAAGGGAATAAGAACTGGGTAAAGAACAAACACATTTCTCCTACAAAGTAGAAAATATGAGAATTTGGAAAGAGTTCTAAGTATATAAATTAGTCAAGTGTAACCAGATTAACCATTAACTTATTGTCCAAACAAACCCAAAGCATTATTGAGAGTGAAAGTAGATGCTATTAATAATTAGGCCAGCAGAAAAGTTGTAAATCAGGACAGTCTCAAACTTGGAAGCATGCCATTCTTGAAGCTCCAGATTGTTCTCTCTAACTGCTGCCATCTCTACTTCAATGTTTCACAGATACATAAAATTAAACATGATTAAATCAATATATTCTCTTCCAAACTTAGTCCCCTTCTATTCTTCCCTTTGTGAGTGATACCACCATCCATCCAGAAGCACAATGCAGAACCTGGCAGAGTTAGCCTTGACACAACCTCTTTCCTGTTATTCTTCATCCAGTCCATCACATTTATCTTGTAAAATACTTTAAATCATCCAAACTCCCCATCTACACTGCAATGTCTCAAGGCTCCTTTTTCATCACCTCGTAGTGGGACTAGAGTAATAACCATCTAAGCGATCTCTCAACATTTATTTTTGCCTTTATTCCAATCTAAATAAGTCATTTCAAAACACAAATGTCATCAACTCAACTACTTGTTTAAAACATTCAATGATTTCTTATTGATCTTGAAAACCAATGCAATGTTCATATTGAGACACGATCTGGCTGTGCCTGCCTTTATTATCTGTTTCCCTCTACTGCCCCTGCTCCTTTTTATCCATTTCCAGCCACATTAGTTTTTGTTCATTTTCTCACACATGCTTTATTAGTTTGTCAGGGAAGCCATAACAAAGTACCAAAACCTGGGAGGCTTAAAACAGAAATTTATGATCCTCTGGTTCTGGAGGCTAGAGGTCTGAAATCAAGGTATCAGCAGAGCCACGCTCCCTCTGAAACTTGTAGGGAAGAATTGCCTCTTTCTAGAGTCTGATGTTTGTTGGCAATCATTGATGTTACTTGGTTTTCAGCTTTAGCATTTCACTCTCTAACACCACCATAACATGATATTCTTTCTTCATGTGTCTCTGCTCCTGCATCTCTTCTCTTCTTCTTATGACACCAGTTAGTTTGGATTAAGGGTCCATCCTATTCCAGTATGACCTCATCCTAACAACTAATTACACCTGCACTGATGCCCTATTTCCAAATAAGAGCACATTCTGAGGTACTTGCAGTTAGAACTTCAACATATCTTTTAGGGGGATAAAATTCAACCCATAACACATGCTCTATTTCCTTCAGCTACAGACTGCACACGCTGTTCCTTCTGCAGGAAACATTCTTCTCTCACTGTTTACTTGGTTGGTTTTTATTTATCCTTCAATCTCAACTCAAAAGGCACTTTGCTGGGGGAGATTTCTCTTACACAGCATGAATGTCAACTTTCCCCATTATATACTGTCTCTATACCCCATACCTATTCTTCATAAGAATTATCACAATTATATTTGTATTTATTATTTATTATTTATGATCTTATTATTTTTTTTTTTTTCCCGAGACAGTCTCGCTCTGTCGCCCAGGCTGGAGTGCAGTGGTGCAATCTCGGCTCACTGCAAACTCCGCCTCCCGGGTTCACGTCATTTTTCTGCCTCAGCCTCCCCATGCCCGCTAATTTTTTTTTTTTTTTTTTTTTTTTGTATTTTTAGTAGAGATGCGGTTTAACAGTGTTATCCAGGTTGGTCTCGATCTTCTGACTTCGTGATCTGCCCGTCTCGGCCTCCCAAAGTGCTGGGATTACAGGCATGAGCCACCATGCCCAGCCGATCTTATGTATTATTTACCCTAATGCCTAGCATAAGCGCAAAGCAGGCATTCAATGCATATTTATCGATTTAAGTAATGAATGCAGGCATAAAAATAAGGACTTGTTTTCTGATAGCACAAATTGGACTAGAAAAATTTACATTTTGGCAACATTTAGCTTAATGCTCCTGAACACAGGAAATTAGTAGTCTTTAAAGATTTCCTAAATTCTAAGATTTTATTATATTTTTGGCACTTTTGTTCTTTTCCTCTTGATTCATCTCTTAGTGCCCTTGACACGTTGAATACTCTGGAGTCTTGACACTGTAGTCTCTCTTTTCTGACATGATTTATTTTTATTTTGGTTTTAAATTCTTAAATACAAGAGGCAAAAATCAAAGAAAATGTTTATTTGTAACTCTATTGTAAGGTATATTGTACACTTATGAAGTGTCAACATAAACTCTGAAATTATATGAAAAGCTGCCAAAGCAATTTGTTTTCAATCTATCCATTGTGTTTAGTATGTTATCATTTTCTTTACTTGTGTTAAAACTTTCTTTTGTCAAGATTCTATGTTGACACAATTGAGTAATGCAGAGCACATCAGATTTTCCACTGAGAGTACACAGTACACTTTCATCTTCACAGTCTTGTATTACCTCAGCATGTAACAGGGCAATTCTATTTAAACTAGAATACACATTCTTTCAGCTTTAGTTTGTCCTATGTATCACTGAAATATTTTACCATAGATCTTATGTTTTAGTTCTAAAACATAATCTGTTGAAATTTTTGTCTGATTCTTTTTATTTGTTGTTATACTAGTGCCAACTGACATGAACAACCCAGCTTACTGCAGCAAAACAGATAATATAGAGGAGAAGGAAACCAAGAGACAAGGTGAAGAATATGTAATATTCTGAAGACCTAAGCCATGATGATGTTTCTGGGACTAAAAGAATCAACTTCTTCTTCATTTGTTTTCTGTATACTTTGTTATTCCTTTCAACTTAAGATTATTTTCTAATGAAATGTTCTGTTTACATTTTTTACCCTCCTACAATGAGACAAATAATAAATTCATAAATATTGCTTGCATAATAGGGGACAAATATATATAATGCATATATTATATAATGTATATATAATGTCTTTTAAATAATAAAGGAAAAAATAGTTTCTAAATCTATACACTTTCATTGAAAGCAACCTTAGAGATTAAAAAAATGCAGCTGGGCACAGTGGCTCATGCCTGTAATCCCAGCACTTTGGGAGGCCGAGGCGGGTGGGTAACCTGAGGTCAGGAGTTCAACACCAGCCTGACACGTGGTGAAACCCTGTCTCCACTAAAAGTACAAAAAATTAGCTGGGCATGGTGGCATACGCCTATAATCCCAGCTACTCAGGAGGCTGAGGCAGGAGAATCACTTGAACCTGGGAGGTGGAGGTTGCAGTGAGCCAAGATTGTGTCATTGCACTCCAGCCTGGGAGACAAGAGTGAAAGTCTGTCCCACCCCCCCCCCCGCAAAAAAAATGCTATTTCTTTCAAGACTCCATTTCAGCTACATATTAAATGATAAAGAGTATTTCTGTCATGTCAAGGTATCATAGATTTATAAATCGGCTGACTTTGTCTTCAGATATCAGTATGCTGAAGTTTCTTCATAGTGTGAATTTCAGGATGCTGAAGAGATATATCTACCATCATTATGTCTATAACATACTTCAATATTTTATTCTGAAAACTGAACACAATAACACATGCCTGTTATCTTATTTATTCCTATCATACTCTGAAGTTAAATGTTCATAAATATCTGGCCATTTTTATTTTTCTTCCTATTTTAGAATGTTTTCATCTTCACTTTATAACATATATAGTTTCTGTAGATTCTAATATATACACAAACTTGAATAAATATATACTTTTTTAAATTAATAGCCCACCTTGAGGTATTAACTTAAAGTTTAAATATATAGAATGTGCCAAAACAATGGTTTAAAGTTGAACATCTCGAGACTATTTTTAATTTGAGTTTACATATTACATATACCTCATAACTGTATTTTATTTCTGAATTTCTTTTATTTCAATCATATTATTTTCTTACGGGAAAAAAAATTTCAATAATTTCTTACAGCCAACTAAGTTAAAAGTAAGCCTCTCTGGCTAGTTTTCAACACCCTCTAAATAACAGGCTTACTCCAACCAGATATGCAATATGGTTTGGCTGTGACCCCCACCCAAATCTCATTTTGAATTGTAGTTTCTATAATCCCCCTATGTGTCGTGGGAGGGACCTAGTGGGAGGTAATTAAATCATGGGGACAGTTAACTTCATGCTGCAGTTCTCTTGATAGTGAGTTCTCACAAGATCTTATGGTTTTATAAGGGGCTTTCCTCCCTTTTGCTCAGCACTTCTCCTTCCTGGCATTATGTGAATAAGGATGTGCTTGCTTCCCCTTTTGCCATGATTGTAAGTTTCCTGAGGCCTCCTCAGCCATATGAAACTGTGAATCAATTAAACTTCTTTCCTTTACAAATTACTCCATCTCAGGCAGGTACTTTATAGAAGCATGAGAACAGACTAATACAGTAAATTGGCACTGGTAGAGTGGGGTGCTGATATTAAGATACCCAAAAATGTGGGAGCGACTTTGGATCTGGGTAACAGGCAGAGTTGGAACAGTTTTGAGGGCTCAGAAGAAAAAGAGATGTGAGAAAGTTTGGAGCATCCTAGAAACTTGTTTAATTGTTTTGACCAAAATGCTGATAGTGATATGGACAATGTCTGTGTACCAAAATGAAGTCCAGTACAATGAAGCCCAGGCCGAGGTGGTCTCAGATGAAGATGAGGAGCTTATTGAGAACTGAAGCAAAGGTGATTCTTGCTAGGCTTAACAAAGAGACTGGCTGATTTTTGGTACTACAATATTTTATAATATCAAAAGCCATAAACAAAATCAATAACAAAAAAACAGAAAAAGTTGTGAAATGGAGAAAATCTTATTTCCAAATTACAACATAATTAGATTCAAATGTCTAGTTTTTAACCAAAAGTCACAAGGCATACAAAGAAATAGAGGAAAGTACGGCCAATTCAAAGGGGAAAAAAGAACAACAGAGACTGTGTCTGTAGAAGACCCGTTGGCATATCTATTAGAAAAAGCCTTTAAAATAGCTATCTTAAAAATGGTCAAAGAACTAAAGGAAGATGTTAAGATAGTCAAGAAAACAATGTATGAACAAAATTGAAATATCAATGAAGATATAGAAAACTCAAAAGAAACCAAAAAATTCTGGAACCGAAAATTACAGTAACTGAAATTACAAATTTACTATGGGGATTCAAAGGTGGAATTGAGTAGGCAAAAGAACCCATGAACTTGAAGATAGGACAATGAGAATTACTGATTCTGAAGTACAGAAAGAAAAAAATTTAACAAAATTGGCCCTGTAGAATCTGGGGACACTATGAGGTGTCTAAAAGCTAGTATTATTGCAACTTTGGTTCAAAGCTTCAAATTGAGTTTTTCTACATAATTTAAGACACCAATACAATTAAAGGATTTAATAGTTTATGTTTTGGGTCACATAATACATATAGATGAAATTTAATGATATCAATAACTGAAAAAGATGGAGACAGAGGTAGTAAAGAAGCAGAGTTTTTGTGTGTTATTGAAGTTAAATTGGTATAAATTTAGATTATAGTGTTGTAACTTTAAGATAATTCCCATTGTAACAACAAAAAATAGTTATAGAATTACAAAAGAAATTGAGAAAGGTATATAAACAATGTACTACATAAAAAGAACTAAACACAAAAAAAGTACAGTTATGTCAAAAATAAGAGGCATGGAAGCTATAAGGCATAGAGAAAATAAATAGCAAATGACAGAAGTAAGTTACTCATTATTAATAAATATTTAAATGTAAATGAATTAAACTCTCCAATCAAAAAGAAAGATTGGCAGGATGGATAAGAAAAGAAAAACATGATCCAATTATATGCCATCTATAAAAGACTCACTTGACCCAAAGACACAAATAGTTTGAAAATGGAAGGATGAAAAAAGATATGCCACGCAAATAATTATCAAAGAAAGAAGGAGTGGCTATACTAATATCAGACAAAATAGACTTTAAATTAAAAAAAAGATTGTAAGAGAAAAAGAAAGACATTAAATATTGATGAAAAACTTCAATACAGCAAGAAGATGTAAAAAATATAAACATTTACTCACCTAGTAACATACCATCAAAATATTTCAAGCAAAAACTGACAGAATTAAAAAGTGAAATAGACAGTTTTACAATAATAGCTGGAAACTTCAATGGCCCTTTATCAAAAATGGATAGACAACAGAGCAGAAGATAAGCAAGACAAAAGAGGACTTAAATAGTGCAATAATCAATTAGATTTAATAGAAATATACAGAACCCTCTCTGCAAAACAACATATACCTTCTTCGCAAGTGCACATGTGATTTTTTTTTTTAGAATAGACCGTATGTTAGACCACAAATAAAATCTCAATAGATTTTTAAGAATAGATACCAGATAAACTATCTTCTCTAACTACAATAGGATGTAGTTAGAAATCAATAACAGGGTGGGCTGAACCCATTAAAAAATAATAATAATAAAATAACAGGGTGGGGAACATCACACACCAGGGCCTGTCACAGGGTGGGGCGAAGGGGGAAGGACAGCGTTAGGAGAGATATACCTAATGTAAATGACAAGTTAATGGATGCAGAACACCAACATGGCACATGTATACATATGTAACAAACCTGCCCGTTGTACACATTTACCCTAGAACTTAAAGTATAATAATAAAAAAAAATCAACAACAGAAGTAAAACTAGTAAAAGAAGTAAAAACCAGTAACACTGAAAAATGCACAAAATTGTGTAAATGAAATGATACACTCTTAAACAACCAATGAATGAAAGAAGAAATCTCCAGAGAAATTAGAAAATAATTAGGGAGAAATGAAAATGAAAACACCATGTACCAAAACTTATGGAACACATTAAAAGCAGTGCTAACAAAGAAATTTACAACTATACTACAATAAAGCAAAAGAAAGATCTCAAATCTGAAACCTAACTGTACAACTTAAGGAACTAATAAAAGAAGAACAAACAAAACCCAAAGCTAGCAAAAGGAAGGAAATGATAAAGATTACAGGATACATAAAATAGAGAATTGAAAAACATGGAAAAGATCAGTGAAACTAAGGGTTAATTATTTGAAAAGATCAACAAAATTGGCAAACATTTAGCTAGATAAAGAAAAAGGGAGAAGACTCAAATTACTTAAACCAGAATTAAAGTGAGAATAATAGTACCTATGCCACAGAAATAATATGAATAGACAGTAATATGAACAATTGTATACAAACAAATTGGATAACCTAGATGAAACTGACAAATTTCTAGAAACAAAAATATACTGAGAGTAAATCATGAAGAAATATAAATAGACTTATAACTAATAAAAAGATTGAATTCATAAAAATTTCCACCAAAAAAACAGATGGACTTGATGGCTTCATTGGTTAGTTCTACCAAAAATATAAGGAAGAACACCAGTCCTTCTCAAACTGTTCCAAAAAATTAAAGATAATGAAACACTTCCTAACTCATTATATGAACGCAGCATTACCCTGACACCAAAGCCAGACAAAGACACTGTAAGAAAAGAAACACCATCTGGGCATGGTGGCTTATATCTGTAATCTCAGCACTTTGGGAGGCTGAGGCAGGAGGATTCCTTGAGCCCAGAAGTTCAAAACCAGCCTGGGTAATGTAGTGAGACCCTGTCTCTACAAAATGATTATATTAAAAAAAGAAAACTACAGACCAATATCCCTTATGAACACTGGATGCAAAAGTCCTCAACAAAATACTAGTAACCAAATTTAGCAGCAAATTGAAAGGATTATATACCATGATCAAGTGGGATTTTTTCCTGGAATGCAAAGATGGTTCAACACATGAAAATCAATGAATGCAATAAACCACATAAACAAAATGAAGGAAAAAAATCACACATGGTCATTTCAATTCATGCAGAAAAAGCATTTGATAAAATTCAATACTCTCATAATAATAAAAAATAGGAATAAAAAAACTACCTCGAAATAATAAAAGCCATATATGAAAAACCCATAGCAAGCGTCATAATGTCAAAAACTTTTCCTCTGAGAACAAAGCAAGGATGTCCACTTTTGCCATTCAACATCTATTCAACGGTGTACTGAAAGTTCTAATCAGAACAATTAAGCAAGAAAAAAAGGGATACTAGCTTTCCAAATTGGAAAGGAAGAAGTAAAATTATCTCTGCTTTCAGATAATATGATCCTATATGTAAAAAGCCCTATATATTCCACAAACAAAATAAAACTGTTAGTACTAATAATGAATTCACCAAAATGTTAGGATACAAAGTCAACATAAGTCATTGCAATTCTATACACTAACAACGAATAATATGAAAAGGAAATTATAAAAACAATTCTCTTTATAATAGCATCAAAAAGGACAAAATACTTAGAATTAACCAAGGAGGTGAAAGACATATACAATAACTACAAAATATTCCTGAAATAAATTAAAGAAAACACACATGCAAGAAAACACATCTTATGTTCATGGATTAAAAGACTTAACATTGTTAAGATGTCAATGATACCCAAAGCAATCTACACATTCAATGCAATTCCTACCAAAATCTCAATGACATCTTTTGAAGAAATAGAAAAACTCATTCTAAGACTTACATGGAATCTCAAGGGACCCCACATAGTTGAAATAATCTTGAAAAACAACAAAGCCAGAAGACTCACATTTTCTAATTTGAAAACTTACGACAAAGCTACAGTAATCAAAAGAGTATGGCACCAGCAAAAAGGCAGAGCTACAGTAATCAAAACAGTAAGGCACTAGCAAAAAGGCAGATATACAAACTGATATGGTTTGGCTGTGTCCCCACCCAAAATTTCATCTTGAATTGTAATCCGCTTAACCCCATTACCCCCACTTGTCAAAGAAGATACAAGATGGAGGTAACTGAATCATAAGGGCAGTTTCTCTCATGGTGTTCTTGTGATACTGAGTGAGTTCTCATGAGTTCTCATGAGATCTGATGGTCCTATAAGTGTTTGGGAGTTCCTCCTGCATTCATTCTCCCTTCTGCCACCTTGTGAAGTAAATGCCTTGCTAGTTCTATATCCTCGAGGAATCACCACACTGTCTTCCACAATGGTTGAACTAGTTTACAGTCCCACCAACAGTGTAAAAGTGTTCCTATTTCTCCACATCCTCTCCAGCACCTGCTGTTTCTTGACCTTTTAATGATCGCCATTCTAACTGGTGTGAGATGGTATCTCATTGTGGTTTTGATTTGCATTTCTCTCATGACCAGTGATGATGAGCATTTTTTCATGGGTCTGTTGGCTGTGTATATGTCTTCTTTTGAAAAGTGTCTGTTCATATCCTTTGCCCACTTTTTGATGGGGTTGTTTAATTTTTTTCTTGTAAATTTGTTTACGTTATTTGTAGATTCTGGATATTAGCCCTTTGTCACATGGGTAGATGGTAAAAATTTTCTCCCATTCTGTAGGATGCCTATTCACTCTAATGGTAGTTTCTTTTGCTGTGCAGAAGCTCTTTAGTTTAATTAGATCCCATTTGTCAATTTTGGCTTTTGTTGCCATTGCTTTTGGAGTTTTAGTCATGAAGTCCTTGCCCATGCCTATGTCCTGAATGGTATTGCCTAGGTTTTCTTCTAGAGTTTTTAGGGTTTTAGGTCTAACATTTCAGTTTTTAATCCATCCTGAATTAATTGCTGTATAAGGTGTAACGAAGGGAATCAGTTTCAGCTTTTTACATATGGCTAGCCAGTTTTCCCAGCACCATTTATTAACTAGGGAATCCTTTCCCCATTGCTTCTTTTTGTAAAGTTTGTCAAAGATCAGATGGTTGTAGATGTGTGATATCATTTCTGAGGGCTCTGTTCTGTTCCATTGGTATATATCTCTGTTTTGGTACCAGTATCA
Organism: Hylobates moloch; assembly: GCF_009828535.3. Classification (NCBI taxonomy): domain Eukaryota; kingdom Metazoa; phylum Chordata; class Mammalia; order Primates; family Hylobatidae; genus Hylobates; species Hylobates moloch. Next base: position 56,153,254 of record NW_026652276.1, on the reverse strand, counting down.
TGCCGCTTTGGTTACTGTAGCCTTGTAGTATAGTTTGAAGTCAGGTAGCATGATGCCTCCAGCTTTGTTCTTTTTGCTTAGGATTGTCTTGGCAATGTGGGCTTTTTTTTTTGGTTCCATATGAACTTTAAAGTAGTATTTTCCAATTCTGTGAAGAAAGTCATTGGTACCTTGATGAGGTTGGCATTAAATCTATAAATTACCTTGGGCAGTAAGGCCATTTTCATGATATTGATTCTTCCTATCCATGAGCATGGAATGTTCTTCCATTTGTTTGTGTCCTCTTTTATTTCATGGAGCAGTGGTTTGTAGTTCTCCTTGAAGAGGTCCTTCACATCCCTTGTAAATTGGATTCCTAGGTATTTTATTCTCTTTGAAGCAATTGTGAATGGGAGTTCACTCATGATTTGCCTCTCTGTTATTGGTTTATAGGAATGCTTGTGATTTTTGCACATTGATTTTGTATGCTGAGACTTTCCTGAAGTTGCTTATCAGTTTAAGGAGATTTTGGACTGAGAAGATGGGGTTTTCTAGATATACAATCATGTCATCTGCAAACAGGGACAATTTGACTTCCTCTTTTCCTAGTTGAACACCCTTTATTTCTTTCTCCTGCCTGATTGCCCTGGTCAAAACTTCCAACACTATGTTGAATAGGAGTGACGAGAGAGGGCATCCCTGTCTTGTGCCAGTTTTCAAAGGGAATGCTTCCAGTTTTTGCCCATTCAGTATGATATTGGCTGTGGGTTTGTCATAAATAGCACTTATTATTTTGAGATATGTTCCATCAATACCTAGTTTATTGAGAGTTTTTAGCATGAAGGGCTGTTGAATATTGTTGAAGGCCTTTTCTGCCTCTATTGAGATAATCATGTCGTTTTTGTCTTTGGTTCTGTTGGTGTGATGGATTACGTTTATTGATTTGCATATGTTGAACCAGCCTTGCATCCCAGGCATGAAGCCAACTTGATCTTGGTGGATAAGCTTTTTGATGTGCTGCTGGATTCAGTTTGCCAGTATTTTATTGAGGATTTTTGTGTCGATGTTCATCAAGGATATTGGTCTAAAATTCTCTTTTTTTGTTGTGTCTCTGCCAGGCTTTGGTATCAGGATGATGCTGGCCTCATGAAATGAGTTAGGGAGGATTCCCTCTTTTTCTGTTGATTGGAATAGTTTCAGAAGGAATGGTAACAACTCCTCTTTGTACCTCTGGTTGAATTTGGCTGTGAATCCGTCTGGTCCTGGACTCTTTTTGGTTGGTAGGCTATAAATTATTGCCTCAATTTCAGAGCCTGTTATTGGTCTATTCAGGGATTCAACTTCTTCCTGGTGTAGTCTTGGCGGGATGTGTGAGTCCAAGAATTTATTCCTTTCTTCTAGATTTTCTAGTTTATTTGCGTAGAGTTGTTTATAGTATTCTCTGACGGTAGTTTATGTAGAATCTGTGGTGATATCCCCTGATCATTTTTTATTGCATCTATTTGATTCTTTCCTCCTTTCATCTTTATTAGTCTTGCTTACGGTCTATCAATTTTGTTGATCTTTTCAAAAAACCAGCTCCTGGATTCATTGATTTTTTGAAGGGTTTTTTGTGTCTCTATTTCCTTCAGTTCTGCTTTGATCTTAGTTATTTCTTGCCTTCTGCTAGCTTTTGAGTGTGTTTGCTCTTGCTTCTCTAGTTCTTTTAATTGTGATGTTAGGGTGTCGGTTTTAGATCTTTCCTGCTTTCTCTTGTGAGCATTTAGTGCTATAAATTTCCCTCTACACATTGCTTTAAGTGTGTCCCAGAGATTCTGTTACGTTGTGTCTTTGTTCTCATTGGTTTCAAAGAACATCTTTATTTCTGCCTTCATTTTGTTATTTACCCAGTAGTCATTCAGGAGCAGGTTGTTCAGTTTCCATGTAGTTGTGTGGTTTTGAGTGAGTTTCTTAATCCTGAGTTCTAATTTGATTGCACTGTGGTCTGAGAGACAGTTTGTTATAATTTCTGTTCTTTTACATTTGCTGAGGAGTGCTTTACTTCCAACTATGTGGTCAATTTTGGAATAAGTGTGGTGTGGTACTGAGAAGAATGTTTATTCTGTTGATTTGGGGTGGACAGTTCTGTAGACGTCTATTAGGTCTGGTTGGTGCAGAGCTGAGTTCAATTCCTGGATATCCATGTTAACTTTCTGTCTCATTGATCTGTCTAATGTTGACAGGGAGGTGTTAAAGTCTCCCATTATTATTATTGTGTGGGAGTCTAAGTCTCTTTGTAGGTCTCTAAGGACATGATTTATGAATCTGGGTGCTCCTGTATTGGGTGCATATATAGTTAGGATAGTGTGCTCTTCCTGTTGAATTGATCCCTTTACCACTATGTAATAACCTTCTTTGTCTCTTTTGATCTTTGTTGGTTTAAAGTCTGTTTTATCAGAGACTAGGATTGCAACCCCTGCTTTTTTCGGTTTTCCATTTGCTTGGTAGATCTTCCTCTATCCCTTTATTTTGAGCCTATATGTGTCTCTGCTTGTGAGATGGGTCTCCTGAATACAGCACATTGATGGGTCTTGACTTTTTATCCAATTTGCCAGTCTGTGTCTTTTAATTCGAACATTTAGCCCATTTACATTTAAGGTTAATATTGTTATGTGTGAATTTGATCCCGTTGTTAAGATATCAGCTAGTTATTTTGCACATTAGTTGATGTAGTTTCTTCCTAACATTGATGGTCTTTACAATTTGGCATGTTTTTGCAGTGGCTGGTACTGGTTGTTGCTTTCCATGTTTAGTGCTTCCTTCAGGAGCTCTTGTAAGGCGGGCCTGGTGGTGACAAAATCTCTCAGCATTTGCTTATCTGTAAAGTATTTTATTTCTTCTTCACTTATGAAGCTTAGTTTGGCTGGATATGAAATTCTGGGTTGAAAATTCTTTTCTTTAAGAATGGTGAATATTGGCCCCCACTCTCTTCTGTCTCATAGAGTTTCTGCTGAGAGATCAGCTGTTAATCTGATGGGCTTCTCTTTGTGGGTAACCCGACCTTTCTCTCTGGCTGCCCTTAACATTTCTTCCTTCATTTCAACCTTGGTGAATCTGACAATTATGTTTCTTGGAGTTGCTCTTCTTCAGGAATATCTTTGTGGTGTTCTCTGTATTTCCTGAATTTGAATGTTGGCCTGCCTTGCTAGATTGGGGAAGTTCTCCTGGATAATATTCTGCAGAGTGTTTTCCAATTTGGTTCCATTCTCCCTGTCACTTTCAGATACACCAATCAGATGTAGATTTGGTCTTTTCACATAGTCCGATATTTCTTGGAGTCTTTGTTTCTTTTTACTCTTTTTTCTCTAAACTTCTCTTCTCACTTCATTTCATTCATTTAATCTTCAATCACTGATACCCTTTCTTCCACTTGATCAAATTAGCTACTGAAGCTTGTGCATATGTCACGTAGTTCTTGTGCGATAGTTTTCAGCTCCATCAGGTCATTTAAGGTCTTCTCTACACGGTTTATTCTAGTTAGCCATTCGTCTAATCTTTTTTCAAGGTTTTTGTCTTCTTTGTGATGAGTTCAAACATCCTCCTTTAGCTCGGAGAAGTTTGTTATTACCAATCTTCTGAAGCCTACTTCTGTGAAGCTATCAAAGTGATTCTCTGTCTAGCTTTGTTCCATTGCTAGTGAGGAACTGCAATCCTTTGGAGGAGAAGAGGCACTCTGATTTTTAGAACTTTCAGCTTTTCTACTCTGGTTTCTCCCCATCTTCGTGGTTTCATCTACCTTTGGTCTTTGATGATGGTGACCTACGGATGGGATTTTGGTGTGGATGTCCTTTTTGTTGACGTTGTTGATGCTTTCTGTTTGTTATTCCTTTCTGTTTGATAGTTTTCCTTCTAACAGTTAGGACCCTCAGCTGCAGGTTTGTTGGAGTTTGCTGGAGGTCCACTCCAGACCCTATTTGCCTGGGTATCACCAGCGGAGGCTGCAGAACAGCAAATATGGCAGAACAAGAAATGTGCTCCCGATCCTTCCTCTGGAAGCTTCGTCTCAGAGGGGGACCCAGCTGTATGAGATGTCAGTTGGCCCCTACTGGGAGGTGTCTCCCAGTTAGGCTACTCGGGGAGCAGGGACCCACTTGAGGAGGCAGTCTGTCCATTCTCAGATCTCAAAGTCCGTTCTGGGAGAAGCACTACTCTCCTCAAAGCTGTCAGTAAGGGTTGTTTAAGTCTGCAGAAGCTTCTGCTGCCTTTTGTTCTGCTATGCCCTGCCCCCAGAGATGGAGTCTACAGAGGCGGGCAGTGGTGGGCTCCACTCAGTTCAAGTCTACAGAGGCAGGCTGCAGTGGGCTCCACCTAGTTCAAGCTTCCTGCCACTTTGTTTACCTAGTCAAGCTTCAGCATTGCTGGACGCCATTCCCCCAGCCTCGCTGCCACCTTGCAGTTCAATCTTGGACTGCTGTGCTAGCAGTGAGCGAGGCTCCATGGGCATAGGACCCTCCAAGCCAGGGGTGGGATATAATTTCCTGGTGTGCCGTTTGCTAAGACTGTTGGAAAAACACAGTATTAGGGTGGGAGTGTCCCGATTTTCCAGGTATCATCTGTCACAGCTTCCCGTGGCTAGGAAAAGGAATTCCCCAACCCCTTTCACTTCCTGGGTGAAGCAATGCCCATCCCTGCTTTGGCTCATGCTCTATGAGCTGCACCCACTGTCCAACAAGAAGGAAAGTCCTTTCAACAAATGATATTGGGAAAACTGGATATCCACATGCAAAATAAATAAATAAAGGTAGCCCCTACCTAACATTATATGCAAAAATTAACTCAAAGAGATAACAAACCTAAATATAAGACCTAAAACTGTAAAGCATTTAGAAGAAAATACAGAGCAAAGACTTCATGACATTGGATTTGACAATAGCTTCTTAGCTATGACACCAAAGGCACAGGCAACAAAAGAAAAAATAGACAAACAGGATTTCATGAAAAAATATTTTAAGCTGGGCATCAAAGATAATATTAATAGAGTAAAAAGGCAACCCACAGAATGAGAGAAAAACATATGCAAATAATGCATCTGTTAAGGGATTAACATCTAGAATATACAGAAAACTCCTAACACTCAATGATAAAAAACAACTCAATTCAAAAATACACTTGAATAGACATTTCTCCAAAGAAAATGTACAAATAGACAATAAACATATGAAAGTGTTCAAAATTTCTAATCATTATGGAAATGCAAATCAAAACTACAATTAGATACCACCTCATAGCCATTAGAATGGCTACTATAAAAAAAAAACCAGAAAGTAACAAGGGTTGCTAAGAATGTGGAGAAATTAGAACACTTGTACACTACTGCTAACAATGTAAAATGGTATAACAGCTGTGGAAAACAGTATGATAGAGTTCCTTTAAAAATTAAAAATAGAATTACTATATAATCTAGCAATTCTACTTCTGAGTCTACACCCAAAAGAATTAAAAGTAGAGTCTCAATGGGATATTTCTATTACCATGTTCATAGTAGCATTATTCACAACAGCTAAAATGTGGAAACAAACCAAGTCCATTGAAGGATGAATGGATAAGCAAAATACGGTCTATACATACAGTGGGATATTATTTGGCCTTAAAAAGAAAGGGAATTCTGGCATATGCTACAATATGGATGAACCGTGTGGACATTATGCTAAGTGAAATAATCTAGTAACAAAAAACAAACACTGTGTAATTCCACTTATAAGAGATATTTAAAATTAGTCAAAATCATAGAGATAGAAAGCAAAATGGTGGTTGCCATGGCAAAGAGAAGGACTGAAGGTGAGTTATTGTTTAATGGGTTTAAAGTTTCAGTTTTACAAGACAGAAAGGGTTATGGAGATGAATGGTAGTGATAGTTGCAGATCATGAATGTACACTCAACACCACTGAACTGTACACTTAAAATGGTCATTACATTAAATTTTGTTAAGTGTTTTTACCACAATTTTTAAAAATTGGATTTTTTTTTTAAAAAATGAAGTGATTGAAGCACTGAGAATTAATTAATTTTGGTCGTCCTCTCCATGAATATGCCCCTCCAACTCCCACTGAATACAATCTCTGCCCAACCAATCTTAGTTATCTCAGCTCTCCCGTGTATCCCCACATTCCAAGCACTCTGTTTATTATTCCCAAACGTAAGCTACTTTTCTTCCACTGTCTTTGTACAAGCTGGCCTCTCCTATATAAATGGTGACCATTGTTCAAAGACTTTCTCAAGCTCTTCCTCCCTAAAGTCTTTCCTGATGATATTTTTCCCTTTTCACTTTTTTCACTTCTTTTCTCTCAAATACCACTTTTTATCATTATAATATTATTTGTAATATCTCTCTCTCCTCCCTCCACCTCCACATGCCTAAAGGGCCACATTCAAGTACATTCTTTAAAGAGCTCACAAAGGACTTGGCCACTAATAAGATCTTGTATTACATAAATACCATTTGCAACTTTAATCTGGACAGTTATTGGAAGATAACTATGGGGAAATCACAAGGAGAACAATAAAACTACTGTGGTGGTTGGCAACTATAATGTTTCTTCCCCCTAACAACCACTTCTCAGTGTCCTGTTCTCAGTAGGGATGACAAAACCCCACTTCCACACCAGGGAAGAGCTGGGCTAGTGGCTGGAGTGAAGTGTTAATGTGCAGTGCAGCCATTTACAAGGCAAGTATGCACATGAACTTCTGGAGTCTTGCCATGAACCTTTTATTCAGTGTGTGTGTGTAGGGTGTGTATAGGGTCTGTGTGTGTGTTTTTTTGCAAATGCAATCTACATTACTTTTTCCAATGTCATTATGCTTGGCCTAAAACTAAAAGGAACATTTCAATTGATAGCTGGACCTACAGGAAATTGTATACGTGATGAGATTCTATACATTATGAGAAGTACCTTGCAGAAAAGGTTAGCAAAGTGTGTGTTTAAGGTACTTTGGTAGAGGTGGATGTTGTTATTTCTGAGGTTCTAGGTCTCCCTTTGCAAACTAGAATAAAAGTGAGACAATTTAAAAAAATACCAGCTTCTATCACCTAGGAATTTATTTACTTTATGAGCATCTAGAAATTATTTTCTGAAAGTCAGTAGTATATCAATAGATGCATTACAGGAAATCACAAAACCCTTGATTACATAAGATATACATACTTAAATGCAAAAGCTGGCAAACACACTAATCCTAAGGGAGCTAGAACTATTGTATCCCCAGCACTAGCATAAGAGGTAGCACATATTAGGTGCTCAATGAGCAGTGAATGAACAAATTAGTGATTAAATGGCTGCCAGGGCTTTGCCTTATGTGTCTGACTTGTATCTTCCCAACATGGGAACTTTTCAGGACATTGTTTTTATGATATTGTAAAGTTTCAAGAAAAAACAGTTATCTTAACATGTTCCTCATATGCACTACTCGTGGGAGAAAACAGTTTCATTCGTTGTACTTGTCTTTAAGACAGCATTTCACTCTCCAAAATTAGGGCAAAAGTAGTTACAGCTAAGATCAAATTCTGCCCTAGATAATAATCAAATCCCCAAATGAAGGACACTTTGGAGAAGAAAAAGATGGATATCTCAAAAAACTGAGACTGCCTTTATGATAAATGCCATACCAAGTAAAATTGCTTTCTTCTTGTCAATAATGACCCTAGCATCCCTGATGTGTAACTTACATTTAACTGGCAACATTCTGGGCTACTCATATTAACTGCAACAGGCTGAACAGCTTGAACTTCAATAAAATGTGCATTAAGTGTCTGAGTTAATTTAACCTCATTAATCCTCAACCCACTAGCACCATCTGAAGCCTTCCAAGCAGCCTGTGCTTCATCTGCAACATAAACATGTCCCTGTAAGAAATCAACACCCAAAATGTGCTGAAACTCTAGTTCCCAAGTTGTCACTGAGGGGTAAATGGCTGCATAATTGCCAGGACCAGGCTCCAACTGCATTATATGATTCACTCAACCTTATTATTCTTGTTAACAGCAAGATGAGTTCCCGAAAAATAAATTTCTCTCTGAAGTTTTTTTTGGAACTGCTTCTCTCTTGACTAAATATGCTCTAATTCATCAGAGCAGATTCTTATTCAAGATACTTTTTTGCCTTATAACTTAAGAAACATATATATGGCAAATAAAAGACTGTGCTCCATTAAAAGAAAAATTTAACCCATCTGCCTCCTATATCTTCCCGTGTGGGACTCTTGAAGTGGTAATAGCAGTTAATTTTCAGGATTTTACTTGTAAAGGCCCAAAGTTTCAAAGTACCGTAAGCCATCAACATAATTTCAATATTTAGTCAAATATTTGCTGTGGTGTGTGTGACATTTTAATTTTTTGTAATAGTGTGGGACTTCTATGAAACTGATCTTGATCAACTCAAGAATGAGTCTAAATAAAGGGACGTGATATGTACCACCTTGATATTTTATATTTAATGACATTGAGAACACCTTTTGGAGCCACACCAGACCAATCTGGTTCAACTTTTATGTAACAGAGTTGTGAGTTGCTTTTCAGTCAGTATGTACCCTTAGGTCACATAACCTGAGCATGCCCAGATGAACCAAGCATGCAACCACTGAAGGAACCTAAGTGCTCAGAGAAGAAGGGACTGGGCAGAGCATGGTGACTCATGCCTATAATCCCAGCACTTTGGGAGGCTGAGCAAGGTATATCATTTGAGGTCAGCAGTTCAAGGTCAGGAGTTCAACATGGTGAGACTCCATCTTTACTAAAAATAAAAAAATTAGCTGGGCGTGGTGGTGTACACCTGTAATCCCAGCTACTTGGGAGGCTGAGGTGGGAGAATCGCTTGAACTCAGGAGGTGGGGGTTGCAGTGAGTCAAGATAGCACCACTGAACTCCAGCCTGGGTGACAGAGTGAGACTCCAGCTAAGAAAAGAAAGGAAGGAAGGAAGGAAGGAAGGAAGGAAGGGATGGAGGGGAAGACAGGAAAGAAAAGAAAGAGAAAGAGAGAAAAAGAAAGGAAGGAAGGAAGGAAAAGGATGAATGAACTGAATTAAGAAGCAGATACTGGGCCAGGTCAGGTGTGGTGGCTCACACCTGTAATCCCAGCACTTTCGGAGACTAAGGCAGAAGGATTGCTTGAGCCCAGGAGTTCCAGACCAGCCTGGGCAACATGGAGAATTCTTGTCTCTACAAAAAAAAAAAGAAAGAAAAAGAAAAAAAGAAAATAGCCAGACATGATGGAGTACCTGTATTCCCAGATACTTAAGAGGCTGAGGTGAGAGGATCACTTGAGCCTGGGAGACTGAGGCTGCAGTGATCAGTAATGGTGCCACTACACTCCAGCCTGGGTGACACAGTGGGACCCTGCCTCCAAAAACAAAACAAAGAGGTAGACACTGCATGGACTGCATGGCAGGATTCTGGATTAAATCAGATCAAGCCCTGGTGTCACCTCATGGCAAGATCCAATCAGATCATGCCTCCTGACATTATCGCATTGCAAGATTCAATCAGATCACACCTCATTACCCTATGCATATAAAACCTGACTCAACCCCCAGCTCAGGGAGACACTGCTCTGGGAACTTTCCCCAGTGTTCTCCCTACTTGTTGTAAGTAACAAAATCCCCTTGCTAAATATTCCTTGTTGTGGTCACTGTGTCGATACTCACCAAGCAAACTCACCCATTGTATGGGTAACACTTTGATTTTGGAGAGTCTTTGGTTCATTTTCTGTTTCCATTACTTTGTAGCCAAGAAAATAAGTAGTATTATATCTGAATGTGCCTTCATTCCTTGTAAAGAGAGTGAATTCCGAACTCACTGGACATTGGATCTGAACTGACAACACAGTTTAGTCTAGTTTTGTGAGTATCACACAAATTTAGGGGTAGATAATATAACTGTTCACTCTTCAGCTAGTGGGAATATACTGCCTACTATTAAGTTTTTGTAATGATCAAATCAGATAATTTATTCAAAGAACTTTATACCATACCATTTATATAAATATAGCCATTTTTTTCCTTTATAGTCAAAAATTGGTGGGAATAAAATCTGTAGCAAAAAGTGGGTAAAGCAAAATCCAAAGTAGATCCTACTCTTCACCAGCATTCCACAATACTTCTTAAAAGCTCCTGAGTTTTAAAAAATAATTTCATAACTTTATCACCAAGAAACATAGCAAAAATTATATATGTAAAAACATCTTTATTTTGAAAATGAACTATCTTTCCATAATTAGCCAATTTATTTAAAATATTATAAGCAAAAGTTACCAGCCTGATGCATGCTATTTAAAAAGTTATTAAAAATAGAATGTAAATCCTTAAGCCACTGGGTGGTCAAATATCTCTTAGATCAAATCACAAATGTTTCACTTGGTAAAAAAATGTTTTCATAAGTCAAATAATTTTATTAAATTTTCTCATTACATATGTATCCATGCCTGCACATTGTGCACACGTACCCTAAAACTTAAAGTATAATAATAATAATAAGAAAGAAAGAAAAAAAAAAGAAAAAAATAAAAAATTTTCTCATTACATAAGTTACAGAAATTTTTTAGTTCCTTATCTTTTGACTGTTATATTTAGGTAAGAATAAAAGCAAAAAAAAATTATATTGTTATTCTAACACCTTCGTTAAGGCAGCAGTGTCCATAGCATGTTTGTTTTTTATCTGGATTTTTTTATCAATTAACAGGTGATTTTAACAAGTTAATACATCGCTCTTTCTCAATTTTCATCAGTTACAGGGAATTAAATGGTCACAAAGTTTTCTAGTGTTAGGACCCTATAAAGTGAGCAGGTGATTCCAACTTTGGAGAAAGCAGTATAGAAAAGAAATATTCCTAAGACAGAAAAACACATTTTTGTAGCTCTATTGAAATATAAACTAAAACACCCTCTTGTTTGGCTAGTTCCAGTATTTTTCTTACCAGGTAAACTCTCCACTGGCAAGCAATTTAAAGTTATTTCACTTAGAACTGCCAGTTCCAGAAATATGATAGTTCAAGTAAAACACACTTTTTAAAAATATGTCATGCCAGCACTGTTCTGCTATATTCATGGAAGACAGATTTTAAATTACTATTTAACGGAGTACAATTTTACCCCAAGAAACAATTTATGAAAATAACATAAATCAGATATGATAAAATCAGTAATAAATATTGAGAATGAAGGATTTTAGAAAAGATAAGCTATCTGTAGAGGAGACAGAACAATTTACATTTTCAAACTACAGTGTATAACATCCTTTAAATCATACCCAAGATGTTGAAAAATATAAATATATGCACATTCCTGGTATTACAGCCAAAATATATCTCTTGATAGCTGCTCACCTTTACATATATGTATGCATGTTTTAATAAAAGCCAGTTTGCCTTTTTTTAAAAGTATTTTTTGCAATATATTTTTAAAGTAAAAAAAAATTGCAACATATTCTTGGAACTATCCTAAATGCTACACATCTGCTATTTTCAATTTCTGACTTTTGTACCCTTTCTGGATAATAATTTTAAAATTACACTAAGTCATGGTAATTCCCTGATGAAATAGAAAAGGAAAAATGGTCAGCCAACAACATTTCAAAATACCTCATCAATATCTGTAATATTTTCCTCACATATGTGTTATTGCTCTAATGTCCTTTCATCCAGACTTAGTGCCATTCTTAAATGAATATATATTCCTCATCATGTTGTGGCATTCCAAACATCTGCTAGAGGCTCACTTCAAAGATTGGTACACAGCACTTTCAAGACTTGTTACAGAACAACTCCTCTGGAGCTTATTTTTAATAAAATAAACATAATTTTTCTAATCTCTTGGACACGGCCACTGTAAATGTATCAACTAGTAATATGACAGTACAGTATTAAAAGTCATAGATCCTAGTAAAGTTTTATGTCCATAATTTCGTATTTCTTACCAAGAAAGTATTCAAAGTAAGTATAAGAACAAAGCATATTTGTAAGACAAAATTGAATTATGTCATATTTATTATTACATGGATAGGTTAGGTGAGGAAAAGAGATCCATTTCATTTATTTCAACTAAAGGGTATTTGTTGTAATGATACAGAGACTGGACCAGAATCAGCTTCAAAGGCTAACATGTCAGCCAAATCAGCTTTCTTAATATTTCTGTTCTCTCTTCTTATCTACACCATTCATCTTTGCTGTGTAGTTTCCTCTGTTTATCCAGTTTTTTGCTCCTTCATAGCTTCAGTTTGTACGTGGCTTCAGTGTACCAACTACTTAACAGTATCCTTTGTGCTGCTATGCCTAATGCTAACAGATTCTGGGTTTTCCAGTTCAAATTCCCAAGAGTTAGATTCTGACTGACCTACTTCACCTGTTTACTGCATAACAAGTCACAGGCTGCTATTAAGCATTTTATTGGCTGCACTTTTCTTACCATCAATTTTCATTCCTAGTCCCTTGAACTGTGGCTGGGAGATAAAATCTTGAGTACAAAAATAGCCACAATGGTAGAAGGACTGAGTGAAATATATTACCTAGAAAAACTGTGTAAGTATTAACTGAAAACTTTATTTTGCCATATATAAAGACATTTACTTTGATTATCTTAACAAGGCATGCTACAACAAACTTTGCCTAGGAATCAAGTCAACCGGATTTCTGCAATACCAACATAAATCTTACAAAACTGGCCGGAACATCCACTTTGATTTTGGATATGTGAGAATCAAGCTAACTTACTATAGCTTTCCCAAATTTATCATTTAAGAAAAAAGAGAGACCATTCCTCCAGTGATTCTTACATAGTATTTTTATCTGGATTAAATTTATAGTGCTGTCTAAATAAATGTATAGCAATTAGGGCTAAGAATTCAGAAGATTGCCTCTTTAGACATTGACAGCTGTTTTAACAGAATATTTACTGAATTTAGTAAGCAATTTTAGTATGTCTTGATGTAGTTTCATGTAGCATAAAATGATCACACTACCACATTTGGTGAAGAATCTCAGATTTATCCTGCCTGACCAAAAAGACCAGGTACACTCAGTATTTCTATGAATATAATTTCACAATTTTCAACACAATGTATGCTGTTTTTTCAGTGTACTTTTTCTGTTGAGCACTGAAATGGAATCCTAGTCAGTAATAGGCATATTTAACATTTATGTAATGCTTTATAAGTTGAAACATACTTTCACATGGATTAATTCATATATTACACATAGCAGCAATTATTTTGTAAAGAAGAAAACCAGGACTTCAGACGTTTCCTTAAGTAGGACTTAAGTAACATAGTCTATAAATGGCAGAGCCAGTATTCAATCCTATTAAATCATTTGTGAGCTACTAGCACAGTACTATGCCTCTAGAGAGGCATGTTTGGGTCAATAGCATGAACAAAAAGAAAGAGCAAAGTACAAAAAAGTCTGAAATCCAAAGGACTTGAGGCTGGGATCATGAGAATAGCATCATGATCCAAGAAAGAGACGGTAACTGGAATTTCATCTGGAAATGATTGATTTCAAAGAGATTGGTATTAATTTCTTTTGAGTTTGATCTTTTTAAACTCGTAAGACTAAATTCATTTTTATTTCGCATGCAAACCTCAAAAAATTGACACAGTTTCTTGAATACTGTGAAAAAGAATTCTGAGATCACACAAGCTCAGTGAGAAGAGTGCCATGATGAATTAGGAATGTATGCCATAGATAGGAGAATTGGAAATGAATAAACATGTGAATGTTGCATCATTGCCAACCCTGACTTTGACTTACATTGTCTGGTTGATATATACACATACCTCTCCTGCCACAGAGTTCTGCATAGTATATAGGATTAGAAGCTATAAGGGTCCAAAGTGCCAATCCACAAATCATCAGCATATGTTTGGAGGTGTTTACAAGCTGTGAAGTATCCCATCAATTCTATGCACATGGTTAAGGGATCATAATGAAAAAAGTTATTGAAGTAATATGAAGTCAAATCTTAGAGTCAACTCAATAGCAACTGTGTCTCCAGTATGGAACACTACCATGAAGACATACCCTACAAACCTCTGGCAAATTTATTCCCAGCAAATATTGTCCTTTCTCTGTCATCACTGGGAATGGAGCCAGGTGAAGGGAGATTTGGATGGGGAGGTGAGAAAAACTAGCCCCTCAGAAATAATTTCCAGATATTTCTAAAAGATTTAAATTTTAACATGCATGTATGCTTCTTCTCAAATGTGCTTTGCTAACTCTTCAAAGGAATCATCATTAGAGAAGTAAGGGCAGAAGAGACAGGGCCTTGGTCATCAGTCCCTTGCTCAGCCATGAACCACAATCAAAAGACTGAGCTCCCTTGTATAATTTCAGTTTTCTCTGTGGATTTCCAGCATTTCCAACCATAGGATGTACAGGTAGCATAACCACCTCTTTTGCCATTCATTTTTAGCTATCAATATTTTATTCCCATCAGGAACACAAGTCTTTGGCAAAATGAAAACGATACCTCTTCACAAAAATCTAGAGATATCCTGGTTTAAACCGTGGAATTATGTTAGTGCTCACACATCTAACAATTTCTTACTAGTTCATAGTATAATAATTTCACCCAAAGCTCTTTCCCACATTTCATCAAAAAGTACACAAATATAAGATCCTATAATATTAAGGTAATAATTTTAAGAAATATTATTCATATTCACTAGTTTGCTATTAAATTCAGAAATGATTAAAATTAAGATATGCTTGTCAAAAAAGATAAATTACAGGATCAGTGACAAATTTTATTAGGCATTTCTTTTACTCATTAGGGTGTAACATTTCTAAAAATAACAAGAGTTTTATGGATATGGCTATGAAATCAGATTCTATAATGTAAAATATTTTATTCCCCTCCACAGAATTCATTACCACCTATAATTCAAAGAACTATCAAATAAAGTTATAAACAACTGTGTATTGTATTATTCTTTAGTATGTATAAATAAATTTATACATAGGTATTTTATATGCATAAAACTGAAAGGATGGGTTCCACACTGCCTAAATCACCCATATTGTTTGAATTTTTATAACAATGTATTAATTTTAATATCAGGATAAATGTTAAAGATACTACAAGGAAATAAAAAGCAATTTTGGTCATTTCTGCATGTTATTTGCTGACAATATACCTCATAGTCACAAATTCCTCAGGACAAGTGTACAAATGAATGCATTTTAGTTTTTGTTTTTCACATGCTAAGATAAAATATATAGTAATCCTTAACATGACTAATTAATATGTTGTTTATAAATATGTTAGAAAAATCTATATTTTGTAAATGAATCTATGCTTTATTTCAGAAAAATTTAATAACTTTTTCAATGTCTTCTTCGTGGTAATCTTATTACTTATAATACTCCTTAAGACATAGAAAATTATGTGTTATGATTTGAAGCATTTAGAAAATAATTTTGAACCAGTAGAATTAATAATATTCCTACTATAAGAATGCCAAAACTCCTCAAATACTATGTAAAGGTGAATTTTTTACATTAACACAATGTGTTATTTATAATATTTTAAGCTGATAAAAATATATTGTGATTCAGAAGGTATTATTTATGAACAAGAACCCAGAAGAATGATAGAAGGAAGAGACCCGGAACATAAAACCCTAAGTCATAAGGCAGAGAAGCTTTCAGTCAAAAGTCCTAGACTTGAGGAATAAGGAAGGCACTTATTTTTGTTTGAAATTAGGATAATGAAAATGAACTTCACCTACTTCACATTTTTTCCCAAGCCTGGCCGTGAGCAACAGACTGTTATTTCTACTTCTCTAATTCATTGTATTATTAATATAAGTATTTCAAAGCATAAATTCAGATACTGAAAATTGGTGGAATGAACCTCTTAAAGATCTTACAAGTAGCAAATTGAACAGTAACAAGAATCCAAAGTCCAATCATTAATAATCAGAGTGAGCCAATGCAGAAGCAATGATTAACCCACCCTCAGCAAACATTTTGAAGTATTATTCCAACCAAGTAACATAGGTTCAAGAAAACTAAGCAAATGAACAGCAACAAAAAAATGAGGTAATTCTCAAAGCAGAAAAAAATGTAATAATTATTAGATGAAAAATAAAATGTACAAGAATTGCGATGTAAATACTTTTTATATAATCTTACTAATTGAAAGAATGGCTATGAAATTAACAAAAATATTTAATATCACCATGCATAAGGAAGCAGGAAAGGAGAATATAAAAGGTAGTATTTACAATTACCACAAAAGGATGTTCATAGATAATGTCCAAAAATAATCAAGCAAAATATTGTAGTATATAATTATATAGCCATATGGAGGCAAATGACAGAAGAAACAACCAAAAGAGTTTGATAATGGGGTGCCTGTGGTGAGCTAGAAGATAATTTGGAGAAGGTGACAGACATGACCATTTTTAATAACTTTCAGCATTGACATTTTAAACTATGAGTAGGTATTTATTTATTAAAAATATTTTCAATCAATTATAAAGGTAAATGCAACACCTTAACAGCAAAACCCACCACTTCCTGAGTGAATGTAATAATCTCATAGAATTTGAAAACCTCTCCACATGTATATTCAAAAAAAAACTAAAAGACTTTAATTAATATCTCTTGAGAATTGTGATGACAGATACTGCCCTGAAGGCCTTTGAGAATTGTGAAAATACAGACTAAAATAAAATTCAGAAAATGCATTTATATATTCTTTTTAATGAGTTCTGTGCTATAACTAATTCCATCATCTGAGACTCCCAGATTGTCTTGATGCTGACATCCAGAATTTTTTGTATTGTAAAAAAGTAAAGACATATTTTTAGACACGAAGAAGTCCCAGGTGTGTTGAAACCTACAGCTTCATTTTACATTCCTTCTTGGCCCCTTTAATTCGATTTTGTGACTCAAAATGCTTCAAAATTTGATCTGTGTGTTGTCCAAATGCTGCCTGTAGCCTAGTGAAAGATTTAATATTGTTTATTGCCAAATATGTCTCCAAAAGTTTTAATCCCCTTATCTCCCCATTACTGGTTTGTAAAGCAGGCTAATGCAATATTGGAGTCAGAGTGAGCCAATGCAGAAGCAATTCTAAATAAGAGGAAAGAAACTTGTCAGTTGCTGGAGTCTTAGCAGAATATTTTAAATTACTTTTTGAAACTTTTAAGGACAGTAAGACCTAAAGTAT
Source organism: Hylobates moloch (assembly GCF_009828535.3). Lineage (NCBI taxonomy): Eukaryota > Metazoa > Chordata > Mammalia > Primates > Hylobatidae > Hylobates > Hylobates moloch. Next base: position 56,136,078 of record NW_026652276.1, on the reverse strand, counting down.
TTTTTTCAATAACACTTGTATACCAGATTCTTGTAGAAAAATGTATTTGCTGTGTCTAATTTGTTGGAGCTTAAATTTTACTTTTAAAGTAATTAGAATAGAGAAATAATAATTAAAAGAACTAAGATCCTAGTCCCAGTTCTATCATTTATTCAATAAACTATTAAACAAACACTGAATAAATACCTCAGAGCCCTAACCTTAGATATAGATATGTCAAGTGGAATGTATATAGGAAGATTAACTCTCTAGAAAGTAAAATCAAATTATGTACCTTTTGAGTTTATAGATTTTCACAAAATTTTAAGCTCTTAATTAAAAGATAATGTCAGACCTTAAAATTTTTCCTTTCAGAAAATGAGTCATAATTGTAGAATGATTATTACAGAGTTTAAACTCTGCTTTATTTCAATCTTAGATTTTAACTATTACATGTAACCATATTGGACATGCGACATGCAGGGAAACAAAGAATGTTGCTCAGAGTTAGATCTGACCTTAGTCACCTGTGTCTTGTATAAACTAAACATTTAGAATGTCACTCCTATTTTGTTATTGCCCAAGGTGGAAGTGTTGATAAGTCAAAAAAGTCTGCTTTGAAACATCTATGTTATAAAGGAATGATTTTATTTGCGTATCTCATTGTCCAGAACTGATGACAAAAGACATCCTCCTTCACTAATTCCTTGACTAGTCCCTTAATTCTTAGTCTCTGTACCATCTCATATCTCTAAGGCACTTTGCTAAATATTTGGCATAGAATTTAGTTTTAAAATAATAAAAGCAATAAATATGGTAAGAAAGCAGGAACTTGAAGGTCTATAAGGAAAATCACTTAATATAGCCCTCTTTAAATCTATTAATAAAGACTTAGAGCCAGGAAACAAGACATGTATTCATTAGCTCCTGGATATCCCTGGGATATTTTTATTCTGTTCTATTAAAATTTTGCTCAGTTGAAGAGCATTGTGAAAGCTATAAAGTTTTAAAAACTCTGACAGTCATAATAAGTAGGGATGGGTGAATTCAGTTGCTTAATTATAGACATTTGAGTTAGGGAAATGGATAGCATCACAGTGGTTACAGTTACTTTATTTAAGATGGAAATTACAGTGCACAAAAATTAATTCAGTTTTTCTGGTAAAATCTCTCCCCTACTTAGCTAAAGTAATTATTCTGCTTTACCTCCACTAAGGCAAACATTATGTCCCTAATGTTTCTTTTATATGAATAAATATAGTATGCTTTCTCTCAAATCTGAATCATTCAATATCTCTTCAAAGTCTCTTGCACCCATATAGCACCTAAAATAACAAATAATCGTTCATTTAATCCTAACAGGACTTTCCTTTCTGTAGTCAAATATTCTTTTAATCTTCTAATTATTCTCACAATTAGTTTTGTCTTAAAGCACATTCCACATTTTATTCCACCTACCATGCCTAAGCATGAACACACAATGGCATAACCATTGAAGGAAAAATGTGAATTTCATTTCTTTTTCATTTGAATAGCTATCTTTTTTCCTTTGAAGCAATTGAAAAGATTATCACAACGTTCAAGCTTTCCCTTTCTTATATCTCTGCAAATTGCTCTAGAAATTCATCCCAATCCCAAACAAAATCCCAGCAGTCCTTTATTTGGAAATTGACAAACAAATTCTAAAGTTTATATGGAATTTGAAAGAATCTAGAATAGTCAAAACAATTTTGATAAAGTATAACAAAGTTGGAAGATTAACACTTCTTGATTTTAAAATTTATTATAATGCTACAGTGTGTTATTGAGTTCAAGATCAACAAATCAATCAATGGAATACAATAGAGAATCCAAATTTAAACCCATATGTAAATGGACAATTAATTTTTTTTACAAAGGTACAATAATTCAGTGGAGAAATAATGATCTTTGATTTCTTAGATAAATGAGTTCTTAGATAAAACATTGAAAGTATGACCCATATAAGACAAAAATGATAAATTCAAAATCATCTGCTATGGTCTGAATGTTTATGTCTCCTCAAAAATTCACGTGTTGAATTCTACACCCTAAGGTGATTATACTAGGAGGCAAGACATTTTGGAAGGGATTAGTGCCCTTGTAATGTAAGCCCAAAGGATCTGGTTTACTCCTTTCACTATGTGAGGACACAGTGAGAAGGCACTAACTGTGTGAGTCAGTAAGCAAGCTGTCACCAAATACCAAATCTTCATTCATCTTTATCTTGAACTTTCCAGCTTCTAGAACTGTAAGTAAGAAATTTCTTTTGTTTATAAACTACTCAATTTATAGTATTTTGTTATAGCAACATGAATAAGACATTGTCAAAATTAAAAACTTTTCCTTCACAAAAGACATTGTTAAGAAAATAAGACAAGCTATGTAAACTGAGAGAAAATGTCTGTAAGTCACATATTAAACAAAGAACTTATATTTAAAATATGTAAACAAACTCTCAAAATTCTATAAGAAGAAAATAAATAACCCTTCAAAACAATCAACAAGTACAAAATGGCAGATTTAAGTTAGTTCTTATCAACAATATTGATAGCATGTAAAATGCACATGAACTAAGTAACATGTAAATAGACTAAATTATTCAATTAAAAGCAGAGTGGTTAAATGGATAGAGGCCAGACCCAACTATATGGTGCATACAAGAAACCCTTATAAAGACAGACAAAGATTGAAGGTGAAGGGATGGGAAAATATATTTGATGCAAGTGGAAACCAAAACAGAGCAAAAGTAGCTACACTTACATCAGATAAAATAGACTAAATGTCAAAGACAGTAAAAAGTGAAAAAGAAAAGGGTTATTACATAATAATAAAGTGGTCAATTCAGCAAGAATATATAACAATTATAAATACCTATACACCAAACATCGGAGCACCCATTTACATAAAGCAAACATTAATAGACCTAAAAGGATGTCTAGATTGTACTACAATAATAGTAGGGGATTTCAACAACCCAAGCTCAATAATGGACAGATCATCCAGACAGAAAATTAATAAATATTGGAATTAAACTACATACTAGACAAAATAGGCCTAACTTACATTTACAGAAGATTTCACCCAAGGGTCACAGAATACACATTCATTTCATCAGCACATGAAACATTTACCAAAAAAGACCATACGTTGGGCCGCTAAACAAGTCTCAACAAATTCAAAAGAGTAGCTATCGTTATCAAATATTTTTTTCTGACCACAATGGAATAAAACTAGAAATCAATACCAAGAGGGACCATGAAAACTACACAAAAATATAGAAATTAAACAACATGCTTCTAAACAACCAATACGTGAATAAAGAAATTAAGAATAAAATTTTAAACTCTCTTGAAACAAATGAAAATGGAAATACAACATACCAAAATCCACGGGATGTAGCAAAAGCAGTGCTAAGAGAAAAGTTCATTGCAATAAGCCCCTACATCAAAAAGCTGAAGACTTCAAATAAGCAACCTAAAAAGTACCTCAAGAAACTAGAAAAAACTAGTACAAAACAAATGGAATTCGTTTCACTGCTAAAATCTACCAAACACTTAAAAAATAATACCAATTATACTCAAACTCTGCAAAAAAATTAAAGAGGAGGGATACTTCCAAACTCATTCTATAAGGCCAAAATTAACCTGATACCAAAACCAGACAGGGACACAACTGAAAAAGAAAACTATAGGCCAATAGCACTGATGAACATAGATGCAAAAATCCTCAACAAAATACTAGCAAACCAAATTCAACGACATATCAAAATAAAAAGAATCATTCACCACGATCAAGTGAGACTCATCCCAGGTAGCTAAAAGTGGTTCAATACATGCAAATCAATGTGATACATCACATTAACAGAACAAAGAATGAAAACAAAAATCATTTCAATAGATGCAGAAAAAGTATTTGATAAAATGTATAATAACATACCTTTATGATAAAAACTCCTGGCAAACTGGGTATAGAAGGAACATAATAAAGGTTAAATATGACAAACCCACAGCTAACACCATAATGAATAGGAAAAATGAAAGTGTTTCCTCTAATATCTGGAACACGACAAGGATGCTCACTTTCATTGCTTTTATACCACATAATACTGGAAGTCCTAGCCAGAGCAATCAAACAAGTGAAAGACATAAAAGGCATCAAAATTGAAAAGGAAGAAGCCAAATTATCTTTGTTTTTAGATGACATCATATTATATTTAGAAAACCTGAAAGATTATATCAAAAAACTGTTGAGCTGATAAATAAATTCAGTAAGTTTGCAGGATATAAAATTAACATACAAAAATTAGTAATATTCATATACACAAACAGCAAATAACCTGAAAAAGAAATCAAGAAAGCATCCCATTTAAAATAGCTACAAAGAATATATAATACATAGAATTAACTTAGCCAAAGAAGTAAAATATCTATGCAAGGAAAACTATAAAACAATGATAAAAAATTGACCAGGACACAAAAAGTGGAAACATATTCTATACTTGTAGATTGAAAGAATATTGTTAAAATGAACAACACTATCAAAAGCAAAATATAGATTCAATGCAATCCCTATAAAATATTTCTTCACAGAAATAGAAATAACAGTTTTAAAATTTATATGAAACCACAAAAGACTCCAAATAGTCAAGCAACCCTGAGCAACAAGAACAAAGCTAGAGTCATCACACTACCTGACTTCAAAATATACTACAAATCTGTAGTAACCAAATAAGCATGGCACTGGCACAAAAACAGACATGTGACCAATGGAACAGAATACAGAACTTAGATATAAATGCATGCATTTAGAGCCAACTCATTTTTGAGAAAGTTGCCAAAAACATACAATAGGAAAAGGACAATCTTTCAATGAATTGTTCTAGCAAAATTGTATAACCATCTGCAGAAGAATAAAACCAGATGCCTATCTCTCATCATACATAAAAATCAAATCAAAATGAATTAAAAACTCAAATCTAAGCTCTGAAAATACAAAGCCACAGGAGAAAACATTGAGTAAATGCTTGAAGACATTGGTCTGGGCAAAGATACTTTTGTAAGACTTCAAAAGTACAGGCAACTACAGCAAAAATAGACAAATGGGATTATATTCAGCTAAAAACCTCTGCACAGCAAAGGAAACAATCAATGGAGTGAAGAGACAACCCACAAAATGGAAGAAAATATTTATAAACTATCTGACAAGATTAATAACCAGAATATATAAGGAGCTCAAACAACTTAAAACAATAATCTGCTTTTAAAATGGGCAAAAGATCTGAATAGACATTTCTCAAGACAAATAGCCAACAGTGACATGAAAAACTGCTCAACATCACAAGCTGACTTTTAAAAAGGTAAATCTTTTTATACACCATTCTTCTACTTGTAACCCTTCTTTAATAGATTTGTATTGCTTTTCAGAGGAAATTTCAAACATTAGTATGGCTATGTCTCTCTATAATCTCTATCTCCAGTCTTAACTCACATCATTCTAACTCCTCTCTATAGTTTATCCTTTGGAACTGTTGCACCTTTGCACATGCTGTTGCTGTTACTAAAATGCATTTACTCCTTCTTTCCTTCAATCCTTTTACAAATTATTTCCCATTTATTATTTCAATCTCAAATGAAACAGAACATCTTTAGGGAAGGTTTCACTATTCTATTTAAATTATGTTATGATGTTATAATCTCTCATAATTATAATACTTTACTATGATTTTTTCTATTTGAAAATAATGGATTTATTTATTGCTATTCTAAGTATTCATTTTCATCTCAATGCTATAATCTTCCATAGATAAACAATCATACCTGTTTTGTTTACCATTGTACTCCTGGAACCCATCTAGTGTCTGGTATATAAAAAAGGCTCAATAAATATTTATTTGAGGGATAAAAATATTCTTCCATTATAGATACAAAAAGTGGAACTTAGAGATAACAAAACTTGCTTCTAAGTCACACTGCTAAAAAGAGGAAGAACAAGGATTAGAATATAAGTATATAGTATTCTAAAGTCTGTTCACTTATTCAACTGAGCCGCTCCCTTCTTACAAATGTCACAGGGACTCAAGTACAAAGAGGAACTTAAAATAGGCTTGCTCGGCCGGGCGCGGTGGCTCACGCTTGTAATCCCAGCACTTTGGGAGGCCGAGGCGGGCGGATCACGAGGTCAGGAGATCGAGACCACGGTGAAACCCCGTCTCTACTAAAAACACAAAAAATTAGCCGGGCGTGGTGGCGGGCGCCTGTAGTCCCAGCTACTCGGAGAGGCTGAGGCAGGAGAATGGCGTGAACCCGGGAAGCGGAGCTTGCAGTGAGCCGAGATTGCGCCACTGCACTCCAGTCAGGGTGACAGAGCGAGACTCCGTCTCAAAAAAAAAAAAAAAAAAAATAGGCTTGCTCATCCTTTCCCTTTAGTTTTAGTAGCTTTAAGTGACAGTTACAAATACTGGCAATTATCTCAATACAGTGCCAATCGTCTGAGCCAACAGCATCCATTCCACTTATACAGTGACAAAATTCTAGATGACCAATGAGAATCACAGCCAGAATGTTTGGCATGTCAGCATAACCAATGAACACAAATGTCTTTAGAGAGTTAAGTTTATTCTCCATTTTGTCAAGCAGATGGCAAAACTACAGCTTGCAACTGTGATGAATTGTTTGCCACATGCAGATGGTAGAAAAGAAATAAATTACAAACACATGAAAATGTGGTTTTCAACTGTTCCATGGTGCTACTATGTTGGCCAGGAAAGAAGTGGAATTTCTATTGGCTTGAATTTCATGAGATTTTACATTTGAATCAAATGAGTTCAAATTTGGGTCAAGACTTTAAAAAATGTACAGCTTGTCCTTTTGTGTCTCCACTCTTTCATTTCCAGACTATTAGATTTACTGAGTTATATATGCACAACTTGGATAAAGTTAACCACTGAGCATTAGTGCTTATTTTACTCTACTATTAAATAATTTTCTAATACAGCTTAATAACTTACTTTTTATTTCTTCATGAATTTTGACAAAAGTTTTGTCAGAATTTTGAAAATGAAAAATGCTGAAGTGATGTCTTCATCACATCAGTCATCTCTCAAGGAAATGTAAGCTTGCTATAAATACAAAAAAAGATGTCTATAAATATCAAACAGTTGATGTTTAATATGATATGGCTCTGTGATAAAAAATGTTAATTTTTTTGTTGTTATTTTATCATTTTTTTCATTTCCTATATTTATATTATGAGATTTTGTGTGGGTTTGCTAAGCAACTTTTGTTAAGTCTGTTGTTGGCCTTCCTATTTACTCCTACCCTGTGTTGCTGAAGAGAGAAAATCTATTAAAAAATGAATTATACAAGAAGAGATGAAATAAATCTAATTCCAAATTTTTATATATATATATAAAATGCAATACAATTAATGTATTATAACGCAATATAATACAAATGAAATGTATAAAAGAAATGAAGGTGTTGTTTTGTCTAGATGACATGTGGTCATAGATATTCCCTTACTTTAACTGGAAAAATTAAAAGAAAACAGAAAAAGCTCATCAAAATCTATCCTAGCCACGTCACATAGATTTAATTAAATCTTCACCCTTAAAACAATGCTATAAAGAGAACGCTTTCCCTTCCTCACAATTCTCTTACCCTTCATTGTGAGGCACAGTATTCCCTTGGGATATTTTCTACCTTAAAATAAATACCACAAGAAAATGGTGAAATCATAGTGGCTTCTATCAGTCATGGGCTGCCAGCTCTTGGGCCTTAGCTTCTCTCACTTATTAAGGAGCTGAAACCCAAAGAATCAGTTTCAGGCCTCAATCTGATTCTTAAAATACTATACACAGCATATTGCCAACACTCAGCCTGCAGTGGTACTGGGATGGAGGGGGGTGGTTAATTCTACAACATTCAATATTGTTACATCAGACACAAGGTTTTTTCATTTTCAAAAATCTTGAACATATCTGGTGTTCTAATGTCTCCTTTCATAGCTTACTGTATTCATCTGTTTTCACACTGCTATAACCATATACCTGACACTTGGTAATTTATAAAGAAAAGACTTTAATTGACTTGCAGTTCTGCATGACTAGGGAGGTCTCAGGAAACTTACAGTAATGGCAGAAGGAGAAGAGGTACGTCATACGTGTCTTCTTCCATGCAAGAGCAGGAAAAATTGCCTTATAAAACCATTAGATCTCATGAGAACTCACTATCATGAGAACAGCATGGGGAAAAATGGCCCCATGATCCAATCACCTCCCACCTGGTTCCTCCCTCGACATGTGGGGATTAGGGGGATTACAATTTAAGATGATATTTGGGTTGAGACATTGAGTGAAACCATATCAGTTACCTACCATCCACTTTTCTCTTCCTTTCTAGGATGTTTTATTTGCTCATCAAACATTTACAGAGCACCTACTCTGTCCCAGACTCAGAACCACACATCTCTTACAGTGAAAAACATGGAAACTGTCGTCCCCTTTTATGAACGTCAACATAAGACAATTACAAGTTTGATTTGTGGTTTTCCACTTACCATTCAAAACTTACATGCATGCTTCTTCCTGCATATGCCTCTTCAAAATAATATTTCAATAACTATATGTTTAATTTGTTAAGGAATAATAACTTTTACAAGTATATGCTACTAATAGTTTTTATAATACCTCCTGGAATGCCATAAAATGAATTTTAAAACTAATTCTCCTCACCGTCAGTACAATTAGAGAGTCTATTCCAAAATTTCTTCCCTCTCTGGTTAAAACATAATGAAACTTAGGAGGCATGAGGTGCATTATAGTTAAATTTTAGGATTTTTAAATTTTCTTCATTAACTCCAGTAATTTTGTAGAATGTAATGTAAAAGAGGCAATCTAGTAGTTTTTGGTCCCCCACACACACACAAAAAAAGAAATAATTTTGTGGACTAGTCATATACAAACGTGGTTTTCACCCTTATAAGATAATTAAAATCATTTGGGGAACAAACAAAACAAAGCTTGTCCAGGCCCCTTATTGGCATTGATATTACTTCATATTACTCCAAATAATTCTAATGTGCAGTTACAATTAAGTTGTAACCCACAAATCCAACATAACATTTACTTATGGATTTCTGCACTTTCTCTGTCAAACGCTCCTTCCCAACTTACTTTTTCTTAACAAAATTGATTTTTTAGAATAGTTTTAGTTCCACAGCAAAACTGAGCAGAAGTACAGGGATTTCCTGAATCTCTCTGCCCCTAGACATGCATGGCTTCCCCCATATAAACATCCCTCACCAGAACGGGAATGTTACAATTGATGAACCTACACTGACATATCATTATCACCTAGAACCACACTTTACATTAGGGGTCACTTTCATCGTTGTATATTCTAAGAGTTTGGACAAATTTATAATGGCATGTATTTTTTCACCATTATAGTATCGTACACAGTACTTTCACTCCCCTAAAAATCCTCTCCATATCACCTATTGATTTCTCCTTTCCCCTTAACCTCAAGCAACCACAGATCTTTTTACTATCTCCATAGTTTTTCATTTGCAAAATGTTATATAGTTGAAATCATATATTATGTAGCCTTTTCACACTGGCTTCTTTCACTTAGTAACATGCATTTAAGGTTCTTTCATGTCTTTTCATGCCTTAATAGGTCATTACTTTTTGTCTCTGAAGAATATTTCACTGTCTAAATACACCAGACATTGCTTATACATTGACCTACTGAAGGGCATCTTGGTTGCTTTCAACTTTTAGCAATTATGAATAAAGCTGCTATAAACATCCTTGTTTAGGTATTTGTGTGGACATAAGTTTTCAACTCCTTTAGGTAAACGCTACAGAGTTGTGATTGCTACATCACATGGTAAGAATATGTAGTTTTGTAAGAAACTGCCAAACTGTCTTCTGAAGTGACTGTGCCATTTTGCACTCACAAGCAATCAATAAATGAGAGTTCCCATTGTTTCACATCCTCATGAGCATTTGATGTTATCAGAGGTCTGGATCTCGGACCTTATAATAAATATGTAATGGTGTCTGCTTCTTGTTGTAATTTGTGTTTCTCTGATGACATATAATTTTCAAATGCATATTTGTCATCTTTATATCTTCTCTGGTGAGGTCTACATTAACGTCTTTGACCCATTTTTAAAATCACATTTTTTTCTTATTGTTGAATTTTGAAAGTTCTTTGTATATTTTAAATAACTGTCTTTTACCAGATATATGTTTTGCAAATATTTTCTCTCAGTCTGTGGCTTGTCTTTTCGTTCTCTTGACAATGTATTTCCCAGCACAGATTTTTTTTTTATTTTAATGATATCCAAATTATTTTTTCTTTCATTGATTATGCTTTTGCTGTTGTAACTAGGAGGGTATAGTCAAACCCAAAATCATCTAGATTTCCCCAATATTATATTCTAAGTTTTTTTTTAGTTTTGTTTTACATTTAAGTCTGTGATCCATTTTTGAGTAAGTTTTGTCAGAAGTGTAAGGTCTCTATCTAGATTCATTTTGGGCAGGGAGTGAATGTCCGATTATTCCAACACAACTTATCGAAAAAACTGTCTTTGCCCCCTTGTAAGGCCTTTGCTCTTTTGTCAAAGATCAGTTGGTTATATTGATTTGGGCCTGTTTCTGGGCTCTCTGTTCTGTTCCACTGTTGTATTTGTGTATTCTTTCACCAATATCACGCTGCCTTGATTACTGTACCTTTATCGTAAAAGTCCTATGCTGTCAGTCCTCCAACTTTTTTCTTCTCCTACATAATTGTGTTCATTACATTATTCTGCGGCCTTTGCCTTTTTATACTGAACTTTAGAATCAGTTTGTCAATATCCATAAAATAACTCATTGGGATTTTGAATGGGATTGCATTGAATCTAGAAATCAAGTTGGAATTAACTGAAATCTTGATAAAATTGAGTCTTCCACTCAATAAACATGTAATATCTCTCCATTTCTTTCACCAGAGTTTTTTTAATTTTTCTCATGTAGATGTCATACATATTTGGTTAGATTTATATCTAATATTTCATTTGGGGGGATGCTAATTTAAATGATATTGTGTTTCTCATTCCAAATTCCACTGTCTTATTGCTGATAAATAGAAAAGCAATTGACTTGTGTACACTGACTTTGTATTTTTCAAGCTTACTATAATTATTTCTCAGTTCTAGGAGTTTTTCTGTCAATTTTGGGGGGCTTTCTATGTGGACAATCATGTTATTTTGAAAAGAGACAGTTTTATTTCTTCCAAATCAATATATATTTTAATTTTGTATTTTATTGTATTAGCTAAGACATCCAGTACACTGTTGAAGAGCAGTGGTGAGATGGGCCATTCATGCCTTATTTCTGAGCTTCTTGAGAAAGCTTCAAGTTTCTGTTAAGCATAATGTTAGCTGCAGAATTTGTGTAGATATTTAGAAAGTGGAAGAAGTTCCCTTGGTTTACTGTTTTTTTTTTTTTTTTTTTTTTTTTTTATCATGAATGAGTCTTGAATTTTGTCAAATGCATTTTTTCCACAGTTTTTGTATATTCTGTTCTGGCTGTTTTTTTTTTTTTTCTCAGTATTTTTCCTGTTGGCTTTTTAGGTTTGGGGGTTTCTATTGAGATATCCTCAGACTCAGAGTGTTTTGCCAGCAATATCCAGCTACTGATAAGCCTATCAAAGGTATTCTTTATTTCTACTACGAAATTTTTTTATATATTATAGAAGGACAGAACTAATAGGAGATGGGGATGAAGGGGAGCTTATTAAGGAGTATTGACTCACACGATCAAAGTGAAATCCCAAAATAGGCCATCTGCAAGCTGAAGAGCAACGAAGCCAGTCTGAGTCCCAAAACCTCAAAAGTAGGGAAGCTGACAGTGCAGCCTACAGACTGTGGCCAAAGGCCTGAGAGCCCCTGGAAAACCACTGGTGAAAGGCCAAGAGTCCAAAAGCTGAAGAACTTGGAGTCTGACATTCAAGGGCAGGAAGCATCCAGCACGGGAGAAAGAAGGATGGAAAACTCTGTCAGTCAAGTTTTTCCAACTTCTGTCTGTTTTATTCTAGCTGCACTGGCAGCTGATTAGATGTGCCCACCCAGATTGAGGGTGGGTCTGCCTCTCCCAGTCTACTGACTCAAATGTGAATCTCCTTTGGCAACACCCTCACAGACACACCCAAGCACAATACTTTGCATCCTTCAATCCAATCAAGATAACACAGAATATTAACCATCACATCTTATAATCTCCATCTCTCTGCTTACATTGGCCATTTATTCTTTCATGTTCTTTGTTCTGGTTCTGATGTTGCTCTGTCTTTTCAAACTTTGTTTTTTGTCTTTTAATATATCTTGTAATTTTTTTTCAATAGCCAGATATAATATATTGAATAAAAGAAACTGCAGTAAATAGGCCTTTAATAATGTGGTGGTCAGACGTAGGTAGGGGAAGCATTCTATAGTCCTTTGATTAAGTCTCAGTCTTCTCGTGAGTCTGTGCCTCTGGACTATGAAAAGCACATATTCTTCACAGGTTTTTTACACCCAATAGGTGAAATGAGATGGTTAGAGTAGGCTGGATGAAGTATTTCCCTTCTCCCATGTGGAAGTTTATAGGCGGCTGGAGTGGGGTATTTCCTTTCACCAAGTCAGGCTGTGATAGAACTCCAACAGGTTGGGCTTTGGTTGAATAGTTTCTCTTAAGTACAAATCTTGTTAAGAAGAACAGAATGCTCTGTCATATTTCACAATTTTTTTTCTCCTCACCCTGCCAAAGCACAAGGGGATTTTTCTCTAATATTCACTGTGAGGACCAGGGAGAACTCCAGAAGGTAAAACTCACAAAAATGTGAGGGCCCCTAATGACCAGGTGCCCCTGGAATTTTTTTCTCAGATTTGTCCACATTGAACCTCCGAAAATTCTTTAATTACAGTTTAGGTTTCCCTACCCCAAAACTGGTTCCTGTGAAGGTTTCAGCTCATGAGTTTCTGCTTTTGTAAGTTGGGATTCTCTGTATTTGCTTGCAATCTCTCCAGTTTTTGAGTCAGTAGCTTCCCTTGTGACCGTACTTATCTTACTGATCTAAGGGAAGTTGTTGCTTTTTAGTTTATTCAGCTTTTCACTTGCTGGGCCAGAGTGGCAACTTCAAGCTTTGTCCATACCTCACCAGAACCCAAAAGTCCTCTTTCCCAACATTTTAATTATTGCCTCATGTTCAGAACTTCATGTAGACTTTTTTACTGATAAAGTATATATTGCTTGATCATTTCAATTTGCCCTTTTGCAGAACACTTACAGAGACACTGTTCTGTTTTTGCTGATTACTACCAGATTACTGATTTCTCATTATTCCCATTCTAGGTCCAAGCTGCTTAAAAAGCCCTATCTAGATCATTTCTGACTTGCATTTCACTGCTGCCTTGACTTACAAAATGTTATCTCAGAGTCTAGTTGACAAGAAGTACAGGTTTCACTTTGATGACTAGCAATCTGACGGAAAGTCTTTCCACTGACTCAACACCATTGCTTGCAGGTTTTCTATGGCTTATAACAAATGACAGCACATTTGCTGTCAGGCAGAAAACTAGCCATTCTAATAGTGTCAGTAGGTACAAAGAGGGGAAGTACTTTTTCTATAGAAACAATCATTGTAAGAAACTTTTTTTCCCCAGGAACATGTACAAAAGCATATTTACTTATGTGGATTTTGTGTGTTTAACAAAAGAATTGAACTTTCATTTATTTTTAGTAAGTAAATAAAAATCTAAAACTGTCTACCTGTTTCATATTATTCATAACAGAAGTAAAGATAAGAAGAGATTAAGAGATAAATGAGAAATAAAAAGAATAGAAAGGAGAAAAGAAAGATATACCGAGATATTAAAGGAGAGAAAGAAACTTGCATCTAGAGAGAGGCTAAAGCCATCTCATCAGGTGATGCAGGTTGTATCCTGCCCAGGGCCCCTAGAAAGTAGGGACTGGAAATAAGCTTTTGGTTGGTTTGCTCACTAATTTCCTGCATTTTGCATGCCCATGGAATTGACATCTTCTTAAAAATTTGTACAAAGATACCTATGAATTTTCAGAAGTTTAGAGAAAGGCACTAGAGAGACTAGAGAAGGGAAATTAAAAAGCAAAGCATATACAAGAGCCTGGGGGAAGGGGAGAAGGAAAGTGAGAAAAAAAAAGAAGAGTGAAAAAAGAAGAGAGCTAGGCAAGATAATGCTACCTTTTCTTTGCAAGTACTTTGCCTTTCCCCTTAGACCCCCTTGGTCAACTTGTAAACACTCTTTCATTTAGTGTCAGTTGTAACCTCTTCTCTTCCGGGAAGTAAAGAATGAATCTCCAGGCAGAACTAATCTCTCCTACACACACACACACACACACACACACACACACGTGCGCGCGCGCACACACACACACACACACAACTATACTACAGTAAGTTGTCATGTATTCCACATATTGTCCACATTCCCATATACTATGATTTCCTTAATGATAGAAACAAAGCCTTTTTTATGACCTAGGCCTGATATGTTTAAATGTTTAATGCTTGCTTGATGGATAATTGAACCTATGAAAGCATTTTTAAACAGTATGGTATAAACTATAAGGTAGTGTTGTATGCAAAACAGAGCCTTGGTTTTTGGCAGATTCAGATTAAATGCCCTCTTCACCACCTCTAAGATGTGATTTTGAGTATATTAGCTAAGGATTTAATCCTAGGTTTTCTCATCTACTTCCCTTAAGATAGATGTAAAAGCCTCATTCCTTAACAAATACAATAGTGGTAGGAATTAAGAATTAATGAAGGATGAATGAAGGAATAGGCCAAAGTCTTCCCAGCTGTCACTGAGCAGCATGGGTTAGTTGGAGGCTATTCTTATTTTGTTGCAATTATCTTTTATATTACCATAGACATCACTTTGTCTTTGGTATTAAACATTGTAAAGATGAAATTACCTTTTCCAGTGAAAATCCAAAATAAATTTCAAACAAGTAGCAAAGGGTTCTGAAAACAGTAGCCATCAAGAACAAGAATTTTAACTTTTATTTTAGGTCCAGGGGTACACATGTAGGTTTGTTATACAAGTAAATTCATGTCATAGGAGTTTGTTGTACATATTGTTTAGTCACCCAAGTGCTAAGCCTAATGTTCAATAGTTATTTTAAGAAAAAGAATATTTACACTAACTTTTGCCCACCCCACTCCATATAGTCTTCTACCAAATGCTAATCCTGAAATTGAATTTTTATAAATATCAATATATAATGAGTCACACAAAAAAAGGTTATTACTATTTAACTCTCTCTTCCTCATTTCCCACATCCTATTGATGAGCATGCTCTATTAATTTTACCACTTAACCTTTCCATATCCTTGTCCTCTTCTCATCTACAAAAATGTTGCCTAAGTTCACATCACCTTTCATGAAGATGATTGAGATTATCTCCAACTGGTATTCTTATTTGCCTCTTTCCACATCCTTTCCATTAGTCATTCTCAATCTGTTTTTCTTCTGAGAAATATAATGGAAGATATTCACAAGTGCACAACCAGGTTTTAATGAAACCAAGAAAAAATGGTTGCAGGCAAAGTATTAAACTAATTTATTCGTAGCTATAACTATTAATAGTATCTCAATAGAGGTCACTTTCAATAGGACAAGCCATGAAAAGATAAGCCATGGGTTTTGTACAAGCATTCCAGGCCAAGGAAACTGCTCTTCTCTATTAAAGCAAATTAGGAAACAAATGAGTAGCATTATTAATAAAGTACACCTCTGTATTAGTCCATTCTCACACTGCTAATAAAGACATACCCAAGACTGGATAATTTATAAAAGAAAGAGGTTTAATTGACTCACAGTTCAGCATGGCTGGGGAGGCCTCAGGAAACGTACAATCGTGGTGGAAAGGGAAGCAAACATGTCCTTCACCTGGAAGCAGGAAGGAGAAAAATGAGCAGAGGGGGAAAAGGCCCTAATAAAATCATCAGATCTCGTGAGAACTCACTATAGAGAGAACAGAATGAGGGTAACCACCCCGTGATCAAATTACCTCCCATCAGGTCCATCCCATGACACATGGGGATTATGGGAACTACAATTCAAGATGAGATTTGGGTGGAGACACAGCCAAACCACATCAAGTTCCAAATGCTGTGATTGAGAAACAGTATCATATTGTTACCAGCAAATATTAAACACTAAGATGACTATATGGCTTTCAACTTAAACTTTTCTATGTTTCATTGTCTATAGAATAGACCACACACTCCAATAAAGTTTATAATTACCTCTCCACTCTATGACCAGGATATTCTCTCATCTGGATCCTGATCATATCTTCAATTTTGACTTGCCATGTTGCTATTCCAATTCTACACTCTAGCCATACTGAACCACTTGAACTTCCCTGAATTCTCAACTGTGTCTCAAATTTTTAAAGCCCAAGACTTGTTTATTGTATTTCTAAATGAATAAACTAAAAATTCATATAGTGCAAGTTGTTGGTGAATAAGTACAATGTTCTGCACGATATATTACAAAATAATGGAATTCTGAGGAAACGCAGAGGCCTGATGATCATCCAGCTTATCCTAACTTTGGCTGTCTTTATCACAGCTAAAATAATTTCACATTTCTGCTAGTTCCCAATTTGCCTCTGAATCCTTTGTACGTTCTGACTTTAGCACACTTTAAACTATCTCATCCATAAGAATAAAATACATATGAAATAAATATTATACCATATACAATGTTTCATATCATGTGATACACTAGTTAGCAATGGTTACATTTTTTAAGAAATCCATGTAATTTTATCTAAATTGTATTTCAAAACTCCAAATTTCAAAAGATATTAAAATGACTTAAAAGATAAATATATTTATAAAATTATTTAAGAAAACTAAAAAGAAGACAAAGAAAAAAGAGAAGAAGAAGAAACAGGAAAAAGAAGAAAAGTTGCAATTACTGATTTTCTAATTGCTGGATCTAGGTATTTGGCTTTGCCAATATTTTGTGAAAAAAATGAGAACTTATTTAAAAACTAGTATTACTGAAAAAGAAGATTGCTATTTATGGTGCTGCAATCTAAGAACTAATAAATAAAAGGCATCATTCTTCTGATGAGCTTTTTGATGAGTCTGTATATGCAACGTTTTGAAATTAGGGGATGAAAAGACATTAATTTATTTCCCTGCAAAAATGAGAGTAAGTTGGGGTTACTCAGGGCAATGCAGAAGAAGAGCAATGAAGAAAAGTAGAAACATGACAAAGGAGAAATATGTTAGCAAACCAGTGTGAGGCAGCAGTGATGTATGATGTGAGATGGCCAGTGAAAAATTACCACCTGTAGAAAAGCTAAAAACCTTCTAAGACAGAAATTTTAAAGTTGGTTACATTGTAAGAATATCATAACCCAAACTCATGCTAAGACATACATCCCACCTAATCTTAAGCAGGCAAATGGCTTGAGTGGGAGTTTTGCTTGTTTGTTAGTTTATACATTTATCTTATATAAATCATGGAACAAGGATAAATTTCAGGCCTGAGCCAACAGAGACAGTAACCTGAGCACCCTGTTTGGGCAGGTGAGATAATACCTAACCTGAAGCAAATTATCAGATCCAGAGGCTTAGAGCGAATGACTTGTATTCTTTACTGAAGAAAAGAAGATCTGTGGGATTCACTTAAATGCCCAAGAGGGCTGCGGACTACCAAAGGGTCTGAAATGGAGGGTCAGTCTCAGCCTACTCACCTCTGTGGTGGCAGGGAGATCCCAGCTGATAATCAGTCTACATTAGCTTTCTAAAAATTTCTCATAGCCACCAAATGCTAATGGGCCTACATGTGTATTTGCTACATATCGAAACATGACACATCATTTGATATTTAACTACAAGGCGCCACAGTGGGATCAGAATTTGATGGTTAATGGGCAAAATTCAACAGATTTGATGGTGACTAAGGAGATGCTCCAAGCAGACCTATATAGAGTTCTGTCAGTCAGTGTGATAATTATAATTCTATGTATTCATATTGTAATTCTATAAATCCATTTATTATAGATTCAAAGAAATATGGTAGTATTAACTTAATTATCATGCAAAAAGATATTAAAAAGAAATACCAAGCATAACAAAACTTTCTCTCAAGAGAAGACAATAAGAAATGTTGTTTGGCTTCTTTTCTTCCACTCTGTATGGATGTTTTTCATAATATTTTTATTTTGTACTAGAAAAAAATCATTTTAATTGTTCATGAACATCTTATTTGGATGTAGTTGGAGACAAACTGCATACATACAATAGTTTAATGATTTTTCTAATTACTAAGGCTATGCTACTGTGAGCTTTTCTAAATAAGAAACTTACGTATATCAGTCCTCTTTTTAGTCTTACATTTTCTTACAACTATAAAGAAGACAAAGAAACTCTGAAAAGATAATCTGTTGACAATATAGTTTAGCTTTCTCCCAGGGCAAAACTTCTTAGTCGTTCACTGAAAATGTTATTGTGCATTACTTATATCAATTGAAATTGTATCTTCCTTACCTTAGGTGATTCACAGATTTAACTGCTTAGGCCTGCCAGGTTGCTACCATATTTCTCCATACATCAGTGTCAGAGATAGTCTGGGCAGTCACCATTTATTTGTAATTGTGTTCTTAATAATAGAAATAAGTGAAAATGGTAGAAAACCTCAGTCACTCTGCTGAACAGAATCTGGACTCTAAACCGTTAGGGCTGTCCAATAAAGACCAAATTATTTTGCTGAACAGAAATGGGAAAAAAAATGTCAAACTGTCAACAGTAGAAAAAATGTAGGTGTCATTTCTTAGGAACTTAGGAGACTAGATCATATCTTTTCTCAGGTAGAGAGAGAGTGTGTGTGTGTGTGTGTGTGCGCGCGCGCGCGTGTGTGTGTGAGAAAATTGAGAGACATAAAAGGAAAAAGATCTGTCAAAACTACAGGACTTACATTTTCAAGCCATTCTGCTTCCAAACCTTAATATCTATTACTTTTCTTTCTCAGATATGCAGCACTCTCAGAAGAGTTAGTTTCACCCGCTATTTCTTCGACCTCAGTACAAACCCTTGCTTTAGCAATTGCAAAATTCTCACTCATTCTATAAGATTCAGTTCAAATTCTACCTTCCTGGACTGCTCTAGGCAGACTTTCCTGCTCATACTTCTATTCACCCAGTTTATCCCCTTTATAACATCATCTTCTATTGAAACAGATTGGATATTTGTTGAGGATAGAGACAATATAGTTTGACGTTTGTATTCCAAAGACCAAGCAAAATAAACATTTCTGAACCAAAGATCTTAGCAGTGTAACTGTCTGATTCTAATTCTCAAACATTTGCTAGCTTTGGGAACATCAACAAAAGAGTTATGCTTCTATTTCTTTAATCATGAAATTAAAATAATGATGAATCCTATCTTGTAGAGATGCTGTGAGAGTTAGCTCAGATAATATTTATACAACACTTTGGAAAGGGCCTGGAACATAATAAGCCCTCAGTAAATACTAGCTTTTATTCAATAACCAATATAAGTTTTAATTTTGTGAAGTAAATTTCACCTATGCCAGATAGGATGGATGGATAGATAGATAAATAGATGATTGATTGATGATAGATAGAACAAATAGACTAAATACAAATGAAATAATCTCATTTATTTAAACAGACACAGAAAAATTAAATTCACACTAAGTATTAGCATTCTCATTTATCCTACTCATTACATACCATTTTGACAAAATGGAAAGTTATTTTTGTCAAAAACTTTTGTTTTATGAATAAACTATTTCACTTACTTTTTGACATTATATGAAAAGCTTTTTTAAAAAAGTGGAAAACAAAAGTATATCCTTTATCTCATTTCTGATGAGAAAACACAGATGTGATATATTTATTCTTAAAGCTTCCTTCTGTATTATCAATCACTTTTCTGAGATTCTCATTTACTGTAAGAAGGTTTTAACCTAAACTAGGTAAGTTTGAATTCCTAGCCAATTCTTCCAAGAGGTGATTAAAGTCATTGTTACAGATGACTGGATTTGTAGGTCTTTAATTTGACTTTTAACTTACCAATGGCTCATTAAATACTTCACATGCCATTCTTTTAAATGTAGTCAATCTAGTTGAAATCTAAGTCATTAAATAGTAAGCCCAACTGGGACAAATTTAGGCTGCATTTACACCAAGTAAATTTTTCCAAACATTGTGATACAATTATTTCTTAAAGCTAAAATTTAAAAACTACTGAAATATTTCAGGTATTGTGTCACCTTAAAATGTATGTGATGCATGTAGGAAATTTGGATGTGAGTCAAAGAAGTAATATTTATTAAAAGATTAAAAACTAAATGTTTTGAGAACAGTTGACTACTCATATACAACCTTCCCATCCTTACCAATCCTGTAGATCATATTCCCTTGTGCAAAATTCAGTTTAAGTAGTTTTAAGAAAATGCTTGATTTGAGCCACTTAGGATTCTTCTTCTACCTCTAAACTATCTTTAAACTAAGGAAATAAGTGTAATAATGACTTTCTGTGTTACCTGTTTTCCATAAAACACACACATGCACACAAAGTGGGAATGTACCTCAACCAACAACAGTGCTTAAGGAATTTTAGGAATATTAGAGACAAATGGGTTTAGAGTAAGAGATGCGATAATGTGATACATCAGCCTAAGATTCAGCACAGGCAAAAAGGGAACTCCCTGAAAAGTTATGGTAGATTTCTCCAATACAACACATAGGAAGTTCCAGAACAGAGAAACAGAGGCTTGGAACAATAATGCATAATCGAGCAATTTGGATGTAAATTAAAAACAAATTACTTAGAACCTCCCTAATGTCTGGGATAAGAAACAACTTGATTTGGCATTTCATCCCAGGTCCTGAGTTAAGTAATCAGCCCTCAGCCCAGAGTCACACAGGCAGTAGTTTGAACCTGGGTCTCTGAACAGGTTCTCACCCACTATTATAAACTGATATCAATACAGAACATGAAGAAGTAGAGAGACAAAGGAAACTAATACTTTGGTTCCATCCTCCCAAAATCCTGTTGGAATGACAGAAGAAATATTTGAAAATTAAGATATATAAAGAAAATCACAGTGTCATTATAAATCATGGGAAGTGATACAGTTCAGATCAGTGATACAGTTCAGAACACGGCAGGTGGGGCCATTGGTCATTTATGCTCCCTACAGCCAGAAATCTAACCGATACATCTTCATGATCATTGCAGCTCTTACAGCCACTGTCCCCGCTTCTTAAGAGAAAATAATATGTGGCGATTGTCTTCTTACTTTGGAGGACATATGCTGGCATGGTCCTCTCATAAGCCGATGCCAAGTTGGAAT
The DNA here is from genome assembly GCF_009828535.3 of Hylobates moloch. NCBI lineage: Eukaryota > Metazoa > Chordata > Mammalia > Primates > Hylobatidae > Hylobates > Hylobates moloch. The sequence goes on along the minus strand of NW_026652276.1, from coordinate 56,114,661 downwards.
TAGCTCTATAAGAGATTTATTAGAAGCAAGTCCAGTGAGATGTAAAATGGGGAGGGAGCCAAAAGAGGCTGAGAGAACCATCAGACCATGGTGTAGGTTTGACTGATTGAAGGAAAGAGGAAAGAAGGAAGATTGGCCGGAAGTGTCTTAGCCTGCAGTACAGGCATATAAGAGTACATTGTGGAGTCTTTGAGCCAAAATCATTATCTGTCAGAGGAGTCCCACACCTCCTAAGAATGGGCCTTCCTTAGTGTCCCTGTTGGCCTCAGTCATCTACCCGGGGAGATACAGCTTCATTGCAAATATCATGACGAATTTCTGAGCACCACAACTGGGGGCATTAGTCAATGATGCTCTCTGCATATTCTCTGATATTGAGAAACACATCTTTTTTGGCCACCACAATTATAGATAGATACAGATCAAAGCTCAATATTGAACAAAGAAAAAATTACACGTTCCTTTAAAAGTAAAGATAATTTTGAATGTTTGGAAATATAATGTACCATGTATTTCAAAAAGCAAACCCAAACCTCTAATAAAATAAATTAAAAATTCTACCAGAGTCAAGAAAAATTCAAAATTAAAAGATACATTAATGTGGTGACAATATGTCACAAATAGAACCAAGTATATTAATTGTCATTGTAAATAAAAATGGATTATAAATAATCATAAAAATACAGAGGCCTTCCAATTTGCTACAAATCTAGAAATACGTGTTCCAGAGAAATACACCTAAACTTTTACAAAACAATGAAATAAACAAATGGTCTGAGATACACTACAGAAATCTTTATTAGGAAGAATGAAGAAAAGGAATGATGAAACAGATATAAATTGAGTTCACAAGCTTAGATTTATAAGAAGATGATGCATTACTGTTTTTCTGTAAATTTATTTAATTTTAAATCCAAGCCCACATCGTGTGAAGCTGTAATAAAATTCAGACCACAGCTATTCTTGGAAGGTCCATTTAGGATTAAGGTAAGTTCTTAGATTTTATTCAGCACTAGGATATTGGCGGTGGGGGCTAATTTAGCTAATTATTTTTTAATAATGATTATCATTTAGTTCCCCATGTTTCTACCTATATGGCTCTTTCAAATCTGTCATTTACTTCATCATTTTTGTGGCACACCTTGAGTCCTGAGTCTTTAATAATATTAGGGTTCTCTGGTCTAGAATCCAGTTTCCTAGTGTATGCCATGGGCATTTCCTTTCATGACTGCCATATATGAATATCACTGCCAGGGCACAGGGTGTAGCTCTCTGTGGTGCATGACACAGAACATTCTTTCCTATCCAACAAAAATAAAAATCTTTGTTGTCTGTGGAAAATCACTCTCCATAGCCTTTGGAAATTCCATAGCCTTTGGACACTCTCTTCCATTGAGCCCTATTGTCTTAAATGAACTACAGTCTTTGGAAACAAAAGCCAGAAAACAAGAGAAATGTCTGGAATACAACATGTACTTTTACCTCGCCAGAAAAATTCCAAGACAGAAAAATGACAGAATTAACTTATTCAATGGGATAAGGATAGTGGGAAAATACCGAAAGAAAATGCATATGAATATGCCAAAAATTTTTCTGCCACAAAAATATATTGCTGAGGTTACAGAACAATGTGTTTCAGAGACTCTTATTTCATAGAATATATGTGCCCCTGTAGATTTTGATGGGTATAACTGGAATAAGACACAGCATTTCCTAAAAGAAAGAATCCTGAATTTTTAATCAGAAAACCTTAATATAAGAGTTTTATTATTTTCATGGATCTGAGAAAAGTACTGAGTCTCTCTAGGCCACCATTCATTCATTCATGAAGTAAAGATTTCTCAAAGAAATATTGGGGAATTAGATAGATGCAAATCTAATGCAGCAATATTATTAGAATTTATTATTTCTTCTACTCTATAGACTTTGAATAGATAGAATGAACTGGTTTATATCCCAAAAAAGCAAGGCTATAACCAAAGGTTCTTTTTTTTATTATTATACTTTAAGTTTTAGGATACATGTTCACCTAATGCTAAATAACCAGTGGTTCTTACTACTTAATATTTCTCAACTTTTTGCCTTACTATTCAAGAGAAGAAAAATTAGTAAGTATTAGCATTATCCCTGAATGTCTTATTCAAAATACAGTGTGCCCAACCTCCCAAAATTCAATCATGAAGAAACTGAAACCCTAAACAGACCAATATCGAATTCTGAAATTGAACCAGTAATAAAAACGTACCAATTAACCAACACGAAGGTGGAAGAAGAAGGCAAAATAGAAGCCTCCAGTGATTGTCACCTCCACAGGAATATCAAATTGAACAATTATCCATACAACAAAGCACCTTCATACAAACCAAAAATCAGGCAAGCAATCACAGGAGCTAGTTTTCACATCATATCAAAGAAAGATGCATGAGAAGGGTAGGAAAGATAGTCTTGAATTGCTGACACCATGCCTCCCCTATCCCCCCAGCAGCGGCTACATGACACAGAGATAAAATCTGTGTGCTTAGGGGAGAGAGAGCAGTGATTGTGAGGCTTTGCATTGGAACTCAGTGCTGCCCTGTCACACTGGAAAACAACACAAGGCAGAATCTGCAGGTGCCCATCCAGGGAACATTTAGACTAGCCCTGGCCAGATGGGCATCATTAATCCCAGTAAAACCTGAGTTCTAGCTAGCCCTACCACAAGCTAAAGTACTCTGTGATCCTAAATGAACTTGAAAGGCAGCCTGGGCCACAAGGACTGTAATTTCCGGTCAAGTCCAGGGGCTGTGATGGGCTTGGAGACAGTGGACTTGGGGTGCCTGTGACCTAGTGAGACACCAGTTGGGGCAGCCAAGGGAGTGCTTGTGTTACCCCTCCCCTAACCCCAGGTAGTTCACAGCTCCAGGAGAGCCTGTTTCCTTCTACTTGAGTAGAAGAGAGGAGAGAGTAAAGAGGACTTTGTCTTAACAACCTGGATTCCAGTTCAGCCACAGTAAAATAGGGTACCAGTTTTGAGGCTCCCATTGCAGGAGTAGCTCCTAGTTGACACTGCTAGACCTACCTTGGGCCAGAAGAGAACCCACTGCCTTGATGGAAATGACCCAGTTTTGGCAGGATTTATCATCTGCTGACTAAAGAACCATTGGGTCTTAAACAAACATCAGTGGTACTCAGGCAGTTCTCATCAAAGACCCTGGGTGAGACCTAAGGCCATGCTGGCTTCAGGTGTAACCCAGTACATTCTCAGCTGTGGTGACCCTAGGGTGAGACTTCTTCTGCTCAAGGAAAGAAGAAGAGTAAAGGAGACCTTGTTCCCTCTACAGCTTGGGTACCAGCTCAGCCACAGTGGGAGAGAACACCAAGCAGACTCCCAGGGTCGTTGTTTCCATGCCCTGGCTCCCAGATGGCACTTCTGGTCATGCCCTGGGCCACACGGAAGCCCACTGACCTGAAGAGAGACCCAGGCTTGGCAGCATTCACCACAAGCTAACTGGGCCTTGAGTGAACATTGGCAATAGTCAGGTAGTAATTGCCAAAGGCCTGGGGCAGTGGTGGCCATGGAGAGATACTCTGTCTGCTTGAGGAAAGGAGAGAAAGGAGTGGGAAGAACTTTGTCTTGCAGCTTGTGTGTTAACTCAGTCACAGTAAAATGAAGCACCAAGTAGGTTCCCAAGGTTCCTGACTCCAGGCCCTGGCTCCTGGATGGCATTCTGGGAACTGCCATGGGCCAGTAGGGAGCTGAATTCCATGAAAGGTAAAACACTAGACTGGCTGAATTCACCACCTGCTGATTTAAGAGGTCTTGGACCTTGAGTGAACATTGGTGGTAGTCAGGCAGAGCAGTGGTCACTGCAGGGCAAGGAGTAAAAGAAGGTTATAGAACACCAAGCAGATTGACCCAAAGAAGACTATCTCAAAGTATTTAATAATTAAGCTCCCAAAGGTCAATGACAAAGAAAATATCCAAAAAGCTGTAAGAGAAAAGAAACAAACAACATAAAATGAACTCCAATATGTCTGGCAGCAGAATTCTCAAGGAATGCTTACAAAGCAGGAGAGAGTGGCGTGACATACTTAAAGTGCTAAAGGAAAAAAAAATTTACCCAAGAATAATATAACTGGCAAAAAACATCCTTCAAACAGAAAGAAGAACTGAAGACTTTGCCAGACAAAAGCTGAAAAATGATATCAACACCAGACCTGTCCAACAAGAAATGCTAAAGGAAGTTCTTCAATCTGAAAGAAAAGGATATTAATGAACAATAAGAAATCACCTGAAGGCACAAACTCCCTGGTAGTAATAAGTACACAGAAATAACTCAGAATATTAGACCTCTGTAACTGTGGTGTGCAAACTACTCATAACTCCAGTAGAACAACTAAAAGATAAACCTATCAAAAATAAAAGCTGTACCAACTTTTCAAGACACAGACAGTATAATGAGACATAAATAAACAACAAAAAGTTAAAAAGCAGAGGTGATCAAGTTAAACTGTACAGTTTTTTTGTTTTTTTTTAAATTTTATTATTATACTTTAAGTTTTAGGGTACATGTGCACAATGTGCAGGTTTGTTACATATGTATACATGTGCGATGTTGATGTGCTGCACCGATTAACCAGTCATTTAGCATTACGTATATCTCCTAATGCTATCCCTCCCCACTCCCCCAACCCCACAACAGTCCCCAGTGTTTGATGATCCCCTTCCTGTGTCCATGTGTTCTCATTGTTCAATTCCCACCTATGAGTGAGAACATGAGGTGTTTGGTTTTTTGTCCTTGCGATAGTTTGCTCAGAATGATGGTTTCCAGCTTCATCCATGTCCCTACAAAGGACATGAACTCATCCTTTTTTATGGCTGCATAGTATTCCATGGTGTATATGTGCCACAATTTCTTAATCCAGTCTATCATTGTTGGATATTTGGCTTGGTTCCAAGTCTTTGCTATTGAGAAGAGTGCTGCAATAAACATACCTGTGCATGTGTCTTTATAGCAGCATGATTTATAGTACTTTGGGTATATACCCAGTAATGGGATGGCTGGGCCAAATGGTATTTCTAGTTCTAGATCCCTGAGGAATCACCACATTGACTTCCACAATGGTTGAACTAGTTTGAACAGTCCCACCAACAGTGTAAAAGTATTCCTATTTCTCCACATCCTCTCCAGCACCTGTTGTTTCCTGACTTTTTAATGATGGCCATTCTAACTGGTGTGAGATGATATCTCATTGTGGTTTTGATTTGCATTTCTCTGATGGCCAGTGACAACGAGCATTTTTTCATGTGTTTTTTCACTGTGTAAATGTCTTCTTTTGAGAAGTGTCTGTTCATATCCGTCACCCACTTTTTGATGGGGTTTTTTGTTTTTTATTCTTGTAAATTTGTTTGAGTTCTTTGTAGATTCTGGATATTAGCCCTTTGTCAGATGAGTGGGTTGCAAAAATTTTCTCCCATTTTGTAGGTTGCCTGTTCACTCTGATGGTAGTTTCTTTTGCTGTGCAGAAGCTCTTTAGTTTAATTAGATCCCATTTGTCAATTTTGGCTTTTGTTACCATTGCTTTTGGTGTTTTAGACATGAAGTCCTTGCCCATGCCTATGTCCTGAATGGTATTGCCTAGATTTTCTTCTAGGGTTTTTATAGTTTTAGATCTAACATGTAAGTCTTTAATCCATCTTGAATTAATTTTTGTATAAGGTGTAACAAAGGGATCCAGTTTCAGCTTTCTACTTATGGCTAGCCAGTTTTCCCAGCACCATTTAGTAAATAGGGAATCCTTTCCCCATTGCTTGTTTTTGTCAGGTTTGTCAAAGATCAGATAGTTGTAGATATGTGGCATTATTTCTGAGGGCTCTGTTCTGTTCCATTGGTCTATATCTCTGTTTTGGTACCAGTACCATGCTGTTTTGGTTACTGTAGCCTTGTAGTATAGTTTGAAGTCAAGTAGCGTGATGCCTCCTGCTTTGTTCTTTTGGCTTAGGATTGACTTGGCGATGCGGGCTCTTCTTTGGATCCATATGAACTTTAAAGTAGTTTTTTCCAATTCTGTGAAGAAAGTCATTGGTAGCTTGATGGGGATGGCATTGAATCTATAAATTACCTTGGGCAGTATGGCCATTTTCACGATATTGATTCTTCCTACCCATGAGCAAGGAATGTTCTTCCATTTGTTTGTATCCTCTTTTATTTCATTGAGCAGTGGTTTGTAGTTCTCCTTGAAGAGGTCCATGACATCCCTTGTAAGTTGGATTCCTAGGTATTTTATTCACTTTGAAGCAATTGTGAATGGGAGTTCACTCATGATTTGGCTCTCTGTTTGTCTGTTATTGGTGTATAAGAATGCTTGTGATTTTTGCACATTGATTTTGTATCCTGAGACTTTGCTGAAGTTGCTTATCAGCTTAAGGAGATTTGGGGCTGAGACAATGGGGTTTTCTAGATATACAATCATGTCATCTGCAAACAGGGACAATTTGACTTCCTCTTTTCCTAATTGAATACCCTTTATTTCCTTCTCCTGCCTGATTGCCCTGACCAGAACTTCCAACACCATGTTGAATAGGAGTGGTAAGAGAGGGCATCCCTGTCTTGTGCCAGTTTTCAAAGGGAACGCTTCCAGTTTTTGTCCATTCAGTATGATATTGGCTGTGGGTTTGTCATAGATAGCTCTTATTATTTTGAGATACGTCCCATCAATATCTAATTTATTGAGAGTTTTCAGCATGAGGGGTTGTTGAATTTTGTCAAAGGCCTTTTCTGCATCTATTGAGATAATCATGTGGTTTTTGTCTTTGGTTCTGTTTATATGCTGGATTACGTTTATTGATTTTCCTGTGTTGAACCAGCCTTGCAGCCCAGGGATGAAGCCCACTTGATCGTGGTGGATAAGCTTTTTGATGTGCTGCTGCATTCGGTTTGCCAGTATTTTATTGAGGATTTTTGCATCGATGTTCATCAAGGATATTGGTCTAAAATTCTCTTTTTTTTGGTTGTATCTCTGCCAGGCTTTTGTATCAGGATGATACTGGCCTCATAAAATGAGATAGGGAGGATTCCCACTTTTTCTATTGATTGGAATAGTTTCAGAAGGAATGGTACCAGCTCCTCCTTGTACCTCTGGTAGAATTCGGCTGTGAATCCATCTGGTCCTGGACTTTTTTTGGTTGGTAAGCTATTAATTATTGCCTCAATTTCAGAGGCTGCTATTGGTCTATTCAGAGATTCAACTTATTCCTGGTTTAGTCTTGGGAGGGTGTATTTGTCAAGGAATTTATCAATTTCTTCAAGATTTTCTAGTTTATTTGCATAGAGGTGTTTTTAGTATTCTCTGATGGTAGTTTGTATTTCTGTGGCGGTGGTGATATCCCCTTTGTCATTTTTTATTGCGTCCATTTGATTCTTCTCTCTTTTCTTCTTTATTAGTCTCACTAACGGTCTATCAATTTTGTTGATCTTTTCAAAAAACCAGCTCCTGGATTCATTGATTTTTTGAAGGGTTTTTTGTGTCTCTATTTCCTTCAGTTCTGCTCTGATTTTAGTTATTTCTTGCCTTCTGCTAGGTTTTGAATGTGTTTGCTCTTGCTTCTCTAGTTCTTTTAATTGTGATGTTAGGGTGTCAATTTTAGATCTTTCCTGCTTTCTTTTGTGGGCATTTAGTGCTATAAATTTCCCTCTACACAGTGCTTTGAATGTGTCCCAGAGATTCTGGTATGTTGTGTCTTTGTTCTCATTGGTTTCAAAGAACATCTTTATTTCTGCCTTCATTTCATTATGTACCCAGTAGTCATTCAGGAGCAGGTTGTTCAGTTTCCATGTAGTTGAGCAGTTTTGAGTAAGTTTCTTAATCCTGAGTTCTAGTCTGATTGCACTGTGGTCTGAGAGACAGTTTGTCATAATTTCTGTTCTTTTACATTTGCTGAGGAGTACTTTACTTCCAACTATGTGGTCAGTTTTGGAATAGGTGTGGTGTGGTGTTGAAAATAATGTATATTCTGTTGATTTGGGGTGGAGAGTTCTGGAGATGTCTATTAGGTCCACTTGGTGCAGAGCTGAGTTCAATTCCTGGATATCTCTGTTAACTTTGTCTTGTTGATCTGTCTAATGTTGACAGTGGTGTGTTAAAGTCTCCCATTATTATTGGGTGGGAGTCTAAGTCTCTTTGTAGGTCACTCAGGACTTGCTTTATGAATCTGGGTGCTCCTGTTTTGGGTGGATATATATTTAGGATAGTTAGTTCTTCTTGTTGAATTGATCCCTTTACCATTATGTAATGGCCTTCTTTGTCTCTTTTGATCTTTGTTGGTTTAAAGTCTGTTTTACCCGAGACTAGAATTGCAACCCCTGCCTTTGCTTGTTTTCCATTTGCTTGGTAGATCTTCTTCCATCCCTTTATTTTGAGCCTATGTGTGTCTCTGCATGTGAGATGGGTTTCCTGAATACAGCACACTGATGGGTCTTGACTCTTTATCCAATTTGCCAGTCTGTGTCTTTTAATTGGAGCATTTAGCCCATTTACATTTAAGGTTAATATTGTTATGTGTGAATTTGATCCTGTCATTATGATGTTAGCTGGTTATTTTGCTTGTTAGTTGATGCAGTTTCTTCCTAGCCTCGATGATCTTTACAATTTGGCATGTTTTTGCAGTGGCTGATACCGGTTGTTGCTTTCCATATTTAGTGCTTCCTTCAGGAGCTCTTTTAGGGCAGGCTTGGTGGTGACAAAATCTCTCAGCATTTGCTTGTCTGTAAAGGATTTTATTTCTCCTTCACTTATGAAGCTTAGTTTGGCTGGATATGAAATTCTGGGTTGGAAATTCTGTTCTTTAAGAATGCTGAATACTGGCCCCCACTCTCTTCTGGCTTGTAGAGGTTCTGCGGAGAGATCAGCTGTTAGTCTGATGGGCTTCCCTTTGTGGGTAACCCGACCTTTCTCTCTGGCTGCCCTTAGCATTTTTTCCTTCATTTCAACTTTGGTGAATCTGACAATTATGTGTCTTGGAGTTGCTCTTCTCAAGGAGTATCTTTGTGGTGTTCTCTGTATTTCCTGAATTTGAATGTTGGCCTGTCTTGCTAGATTGGGGAAGTTCTCCTGGATAATATCTTGCAGAGTGTTTTCCAACTTGGTTCCATTCTCCCCGTCACTTTCAGGTACACCAATCAGATGTAGATTTGGTCTTTTCACATAGTCCCAAATTTCTTGGAGGCTTTGTTCGTTTATTTTTATTCTTTTTTCTCTAAACTTCTCTTTTCACTTCATTTCATTCATTTCATCTTCCATCACTGATACCCTTTCTTCCAGTTGATCACATTGGCTCCGTGAGGCTTCTGCGTTCTTCACGTAGTTCTTGATCCTTGGCTTTCAGCTCCATCACCTCCTATAAGCACTTCTCTATATTGGTTATTCTAGTTATACATTCATCTAATTCTTTTTCAAAGTTTTTAACTTCTTTGCCTTTGGCTTGAATTTCCTCCTGTAGCTCGGAGTAGTTTGATCATTTGAAGCCTTCTTCTCTCAATTCGTCAAAGTCATTCTCTGTCCAGCTTTGTTCCGTTGCTGGTGAGGAGCTGCGTTCCTTTGGAGGAGGAGATGCGCTCTGATTTTTAGAATTCCTGGTTTTTCTGCTCTGTTTTTTCCCCATCTTTGTGGTTTTATCTACCTTTGGTCTTTGATGATGGTGATGCACAGATGGGTTTTTGGTGTGGATGTCCTTTCTGTTTGTTAGTTTTCCTTCTAACAGTCAGGACCCTCAGCTGAAGGTCTGTTGGAGTTTGCTGGAGGTCCACTCCAGACCCTGTTTGCCTGAGTATCAGCAGCAGTGGCTGCAGCACAGCAGATATTCATGAACCGCAAATGCTGCTGCCTGATCGTTCCTCTGGAAGTTTTGTCTTAGTGGAGTACGCGGCCATGTGAGGTGTCAGTCTGCCCCTACTGGGGGGTGCCTCCCAGTTAGGCTACTCGGGGATCAGGGACCCAGTTGAGGAGATAGTCTGCCCATTCTCAGATCTCAAGCTGCGTGCTGGGAGAACCACTACTCTCTTCAAAGCTGTCAGACAGGGACATCTAAGTCTGCAGAGGTTACTGCTGCCTTTTGTTTGTCTGTGCCCTGCCCACAGAGGTGGAGCCTACAGAGGCAGGCAGGCCTCCTTGAGCTGTGGTGGGTTCCACCCAGTTAGAGCTTCCTGGCCACTTTGTTTACCTACTCAAGCCTTGGCAATTGCAGGCACCCCTCCCCCAGCCTTGCTGCTGCCTTGCAGTTTCATCTCAGACTGCTGTGCTAGCAATGAGCGAGGCTCCGTGGGCGTGGGACCCTCTGAGCCAGGTGCAGGATATAATCTCCTGGTGTGCCATTTGTTAAGCCCGTTGGAAAAGTGCAGTATTAGGGTGGGAGTGCCCCAATTTTCCAGGTGCTATCTGTCACCCCTTTCTTTGACTAGGAAAGGGAATTCCCTGACCCCTTGCGCTTCCCAGGTGAGGTGATGCCTCGCCCTGCTTCGGCTCATGCATGGTGCACTGCACCCACTGTCCTGCACCCACTGTCTGGCACTCCCCAGTAAGATGAACCTGGTACCTCAGTTGGAAATGCAGAAATCACCCGTCTTCTGCGTCGCTCATGCTGGGAGTTGTAGACTCAAGCTGTTCCTATTCAGCCATCTTGGCTCCACCCCCTGTACAGTTTCTTTTAGTTCTCTCTTTGCTTGTTAGTTTATTTGTTTTTGCAATCAGTATTAAGTTTGAATTTGTTTAAAATAATGTGTTATATTATGGGCAAACTTCATGGTAACCTCAAATCAAAAACCTAAAATGGATACACAAAAAAATAAGAAGCAAGAAATTGAAACACGCCACCAGAGAAAACCATCTACACCAAAAAGAAAACAAGAAGGAAAGGATGGAAGAGAAGAACACAAAACAACCAAAATACAAATTACAAAATGGCAGTAATAAGTCCTTGCTTATCAATAATAACATGGAATGTTAGCAGACTAAACTCTCCAAGCAAAAGAGGTAGCATGTCTAAATAGACAACAAAAACCAAGACCTAATGATCTGCTGTCTACTGGAAACACACTTTACCTACATAGGCACACAGAGACTGAAAATAAAGGGATGGCGAAAGATATTCCATGACGATGAAAACCAAAAAAGAGCAGAAGTAGCTATAATTATATCAGAAAAAAATAGGTTTCAAGAAGTGACTAAGAAGGTTACCATATAATGATAAAAGAGTCAAATTAGTAAGAAAATTTAACAATTGTAAATATATATGTACCCAATATCAGAGCACCCAGATCTAAAAAGCAAATATTAACGGAGCTAAAGAAAAAGACAGACCCCAATACAATAATAGCTAGAGATTTTAATACCCTCACTTTCAACATTGGACAGATCTTTCAGGTAAAATATTAACAAAGATACGAGACTTAATCTGCACTATAGATCAAATGTGTCTAACAGATATTTACAGAATGTTTCATTCAAAGGTTGCAGAATATACTTTCTTCTCCTCAGCACATGCGTTATTCTCAAGAATAAACCATATGTTAGACCACAAAACAAGTCTTTAAAAATTCAAACAGGCCGGGCACGGTGGCTCACACCTGTAATCCCAGCACTTTGGGAGGCCAAGGTGGGCAGATCACAAGGTCAAAAGATCAAGATGATCCTGGCCAACATGGTAAAACCCCATCTCTACTAAAAATACAAAAATTAGCTGGGTGTGGTGGCATGTGCTTGTAACCCCAGCTACTCAAGAGGCTGAGGCAGGAGAATTGCTTAAACCTGGGAGGCGGAGGTTGCAGTGAGCTGAGATGGTGCCACTGCACTCCAGCCTGGTGACAGAGTGGAACTCCGTCTCAAAAAAAAAAAAAAACTCAAACAAGCTGAAATTATATCAAGTACCTTATCTAATCACAATGGAATAAAACGAGAAATCAGTAACAAGAGGAACTTTAGGAACTATACAAACACATAGAAATTAAACAATATGCTCCTGAATGACCAGTTGGTCAATGAAGTTAAGAAGGAAATTTAGAAACTTCTTGAAACAAATGAAAATGGAAATACAGAATACAAAATCTATGGAATAAGACAAAAACAGTGCCAAGAAACGTTTATAGCATTAAGTATCCACATCAAAAAAGTAGCAAAACATCAAATAAACAACTTAATGATGCATCTTAAAGAATTAGAAAAGCAAGAGCAAACCAAACCCAAAGTTAGAAGAAAAAGTCATAACAGAAATTAATAAAATTGAAGTAAAAAATACAAAAGATTAATGAAACAACAATTGGTATTTTGAAAAGATAATATCAACAAAGTATTAGCCACACTATCTGAGAAAAAAAGAGAGAAGACCAAAGTAAATAAAATCAGAGATGAAAAGAAAGAAAATAGAACTGAAACTACAGATATTCAAAGAATCATTCAAGACTAGTAGAAGCAATTATATGCCAATAAATTAGAAAACCTAGAAGAAATGGATAAATTCTTAGGCACATATAAACTACCAAGATTGAACCATGAAGAAATCCAAAAGGTGAGTAGACCAATATCAAGTAGTGAGACCAAGACCGCATCTCTACTAAAAATACAAAAATTAGCCAGGTGTAATGGTGCCTGCCTTTAACGCTAGCTATGTAGGAGGCTGAGGCAGGAGAATCACTTGAACCTGGGAGACAGAGGCAGCAGTGAGCCGAGATCATGCCATTGTACTCCAGTCTGGGTGACAGAGTGAGACTCTGTCTCAAGGAAAAAAAAAAAAAAAAAGAAACTGTAGTAAAGCCTCCCACTAAACAAAAGTCTATGACCCAGTGGCCTCACTGCTAAATTTTACCAAACATTTAAAGAAGCACTAATACCAATCTTACTCAAACTATTCTGAAAAATAGAGAAGGTGTGAATATTTTGAAATGCATTCCATGAGGCCAGTATTACTGATACCAAAACCAAAGACACATTAAAAAAATAAAACTACAGAACAATATCCCTGATGAATACTGATGTCAAAATCCTCAACAAAATACTAGCAAACTGAATTCAACAACGCATTAAGAAGAACAGTCATCATAACCAACTGGGATTACAAGAATGGTTCAACATATGCAAATCAATGTGATACATCATATCAACAGAATGAAGAACAAAAACCATATGATCATTTCAATTGATGCTGGAAAAGCATTACATAAAATTCAACATCCCTTCATGATAAAATACTTCAAAAAAATGAGTATAGAAGGAACATAGCCCAACAGAATAAAAGTCATATATAACAGACCCACTGCTAGTATCATACAGAATGGAGAAAAACAAAGAGTATTTCCTCTAAAATATGGAAGAAAAGGATGCCCACTTTCAGTACCTGTATTCAGCATACTATTGGAATTTCTAGCTAGAGCAATCAGACAAGAGAAAGAAATAAAGGGCATGTAAATAGGAAAGGAAGAAGTCAACTTTTCCTTGTATGCAGATGAAATGATCTTATTCTTGGAAAAACCTAAAGATTCCACTAAAGGACTATTAGAGCTGACAAATTAATTAAATGAAGTTACAGGATACAAAATCAACATATAAAAATCAGTAGCATTCCTAAATGCCCTCAGTGAACAATCTGAAAAGAAAATCAAGAAATAATCCCATTTACAATAGCTAAAAATAAAACAAGATACCTAGGAATAAGCTTAAACAAAGAAGTGAAAGATCTCCACAACAAAAACTATAAAACAATGAGGCAAGATAATTAGAGGACACACACAAATTAAAAAATATTTCATACTTATGGATTGGAAGAATCAATATTGTGAAAATGTCCATACTAACCAAAGACAGCAATAGATTCAATGCAATCTCAATCAAAATACCAATGACATTCTTCACAGAAATAGAAAAAGCAAACACATAATTTATATGGAACCACAAAAGACCCAGCCAAAACAGTCAAAGTCATCCTGAGCAAATAGAAAAAAACTGGAGGAATCACATTACTGACTTCAGATTATACTACAAAGCTATAGTAACAAAAACAGCATGGTACTGGTCCAAAGACAGACACATAGACTGATATGGTTTGGATCAGTGTCTTCACCCAAATCTCATGTTGAAATGTAATCTTTCATACTGGAGGTGGGGCCTGATGGGATGTGACTGGATCAGGGAAGTAGATTCCCTTCTTGACACTGTGTCAAAATAGTGAGTTCTCATGAGTGAGATCTGGTTGTTTAAAAATATGTAGTGCCTTCCCATCTGTCTTCCTCCTGCTCCAGCCATGTAAGACATGCCTGCTTCCCCTTTACCTTTTGCCATGATTGTAGGTTTTCTGAGGCCTCCCTGAAGCAAGCCCTGCCCTGCTTCCTGTACAGCCTGTAGAACTGTGAGCTATTTAAACTTCTTTTCTTTATAAATCACTGAGTCTTAGGTATTTCTTTATAACACTGTGAGAATGGACAAAGACAGAAAATCGGTACCCAGGAGTCAGGCATTGCTATAAAGCTATCTGAAAATGTGGAAGCAGCTTTGTAACTGGGTAATGAGCAGATGAGGGAAAGTTTGAACCTTCCTAGAGACTTGTTAAATTGTTGTGACCAAAATGCTGATACTGATATGGACAATGAAGTTCAGGCTGAGGAGGTCTGATGGAGATGAGGAACTTACGGGGAACTAGAGCAAAGGTCACTTTTGTTATGCATTAGCAAAGAGATTGGCTGCATTGTGACTCTGCCCTCGGTATCTGTGGAACTTTGTACTTGACAATGATGATTTAGAGTATCTGGCAGAAGAAATTTCTAAACAGCAGTGTTGAAGATGTGGCCTGGCTGCTTCTAACAGCATATGCTCCTATGCATAAGCAAAGAAATGACCTGAAACTGGAACTTATATTTAAAAGGGAAACAGAGCACAAAAGTTTAGAAAATTTGCACCCTGGCCATGTGGTAGAAAAAAAAAAAGAGGAGTCAAATGCTAATATCAGAGACAATGAGAAAAAAGGCCTTGAAGGCATTTAGAGATCTTCAGGGATGCCCTTCCCATCACAGGTCCAGAGGTTTAGGAGGAAAGAATGGCTTCATGGGCAAAGCCAGGGGCTCCACTGCCCTGTGCAGCCTTGGGACACTGTTGCCTCCTTCCCAGTCACTCCAGCTCCAGCCCTAGCTAAAAGGTGGCCAGGTACATCTCACGTTGCTGCTTTGGAGGTTGCAAGCCATAAGCCTTGGTGGCTTCCACATGGTGTTAAGCCTGCAGGCACACAGAGTGCAAGTGTTGAGGCTTGGGAGCCTCCACCTAGATTTCAGCAGATGTGTGGAAAAGCCTGGATGTCTAGGCACAAGCCTGCTGCAAAGGCAGAGCCCTCATGGAGAACCTCTATTATGGCAGTGCAGAGAGGAAATGTGGGGTTGGAGCCCACACACAGAGTCCCCACTGGGGCACTGCTTATTGGAACTATGAGCAGAAGGCCACAGTCCTCTTGACCCCATATGGTAGAGCCACTGGCAGCTTGCATCCGACACCTGGAAAACTCATACGCATTCAAAGACAGTCCATGAGAGCAGAATTGGGGACTGAATCCTGCAAAGTCACAGGAGTAGAGCTGCCCAAGACCATGGGAGCCCACCCTTTGAATCAGCATGCCCTGGATGTAGGACATGGAGTCAAAGGAGATTATTTGGGACCTTTAAGATTTAATGACTGCCCTGCTGGGTTTCAGACTCACATAGGACCTGTAGCTCATTTCTTTTTTGGCTGATTTCTCACTTTTGGAATGGGAGTATTTGTGCAATGCCCATATGCCCATTGCATCTTGGAAGTAACTAACTTTGTTGTTGTTGTTGTTGTTGTTGTTTTTACAGGCTCTTTGGCAGAAGGGACTATCTTTATTTCAGATGAGACTTTAGGCTGTGGACATTTTAGCTAATGCTGGAATGAGTTAAGACATTGGAAGACTGTTGGGAAGGCATGATTGTATTTTGAAATGTGAGAAGAACATGAGATTTGGGAGGGGCCACTACCTCTGTGTCCCCATCTAAATCTCAAGTTGAAATTTAATCCCCAGTGCTGGAGATGGGGCCTGGTGGGATGTAATTGGATCACGGAGGTGGATTTTCCCTTGGTACAGTGTTGCAATTGTGAGTGAGCTCTTGTGTGATCTGGTTGTTTAAAATTGTATAGCACCTCTCCTCTCTCTCTGTCTTCCTCCTTCTCCAGCCAGATTTAAGACATGCCTGCTTCCCCTTGCCTTTTGCTGTGTGTGTAAGTCTCCTGAGGCCTCCATGAAGCAGATGTCATACTTCATGTACAGCATGTGGAACCGTGAGCCAGTTAAACCTCTTTTCTTTATAAATCACTGAATCTCAGATTTTTTTTGTAGAAGTGCAAGAAAGAACTAATACAAAGACCACTGGAACAAAGTAGAGAATCCAGAAATAAATCCGTACAACTATGATGAAATCATTTTTGACAAAGGTGCCAAAAACATACAATGAGGAAAAAACATTTTTTTCTATAAATTTTGTGGGAAAACTAGATATCTGTATGCAGAAGAATAAAACTAGACCCTACATCTCACCATATATAAAAATCAAATCAGAATGGATTAAAAACTAAAATCTAAGACCTCAAATTATGAAACTACTACAAGAAAATATTGGGAGAAATCTCCAGGACATTGGTTTGGGCAAAGATTTCTTGAGTAATACCTCACAACCACAGACAACCAAACCTAAAATGAACAAATGGGATCACATCAAGTTAAAAAAGCTTCTGCACAACAAAGAAAACAATCAACAAAATGAAGAGACAGCCAACATAATAGAAGGAAATACTAGCAAACTATCCATCTGACAGGATATATATATATAAGGAGAATATATCCATATATAACCAGAATATAGAAGGAGCTCAAACAATTCAATTTTAAAAAGTCCAGTAATTCTATTAAAAGATGGGCAAAGATCTTAATAGACACTTCTCAAAAGAAGACTTACAAATGGCAAACAGGTATATCAAAGGTGCTCAACATCATTGACAATCAGAGAAATGCAAATCAAAACTACAGTGAGATATCATCTGACTCCAGTTAAAATTGTTTTTATCCAAAAGATAGGCAATAATGAATGCCAGCGAAGATGTGGAGAAAGATGAGCCCTCATTCATTGTTGGTAGAAATGTAAATTAGTATAGCCACTATAGAGAACAGTATGAAAGTTCCTCAAAAAACTAAAAAATAAACTTCCACATACTCCAGGGATCCCACTACTAGGTTATGTCCCCAAAAGATCAGTACGTCATATAGATACCTGTACTTCTATGTTTATTGCAGCATTATTCACAAAAGCCAAGATTTGGAATAAAAATAAGTGTCTATCAACAGAAGAATAAATAAAATGTGGAGTACTATTCAGCTATTAAAATAATGGAAGCCTATCAACTGCAGTAATACAAATGGAATTTGACAAGATTATTTTAAGTGAAATTAGCCAGGCACAGAAAGACAATCCTTACAATTTTTCGTTCATCTGTGGAAACTAAAAATTAAAACAATTGAACTCATGGAGATAGAGAGTAGAATAAAGGTTACCAGAGTCTGGGAAAGGTGGAGCAGGGGGAATGGGGATGGTTAATACGTACAAAAATATACTTAGAATGAATAAGATCTAGCATTCGATAGAACAACAAGATGACTACAGTCAGCAGTAATTTGTTGTACATTTAAGAATAACTGAGGGACTACAATTGGAAAGTTCATAATACAAAGAAAGGATGAATGCTTGAGGTGATGGATACTCCATTTTCCCTGATGGGATTATTACACATTGTATACCTGTATCAAGATAGTTCATGTACCCCATAAATATATACACCTACTGTATACCCATAAAAACTAAAATGAAAAAAAGTTAAAGAAAATAAATCCTGCAATTTGTGACAACATACATGATATAAGATATTATGCTAAGTAAAAGCCAGAAACAAAAAGATACTGCATAATTGCACATATATGTGAAATCTTAAATATAGTCAAATTCGTAGAAAGAGAGAGTAGAATGGTGATTATGACAGTGAGGGTGGAGAAAAGGGAAGTGTTGACTAAAATCAACAATAATTTATTGTACATTTTGACATAAAGAAAAGTATAACTGAAATGTTTATAACACAAAGAAATGATAAATGTATGAGGTGATGAATACCCCACTTAAAAAAAATGCTACCAACAAAAATATAAACCTCACACCAGGAGGATTCACAGCCAAATCCTACTAGATATATATAAAAAAAGACATGGTACCAAATCTAAGAAACTATTCCAAAAATCGAGGAGGAGGAATTAAAGATTTAAATGTAAGACTTTGAACTACAGGAATCATAGAAGAAAACCTAGGAAGCACCATTCTGGATATTGGCCTTAGGAAAGAAGTTATAACTAAATCCTCAAAAGCAATTGCCAAAAAAAAAAAAAAAAAAAATGCAAGGGACCTAATTAAACTAAAGAGCTTCTGTACAGCAAAAGAAACTAACAGAGTAAACTGACAACCTATAGAATGGTAGAAAATTTTTGCAAACTACGAATTCAACAAAGTTCTATTATCTAGAATCTATAAGAAACTTAATTCAACAAGCAAAAAACAAACAATCCCATTAAAAAGTGGGCAAAAGATATGAACAGACACTTCTCAAAAGAAGACATACAAACCAGCAACAAACATGTGAAAAAACACCCGTCATTGCTAACCATCAGAGAAATACAAATCAAAACCATAGTGAGATACCTTCTCACACTTATCAAAATGGCTATTACTAAAAAGTCAAAAAAGCAACGTTGACAAGGCAGCAGGGCACAAGGAACACTTACACACTGTTGGTGGGAATGCAAATCAGTTTAGCCACTGTGGAAAGCAGTTTAAATATTTTTCAAGGAACAGAACTACTGTTTGACCCAGCAATTCTATTACTGGGTATGTAGCCAAAGGAATAGAAATCATTCTACCAAAAAGAAACATGCACTCATGTTCATCACAGCACTATTCACAATAGCAAAAACATGAAATCAACCTATGTACCCATCAATGGTGGATTAAATAAAGAAAATGTGGTCCATATACACAACGAAATATTATGCAGCCATTTAAAAAGTACAAAATCACATCCTTTGCAGCATTATGGATGCAGCAGGAGGCCATCATCCTAAGCAAATTAATGCAGAATCAGAAAACCAAATGCCACATGTTCTCACTTATAAGTGGGAGTTAACATTGGAACTCATGGACATAAAGATGGCAACAACAGACACTTGGGACCATAAGAGGTGGGAGGAAGAATTTAAGAACTTCTTGGGTACTATGCACATTACCTGGGTGATGGGATCAATACTACCCCAAACCTCAGCATCATGCAATATACCCAGATAACAAACCTGCACATGTACCCCAGAATCTAAAATAAAATTTGAAATTATAAAAAATAAATATAGGCCAGGCGTGGTGGCTCACACTCATAATCCCAGCACTTTGGGAGGCCGAGGCGGGCGGATCACGAGGTCAGGAGATCGAGACCACGGTGAAACCCCGTCTCTACTAAAAATACAAAAAATTAGCCGGGCGTGGTGGCGGGCGCCTGTAGTCCCAGCTACTCGGAGAGGCTGAGGCAGGAGAATGGCATGAACCCGGGAGGCGGAGCTTGCAGTGAGCCGAGATTGCGCCACTGCACTCCAGCCTGGGCGACAGAGCAAGACTCCGTCTCAAAAAAAATAAATAAATAAAAATAAAAATAAATAAATAAATAAATAAATATAATAAAAAATGCAATGTGTCATGCTCCTTGTTGAGTTATTCCATTTGCAAAGTTGAAGAGTTCCCAAGACTACTGTCATTCTGACACCAAATGCCAAGTTCAGTGTTCCCCTAATAATCCTCACTCTGGTGCCTATTATAAGTTCAGGGGTCCTCCAGACCACCCTTAGTCTCAATAATTTGCTGGAATTCACTGTGAAAGCTGTTGTACTAATGGTCATGGATTATTACAGTGAAAGGATACAGATTAAAATCAGCCATGGGAGGTGGCACAAAAGACAGAGTCCAAACAAGTTCCATATGTGGAATTTCCAGGTGTTCTCTCCCAGTGAGGTTATGGATAGTGCTACCTTCTCCAGGCTATCACCTGTGACCATACTCAAGGAGTATTGCCAATTAGAGAAGTTCAAGCAAGCCTTGATGTTCAGAGTTTCTATTGGCCCTTGGTCACATAGATATGGTTGACCACCACATGACTGACCTTTAGTCTCTGGCCCTTCCAGAAGTTGAGTTGATACTAAACAGTCCAAAACACACATTATATATCACATTGTGAGATTATCCAGTGTGACCCAAGGCCTTTAACTAAACAGACACTCTTTTCAGGCAGGTCAATCCAAGGCTTAGCGATTACCTTCCAGGAACAAAAAACAAAGGTTACACATCTTTCTTTAGGTATGATTAATTCTTTACTAATGTGGTTCAGGAACCAATACTCCAAAATATGACATGTTGACTTGGTGAACCGAAGAAAAAGCCTCAAGTTTTCTGATCTTCTTCCCACCACCGTCTTTCCCAAAACCTTTATCTGTCTAAGCTCTAGACTCATGAAAAGAAATAATTGTTTCTTCTTCTCCTTCCTATACAACCAAGATTGTAACCACACCTGAACAGACCCTTTAACTGTGAAAGAGAACTATTTACAAGTTAGTCTGTCTTCCAGGATCCATTCATTCTCCCCAGTAATCCTCTCAACAGAACTTTTCTTCTCCCTACTCCCATAACCTGTTTTGCCAGGATGGTATAAAAGCTTCTGACCCGGCCGGCCATGGTGGCTCACGCCTGTAATCCCAGCACTTTGGGAGGCCAAGGCAGGCAGATCACAAGGTCAGGAGATCGAGACCATCCTGGCTAACACGGCGAAACCCCATCTCTACTAAAAATCCAAAAAAAAAAATTAGCCAGGCGTGGTGGGGTGCGCCTGTAGTCCCAGCTACTCAGGAGGCTGAGGTAGGAGAATGGTATGAATCTGGGAGGCGGAGCTTGCAGTGAGCCGAGATTGCACCACTGCACTCCAGCCTAGGCAACAGAGCTAGACTCTGTCTCAAAAAAAAAGCTTCTGAACCACTTGGGGATGGGCACTCACTCTATGATTCTCCCCAGGTGCGTGTTGTGCACATATCTTAAATTTATATGCTTTTTCCTCTTATTAATCTGCCTCATGTCAGCAATTTTCAGTGAATCTTCAGAGGGCCAAGGCTCTTGACCCCTACACTACATAGCACCTTTCAAGTGATAGAGTACAAAACATAATCATCAGTTGTGTTGGCTGACAACTCCTCAAAAGACCACCAGGAAAAATGTTACCTAGCCAAGCTAAACTTATTATACCTAACATAGTAAGGGACTATTGCACTGACCTGATATATACAGTTTTAGGGTCTGAGATCAAGTAGTTTAAGGCTGGTTTTTCAAGGCAGGAAACTGATTTGAATTGGGCAAAATCCACGATATAGTAGATTTCGATTCTTGGACACAGGAAGAGCACATTGTGAACATATGTGCTCTTCCTGTGAAGATGAAGCACATCTTCATAAGTCAACTAATTTTTTATTATGTTTGCTGTTTGCCCAGGCAGGCAATCTCCTCCTAGGCAGGAATTTTTTGGAACAAATATTTAGTCATGTTGACACATGTGATCTCAGTTCTCACTTACAGATGTTTAGCTGCATGAATGCACATGGTCTCAATTTTCAAAGGTAAGAACAGAATTTCTAAGCTCTTTTTTTTTTTTTTTGAAACAGAGTCTCGCTCAGTCACCAGGCTGGAGTGCGGTGGTGTGATCTCACCTCACTGCAACCTCCACCTCCCAGGTTCAAGCAATTCTCCTGCCTCAGCCTCCTGAGTAGCTAAGACTACAGGTGCATGCCACCATGCCCAGCTATTCTTTTTTGGTAGAGACAGGGTTTCACCACATTGGCCAGGATAGTCTTGATCTCTTGACCTTGTGATACACCCACCTCGGCCTCCCAAAGTGCAGGGATTAGAGGCATGAACCACAGCACCCAGCCTCTAAGCTCGTTTTTAAGTCTTACAGAAAACTAGTACTACAGAATACCATATTAGGCTGCTGGTGTCTGTGACATTTTTCAGTTGTCAGAGCCAGTTGAGGTTGTTTTCCTAAAACTTTTAGCTAATCTTTTAAAGTATAAATGGTTGAGACTTCTAAAGCTCCTGAGACTTGGTCTCCTTATCTTTAACATGGAAAAACACCTCTATTGACGTATTGTACAAAATCAAATAGCCACTAAGTGACAAAACTGTGCTGCAAACTCAATCTGTTGGACTCCTAAGCCTTCCACCATACCACCTTGTCCTACATATTCTCATTTTTTTGTTGAAATAACTGAAATCTTAAATAAAATAATACATATAAAAGCACTTTCTAGAACACAGTACATTGTAGGTAATAGGCATCAGTATATACTAATGTCCTTAATTTGTGAGGATTATTGTTCTCATACATAATTTCAATGACAAAGAAAAAAGTTTCTAAATAATAGCAGATATTTAAGTCAAACCCATCACAAACATTCTGAGTTCTTCTCTCCTCCTTGCAATTTAAATAATACACATCTATTATTAGTAGAGAGGTAGGAGTGGCAGTAAGGTATAAGGACAAAAAATGTTCTTTGGAATCTAGGGTTTAAAAGGCAAGAATTTAAGAACTTCTGCACATATGTTTAATGTTAAAATACTTTGATAAACTGTGAATACAGCTTTTGTGTTTCTATTAGTTGACTCTTGTTCCCTTATCACCCACAGTTCCAAAAGAATTCTCTGTCACCAGCAAATGAGTTAAGTATTCTTTTGCAGTTAACTTACAAGTCAAACTCAAAGTTCTATGTTAAAGTAACAGTGAAAGCATTTGTCCTTGAACCTCTTATATTGGGTGACAGCAAGAAAGCATGGAAAGAGGATATAAAGTGAAACCGAAAACAAGCAAGATTGCTAATAGTGAATGGATGGATCCTGGCATTATCATTTATTTCAATGACAACAGCCCGATGTTCTTACAATTTCATGTCTTACATAGAAAAAGTTTGGAAAAGTTGCTGTACATAGAGCTAGATTGTTCATTACGCGTGCATTTATTTCAACAAATGTTCCCAAGCTCAGCTACTAAATTTGTCTTTTTGCAGGAATACTTTACTATTTCACCAACTCACTACCAGGGTTTGGAAAGTTGATGCATTTTCTTTACCTGGAGAATATTAAAGCATCATCCTTAATAAACTTGTTCTGGCCTTCAGGCACCCCCCATTCTTGTAAATATTGATTGTTCCTTTAACATGACAATAACATATATGGAAGTGTCAAATTTAGACTGATGCTTGATGGGGGAATAAAAAAAACTTTAGACTAAGTCAGTTAAGACTGCTGTCAGCTGCATTTAATAGGAACTTTACTGTGGTATTATTCATTTGTAACAAAAGGTTCATTGGTGAGCAATTCAGGACCAGTAAGGCTGAGGAGTCTCTGAGGACCCAGTTCCTTATAACTTACTGTTATATCGTCCTTAGGATGAGGCTTCTATTCTTATGATTGTAAGATGGCTATTCCATTTTAAGACATCATATCACATTCCAAGCAGGAAGAAGGGGAAGGATGATGGGCAAAAAGCAAAAGGTACACGATAGCTGAGTATGGACCATTTCCAAATATTCCCTGACATTTCACCCAGCAGTTTTTCCTTATACTCATAGCATCCAAACTCTGTGTCAAGTTACCTCACGGTGCCCTAGGGAATTCATGGGGAAGAAGGGGTGGTCACAGGATATTTTAAATTTTTGAGGAAAACATGGTAATATTCAACATTTAATAAGACACTGCATGAACTACTAACTTGAGAAAATTCAGTTTTAACATTTGTTTTTACCCGGTTGAAATGACGTATCTTAGGAAAACTGCGTTTTTAGTGAATACTATTGTATAAAAAATGCAAGTACCATGTGAAAATCAATATAGAACAGGTTATGAGGATAGTGTGTCCAATCTGATTCCAAGACTTGAAAAGTTGCACACCAAAGGACCATCTTTTCCAAAGATGACATACATGTGGCCAAGAAACATATGAAAAAAGCTCCACATTACTGATCATGAAGAAATGCAAATCACACTAGTCAGAACAGCTATTATTAAAAAGTCAAAAGATAACAGATGCTGGTGAGGTTGTTGAGAAAAAGAATGCCTTATACACTGTTGGTGGGAGTGTAAATTAGGTCCACTATTGTGGAAGACAGTGTGGTGATTCCTCGAAGACATAAAGACAGAAATATCATTTGATCCAGCAATCCCATTACTGGGCCTAAACCCAAAGGAATATTAGACATTCTATTATAAAGACACATGCACGTGTATGTTCACTGCAGCACGATTCATAATAGCAAAGACATAGAATCAACCTAAATGCCCATCAATGATAGAATGGATAAAGAAAATGTGGTACATATAATACACCATGGACTACCACACAGCCATAAAAAAGAACAAGGCCATGTCCTTTGCAGGGACATAGATAGAGCTGGAGGCCATCATCCTTAGCAAACTAACACGAGAACAGAAAACAAAACACCGCATGTTCTCACTTGTAAGTGGGAGCTAATTGATGAGAACACATGAACACATAGAGGGAAACAACTTACACTGGGGCCTGCTTGAAGGTAGAGGGAGGGAGGAGGCAGTGGATCAGAAAAAATACTAATGAGTACTAGGCTTAATACCTGCATGATGAAATAATCAATACGACAAACCTCCATGACACAAGTTTACCTCGGTAACACACCGGTACATGTACCCCTGAACTTAAAATTTTTTTAAAAAAGAAAAGTTATGTCACATTCACGTCACTAACTTCTAACAGGTAATTTTGGTTGGTAAAGACTGAAATTAAAATAGGTTTTTGTCAATTTATATATATTAGTTCTTCAAATGGCTGCTGCTAGCTTGTTAGAATAGAGATAAGTATTAAGTGATTTGAATTAAACCACTTAATACAACTGTTAGGATTTCTTTTGGTTTAAGGGTGCCATAAAAAAATTACTCAGGCACTAAGAGCAGTGACAAAGAAAGTTTGGTAAATGCTGCCTTATACCTTTAGCCATCTCTGGCTGCAGGAAAAGTGGGAAGGTTAGAACTTTTATTAGACACAAAACCAGAGTTCTGCTAATAAGGAAAAAGGAGATAATTAACATTAAGCAGGCAGCAAGCAGTGCCTGCCACACAGATCAAAAATTTTAATGCTACAGTTAATTTTTTTATTTTTGTAATATTTTATTTCCAAGTCCAAGCAAAAGACAATTCAATAATTGGAAAAAATATGATAAATTAGCAGTCAATGCTCATGCTTGCTATTTACATATTTGAATACATTTTTTCTGTATTTTCAAAAGCCAACATCACTTAATTAGTTTGTTATTACATATTAGTTAATATGTTATGAATCTTAAGTTATGTGAAGTATGTTAATTTTCACTGTCACTTACAAAGGATCAAATAAATGAGGGTTACATCAAGTGCATTATGGAGTTTCATTAACATTTGCCAAAATTGCATCCCAATAATTAAGAGAGTCAGTTCAGCTTCCCAAACTCAACAGAGGAAGTAATTTAGAAATCAGAAATTTAAGATACTATATCTAGTAATGAAAAAAGTTTAAGTGGTTAGTGAAAGAGCTTAAAATTGGCATTCATATATGTTAAATTCATTCTAAGTCAATAACCTGGGGCTATATTGAGTTAAGAGAGGCAATAATTATCAAGGAATAGAGTTCTTTAGGACTCTATGTTACCATACCATATATATTGTATAATGACAATTGTAATGCAAGTACATAAAAGAAATAACCAAGTAGTACTTAAGGAACTAAAACACCCATCGTAAATTTTACGTCAGCAAATTGATATTCATTTAGATTACAGAACATTGGTATAATGTGTTTCTTTGTAATCACACCCAGAATTACTTAGACTGTAAAATATACAATGACTACATCAGGCTGAAGACTACAGCCAAAAAATAAAATACATAGAGTAACCAGCATATTTAAGAAAAAAAAATACCCTTGATAAATTTGACAGAAACTTTATTCCAAGCCAAAATTTGCTACCTAAGTCTATAATAACTGATTGATGTATGGAACACCTTATGATGTGAATTGAATCTCCTCTCCTCCAAATATAAAAGAAAATTTTAAAAGGGTAAAAAGATAAACTCAAACTGGAAAACCCATTATATCTGGAAGGCTCTGATTATCCATATTGTTTGATTAATATAATGTAGAGTTATTAATACTAATAATCTAAACCTTTAAATATCCAGCTTTCAGATTAAACCAATGTCACTGTGGTGGAAGACCTGAAATAAGCATTATGTGCCTCTCTGACATCTAAGCCTGGGAAGGACTAGCTACTCAGGAGGCTGAGGTAGGAGAATCATTTAAGCTCAGGAGTTTGAGGTTACAGTTATGATCATGCCACTGCACTCCAGCCTGGGTGACAGAGCAAGACTCTGTCTCTAAAAAAAAATAAATAAATAAAAATAATGAAATAATAAAAACTAATGCATTTATATGTTACTTGGTACAATGCGATTTTTGGACACAAATTTAAAAGTCAGTCACTAAAATTGCATGGCAGGACTCACAGGTCAGATCCTGCTAGTGCAGAAGCTGCATTTATTAAAATTTTTCATTATAAACATTTTGAAAACTATGCTGGGGGATGCATGGACACCTGGCTTAGGTCTTCCTAGTAATACTAGGAATCAAAAATTGTCTCCACTTCAGTATGTACTAATAAAATAAAGTGTTAAAAACTACTAATCAAAACAAATTTAAAAATACTAAAAACTGAACTTGAAAACAAATTCCATTTCAATTTGATATAAATTATACTAAAGCTTAATTATATACAAAACAAATTTCCTAAGTCTATTTAGCAAAATAGCAAAAATAACTTAGCCTCTTCCTCCAGAAAATACTTCTTCCAGTGAGATAAAATTGTAAGCCATCTAAAATGGCTTATTTATCAAGATTAACAGCTAGTTCATCAAGACTATTCTGATAACAGTTTGCTCATTAAGATATGCATCTAATCCCTCACCCTATTGTGCCTGCCAATTTAAAGCTATTAGATTGGTATATTATAAATTTTCCCAGTCTGACTCAGGTCCCCACATTGTAAAGCCTACCTTTTAAAATCACCCGATTCAGGCCCAAAGATTCTGTTTTCTTTCCTAAACGTCTCCCTTTTTATATGCTGCTAAGACCCTGTCAATGTAGTGTTGTCTGTGTTGTAATAAGTATAATAAACTTTTTCAACAGATTTTTTTCTGGAGATCTTTATGGGGGCTTTTTGCATAATTTTACAAGAAAGGAAATTGAGACCCAAAGATGTTACACATAATAAAAAGTAGTGTAAGATAACCTATAAAGTTAAGCTCTTAAATAATTCTACTCTGTCCCTTTTAAATTAATGGGAACAACATGAAAGCATCTAAAGGCATGATTCCATGCATAAACTCCAGTAACTATGTACTTTGTTATTGGGGTGATCATATAATTAACCATCTCAGCTGAGACATTTTAAGAGTGAAGAGAATTGGTAATTCTGTTGAGACACAGCATATACCAGAACCGAAGCTAGCAAACTAAAAGATGTGGTCATCATCTCTCTCTCACATTTTTAAGCCCAAAGAGAATGATTTCTAAAAATCTCTAGCCATGAGACAAATAAGGCAGAAGTGCAGAAAAGAAAATAAAAAATATTTATAGAGCATGGAAAATATTTTGATACTTCACAAATAGTTACTTTTCAATTTGTCCAAGGGTCAAAATATTTTTTGTAAAAATACATGCACACCCTGTTACAATTTGTGAGTTGAACTAAGTATTATATATAAAAAAACATCCAAAATATTTAAATTACTTTTAATGAGTCATTCATTGTTCACTTGGTAATGAACAAGACTAAAATGTGATTTCTTCTGGAATTGCCTCATTTTCCTAGGCAAAACGTTAGAGATTTTTTCATAGTTCTTTTTTTCTACTAAGTTAAACTTACTTAGAGCCAGGCAAAAAGTGCTGAGAGAACAAAACGTTTCCCCAGTCAGCTGAAAATGTAAGCGCTTGAGAGGTTATTGCGTGAAATAAAACCAAAAAAAGGGGTATATTGTGATTGGGGAGATGTTAAGGAGTCAAATAAAACTTGTTTCTTCCCCTCCTAGGTCTGAAAGCAACTGAGAGATAGACTCAAGTTGCACTCAAAATATCTAGTGAAACAGATAGGAAAATATGGTTTTGACTTGCACTTTCAGTTAGACCCCCTAATATTTCACCCTGAATAAGACAGACATATCTTGAGGCAAAGGCAGTACTGGGCTGTTTTGGGTTTCACCCCCAAAGTCAGGCAGAAAGATCCAAATTCAAACACTCTGCAGTGGTCAAGCTGAAGAACACAAGAGGCAGAGTGAGAAAAGGAATCAAATTGCCCAGTTCCTCTTTCGAAACATAGTAAGTCTCTCTTCCTCGGAGGAATGAATGAAATGCGGAGAAAGAGAAACGAAGATTAAGCTCCATAAAGTTCCTCCATGTGGAAGCAAAAGCCAGGGATACAGAGGTTTCTCTCTAACAAAATGATGTGTGCAGCCAGGTGCGGTGGCTCACGTCTGTAATCTCAGTACTTTGTGAGGCCAAGGTGGGAGGATCACTTGAGCCCAGGAGTTTGAGACCACTCTGGGCAACATGGTGAAACCCTGTCTCCACAAAAAAAAATACAATAAAATTAGCCAGGAGTGGTGGTGCACACCTGTGGTCCCAGCTACTCAGGAGGCTGAGGTGGGAGGGCTGCTAGAGCCCAGGAAGTTGAGACTCCAGTGAGCCATAATCTGCAACTGAACTCCAGCCTGGATGACAGAGCAAGACCCTGTCAAAAAAAAAAAAAAAAAAATAGATAAAAGAAAAGATGTGTGCTTCAATGTACTTTATAATTTATATTTTACTATTAAGGAAATTCCTAGGAAACACCAACTTACACTAAAATTTAATATTTAAGTAGTTTTAATTTTTATTTCCAGACAAAATTTGGAAAATAATTTTATAAAGGAAATAAATATTAGTCTACGTGTGTATATATTTCTGTTCTTCTAAGAAACCACTGGCAGAAAGTAAATTCAAGAACTTTCATTGAAACTCCTATAGACTATGAACATAAGAAAATAGGCATGTGATTACGAAAAATAATTAAATGTGAAAACAGACAGTATAGATTATACTTCCACAATCATCTGAATGTGGTAGAGAATAGAATTGATAGAATCAAATAAAAATTCCAGAAGATGTAGAATATTTGGCCAGGACATAAAATTATAGAGTTTTCAGTGAAGAGTAAAATAAGCTACTTTTGAGAGGAATGTGGCCATATTTATGTAGACAGTAATGTTTATGCCTGTAATACAACCACAGTGGACCAAATTCCTAATAACCTCTTTTGTATTGTTTAACAAATGGTAGTCTGATTTCCATTTCTGGCCCTACAAAATCTCTCTTCATGTGATAGTTAAACATCAAGAAACTGTAATAGTCCCTGAAACGTTGAAGGACACTTTCTGTAAGTGCCAGAATTACTAATGTTGTATGGCCATCATAACGCCTTAAGTGGACTCTAGTTTGATTAAATTGGTTCTGTGACTTACCACAGCAATTACCTTAAAGCTAAGCATGATTTTAAGAATAACCTTCTGACTGAATATTGACAAACGGTTTTGAAAATTTAAATTTCTATCAATATTGGTAAGTAAAATATATTTAAAATCATCCATGCTTGTAATTGTAATTAAATTGGGATAAACTATCCAAATTTCTCAAAATATGGCATTTTGTATAACCTTCATCCCAGGCTTCATCTAAGCATCAAAATAACTAAATTTTGTTGAGCACTAAGAGAAAAAAATATTTTGTTAAAGTCTGTTTTTTATATCCACACTTTTTTACTCCATTAAAATAATTTCTTCTCAATTGTTGCAATTATTTTGACAAAAATTTGTATTGTATTATAATCACCCAAAGTCATTTCAATATATCAGCTGCTAACGAAATTTAACGATAATTTAGTATGCACGACTGAACAGTAACAAGTACTGTGTGGTCACTTATTAAAATTAATTCGGCCGGGCGCGGTGGCTCACGCTTGTAATCCCAGCACTTTGGGAGGCCGAGACGGGTGGATCACGAGGTCAGGAGATCGAGACCATCCTGGCTAACACAGTGAAACCCCGTATCTACTAAAAATACAAAAAATTATCCAGGCGAGGTGGCGGGCGCCTGTAGTCCCAGCTACTCGGGAGGCTGAGGCAGGAGAATGGCGTGAACCCTGGCGGGCGGAGCCTGCAGTGAGCCGAGATCGCGCCATTGCACTCCAGCCTCGGCGACAGCGAGACTCTGTCTCAAAAAAAAAAAAAAAAAAAAAAAAAATTAATTCAACATAGTCCTACTTATGTAACTATGAAATAATATTAGAATTATCCCTATAGCAGAAAGTAAGATACCAAATTTCACATTCAAGTTAAAAACTTGTTTTCTACTTCTTAATTTCATTTTTATATCAGGATTGTTCCCTCATTCAGAGAATGTTATTTTGTTGTTATAGTAATTAGGAGAGATGGTATTAGATTAATAGAGTTCCATTTTCAGTAATACTCCAAAAATGTCTCCACATGTTGTACTCTAATATCTCCTTCAGTTCCAAGACACTGTTCAAACTGTATCGTTGATATAGAGGAAAAAACATTAGCTTTATCAATTTATAATCCATGATGGTTCCAGGAGATTCCATTTCAGAGTGAATTTTATCTCAAATTTGATCCCACAATAGAGATTCCATTTCAGAGCGAATTTTATCTCAAATTTGATCCCAGCAATATTGGAGCTATATACTACTGAACACACATATAAAATTAAATTACCAGTTTAATTTAATTGATGAGAAACATATATGCTTCTCCTATTGCAAAACACAATAAAAACAATTATTTTCTCTTCAGCAGTATCAAATTGGAATTAATATAAAATTCTTCAACCCAAAGCAATCATAATAGATTATAATAACTAATAGATCTGAATACAGTATGATGTATACTCTAAAGAGAATTTCTACTAATAGAAATTGGTTTGCATTTAATCAATCAAAAGTTATAAGTTATCTGACTTAACCAGAATTACCTAATACCATTCCTTCCTAAGCTCTGCCTCTTAACATCTGTCTCTTTCTAGAAATCACCTTTGGCTGTTCCTACTTTTCAAACCTTATCAATTTTTCAAGACCCAGTTCAAGACCCATATCACCCATGAAGTTATCCCTGGTCTCCTCAGTGTAAGTAAGCTTTCTTTCTCCCTTGAAAGCATACAGATCCAATTATATAATTCACCTAGCTTTATCTTCCTTTTCCTTGAATTGTTACTTATATTTTCATAGATCTCTAGACACATAAATATAGAGATATGGTTTGCTTCCCCAATTAGACCAAACACTCTATAAGGAATCAGACTTCTTATCCAAGATTATCCACTCTACGGACAGAATGAAGCAATAAGAGGAATTATATACTCTATAAACTTTCAAGATAGAAATAAACACAGTTTCACATCGATGTTCATCAGGGATATTGATCTAAAATTCTCTTTTTTGTGTGTGTCTCTGCCAGGCTTTGGTATCAGGATGATGCTGGCCTCATAAAATGAGTTAGGGAGGATTCTCTCTTTTTCTGTTGATTGGAATAGTTTCAGACGGAATGGTACCAGCTCCTCCTTGTACCTCTGGTAGAATTCGGCTGTGAATCCATCTGGTCCTGGACTTCTTTTGGTTGGTAAGCTATTAATTATTGCCTCAATTTCAGAGCCTGTTATTGGTGTATTCAGAGATTCAACTTATTCCTGGTTTTGTCTTGGGAGGGTGTATGCGTCAAGGAATTTATCCATTCAAAATATACTACAAGACTACAGTAACCAAAACAGCATGATACTGGTACCAAAATAGAGATACAGACCAATGAAACAGAACAGAGCCCTCAGAAATAATGCTGCATTCTACAACCATCTGATCTTTGACATACCTGACAAAAACAAGAAATGGGGAAAGGATTCCCTATTTAATAAATGGTGCTGGGAAAACTGGCTAGTCATATGTAGAAAGCTGAAACTGGATCCCTTCCTTACACCTTATACAAAAATTAATTCAAGATGGATTAAAGACTTACATGTTAGACCTGAAACCATAAAAACCCTAGAAAAAAACCTAGGCAATACCATTCAGGACATAGGCATGGGCAAGGACTTCATGTCTAAAACACCAAAAGCAATGGCAACAAAAGCCCAAATTGACAAATGGGATCTAATTAAACTAAAGAACTTCTGCATAGCAAAAGAAACTACCATCAGAGTGAACAGGCAACCTACAGAATGGGAGAAAATTTTTGCAATCTACTCATCTGACAAAGGGCTAATATCCAGAATCTACAATGAACTCAAACAAATTTACACGAAAAAAACAACCCCATCAAAAAGTGGGCGATGGATATGAACAAACACTTCTCAAAAGAAGACATTTATGCAGCCAAAAAACACATGAAAAAATGCTCATCATCACTGGCCATCAGAGAAATGCAAATCAAAACCACAATGAGATACCATCTCACACCAGTTAGAATGGCGATCATTAAAAAGTCAGGAAACAACAGGTGCTGGAGAGGATGTGGAGAAATAGGAACACTTTTACACTGTTGGTGGGACTGTAAACTAGTTCAACCATTGTGGAAGTCAGTGTGGTGATTCTTCAGGGATCTAGAACTAGAAATACCATTTGACCCAGCCATCCCATTACTGGATATATACCCAACTGGATTATAAATCATGCTGCTATAAAGACACATGCACATGTATGTTTATTGCAGCACTATTTACAATAGCAAAGACTTGGAACCAAGCCAAATGTCCAACAATGATAGACTGGATTAAGAAAATGTGGCACATATACACCATGGAATACTATGCAGCCACAAAAAATGATGAGCTCATGTCCTTTGTAGGGACATGGATGAAACCGGAAACGATTATTCTCAGCAAACTATCACAAGGACAAAAAACCAAACACCACATGTTCTCACTTATAGGTGGGAATTGAACAATGAGAACACATGGACACAGGAAGGGGAACATCACACACCGGGGCCTGTTGTGGGGTGGGGTGGGGTGAGGGATAGCCTTTAGGAGATATACCTAATGTTAAATGACGAGTTAATGGGTGCAGCACACCAACATGGCACATGTATACATATGTAACTAACCTGCACGTTGTGCACATGTACCCTAAAACTTAAAGTATAATAAAAAAAAAAGAAATAAACACAGTTTATAAGATGAGGACTTGTCCTATCATGTATCCATCACTACGTTATTTGACTTGATACAAAGCTGGCTAATAAATATTTGTTTAACAATCTACTTATTCAAAATGGCACTCATCTTTTAATGTGTAAATTTCCTAAGAAATACAGTATTCTGACTTGGTTTTTTCCTGCCATACATATATGTTATACATCACTACAGCAAGTGGCTCAAGTGAACTGCCTAATAGTCTTATCATCTGAAAATCTCTAATTGTCACTAAAAAAACTACTGCATTGGAGTAATAGGTAATTCATCACCTCTAATCTCAATTAAGTAATCTAAATAGATTCTCAAGTTGTTGGAATCAATAAGCCATAAAAATAATAACATGGATATTTACCTTAAGGTGTTTCTATTTTGTTTTACAGTAAAAATTCTTTGTAGAAATACATGTTAGAATTCATTGTTTAAAGTTCATCTTTAAACTGATCAAGTATCTACTTGTTACATTAGGTCCCAAGTAATATACTGTAAGCATATATAGGTCAATACATTTCGCAAATTTCTGCAGCCAAAAATTCACTCTAATCCAAGCCTTTCAAATGGATAGTATTGCTCACAAAGCTAGAAAAGACAAGAAGTAAAATTTCTTTTCTTCTTAAATGACATCACAACTCAAAGACCTCTAGGTTCTAATAATTCTTCACTAACAATTTCCATCTTTTCCTAAGAATAAGAAATTATATACCAAAGAAAGATTCAAAGTTCCCTGCTTCTTCTAAATATTCAAAACAAATAAAAATATGCAAGATGAATGGAAAAAATAAAATCAATACCAAGATTTAATAGTATCAATTCATTCAGTCCATATTGGTAGGTAAGGAAGGACTGTGAAAACCTCTTTCCACTTGCTCTTAACTCTCAGCAGAAAACGGAAACAAATTTTACAATAGAGGTAACCACAACCAAATGTATTTTATACATTTCAGAGAAGCAATATGGAATAGTTGGGTTAAAATGTGTCTCTGATGTCAGACTTTCCGGGTTTGAATGCCAACTCTGCCTCTCTTTAGCATAGTAATGCTGGATAATTTACTAACCCTATCTGTGTTTCAATTTCTTCATATGTAAGATAGGAATAATAACAGAACCTGCCTCATAGATATGTTAGGAGGAGGTACTCCATTAAAGCACATGGCATAGTACCTGGTACATATTAAGCAGCACTTGATAAGCATTAGCTAAATGTAAATTGCAATTGCCTATAAAGTTTTAATATTCCTATTTAAAAAAAATAGTTGATTGCTTTTACTAACTAAGCCAGAAAACGGAGTACTTCTTAAATTTAAAAACCTATCATTTTCTCTCAATGAATCAATACATGGACAAAAGGTAGATGTCAAAATGAACCTAAATGAGGAGAAGGGCAAAATAACAAAACAGTTCATGAAAAAAAAAAAATAAGTACTAGGCCAGTCAATGGTCGCTCACGCCTGTAATCCCAGCACTTTGGGAGGCTGAGGCAGGCAGACTACCTGAGGTCAGGAGTTCGAGGCCAGCCTGGCCAATGTGGTAAAACCCCATTTCTATTAAAAATACAAAAATTAGGCCGGGTATGGAGGGTCACGCCTGTAATCCCAGCATTTTGGGAGGTCAAGGCAGGCGGATCACCTGAGGTTGGGAGTTCAAGACCAGCCTGACCAACATGGAGAAACCCTGTCTCTACTAAAAATACAAAATTCGCTGGGCGTGGTGGCACATGCCTGTAATCCCAGCTACTTGGGAGGCTGAAGCAGGAGAATTGCTTGAGCCCGGGAGGCGGAGTTTGCCTTGAGCCGAGATTATGCCATTGCACTCCAGTCTGGGCAACAAAAGCGAAACTCCGTCTCAAAAAAGAAAAAACAAAAAACAAAAAAAGCCATGTTGGTGGCCGGTGCCTGTAATCCCAGCTACACAGGAGGCTGAGGCAGGAGAATTGCTTGAACCTGGGAGGCAGAGGTTGAAGTGAGCCGAGATCACGCCATTGCACTCTAGCCTGGGCAACAAGAGTGAAACTCCGTCTCCAAATAAATACATACATACATACATACATACATACATACATACATACATACATACATACAAACTCAGTGGGAAACATTCCTGATTTGGCCTAATTGCTTTGCCTTTGATATCCTACCGGTCAAACCAGTCAGCGACCTGAATTAAGCCCAGCTGTTTGGCCCACATTACCATGCTAATGGCACCTGGGATCTAATTCACATCTGCATGTCTTCACTGGTTGCTTCTTATGTAAATACATCTGGGAAAGTTCTACACCTACAAACAAGCTTCCCACCAATCTTGTTTCCTTGCCTATACAGGATTTTGCAAAGATCATAGTAAACTTCTCTTACAAAATGTCTCATAACAAGTACAGAGGTGTCAACAACACTCTCATTATAAAAATGACTCTGATTTAACAGATGAAAGTGTTAAGAATGCATTCTATTAGTGACATCCATTAATCTTAAGTTAAAGTGTATATTTTGGCAGTTTATTTTCTCTGCTTTAAGTGAACAATTAGTTTAATCAAAGACATTTGTGAAACAGTTTGATTTTTCTTAATTAATGTCTGCTAAACTTACTTATAATAGACACACTCTTTTGCTAGAACCAAAACAGATATATTGTGTGGTTATTAATTTTCAGTTAGCACCATACAAAATTATTGAGTTGGAATATTTTCTGCCAATGTAGTTTTATTATTATTTTTTTCAAATGAATAATGTGGGAATGTAACTGGCACATCCATCCAATGAATGTAGTAGTTTTTCAGTGCTTGTCAACTTGAAGACAGTGCTTCCCAGTGCTTCCTTCATGGCACTCCAGAGGAAATTTAGCAAGATTAGGAGAGACACAATGTAACTACAGTATACTTTTTTCTTTTACACATTCTGTACACAATAGTGACATCTTCTGGTTAACTGGAATATTGATGTTTGGGCCAGCGCTTTGAAACCATGTCTTAACTCCTTTTCTAATCAAAACATGCTTTGCTTGCCTAAATATACTATGTGAAATATCCCTGAATCAGTAGTAAACCATCTTTTAATAGATACCACCAAATTCCAATGTAAGTTTTTTAGAATAAAACATAATAAAAGAATATACTTTTTTTTCAAAACAAATTCATGACTGGTTAATTGATGAAATTAACTGACCTTAAAAATTCACTTGGCACAATAAAAAAGTCTGGTTTTTAAGCATCTGCTATGGAAATTTCACTTTCTAGGAAATTTAGTGACCATTGAAATAAATAATAAAAAAAGAGAAAATTTCACCAAGACGATATTTTCAAGTAATTTCTAGTGAGCAGTGAGAGAGATTTGGTGGTCTGGGAGGAGGAAGAGCCTAATGCTAGTGATATTCCTTTCCTCTCTGACTTTTTTCATAAAATTCTATCTATTCCTATGCAGAGCATCGTGGTACCTGGGGATGCTTTAAGAGTGCTGTTCTTAGTGCTAAACTCTCATTTCACCTATGCAACCCTCTCCTAGTACAGGCAGCCAACCCAGAGCAGCACTGCATTCAGACTGGTTGTGGTGATTTCAACCCCAGGGTCCCAGAATAGCAATCTCTTCCATGAGGACTGAGCCAGGCACTGGCAGCTAAATATAAAATACTTATCTAAGATCCCTTTCCCCAGACTATAGGTGAAGGGTAACCTCAGTAATTTCAAGGTGATTTTCTTGAACCTCTCTTACTAGAAAAGATAGAGGGTACTACATATACTTGTCATAAATCGATTAAGTATAATCAATACCAGAAAATTCTAACCAAAGACTAATGCAAACTTAATTTCCTATTAGAAATTATTTGTTAAAAAACAAGAGGAATATTTAAAAGAAATAGAATATTTTTCCATCAATCATTAATACAATGAAACAATAAGCATTATAAATTCCCATCATACATTTTTAAATGATAATTTAATCTTATAAAAATATAATCTTGGCTGCAATTCTAGCACTTTGGGAGGCTGAGGCAGGCAGATCACCTGATGTCAGGAGTTAGAGACCAGCCTGACTAACATGGAGAAACCTTGTCTCTACTAAAAATACAAAATTAGCCAGGCATGGTGGATCATGCCTATAATTCCAGCTACTCAGGAGGCTGAGGCAGGAGAATCACTTGGATCCAGGAGGCAGAGGTTGCAGTGAGCTGAGATCACGACATTGCGACATTGCACCCCGGCCTGGGCAACAAGAGCAAAACTCTGTCTCAATATATATATATATATATAATATATATATTAGAATAATATATTAAATATATTATTTATATTATATATTATATATTTTATATATTATATATTATATATATTTTATATATTATATATATTATATATATATATATATATATAATGTATGTGTAAGAATATAGGCTACATTCTTCTTTACATTTAGAAATTGAGGCGTTCATGTTTTCTGAAATTACAAATCAAATTGACTAAAGAAACAAGTTATAAATGTTTAATTATCTTTTAAATAATGCATAAAGTATATGATTAATAGGAATTTACTGTTACCTTTAAAATTATATACTGAATATGTTTCTGAATTTATAAAAAGTATTCACTCTCAAAAGTCATAGAGATAAGGGCTAAATACAGTGGCTCACACTTGTAATCTCAGCACTTTGGGAGGCCAAGGCAAGTGGATTGCTTGAGCTTTGGAGTTCAAGACCAGCCTAGGCAATATGGTGAAACCTGTCTCTAAAAAAAAAACACAAAAATTAGCTGGGCATGGTAGCGTGCACCTGTAGTCCCAGCTACTTGGGAAGCTGAAGTGGGAGGATGGCCTGAGATCGGGAGGTTGAGACTACTGTAAGCTGAGATCAGGCCACTGTACTCCAGCCTGGGTGACAGAGTGAGAACGTGTCTTTTAAAAAAAAAAAAAAAGTAACAGAGATCAGTAATTTATTCATTTCCTTACCTAGTCTATAAAAGCAACACAAGTTGTTTCTGATATTGTTATTGCATTATTACTCAGATTTCTAATCTCAGTTTTTTAAAAATGTTCTCAATGTAAAGAAATAAATAAGCCTCATAAAATAGCTGTGCCTACCATAGACATTTTTTCAAAAAGAAATTTAAAAAGTCCTCGATGTGCATGGTAGTAAAATAAACAAACTATAAACTTATGAGTCATTATCTGGTTGATAATAAAAATATCATTATGTTCCATGTAAGAAATGCAGAAAATATAAGTTTGGCTTTTAGGTAAATGTATGCAGTCAATTTCCAATTTTACTAAAAAAAATAGGTAAAGGAAATACTAATATTGCTTTATTTTATAATTTATGAGTTGGAATTAATCAAAGCTACAACATTGAATTTACCTGTACCATGATCTACCTAAACAATTGTATCAACCAAAATAACACTTAAGTGATCTAATATCATAAAAACTAAAAATAATCCATTTACATGATTATCAAGAATGTCATTCTAAGATAGCTTCTATGCACTATGATTTACAATAACTGTTTCTCTCAAAACATTAAGTTTATTTTCAAAATAAGAATGCTAAATTTTAAAGAGTTTTATACTTTCCAAGTTCTTTGAAAAGTTTAATGTAGTTCCAGCCAAAACCACAATGGTATTTTATTTTACTTTATTTAAACTTTATCACCTCTGGTTTTTTAAGTTAACTTTAAAAAATTAATTAATAAACTTTCTGAGTATGTATAGTACTTTAGTAAATTTAAAACACTTACTAAAGTACAGTACATATAAAATGAACCAATCACAAGTATATAACTGCTTTAGCTATACATTTTTAGCCTCACTATTCTAAGAATTTCATAACTCTTTCTTAGTTCTATTTTAAAGCAAAGATCATTTAATAGCATTGGCCTTGAGACAGTATACTCCACATGGAATTAATTTGGGGGATTTATTGAACCTTTCTTTGTGACCTAGTTTATTACAAAATTTTATAAATATCATGTGTGCTTGGAAAGAATATTTCTCCCTCTCCTTGCTGGGTATAAATTTATATATAAGCAAAAACATGTTACCTGTATTAATTTCTTGCTTACTGCTCTTAGTATCAAATTCTGAGAGGAACATATTAAAATTTCCATCTATATTTGTTGTTTGTTTACTTATTTCTATAGTTCTGTCAGTTTTTGCTTTACTTACTAGATTGTTGCCTGTAAATATGTTCACAACTATACAATATTTCTTTGTATATATGTAATGTTTTTGCCATGAATTCCATTTTGTCTAAAATTAAACTTCCAACCCCTATTTTCTTGATGCAGAATTGCCTGGTTATTTTATTTTAAAATTTTGTTCATAATTTTGCAGTCATTATATTTCTGGAAAATTTTTTAAATCCAATCTGAGATTTTCTTCTTGTTAGTTAAGCCCAGATCTAAGCAAAGGTGGCTGGTATAAGAAACTGGAGCAGACCAATGGGAACTTCCTATAGAGAGTTTTACCTTCTGTTTTCCCAAGGATTAGTCACCTCTAGCATACAGATTTAATTTTCCCCTCCCTACACTGTAATACTGTTTAATTACACCAACCCTTCTGGCTAAACTGTTGAAAATAAATGTATAGTAAAGAGTTATAGAGTAGCATGTAACTGGGTTATCTATGCTCACGAATTTTTTTCTTAGTAACCAGCACCGTGTAAAGGTGGCTCCACAAAGAGATGATAGCTGTAGGAAAGACTGTCTTACCATGAGGAAAGACAAAAAGTGGTCAATTCAATAACACAATTAAAAACAAAAATTAAAAACTCAATGGTCTGGTACATGTCAGTAGGATATAACTATTCAAATAGGAAAAAATTGACCATTGGTTTACACTTAGAAACACATGTCAGTTTATGTTCTCTAAATATAAAGTCAAAAATGAAGTCATTACTCTTGTTACACCATATATAAGACGAAATGTTGCTGTGCTTTTATCATCTCAACCCTTTTTCTCTGTTAACTATTTGGAAACACAGATCCAAATTACTTTTATTACTATTATCTTTCAAAATACAATCTTCCTTTTTAAAAATTTCTAGAATATACATTTAATTCTTCAACGATATTTCAAGTTCAAAATTTAACTGATCACAAGTCCTTTCATATCATAATTTCCAATTCTTGAGTTTTCTATTTTAATCCTTTACCTGTTACCTATACTCTTTCTTTAAAAAATCAAGTTTTGCTTTATTACCCTTTTCTTTGTTGTATTTTTTACAAATTGAAGGCTTGTGGCAACCCTGCATCTAGTGAGTCTATCAGCATCATTTTCCCAACAGCATGTGCTCACTTCGTGTCTCTGTGTCACAGTTTGATAATTCTCCCAATGTTTCAAACTTTTTCTTTATTATTATATTTGGTATGGTGATCTGTGATCAGTGATTTCTTTTTCTGATGAAAAAATACATACTATATTTAGAATTAGCCATCTGGGCTCAGTTTAGATGATACCAATTTTATTGGCAACATCTGAAGCATCACAGTCAGGAGTTAGTGGAATATCTGTGTCTTCACTCCATCAGGCCTGACCAAGGTGTGACCTCGGCCACATAAATTCACAGATTCTTCATAGCCTCTTTGATCTGGTGCTTGTTGGCTTTAACATCCACAATGAACACAAGTGTGTTGTTGTCCTCTACCTTCTTCATGGCAGACTCAGTGATCAGATGGAACCTGATGATGCCATAGGCATAGTGAAGCTTGTTTCTCCTGAGGGTGCTCTTCCAAGGATATTTAAGGCTATCTCTGGAGCTGCAATGTCTTGGGCCGCCAGAAGGTGAACAACATGCAGATCTGTGTGTGTGTGTGTGTGTGTGTGTGTGTGTGTGTGCGCGCGCGCACGCGCGCGCACGCGTGTAGTGGTGGATGCCTTTCAGCACTACCTTCTTGACCTCAAGGACTTTGCTTTGGCTTTGAGTTTAGGAGAAGGACCTGCCTTCTTCACCTTCTGTGCCATCTTGTGAAAAGGAGCCACTACTTGAGGTCACTATTGTAATTGTTTGGGGGGCATCAGGAAACACACTCATATAAGACAGTGAACTTAATTGGTAAATTTTGTGCTCTGATTGCTTCACTGACCAACTATTCCAGTCTCTCTCCCTCTTTTCCGGCCTCCTTGCTTTGGCTCAAATAACAAACATGTATTTATCATAGTTGTGGATGTAGGAAATCAAAGATCAAGGTCCCTGCAGAGCCCATATCTGGTGAGTAGCGGCTTCCTGATTTGCATCATCAAGCTGTACCATCAGAGGGTGGTGAGCACAGAGAGAAGTCCGTTCTTTATCCCTCAGGTAAAAACATGGAGATGGTCACAGAAACCTCTCAGCTATTCTCCAGAAAATCTTATTATTTTGGCTCAGAGGATGGAGCTTTCTATCATGTTTCTTAAGCCATCTTCATCAATTTTAAAGAGTATCA
Source organism: Hylobates moloch (assembly GCF_009828535.3). NCBI lineage: Eukaryota > Metazoa > Chordata > Mammalia > Primates > Hylobatidae > Hylobates > Hylobates moloch. The sequence continues at coordinate 56,072,778 of NW_026652276.1, read as the reverse complement.
AATTACCCTTTTCTTTCTTTCTTGCAGTAAACTCTTACTTCCATTTTTCCAGTTATTTATGGAGGTTTTATTTTCTATGTCATTATTAGTGTTCCAGTCAGAGTTGAGAATGACAAATCAGCACTTTACTAGGCCATCATCCTAAACTGGAAGTTTAACATTTCCAATCATTAGTATCACAGAATCCAATTTTTAAACTTAGTTTGTAGGCTGCTATTCAACTAACGAGCTCTCCCAGCTTAGTGAAGAAACATCTGAATATTACCTCTCAACTTTTCAGTGATGTGATCGTAATAGAATTACCCAATGTTGTAAAAAAAAAAAAATTAAGTTCAGTAACATCCGAGGCCTGGTTTTCCAGTTAATTTTTTTTTAATTATTAAGCCTGAAATAAAAAGTATCATAAATAGTTTATGTCTAGAAAAGCAAATACATGAATTCTCTAAGATGTGCCAGAATTATACTTAAATGATTAATTAGGTATTTTATAAGTACAATATATGTTTATTATTATTCATAAATTAATTAAACATAAATTAGTGTTTTGTTGCCAAAAGTAAGGAAGTATTTCTTAAACTGTTGGCTTATTATAAAGGATTAAGGAATGAGCCATGGGCATTATAAAGAACAAATTTGTTTACATTCTTATACCATTTTTAAGAACTACAGCCTCTTAGAGTTTGAAAGAATTTTAGAGATCACCTAGTTCATCTTCTGTGCAGCATTCTTACTAGTCCCACCTCTATTCCTGACTCTCTTAACTTACTTATCACATTTTAATTTCTGCAAGATCCTCTAGGATGTGGTCTTCAAACCTATGAGAAGCAATAATGGGGCAAAACACAATGTTTACATTATGATACATATCTTATACATAAAGCTGGATAAATACCTGTTAAAAGAAATAATGAGGCTGGGAGTCATGGCTCAGGTCTGTAATCTAAATGTTTGGGGAGGTCAAAGCTGAAAGACCACTTGAGCCCAGGTGTTTGAGGTTACAGTGAGCTACGATCACACCACGGCAGTCCAGCCTGGGTGACAGAGTGAGACTCTGTCTGTGAAAAAGAGATAAAAATAAAAGACATAATTACTAGCTGAACAAAGGCACTCATCTTTAAAACCCCAAGCATATGTCTTCATCCTACCAAGGATTTCTATGTAAATGCATTTACTAAGTATTTTAAAAATCTATTTTGTGTTTGAGAAGCTCTAACTCTCCAAAGGTTTTGTTAAACACTAGACTGAAATTTGACTCTTTTCAAATTCTAACCTTAACTTTTTTCTCTAGCATTGAGTCAATCCATTTTTCCTTGTGTTCTGACTAAAACTGCAACATGAGCTCTTCCTGGGTCTTCAGACTGCCTGCATTTGGATTGGAACTCCACCATCATCCTGTTCACCACAGTCTGAGAGGATTAATCCTGAATCACCTGAGGAAACTGTAATGGTCTCCCTGAGGCAGTTGCCATGCAATACAGTGCTGAGTCTCCTCCTGACACACCCCTACCACTCCTCTTTGCTTCTAGGCCTACAACTAGACTCAAGTCCCTGTAGGCCCCCAATGGAAAAGTAGAAAATGTGACCCATAAGGAAGGTGCTACATTCCAAAAGGCCTACTTAAGTTTTCTAATATACAGATAGAAATCTGGGAAATGTGAAAATGGATATTAAGGGTGTGGACCAATGGATGAAAGGACATAAAGTTGGATCAGGCTGAATTTGTTGACACGGGCTCAGTAAGCAGAGATTCAGCCTTTAATGTTTCAGCTCAGAGAGTTAGAAAGAGCTCTAACAGTTTGGTTGGTTAGTTGGTTGGTTGGTTGGTTGAAACATGGACCAAAAATTGGCCCACAGTGCCAGAGAGTTAAAATGCCATACCTGCCTTGGTTTAGTGTAGAGTAAGGGATTCAAAAGCTTAGGGAGATTGAAATGTCATAGTGGATTTATCTGTTAAGACCTGTGCAACCACACTGGGAGGGTCCAGAAGACATGCCTTTCACCAATATTATGAAAAATAAAGTTGTGATGGGAGCTCTAGCATCCTCGAAGAGCTCTGTCATAGGTCTTCTCTGTAGGCCAGGCGTCACAGTGGGAACTACAATCACTGGATTTGGAAACCTAAATACAATGGGAATAATTGGATCCCTAAGTGGCAGGGGCCAAGTGGCAGCATTCAACTACTAAAGGTGAGTGCCGCTCAATGGAGAGCTGAGTCAAAGCAATCCAAATAGCCTAACTCACACAGACCTGTGACATTGGCTAGTTGATCATGGCATTCTTAGAAATAAAGTAGACAGGAAGCCTACTAATTTCATACTTGATCTGTATAAGCAGAAAAATTCTAAGTCAAGTGAACAAAACCTTCCAAAAAAACAGGAAGAGTCATGCTCCCTCAATCAACTCTCAGGATTGAGCCAGTTTCTAGACACAGAAATCCTGAATGAAGGAGAGGCCAGGTCTCCTTGAGGAAGGACCCCAGCATATTGCCAAAAATGTGTATATTAATTTTTCCCCAAACCCTCCTGAAAACAACCTCCGGCATTTTACCAGGGTAAATGTGCACTGGGGAAAAGGAAATGAGCAGACATTTCAGGGAATGCTGGACACTGGCTCTGAATTAACATTAATTCCAAGAGACCCAAAACATCACTGCAGCCCTCCAATCAGAATAGGCATTTATGGAGATGAGGTGATCAATGGAGTTGGACATCTCACAGTGGTCTCATCCTGTGGTTGTTTCCCCAGTTCCAGAATGCACAATTGGAATAGACATGCTCAGCAGCTTGCAGAATCACCAAAAGCTATCTTATCAATTTTTTGAAAAAATTAATCACATTTTCTCAAAAGTGTCTCTTCTTCAAGTCAAACATTCTCACTTTTTAAAATTTGCTTAAATGAAATTATTTCCAGGGTCTTCATCATGCCTAACATTGTATCATTTTTGTAATTATACTTTAAGTTCTGGGATACATGTACAGAACATACAGGTTTGTTACATAGGTATACATGTGCCATGGTGGTTTCCTGCACCCATCAACCTGTCATCTACATTAGGTATTTCTTCTAATGCTATCCCTCACCTAGCCCCTCATCCCCCGACAGCCCCAGTGTGTGATGTCCCCCTCCCTGTGTCCATATGTTCTCATTATTCAACTCCCACTTATGAGTGATAACATGTGGTGTTTGGTTTTCTGTCCTTGTGATAGTTTGCTGAGAATGATGGTGTCCAGCTTCATCCACATCCCTGCAAAGGACAGGAACTCATCCTTTTTTATGGCTGCATAGTATTCCATGGTGTATATATGCCACATTTTCTTAATCCAGTCTATCATTGATGGGCATTTGGGTTGGTTCCAAGTATTTGCCATTGTGAATAGTGCTGTAATAGACATATGTGTTCGTGTGTCTTTATAGTAGAATGATGTACAATCCTTTGGGTATATACCCAGTAATAGGATTGCTGGGTCAAAAGGTATTTCTGGTTCTAGATCCTTGAGGAATTGCCACACTGTCTTCCACAATGGTTGAACTAATTTATACTCCCAAGAACAGTGTAAAAGCATTCCTATTTCTCCACATCCTCTCCAGCATCTGTTGTTTCCTGACTTTTTAATGATCGCCATTCTAATTGGTGTGAGATGGTATCTCATTGTAGTTTTGATCTTCATTCTCTAATGATCAGTGATGAGCTTTGTTTTCATATGTTTGTTGGCTGCATAAATGTCTTAACTTGAGAAGAATCTGTTCATATCCTTTGCCTACTTTTTGATGGGGTTATTTGTTTTATTCTTGTAAATTTAGGTTCCTCGTAGATTTTAGATATTACCCTTTTGTCAGATGGATAGATTGCAAAAAGTTTCTCCCATTCTGTAGGTTGCCTGTTCACTCTGATGATAGTTTCTTTTGCTGGGCAGAAGCTCTTTAGTTTAATGAGATCCCATTTGTCAATTTTGGCCTTTGTTGCAATTGCTTTTCACATTTTTGTCATGAAGCCTTTGCCCACACCTATGTCCTGGATTGTATTGCCTAGGTTTTCCTCTAGGGTTTTTATGGTTTGGGGTTTTACATTTACATCTTTAATCCATCTTGAGTTAATTTTTGTATAAGGTGTAAAGAAGGGGTTCAGTTTCAGTTTTCTGCATATGGCTAGCCAGTTTTCCCAACACCATTTTTTAAATGGGGAATCATTTCCCCATTGCTTGTTTTTGTTAGGTTTGTCAAAGATCAGATGGTTGTAGATGTATGTGTTATTTCTGAGGCCTCTGTTCTGTTCCATTGGTCTATACGTCGGTTTTGGTACCAATACCACGCTGTTTTGGTTACTGTAGCCTTGTAATATAATTTGAAGTCAAGTAGCATGATGCCTCCAGCTTTATTCTTTTTGCTTAGGATTGTCTTGGCTATATGGGCTCTTTTTTTAGTTCCATGTGAAATTTAAAGTAGTTTTTTCTAATTCTGTGAAGAAAGTCAATGGTAACTTGATGGGAATAGCATCGAATCTATAAATTACTTTGGGCAACATGACCATTTTCACAATATTGATTCTTTTTATCCATTAGCATGGAATGTTTTTCCAACACAGGATTAAGAAACTCACTCAAAATCACACAACTACATGGAAACTGAACAACCTACTCCTGAATGACTTTTGGGTAAATAAAGAAATTGAGGCAGAGATGAATAACTTTTTTGAAACCAATGAGAACAAAGACACAATGTACCAGAATCTCTGGGACACAGGTAACACAGTGGTTAGAGGAAAATTTATAGCACTAAATGCCCACAGGAAAAAGTGGGAAAGATCGAAAATCAACACCCTAACATCACAATTAAAAGAACTAGAGAAGCAAGAGCAAACAAATTCAAAAGCTAGCAGAAGGCAAGAAATAACTAAGATCAGAGCAGAAATGAAGATTTACATGAAAAACCCTTCAAAAAAATCAATGAATCCAGAGACTGATTTTTTGAAAAGATTAACTAAATAGATGGAATTCTAGCCAGACTAATATGAAGAAAAGAGAGAAGAATCAAATAAACACGATAAAAACTGGTAAAGGAGATATCACCACTTATCCCACAGAAATACAAACTACCATCAGAGAATACTATAAACGCCTAAATGCAAATAAACTAGAAAATCTAGAAGAAATGGATAAATTCCTGGACACATACACCCTCCCAAGACTAAACCAGGAAGAAGTCAAATCTGTGAATAGACAAATAACAAGTTCTGAAATTGAGGCAGCAATTAATAGCCTACCAACCAAAAAAAGTCCAAAACCAGACAGATTCACAGCCAAATTCTACTAGAGATACAAACAGGAACTGGTACCATTCCTTCTGAAATTATTCCAAACAATAGAAAAACAGGGACTTCTCCCTAACTCATTTTATGAGGCCAGCATTATCCTGATACCAAAACCTGGTAGAGCCACAACAAAAACAGAAAATTTCAGGCCAATAACCCTGATAAACATCGATGCAAAAATCCTCAGTAAAATACTGGTAAACCAAATCCAGCAGCACATCAAAAAGTTTATCCACCACGATCAAGTTGGCTTCATCCCTGGGATGCTAGGCTGGTTCAATATATGCAAATCAATAAACATAATCCATTACATAAACAGAACCAATGACAAAAAAACACGATTATCAATAGATGTAGAAAAGTCCTTCAATAAAATTCAACACCCCTTCATGCTAAAAACTCTCAAACTAGGTATTGATGGAACGTATCTCAAAATAATAAGAGCTATTTCTGACAAATCCACAGCCAATATCATACTGAACGGGCAAAAGCTGGAAGCATTCCCTTTGAAAACCAGCACAAGACAGGGATGCCCTCTCTCAACACTCCCATTCAACATAGTATTGGAAGTTCTGGCCAGGGAAATCAGAAAAGAGAAAGAAATAAAGGGTATTCAAATAGGAATAGAGAAAGTCAAATTGTTTCTGTCTGCAGATGACAGGATTGTATATTTAGAAAACCCCATTGTCTCAGCCCAAAATCTCCTTAAGCTGATAAGCAACTTCAGCAAAGTCTCAGGACACAAAATCAATTGCAAAAACCACAAGCATTCCTATACACCAATAACAGACAAACAGGGAGCCAAATCATGAGTGAACTTCCATTGACAATTTCTACAAAGAGAGTAAAATACCTAGGAATCCAACTTACAAGGGATGTGAATGGCCTCTTCAAGGAGAACTACAAACCACTGCACAAGGAAATACGTGAGTACACTGTACCATATTTTTAAATGTATGGCTAATATTGATATTTCATTTACCAAAATCCCATGAGGCTTTTGACATAACTTGCCAACAAGCAGAGTGATTCTTAAATTACACTAAAGCATGATGCCTCCAGCTTTGTTCTTTTGGCTTAGGATTGACTTGGTGATGCGGGCTCTTTTTTGGTTCCATATGAACCTTAAAGTAGTTTTTTCCAATTCTATGAAGAAAGTCATTGGTAGCTTGATGGGGATGGCATTGAATCTATAAGTTACCTTGGGCAGTATGGCCATTTTCACGATATTGATGCTTCCAACCCATGAGCATGGAATGTTCTTCCATTTGTTTATATCCTCTTTTATTTCATTGAGCAGTGGTTTGTAGTTCTCCTTGAAGAGGTCCTTCACATCCCTTGTAAGTTGGATTCATAGGTATTTTACCCTCTTTGAAGCAATTGTGAAAGGGAGTTCACTCATGATTTGGCTGTTTGTCTGTTATTTGTGTACAAGAATGCTTGTGATTTTTGTACATTGATTTTGTATCCTGAGACTTTGCCGAAGTTGCTAAACAGCTTAAGGAGATTTTGGGCTGAGACAATGGGGTTTTCTAGATATACAATCATGTCATCTACAAACAGGGACAATTTGACTTCCTCTTTTCCTAATTGAATACCCTTTATTTCCTTCTCCTGCCTGATTGCTCTGGCCAGAACTTCCAGCACTATGTTGAATAGGAGCGGTGAGAGAGGGCATCCCTGTCTTGTTCCAGTTTTCAGAGGGAATGCTTCCAGTTTTTGCCCATTCAGTATGATATTGGCTGTGGGTTTGTCGTAGATAGCTCTTATTATTTTGAGATATGTCCCATCAATACCTAAGGGCTACAGTGACCAAAACAGCATGGTACTGGTACCACAACAGAGACATAGATCAATGGAACAGAACAGAGCCCTCAGAAATCATGCTGCATATCTACAACTATCTGATCTTTGACAAACCTGATAAAAACAAGAAATGGGGAAAGGATTCCCTATTTAATACATGGTGCTGGGAAAACTGGCTAGCCATATGTAGAAAGCTGAAACTGGATCCCTTCCTTACACCTTATACAAAAATTAATTCAAGATGGATTAAAGACTTAAATGTTAGACCTAAAACCATTAAAATCCTACAAGAAAACCTAGGCAATACCATTCAGGACATAGGCGTGGGCAAGGACTTCATGTCTAAAACACCAAAAGCAATGGCAACAAAAGCCAAAATTGACAAATGGGATCTAATTAAACTAAAGAGCTTCTGCACAGCAAAAGAAACTACCATCAGAGTGAACAGGCAACCTACAGAATGGGAGAAAATTTTTGCAACCTACTCATCAAAGGGCTAATATCCAGAATCTACAATGAACTCAAACAAATTTACAAGAAAAAAACAAACAACCCCATCAAAAAGTGGGCAAAGGACATGAACAGACACTTCTCAAAAGAAGACATTTATGCAGCCAAAAACACATGATGAAATGCTCATCATCACTGGCCATCAGAGAAATGCAAATCAAAACCACAGTGAGATACCATCTCACACCAGTTAGAATGGCCATCATTAAAAAATCAGGAAACAACAGGTGCTGGAGAGGATGTGGAGAAATAGGAACACTTTTACACTGTTGGTGGGACTGTAAACTAGTTCAACCATTGTGGAAGTTAGTGTGGCAATTCCTCAGGGATCTAGAACTAGAAATACCATTTGACCCAGCCATCCCATTACTGGGTATAGACCCAAAGGACTATAAATCATGCTGCTATAAAGACACATGCACACGTATGTTTATTGCAGCACTATTCACAATAGCAAAGAGTTGGAACCAACCCAAATGTCCAACAAGGATAGACTGGATTAAGAAAATGTGGCACATATACACCATGGAATACTATGCAGCCATAAAAAATGATGAGTACATGTCCTTTGTAGGGACATGGATGAAACTGGAAAACATCATTCTCAGTAAACTATCGCAAGGACAAAAAGCCAAACACTGCATGTTCTCACTCATAGGTGGGAATTGAACAATGAGAACTCATGGACACAGGAAGGGGAACATCACACTCCGGGGACTGTTGTGGGGTTGGGGGAGGGGGGAGGGACAGCATTAGGAGATATATCTAATGCTAAATGACGAGTTAATGGGTGCAGGAAATCAACATGGCACATGGATACATATGTAACAAACCTGCACATTGTGCACATGTACCCTAAAACCTAAAGTATAATTAAAAAAAAAGAAAAAAAAAAAAGAAAATGTGGCACATATACACCATGGAATGCTATGCAGCCATAAAAAAGGATGAGTTCATGTCCTTTATAGGGACATGGATGAAGGTGGAAACCATCATTCTCAGCAAAATGTCACAAAGACAGAAAACCAGACACCACATGTTCTCACTCATAAGTGGGAGTTGAACAATGAGAACACATGGACACGGCGGGGGGCGGGGAACATCACACACTGGGCCTGCTGGGGCGTGGGGGCTGGGGGAGGGATAGCGTTAGGAGAAATACCTAACGTAAATGACGAGTTGATGGGTGCAGCAAACCAACATGGCACATGTAGTATACCTATGTAACAAACCTACACATTGTGCGCATGTACCCTAGAACTTAAAGTATAACAATAATAATAATAAAAAAGAAAATTGTCTTCTGAAAGAAAAAAAAATAAAATAAAATAAATTGCACTAAAGAAAATCATTTGAGCCTAAATATTGGAATTTAAATTTACTGCTGTTAATTTCATCTTTTGTTTCTGACCTACACTAAAAGCTATCAAGATTTTTTTGACTCATAAGTAATTCAATAGGCAAACATGTATTGATGGCCTACTCTAAATCAAAACTGGTAATGGGGCTATAAAGATGAAGAAGACACTATGTTTGACCTCCAGTTGCTTTGCCTAGTAAGGGACACAAGAAGCAAATCATATAAATAAGCAATGTGATAAGGACAATGAGAGCACCATATGAAAAAAAAATTGAGTAAATGGAGTTGCTGGGAGAAAGACAATCAGCCTGAGCACAGCCTGAAGCTGCAGCTGCAAGAAAGCACAGACTGGGGACTGAGAGATGAGAGAAATGAACAGAAGAGATGGGTAATGAAGAGAGAGAAGTAGAAAGGGAGACCAGTGAAGAAGGGCATAAAAAGGTAAAATTGAAGGTTGGGGCAAGAGTCTGAAGGCTCAAAAACTGTTAATGGTCCACTAAATGTAATGTAAACTTTAAAAACAAATAAGTTTTTGGTTAATTGGTAAATGTGGTAAACTAAAAAACAGGTCCTTTGGTGAACTGATCTTTCAACAACTAAGCTTTTGATAAATTGATCTGGAGCCTACTTGGTCATTAGATGAGAGAGCAAATTGATGAAAAAGACTTGCTGGTTGTAGAAGATTGGATTTTCTGAAGATGGCTATAAAAATATCTTTTATCTGATGTCTTTCTGCAGTGTTACCTTGCCCCCATTGAGGAGCAGAACTTACTTTTCTGCTGTTTTGTGAATGCTTTAACCAAAATAATATGACAAAAATTCTGCTGTATCACTGGCAGGAATAAACCTTACCCGCCCTGTTGCTTTTGCTTCCTGCCTTTTGGAAAGCTTGCTTTGGAGAACTTCCCCTCAAAACTTAATTGCCGTGTTGTGAGAAGTCCAAGTTACTCGAAGAAGCCACTTGTAGTGATCTGCCAAATGGCATAAACTGAGCATCGACTGTCAGCCATCTGACTAAGGCATTTCGAATATCTAGCCCAGTCAATCTTTCAGATGGCTTCAATCCAAATCCAAAATCTGATTGAAACTAAGAATGTCCAAGTAAGAACTTCCCAGCTAAGCCCATCAACCCAGAGGAATCACAGTGAGAATAATATATTGTTCTAAAGCATTAAGTTACGGATTTGTTTGTTACACATTGTTGTGTCACTTAGGGCAGCTATAAGAGAATACCATAGACTGACTGGCTTAAACAACAGAAATTTATACCTCACAGTTCTGGAAGATGGGAAATCTGAAATAAGAGTACCAGCATGACTGGTTCTGTTAAAAGCCCTCTTCTTGAATTTTGGACAGATATTTTCCCATTTTATCTTCACATGGAAAAAACAAAGAAAAATATTCTATGTCCCCTTCGCTTTTTATAAAGGAATTAATCTTATTCATGAGGGCTCCACCCTCATTACCTAATCACCTCTCAACAGCCCCACCTCCCTCATACCATCTCGCTTACGATTTAAGTCCTGATAGTTGGGAGAGTAGATAATCTATTATCAAAAATTCAGATGTGGCCTGGCTATTTATTTCTGGAACACTGAATTTTCCTGCTTATGAAACTATGTGAGCAGCAATACCATTAACCAAATAGAATTAAAAGAACATGGCTGTGCACGGTGGCTCATGTCTGTAATCCCAGCACTTTGGGAGGCTGAGGTGGGTGGATCACGTGAGGTCAGCAGTTTGAGACCAGCCTGGCCAACATGGTGAAACTACATCTCTACTAAAAATACAAAACTAGCCAGGTGTGGTGGCACATGCCTGTAGTCCCAGCTACTTGTGAGGCTGAGGCAGGAGAATCGCTTGAACCCAGAAGGTGGAGTTCGCAGTGAGCTGAGATCGCACCATTGTACTCCAGCCTGGGCAACAAAAGTGAAACTCCATCTCGAAAAAAAAAAAAAAAAAAGAAACAACAGTGAGTTTGGACAACAAACATAATAAGCAATTTTTAATATGTTTAAATTGTTTATGACATATTTGTATAGTTATGATCAATAACTTATATAGATTTTGAACTTGGGAAAGACATATGAACTATATTTACTAGCATCATTAGCACATGGATTTAGTGAAACCATGGGAGATGATGATATTACCTAGGAAAGAATGAAGGAAGTTTCCAAAAGAAAGCCATGAAGAACACCAACAATTAAAAGATGGTCAGAGTGGAAAGGTACTTTTTGGCAGAATTCTATGAAACATCATCAGTTGCACTCCCAGACAATAGTCAGTTTATCTTACCACATGAAATGAAAAGAAAAATTGTTCTCTTGATACAGCAATATTTTGAAAATTTTAGAATTTGGACAGAGAGTGAACAAGTGATGCTGTCACAAATGACTGAATTCAGGCTAAAATTGCAAGATGATGACATACTTTGTCAGCACTAAACTGTTTAGGATTTATATTGAATAAATAATGTATATGTATTTGAGTCTATAATTTCCCACAGAAAATTGGTATAACATCACAAATTAAAATAGAAGTTACATGACCTATAAAACATTAGAAAATGAATTCCTTTCCCACAATGTCTACAAAACATTGACAGTTTTATCTTATTTTCATGACAACTTTAATCTCTGCACAAAGCTCACAGATCAAGTAGTAAAGTCAGATAGTTTGAGGGTAAAAATATACAGAAGTCCTCCCTTATCTGCAGGGGATATGTTCCAAGAACCCCAGTGGATGCCTGGAACTGCAGATAGTGCCAAACCCTATATATACTATAATTTGTCCTTTACGTACATACCTGTGATAAATTTTAATTTATAAATTGGCACAGTAAAAGATTAACAATAACTACTAATAAAATATAACCATATATAACCATTATAATAATAAAAATTATATGAATGTGGGCTCTCTCTCTTAATATGTTACTATACCATACTTATCTATTTTCAGGTCACAGTTGATCATGGGTAACTGAAACCATGAAAAGCAAAAGTTTGGATAACAGGGGACCACTGTGTAATATGCATTTTAGTGAAAAAATTCTGATGAACATTATTTCAGGAAATGTAAAACGTAAAAATGTAAAAATGTAAAATGTGAAAAAAGAAATGTAAATCAAGATATTATTTGTGAATATATAATTCGATTTTTCCCTGAATGTAAACTTTTGTGTGGTCACCAAAGCATACCAATTACATTTGTTGTAAGCCATGTAGCTATTAATTGACAGTCAAAGGGCAATGTAGTAGATTAGATGATGTTCAGCGAATATTTATTTGTATCCTAAACCTTCAGGGAATACATTTCCCACCTCACTGATATAGGGCTTGGTCATATGACATGTTTTAGCCATTGGAATGTAGTCAGTTTTGAGCACAAAACTGATGGCGTATCCATTTTGCACTCAAGCTTTGAGATTTCCACTCACATTGGGGATTTTCTACCTCACAGTTTAAAAAAAAAAAAAAAAAAAAAAAAGGCCCCAGGCACCGTGGGCCCAGAATGAGACATTTAGAGTAGTGCTTCCCTTGCTGGTTTACACACCTGCAGCAAGAAGCACAGCCAGCAATTGCACTAAGCTATAACTAGAAGAATAAAATGTAATTTTAAGCCATTTAGTTGAGACAGTGTTGTTGAGGTGATACCTGACTGAAACAGGTAGCTTGGAAAACGTTGGTAATATATGAATTCATATAAAAATATCTCTTACTTTGAAATGTTTCAAAAACCAATATTTAATTTGTGAGAAATAGGAAAAAATAGAAGTATGTCATATTTTTAATTAGACCTCATCTGTGATTAAAAAATAGATGAGCTTCAATTATCACATAGGTTATATAGTTAAGATAAAGTTAAGATAAACCAATTTCTGAATCAGTTATATCTACATTTATAAGCAAAGTAAAATCATACAAATTTTATGAGTGATGATGAATAACATTCAAACATTATACATTTATATATTAATCAAATAGTAGATTAATGTCTATTTCTCTAAAGAGGGAGATAAAAATAGAGGGATAAACATACACCATGGTAATAGGCATAATAGTTATAAAAGAAATAATCTATTGAGTTGACTATAAAATTAATGTCCTATTATGACCAAGAAAGCATTTAACTCTACCTCAACTTTTGACTTCTGTATTAAATTATTATCTGTTCAAAAAAGTCATATGCTATTCAAGCCTTTCATAAATCAGGAATTTTTAAATCTCACTAAAACAAAGATAAATTAAATGTTGCATATGAGTAAATAACTCATTACTATGATTTGAATGTGTCTCCCAAAAAGCATGTATTGCAAACCTAATCCCCAGTGCAACAGTGTTGGGAGGTGGAGCCTATAAGAAGGTGATAAGACAGTGGGGGCTTGAGCTTCATAAATGGATTAATGCCACTATTGTAGGAGTGGGTTTGTTATCACTAGAGTAGGTTCATTATAAAAGGATGAATTCAGTCCTCTCTCTCTTCCCCCCTTCCTTTCTCTGCCTCTCACCCAACCTCTTACCCTCCACTATGTGATGACACAGCAAGAAGGCCCTTGTAAGATGCCAACTCCTTGATCTTGGACTTTCCAACCACAACGGTAAGCCAAGACATTTCTGTTCTTTGTAAGTAACCCAGGCTCAGGTATTGTTACAGCAGCACAAAACTGATTAAGACACTCATCTTTCAGCCAGATGGGTGGCTTGCACCTGTAATTCCAGCACTTTGGGAGGCCGAGGTGGGAGGATCACCTGAGGTTGGGAGTTCAAGGCCAGCCTGACAAACATGGAGAAACCCCATCTCTACTAAAAATGCAAAATTAGCCAGGCATAGTAGTGCATGCCTGTAATCCCAGCTACTCAAGAGGCTGAGGCAGGAGAATTGCTTGAACCGGGAGGCAGAGGTTGCGGTAAGCCGAGATCACACCATTGCACTCCAGCCTGGGCAACAAGAGAGAAACTGTCTCAAAAAATATAATAATAATAATAATTGAAAGACACATTAGAAGATATGGAATTCATGTGATAAGCCATTTCTGAGTTTCAAAAATTCATCCCAAACCTCCATACAAAAGAAAAAAGGAAATATACACCTAATGTATTGAAATAAAAATTTGTAAAAGTAAAGACTTAAAAATCAACAGAGACATTAAGGAAAACAGTATGTATTTTCCTCAGAAAACTAAAAATCAGAACTACCATATGATCCAGCAATTTCACTGCTGGATATATACCCAAAAGAAAGGAAATTAATATGTCAAAGAGATATCCGTACTCTCATCTATATTGCAGCAGTATTCACGTTAGCCAAAACATAGAATCAATCTAAGTCTCCATCAACAGATAAATGAACTTAAAAAATATGGTATATCTATATGGTGGAATATTATTCAACCATAAAAAAGAATGAAAGTCTGTCATTTGCAGCAACACGAATGGAATTGTCAGTAATTATGTTAAATAAAATAAGCAAGGCACAGAAAGACAAATGTTACATATTCTCACTCATATGTGAGACCTAAAAAACTGGATCTCAGGAAGATAGAAAATAGGTTACCAAAGGCTGAGAAGGTACAGGGGAGGGGTGCATGAACAGTGGTTGATTTATGGGTTCAAAAATACAGGTAGATAGAAGAAATAAGAACTAGTGTTCAATAAATCAGTAAAGTAACTATAGCAAATAATCTATTGTATATTTCCAAATAGCTAGAAGAGAATAATTTGAATGTTCCCAGCAAAAATAAAAGATAAATGTTTAAGGTGATTGATATTTCAATTATCTTGATTTGAAAATTCACATATTATATGAATGTATCAAAATATCACATGTACCCTGGAAATATATACATTATCTATCAATAAAGTAATAATAACAATTACAACAGAGCTTCATTATGGGGAGATGAAAAATTTCTGAAATGAATGGTTGTGATAGCTGTAAAACAATGTGAATGCACTTAATGCCACTGAACTGTACCTTAAAATGGTTAAAATGGTAAATTTTACATTACGTACCTTTTACCGCGTAAAAATAAATTTTAAAATTTTAAAAACAAAAAATTATCTACAAAAGAGATAACTGGTGTGTGTGCGGATCCTTGATTTGCAACAAATGTGGCAAAACAAAGCAGTAAGATGTGTTGTCAATCAAAAAAAAACAAGGTGACTATCAATCAATTTAGAGGTTCATTCTGTCAAGATTGAAGGACACACTTGGGAAAGAGTAACACAAAAATCACAGAAACATGCGTGATTCATGATTTCTCCAAAGATGGTTTTGAGTGCTTCAATATTTAAAGGGAAAAATGCAAGCAGGAGGGGAGGGAGGAAAGAAAATAAAAGCGGGAGTGTAGACAAATGAGACAAGAGGTTACATTCTTTCCAGGCTATGAGTAATGTTCACTGAATCCACATGTTGCCTGTGGAAAGGAGGGGGTAGATGAATAATCAGTTACGTATTCATCTCATGCTTAGTAAATCTGCACTTTACGTAAAATAAACATAGTGTAGAGGAATAAGTCAAATATGTATTTGTCTCAAGGTGGGCGATGGGATGATTTCTAGTCTCCTCTGATCCCATACCTATTAAGATAAGCCGTTATTTACATTGTCAGGGTGAGGGAGGCCACCTGGGGAGACATCTGTTTAGGAAGAAAAGGGAAGGAAGTTTGTGTGTGTGTGACAAAATTTCCAAGCTTAACTTTTTCTTTTAGCATAGTAAGTTTGAGGTTCCAAGATTTTATTTTCCTTCCACAGTGTCTTAGTTCATTTAGGCTACTTTAGCAAAATACCACAGATACAGTGGCTTGTAGACAACAAAACTTATTTCTCACAGTGCTGGAGTTCAATATCGAGGTTCTGGTAGATTTCATGTCGGGTGAAGGCCCTCAGGTTTATAGAAGGCCATCTTTCTGCCATGTCCTCACATGGTCAAAGGGGCAAGAGAGCTCTTCAGGATCTCTTTTATAAGGACACTAATCCCATTTATGAGGACTTCACCCTAATGACACAATCACATCCTGAAGGTCTCACCTCCTAATACTATCACATTGTGGGTTGGTATTTTAACATATGAATTTTTGAGGGGGGGCACAAATATTTAGTTCATAGCAGGTATGGATGATTTTTTAAAATTACTTATATCACTAAACACACAAGGAAATAATTATAAACAAGAGTAAAGGCTGGGTGCAGTGGCTTACGCTGGCACTCCCAGCACTTTGGGAGGCCAAGGCCGGCAGATAACTTGAGGTCAGCAGTTTGAGACCAGCCTGGCCAACATGGTGAAACCCTGTCTCTACTAAAAACACAAAAATTAGTAGCCACGTGTGGTGATGTGCACCTGTAGTCCCAGCTACTCAGGAGGCTAAGGCAGGAGAATTGATTGAACCTGGGAGGCTGAGGGTGCAGTGAGCCGGGATGGTGCTACTGCATTCCAACCTGGGTGATGGAGCAAGACTCCGTCTCAGAAAAAAAGAAAAAAAGTAAGAGTAGAAGCCAAGCCGTATACAGTTGCACATCCATATAAGATGAAAGGAAAGTTGGTCTCATATCAAAGACTAAACTAGATTCTTAGTCATTGTAAATCTGTATGTAAAAGGAAAAATAAAATAGAATTCATAGAAGGTAATATAGGATAATAAATTTTGTGACTTGAGGTATCAAAAGTCTTTTTAAACAAGATTATAAAAGCATTAACCATAAAAAGTTGGTTTATAATTAGAGCACATTAAAATTAAGAATATATTTTCATCAAAAATATCATTGAGGGAATTAAAAGAAAAGCCACAGTGAAGGATATGTATTAGTCTGTTCTCACACTGCTAATAAAGACATACCGAAGACTGGTACTTTATAAAGGAATGAGATTTAATCAACTCACAGTTCCACATGGCTGGGGAGGCCTCACAGTCATGGCAGAAGACGAATAAAGAGCTAAGTCACATCTTGCACGGCAGCAGGCAAGAGAGTTTGTGCAGGGTAACTCCCATTTATAAAACCTAAGATCTCATGAGGCTTATTCACCACCAGTAGAGCAGTATGGGAGAAACAACCCCCATGATTCAATTATCTCCACCTGGCCCTGCCCTTGACATGTGGAGATTATTACAATTCAAGGTGAGATTTGGGTGGGGGCACAGCCAAATTGTATCAAGATATTTGCTACAAATATAACTAAGATCACAAACTAAATTAGGCTCATATTTTGAACATATCTTAAAACCACACACACTTACAAATCAGTAGAAAAATGACAAAGTATATGAAAAAAGTAAACAAAAAAAGGAAACGTAAAACTCTGCTTGACCTTACTGACAGCCAGAGAAATTTAATGTAAAATCATAAGGAGTTAGCATTTTATCTCATTGGACTGGATTTCAAAAATTAAAATTTGACAATATCAAGTGTTAGAGAGGATATCAAGAATTCAGACTTTTGTCCTCTGCTGGTACATATGTAAATTGGTAGAGTTGCCTTGAAAAACAATTTTGTATCTCCTACTAAAGTTGGAGATGCATATGTCCTACATGCAACAATTCTCTAGACAAAGTCCTACATATATGCATCTGGGAACAAGTGCAAGTTTGTTCACAGCTGTATTTTTCTTTAGAGCAAAAAATGGGGTGGGGAGGAAATAATCAAGTATCAATCACTAATAGATCAGGTCAATAAATTGTGGGGTAGTAATGCAATAAAATAATACCTAGCAGAAAAAATACAAATATATAATATTGAGGCAAAAAAGCAAGTCACAGAGGAATATATACAATGTGAATTCAATATTTATAAATCAAAAAGACAAAAACTGAACTATATTTGCAGCATATAAAATAACTAGAAAGAAGGTATATGGAATGCAAACATAAAATTCAGATGGGGAGAGCAACAGGGGTATCCTATTACTAAGGAACAAGTAGGCTTCAACAGGGGTATCCTATTACTAAGGAACAAGTAGGCTTCAGCGGCAACATTCTATTTATTAAGTAGTAGATACACACTCTTTTGTATGCATGACATATTTCATAAGGAAAAAATATATTAAACCCTCAGTGGAATTCCTTCTCATTCCCCTAAGAATAAAATTCAGAATCATAACTTTGATGTATAAAAGTCAACATCATCTGGCCTCTGCCTTCCTAATCACCTGTATCTCATCCTGGGCTTTCCCAAGTTCACTACACTCCAGTCCTGCAGACTTCTTTCAGTTCCTTTAACACTCTAAGTTCATTCTCAACCTCTACTTTCTCTTCCCTTGCTTATTACTGTTTCTTCCTGATCTTTGTAGGACTGGCTGCCTTTCACCATTCTCACCACTTAGGTCTCAACTCAAATGTCATCTCATTGGAGAGTCCCTTCCTAAACATCTTATAGCAGGTCAGGGGCAGAATTAGAAATATATTTACTCTTAATGATAAAATTTCTGACAATAAAATTTATGATAATGCAACCTCCTTGTCAATACATGCCCCTCTATTATATAAATATACAAAAATTGAAGATTAAATTGCTTCAGTAGATTAAGCAATGCCAATTATAACTAACAGAGCTAGCAGTGGAATGGAGAATGTAGACGTAGAAATAACTGTATTTTTCTATTTTAAAAGTTGACTAAAGTGGATTAGATACAGACAAATACAATTTGTATTGTATTATATTTGATACAATACAAATACTTGCTTGAGTTCATATGTTTCTGAATGATCATAGCTTGTTAATATAAACATTTTATTTACAGAGCTTAATTCAGGAGGTTGCTCTTCTTTTTCTAAACTTTTATTCCAAAGTCATCTGCACTATAATTATACTCCTCCACTTTCCCCATTTGAATTCCGAGGGATTTTAAAACTGACTCCAGTCATTTGTACTTAACAATTGAATATTCTAAGAAGAAAAAAATGCTTGATTAATTTTGAGTTCAGATTAATTCATCAGAACTAAATAGCTTGCACATTTTCTTTTGGAAATGAAGGTGAAAAAGGATACCACTTCCTACTTCAAAGGAACACAAGCAATTATCTACATTTCTATATTCTATCTTTAAACTACTTATAAGCTCATTTGTTACTTAGACCAATTAGTTTTAGTTGCTGAAGATAATCAATATGTAGGAGAGTAATTGCTTTGCTGTAACATTATTATTCCTTTTTAAAATTTTTTTATTAAAATCCAGCTTTGCAAATTTTAATATATTCATTTTATTTCAAACATCAATTTCCTGTCTCCTTGCAGGCATGACATATCTCAAAAGAATTTAGTTTAATTCAAGATATTATTTCTTTTTTTAACTTTTATTTTAGGTTCAGGGGTACATAGGCAGGTATGTTATGTAGGTAAAGGGGGTTTGTTTTACAGATTATTTCATTACCCAGGTAGTAGGCCTATTTGTAATAGCTATTTTTTATGATCCTCTCCCTCCTCCCAACCTCTGCCCTCAAGTAGGCCCTAGTGTCTGTTGCTCCCCTCTTTGCGTCCATGTATTCTCATCATTTAGCTCCCACTTATAAATGAGAACATGCAGTGTTTGGTTTTCTGGTCTTGCATTAGTTTGCTAAGGATCATGGCCTCTAGTTCCATCCATGCTCCTGCAAAAGGGCATGATCTTCTTCTTTTTATGGCTGTGTAGTGTTCCACGATGTATATGTATCACATTTTCTTTATCCAGTCTGCCATTGATGGGCATTTAGGTTGATTCCATGTCTTTGCTATTGTGAATAGTGCTGCAATGAACATACACATGCATGTCTTTATGGTAGAATGATTTCTATTATTTTGGGTATATACCCAGTAATGGGATTGCTGGGTCGAATGGTAGTTCTGTTTTTAGGTCTCTGAGGAATCACCACACTGCTTTCCACAATGGTTTAACTCATTTATACTCTCAGCAACAGTGTATAAGCATTCCCTTTTCTTTGCAACTTCACCAGCATCTGTTATTTTTTGACTTTTTAATAGTAGCCATTCTGGCTGATGTGAGATGGTATTTCATTGCAGTTTTGATTCTCATTTCTCTAATGATTAGTGATATTGAGCTTTTTAGCATATGTTTGTTGGATGCATGTATGTCTTCTTTTAAAAAGTGTCTGTTCATGTCCTTTGCCCACTTTTTAATGTTTTTTTTCTTGTAAATTTGTTTAAGTTCCTTATAGAGGCTGGATATTAGACCTTTGTCAGATGCGTAGTTTGCAAAATTTTTTCCCATTCTATAGGTTTCTGACTACTCTGTTGATAATTTATTTTGCTGAGCAGAAGTTCTTAAGTTTAATTAGATCCCATTTGTCAATTGTTGGTCTTGTTGCAATTGTTTTTGGTGCCTTTTCCATGAAATCTTTGCCCATTCCTATGTCCAGAATGGTATTGCTTAGGTTGTCTTCCAGGATTTTTATCACTTTGGGTTTTGCATGTAAGTCTTTAATTCATCTTGAATTGATTTTTGTATTTGGTGTAAGAAAGGGGTCCAGTTTCAATCTTCTGCATATGGCTATGCAATTATCTCAGCACCATTTATTGGACAGGGCATCCTATTCAAAAGCTTGTTTTTGTCAGCTTTGTTGAAAATCAGATTGTTGTAGGTGTACAACCTTATTTATGAGCTATCTATTCTGTTCCATTGGTCCATGTGTCTGTTTTTGTACCAGTACCATGCTGTATTGGTTAGTGTAGCCTTGTAGTATAGTTTGAAGTCAGGTAACATGATGCCTCCAGCTTTTTTGTCTAGGATTTTTGTTTCTTTTTGTTTAGGATTGCCTTGGCTATTTGGGCTCTTCTTTGGTTCCCTATGAATTTTAAGGACATCCTTGTCTTGTGCTGATTTTCAATAGGAATACTTCCAGCTTTTGCCCATTCAGTATAATGTTGACTGTGTGTTTGTCATAGATGGCTTTTATTATTTTGAGATATGTTCTTTCAATGCCTAGGTTAAGAGTTTTTATCATGGAAGGATGTTGAATTTTATTGAAAGCTTTTTCTGTGTCTATTGAGATAATCATGTGATTTTTATCTTAGTTCTGTTGATGTGATGCATCGCATTTACAATTTGCATATGTTGAACCAACCTTGCTTCCCAGGGTTAAAGCCTACTTGATCCCTGCAGTGGTGCATTCAATTTGAAAATTGAATTGTTGAAGTTTTTGCATCAAAGTTCGTCAAGCATATGGGCCAGAAGTTTTCTTTTATTAGTCTCTGACAGATTTTAGTATCAGGATGATGCTGGCCTCATAGAATGAGTTAGGGAGGAGTCTCTACTCCTCGATTTTTTGGAATAGTTTCAGTAGGTATGGTAGCAGCTCTTCTTTGTTAATATATCTGGTAGAATTCAGCTGTGAAACTGTCTAGTTCTGGGCTTTCTTGATTGGTAGGCTATTTATTACTTATTCCATTTTGGAAGTTATTGGTCTATTCAGGGAATCAATTCCTTCCTGGTTTAGTCTTGAGAGGGTGTATGTGTCCAGGAATTTATCCATCTCTTCTAGGTTTTCTAGTTTATGTGCATAGAGGTATCCATAGTAATTTCTCATGGTTATTTGTATTTCTGTGGGATCAGTGTAACATCCTCTTTGGTGTTTTTGATTATGTTTATTTAGATATTCTCTCTTTCCTTCTTTGTTAATCTAGCTAGGTGGCCTATCTTGCTTATTAATTTTTTCAAAAAGCCAGCTCCTGTACTCCTTGATCTTTGAATGGTTTTTTCTGTCTTGATCTTCTTCAGTTTAGCTCTCATTGAGTTATTTCTTGCAAGACATCATTTCTAATTTCTGGAAATACATGACATGCTTACTAAATGTCATTGCCACAAAAATTTAAGCCAATTGCTTGAAATTGACTGACGTCTATAAAAAAATACTTACATTTCTGGAAAATTGCTTAAATGTCATTTCAACATAATGCAAAAAATGTAATTTTTAAATAATCTTTGATGCATCTTTATTTTCACTGAGATGATTTTAAATGTGCTTCTGTTGATTCTATATTATCTAGTAATTAAAATATGTGGGATACTGAACAACTGTGATAACGTGCCAAAGTAAAGTTTTGATTCAGGTTTTGTACAATGAAGAGTGAAAACACATATAGCCATCTTACATAATCCTATGTCTAAAAATTTGTGAAAGAAAAGGATGGATCACAGTCTAAATATATAACTTACATTATAAAATGTGTAATAAGAAAGAAGCTCAACATTTTCAATTCTTACTATAATGTAAGCATTTCTCAAACTCTCAAGAATTTATTTAGGCAGAATTATCCATTGCTCCTTCATGTGCTGTTTTTTGTCTTTGCCACCACTGATAAAGGACGTTTCTTCTATTGTTTATAAAAAAATTATAAAATTTAGAAGTGAGGTTCATTAAAGCCTTAGTGAAACCATGTAAGCTTTAGTGTAAATGCTAGTTAAAAATAAGAAGCATTTAGATCAAAATTATAATATGCATTATAGGTCACAAAATACAATAGGATCTGCATTATAAAATTAATGATTAATATAATAAATCATAATACTAAAATTTTGAAATTTCACATAATTTTCATGTCTTACATTTGCTCTAGTGGAAATATAATTTGAAAAATTTCAGAAAACTAGCTCTTCATTTATTAAAGTTATTTATGTCATTTTTAACAACACTTGGGAATTACTATTTGTTAATCTCACACTTTAAGAAACTTGCCAGTACTAACCACAAAATCTGTGAGTTGAAGCAGATATTAAAAAACAGTAGCACAGAGGTTAGAGGTACAAAAACTTCTCACTTGTTGCATTGCGGGGGTTCAATAATATGACATAAATTAATCTAGCTGGACTAACAAGAGATGATACCTGGATTCTCTGGCCCTCAGGAGTAGGTTTGAACTTATAAGATTTTTTTTCTTTCTCTAATCTATTTCTTCTAACAGTACTTTTATCCCATTATAGAATTATTTTTGACTTATGTGAAAATATTTCTGAAAGATTCACATAAGATTTATATAGACTTGAAACTTTTTATTGCCTTTTCTTTGAAGTTTCTTCACTGTTGATTTACCAGGCCCTGAAACTGGCCAGTAATACAAAACACAGGATTTTGACTTACTCATTTATTTTTTATTGTCTCAACCAACTTCACCATCAGTAAAAATAATTCTAGTTTAGAAAATGAAACTAAATCCTCTCCCTTCAAATAAATACTTCAAATAAAGAAAAGGAAAAAAATATGTTTTCATGACTAGTCCACTTCATAATTTTTGGTTTTAAAAGCCAAAGCCTGGTATCACTTAAGAAGAAGCCAAGGTGAACATAACATTTTTGTAGTGTCTTGTCTAACAAGAATTGTCCCCCAAATCACTCACTATCAAATGATGCTAAATTTTAAAGTCTAGTTTTACATATCTCCAAGAAAATATCTTGTCTATTTCAGTCTGTGAATTTTGCTCTTCAACTATAATCAGTACTAACAATTTTCTCTAAAAGTTTTCAGATTTTATTAATTTTAATACTAGTTTCTACCAGGCGATTTACTATGATTGACAAATGAGATTAACAACATTATACGTATTTCTAAATGCAGACACTATTTCACCATCCTTAAGTGACATGAGGTAAACTGCAGCTATCTTCTTCTCCAAATTTAATTCAGAAGATTAGAAACATACCTACTGCTAGCTATCTGTGCAAGTTATTATCAGAAAATAGCTCTTTGAGTTACACAGCATTAAGCAAAGGAGAAGAGAAACAAGGATTTTAGTTAATTAATGTTTCAAGGGTTTTTTATATTAGTTAAATTAAGGATGAGAACATAAATCACCTGGTAGTAGACAGAATTCTAAGATAGCCCTAAGATTCCAACCCCCTGATATGCACATCCTATATAATCTCTTTTGCTCAGTTGTTGACAGAGCTTGTGAATATGATGGGATACTCACTCCTTTAATTAGATTACATGATATAAGACTTCAGCTGGGTGCAGTGGCTCATGCCTGTAGACCCAGCATTTTGGGAGGACAAGGTAGGTGGACCATCTGAGGTCAAGAGTTTGACACCAGCTTGACCAACATGATGAAACCCCATCTCTACTAAAAATTAAGAAAAAAAAAATAGCTGAGCATTTTGGTGCACGCCTGTGATTCCAGTTACTCAGGAGGTTGAGGGAGGAGAATCACTTGAACCTGGGAGGCAGAGGTTGCAATGAGTGGAGATCGTGCCACTGCACTCCAGCCTGGGCAACAACAGTGACACACCGTCTCAAAAAAAAAAAAAAAAAAAAAAAAAAAGACTATCTTAGCAGACATAAGTCAGAATTTTCCTGTTAGCCTTGAAGAAACAAGCTGTCACAAGGCCTACAACTGCAATAACCTGAATGAGGTTGGAAGAGGATCCTAAGCTCCATATGAACAATCCCGCCACAGCTGACACCCTGATTTCAGCCTTGTGAGAGTCTCAGAAGACCCAATAAAAATGTGTTGGTTTCCTGATCCACAGAAACTGTGACAGAGTAAATCTGTGTTGTTTTAAGCCCCTACACTTGTGGTAATTTGTTATGCAGCAATAGAAGACTAATATAATCCCTAATATATTTTGTAGATAATTCAGATAAAATTTATACAACAGGCAAAATACAAACTGACAAAAACATACAAATTGCACTGAACATTTAGCCAGTTGAAGGAGAACCCTGGTCCCTCACAATGTATTTGCTGCACCTATAAGATACTTAGGAAATATGACATTTATGTGTGAAGATTTTACCTTCAACCTGAAGAGACAAAAATGATACTGTAAATATCATTATCCATGGACTGTGTAATTATTGCCCTAATTTTTTTCTATCCCCGCCAATATTTTGTTTACAAATATTAAAACAATCAAGATAACAGTAAAAAATGCATATTGTATTGTTATCTGAATAGTGTTTACCTGCAATATCTAATATCTACATTTTTTAGATCAAGTTCTTTCAATCCAGAGAAATAGCTTTTAAAGAGAAAATTCATGAAGTAGATTTTATGATCCACTTCGGAGAAAATGGTTAGAAAGAAAATTAACATGTCCATCTTACAAACATATTTTATAGTAAACAAAATATTGTTTCACCTTCAATTTCTGAGTGAAAAGAAGAAACATTAATGTATTCATGGAATTACAATTCATAAGCTAACATCAGCCTACATAATTTATAATCTATGAATTGTAAAGTACTTCTCACATTTCAGTTTTATCTGCTAAATTCCCTTCAAAACATTTACCTGTTTCCAAATTTCAATATTTCTTATGTCTACTCAATATATAATTTAAATGGTTATATTTTAAATCAAAGACTAACTGGAGAACCTTATCATTTCCTTAAAGCTGCTATTATACAATACATATCTATTTGTTCTGTCAAAGTGAAGTTTACCATTTTAAAGGTACGCCTTCCATATACTTGTTCACCTTTAGCCTCAATTATACCTCACTAATAAAAAGAATGACCCAATTATATAAGCAGTTAAATTATTCTCTTTGTTCAGGATGCAATCCAAGATTAGTACACTCTTTATTTTGTTATTCTTAATGTTTCAAACATATGGAAAAAAATGTTGTTATGTTATGAAAAATTTATCATCGCTTGATCTATAATTTTATGTTAGATATTCCATCAGCCTAAAACCTTTTTAAGGAATAAAAAAGTATTAACTTAGTTGAAATAATCTGTATGCTTTTCCTTATACAGCTTTGCATCCCTCTATCTCAGAGGTAACCACTGTCTAGAATTTGATGTCATCAAGATACTGTCCTGTATTTTTTTCAGAAATGCTAAAATCTAATATTCATATTGAGGTCTTTATTCCACCTCCAAAATTCTTTTGCTACAGCTTGAGATAAGTGTATCATTTTTTGCTTTTTAACACATATGATCAATCATCCAAGCATCAAATAATTATTAAAATGATCTTCTTTGCACTTAGGATTTCACTGTGCCATTATATCTATATCTCTGACTGTTCTATCATCTATCCACCCATCTATCTATCATCTATCTATCTGTCTATATCTCTGTTCTATCATCTATCTATCCATCTGTCATCCATCTATCTATCCATCTATCTATCTAGATATATATATATATATATATGCATAGTACTAATCCTGGTCTCTCGTCATTGGATTTTTATGATTTTGCCACAATCTGAATTTCTATAGTTGTAGATGTCTTGATAACTATGAGTAAAAGGTTTTTGACTTCAGTCTTCTCAAGAAGCATGTTGTCTATTTTTGGACTTTTTTCTTCCACGTCAACTTACAGGGAGAACATTTTTATCGTAATTGCATTCAGTTATAAATTGGGAAGGGATAACTTTTAAGATACTAGGTAAATGTAATTATTAGTTATTCTTTTTAATATCATTTAATATTATTCTATTAATTTCTCCCTATAGATCTTGTGCATTGTTAGATTTAATCTTGGATATCTTATAAATTTTATGTTACTTTAAATAGGATTTTTTTGAACATTATATATTCTTGTTAGCAATTGTTAGTGCATAAGAACGTTATTAATTATTTAAATGTTTTTCTTCAGGAAATTGCTCAATTCTTGTAGTTCTAATGGATTCTTTTGGGTTTTTTATATACATAATCATAGCATCTGAAGAAAAGAAGTGAACACATTTTCATTTCAATATTAAACCCCGTTTGCTTTCCTTATTGTATTGGTTAGGACCTCCATTACAAAAAAAAAAAATGAGCCGGGCGCGGTGGCTCACGCCTGTAATCCCAGCACTTTGGGAGGCCGAGGCGGGCGGATCACGAGGTCAGGCGACCGAGACCATCCTGGCTAACACGGTGAAACCCCGTCTCTACTAAAAATACAAAAAATTAGCCAGGCGTGGTGGCGGGCGCCTGTAGTCCCAGCTACTCGGAGAGGCTGAGGCAGGAGAATGGCGTGAACCCGGGAGGCGGAGCTTGCAGTGAGCCGAGATCGCCCCACTGCACTCCAGCCTGGGTGACGGAGTCTCGCTCTGTCACCCAGGAAAAAAAAAAAAAAAAAAAAAAAAAAATGAAAATTATAGCCTTTTTTCTTGCTCTTGACTTTACTGAGAATGCTTGTACAGTTTCACCACTGGTAAGCTTGCCATCAAAATTTTTTGATATATTTTTTCAGGTTAATAAAGTTTCTTTCCATTCCTAATTTGTTAATGGTGTTCTTCTAGTGAGTGTTGAACTTACCAATTTCTTTGTCTGTATCTGCTAAAGTGACTCCACCCTCTTTAATCTATTGATGTTGAAAATTTCTTGTATATCTGGTATGTATCACTGGGTTGAGATGTATTGTTGAGTTTTACACAATGGTGAAATTGATTTGAGAGTATGTAAACTAAGACCTGATTATTTTCTTTCTTAAACAAATTGGTCTATAATTTTCTTTTCTTGCACTATAGCTGTTTAGTTTTTTATCAAAATAATAGTAACTTCATAAAATGACCTGACTAGCTTTTGCTCTTTTTCTGCTTTCTGAAAAAAATACACATATTTATAATAAAGATGTTAGAAATATCTTTCTTCTAGGAAGTTTGGTAAAATTTATCTCTAAGACCACCAAGGTATGGTATCTTTTGTTGAGCAAGATTTTGATTCAATTTATTTAATTTTTACTAATTTACTTGGATTCCTAATTTTTCTTCAAATTTCCTCATTTATATTTACTACAAATTATTTATTTCATCTAGGTTCTGGAATGTATTGGCATAAAATTGTTCATAGACTTCTCCTAAGGTTATTTTTAATTTTAATATATGTCAGTTCATGTTACCTTTATTGTGTAAATATTATATAATATTTGTACTTTTTCTCTTCATTAATTGATTATTCTTGCTAAGGATTTATACACAATTTTTTTTCTAATAACCAGCTTTTGGGTTTTTTTGAACCTACTGTTTTTAGTGTTTCCATTTAATTATTTTCTACTTATCTTTATTTTTCTTTATTCCTACTTTTTTGTTGGTTACTCTGTTCTTCTTTGCTAGTTTCTTAACTTCACACATAACTGTTTCCTGCTTTTTGATAAATGTAATTGAGGCTCTAAATTTACCTTTAGGCCCCATTTTAAAGTAATTTCACATGTAGTACTTTCATTTTGATTCAATGATTAATACTTTTAGTTTCCCTATGTTAATGATAATTCTGAGAACATTACATCAAACCTTGACAATATTTCGCTATGTCTGCATTGAATAGGGTGGAATCTACAATGCAAACTGAGATTCTCCTCTCACTGAATGAACTGTCACAAGCTCATTTGAAGATAATCTATATGATCATGAGGAAGTAGATTTAATGGTCATTAGGGCAAAAGGGAGCATCTTAGGCCAAGACAATTAAGGCTCTTTGGTGAATTTGGCAAGCTTGCATTTTAGAACGCCATTTCCTTTTCATTTTTCTCAGAAGACCATAGAGGATAAGAACAACGTAGTTTTAGGGCTTAAGGATAAGACTCTGATTCTTTAATGACTGTGAAAATAAACCAATTCCTCTATCACTAGAGAGGTCGATAGGGATTCTCCAACTGAGAAGCTTAAGGCCAAGTAACATTTAACTGTTAAATGTCTACTGAAAGCTGTGATTTTCAGACGGAAAAGTTTTGATTCACCCTGATAATAAGCATACAATAATCAAAACACTGTTATATCTCAATGCTGGAGGCAATTGTATAAAACCCACTTGGAGATACTCAACAGGCCTCCTCCAGGATTTAGTTCTGGTCCCCATACCACCTTCACAGCTTTGACAAAATTATGTTGTAGGCAAGTAAGACATGCACTAGAAACAAACACCTTTGGCTATGCCTTCAAAGTTTTCTCATCAATGCTGGTTTAGAAATTTAGTCAATTTACCCCGCCATGGTAGTAAAACTAATAGCTCTGGCTAATGTGTTATGTTAATCAGCACTAGCAGAATGGAAGAATTGAATCTCCTTTTAAGTTATAGCACACAATTGATTCATAAGGATATAGTCAAAGATTACCCTGGAAGTAAGAACAGTCTGACCCTGAAAAACCACTAGGTCTTTTGATGTATGTTATAAAGTATTATAATGATTCCTAATTTATGAAACATAGAAAGAAAATCACTTGATAGATATTATACCAGTATTTATGCATGAACATGAATATACTTTCTTTAACCTGAAAAACACACAATCATTGAAGTATATATATAGTAATCTTTTCCTTTATACATAACTAAGCTAAAAATAAACTTTTCTTTTGATTCGTCAGTCTTTCTTTTATCTCAAAATCTATTATCATGATTGTTTTGAATTAATGAAATTTGGAAAATGTCAAAACAAACTTAATTTTGTTCTTCTTATTTATAAATGAAGGAGTGAAATTTTGTGTTACTTACGGCCATTACAAAAACACATACATGATTCAAGCATAAAAGACATCGTGACTGTTTCATTATTCAGAATTTAGGGCCTGATAGTGAAAGAAAATAAGTAAAGTGAATTGTCGGTGAGGCAAGAAATAATTATAAGTTGTAATTTTTCAACATATAATTATTATAAATATTATCTTAAAGCATAGCAATAACTGTGACTTTTAAAAACTGAACATTAAAAATAATGAATGTTTCATAAACATGTCTTGAGAGTTTGCCAGAAGTACAGAATTTAATAGACTATATTGGCTATAAAAAGGAACTTTTGTTATATAGACATACAATAATTTGAGCATTTTATAATAGAAAAACTTAATTTTAAATTTACTCATAATAGTTTTTATTAAAGACAGTATATGCCTTTTGTATTAATATTTTCATTAACTTTGAATGTATCCTTAAATTTGTCTCTCCCATTTACAGAATTTTTAAAAATTAATATAACTTTATATGTATGCATTTGGAAATATATAAATACATAATCATGGGAATATATAATAAAGCTCTTATCTTTATTTTAAGAAATGACTAAACTTATCAGCATACTAAACTTAAAAATGTATAGATTACATTGAAGTTTCACTTTAATAAACTAAACATTTTCTTAAGGAATATATAATATCCATTATTTTGCATACATATGTATATTCTACTGTAATTATTATATTAAACATAGACATAATCAGTTTATTAATGAAATGGTTTAGCTCTGTG
This sequence comes from Hylobates moloch, assembly GCF_009828535.3. Taxonomy (NCBI): domain Eukaryota; kingdom Metazoa; phylum Chordata; class Mammalia; order Primates; family Hylobatidae; genus Hylobates; species Hylobates moloch. The sequence goes on along the minus strand of NW_026652276.1, from coordinate 56,042,689 downwards.
TCCCCACCCAAATCTCATCTCGAATTGTAATCCCCATGTGTAGAGGGAGGACCTCGTGGAAGGTGACTGGATCACAGGGACGGTTTTCTCCATGCTGTTCTTGTGACAGTAAGTTCTCATGAGATCTGATCATTTAAAAGTGGCAGTTCCCCCTTCACTCTTTCTCTTACCACCATGTAAAACATATCCTGCTTCCCCTTCAACTTTCTTGTAAGTTTCCTGAGGCCTCCCCAGCCATGCTGAAATGTGAGTCAATTAAGCCTCTTTTCTTTATAAATTACTCAGTCTCGGGTAAAAGCAGTGTAAAAACAGTGGTAATTCAATTAACTACCACTTTTTACAAAGTAGCCAATTTGTTTTCTTTGGATGCAAAGAACATTAGAAAACAGGAAATCATAGACTGTGTCATTTACTTTTTTTATCAGTACTCATTTTAGATTACCTTTACAATTTTGGGGGAGTAAAATAAACATATTTATAACTTCAAGATATTTATACATTTGGTTAATGCATACGCATGGTATAATCAGTAAGAATATAGCCAAATAGTGACCAGAGTTTTGTAGTTTTATATTTAGAAATTGTCTACAAATCCAAAGTTTTTTTGTCAATTAGTATAATTTTTTACATGTTTACATCTAGTTTGGAGGATTTTCAACTATAAAATAGGAAAAGGTATTGCTGTACAATATGTTAGTCATGTACCAAATCTAATATACACAAGCTCTTTCAAATGTCTGATAATTTGGAAATTTTTATTGCAAGAGTTTTAGTCAAACTAGAAATATCAGTCTCAAAGCCTTGATTAATGTTTTTGTTTTACCGATTACAGTTCATAAGAAGGAAACTGATGATTTCAAAATGAAAAATGTCATGAGAGAACAGTTTATGAAGGCACTAAGTGATCATTCTTTTTTTTTTTGAGACGGAGTCTAACTCTGCCGCCTAGGCTGGAGTGCAGTGGCGCCATCTCGGCTCACTGCAAGCTCCGCCTCCCAGGTTCACACCATTCTCCTGCCTCAGCCTCTCCGAGTAGCTGGGACTACAGGCGCCCGCCACCAAGCCTGGCTAATTTTTTTGTATTTTTAGTAGAGATGGGGTTTCACCGTGTTAGCCAGGATGGTCTCGATCTCCTGACCTTGTGATCCCCCCACCTCAGCCTCCCAAAGTGCTGGGATTACAGGCGTGAGCCACCGTGCCCGGCCAGCACTAGGTGATCCTTCTAAGACATAATTCACATATATTCAAACCATATAATTTCAAGACAAAAGAAATCAGTTAAAATTATTTATTATAATAATAGTACTTTTTATGAGAAGCAAAATGAATTTGCAGTTTTATTTCTACTAATACACGCCTCAGACAAAGAAGAAAAGAAATCCAAGGCTAAAGGAATCCAGCACTTAAAATAGGTGTCAGAAAATCATGGAGAGCATCTGCAGTGTAATTCCACAGGTTATCATCTCAAGCAAACCCTAGGACACATAAACAAATAATCAAGGAGTCTTAGGAAGAGTGGCAAAAAAAAGCTACCAAATTCAGGCAAACTTGAAAACCCCTTCAGTTTGTCACCATGGCATATGGTTTCACTGTACACCATTATCTTTCCCTCCTGGCTCTTTCTCTCTTAATGCCACTAGTGACTTTAAGGTCTACCATCCCACCTCCTGCCAAGTAATGATGGTGGTAATTAAGATTATCATTATAATAATGATAGCTGACCACATTCATCTAAGTGCCTGAGTACATTAACTCTGTAATCCTCACAACTGCCCATGAGGTGAGTACAATTACTATCTGCATTTTATAAATGAGTACACAGAGGCAGGGTTGGAGTAACTTGCCAAAGCCACACAGCTAATAAGTAGAGGAGTAAATAATCACATCCTTGGTCATGTAATACAGCTAATACTCAGCAAGTCGATTTTTTTCCACTAGATGGAATCTTGGGATTCCTTTATAAGTTCTCCCAAAGTTTAAAGTCACATAGTTATTTAGCTGAAGAGCCAGGACAGAGCACCTATTTCTATACAAAGACGTAAATGACAGATGGCAAATTATTTTCCCCTGATTTACTTGTCCCTGAAAAAGAATAAAGCCTTATAAGAATAGGATTGAATTCTAGATTTGGACTTCCATGTATCAGGCAAAATGCAGACAATTGTTTTCTTTCTTGGACTACTAGAAAATTATAGTTCAACAGGCAATAAATACCCGACACTTAAGAAAGCCAACGGGTGGTTACGGCTTATGAGATGCATAGCATAGTTCAAGTAAAATGAATATATATCAAATCTTTGTGTAATCACTGAAGATATCTTACTATGAGAAAAATTTAAGCACCAGCCATTTGCCAAGATTTGTTTGACCTTCTAAAAAACCTTGTAAAAAAAATTTAAGATTAATGTAATATTCTTAAAAGTATCATGCTAACATTAATGAAGGTGAAAAACCTCAAATAACAAATATAGTAATTTGTTAAAAAGCTTTTTAAAAACTATATTGTTCTGTGGTTCCTCTCTGATCTCCAGGGTTAAAAAAAGGAATACACTGTTCTAGTGTATGGACTTTAAAAATCCATTGCAGAGAAGAATGCTAGAAAAATATATCTATTTGAGGTCAGGTGAGTTCAACTACAGGACTGAGACCCTGACCAAATCATTCATTTATAAACACGACTTAGTAACTCATAGAAGCAGAGAATACAATAGTGACTATCAGAGGTTGGGGGTGAGGGAAATGGGAAGTTGTTGTTCAATGGATATAAAATTTCAGTTATGAGCATTAGGAGATATACCTAATGCTAAATGACGAGCTAATGGGTGCAGGAAATCAACATGGCACATGGATACATATGTAACAAACCTGCACATTGTGCACATGTACCCTAAAACCTAAAGTATAATAAAAAAAAAAATTTCAGTTATGTTAAATGAATACATTACAGATGTCTGCTGTACAATATTGTGCCTATATTTAATGATATGTACAGTATTATGCACTTCAAACTTTGTTAAAAGGGTAGATCTAATGTTATGTGTTCTTACCAAAAAAAGAAAAAGGATGCAGGAAACCTTGGGTGGTATTGGATGTGACTATTACCTTGACTGTGGTGATGGTATCTCCAGTGTTTGTATATGTCCAAACTCATCAAATTGTATATATTTAAATATGTGTAGTTATTTGTATATTGATTATATTTTAATAAAGATGTTTTGGAAAGTGACTTAGTGGGTTGGGAAACTACTGATTATCCACCCCTGGAATCTTATCTAAAATATTCCTAAACCTTAATATTTTTAAGTACCTATATTGTATTATTTTCTAAAGGAAAATCATAATTATCATAAATTATTATGAAATAATGGAATATAATTTATTATCAGAAGAAGCATTACTTTTCTATACATCCTATGTTTTGAGGGTTCCACTTGAAGCCTTTCCACTTGAAGGAGTCCGCATTGATATAAAGTCACTTGTAGAAAATTGACAACAGGTACAGACACAGTCTAAAGAAATATAAAAATATAAACTGTTGAGTAATTTCTGTTACTTTACCTGTCTCAAAAATTTGTGGCTCACCATAAGATATATGCAATCATTTATCATTAATTTATAATAGGAAGAGTAATATTTCATGTAAAAATTAAAAAAATTTCAGACTTTTCTTCTTTATTGCTCCTTAAATTCTGAAATATTTTCTGAAGCTGGAAAGAAGGGAATGAAGTTAGAGTTAATGTGCTTGGAATTTTTTTTTACAGCACTGGGGCTATTTCTGAATTATTTCTCTATACATAGAATGTCATCACCCATCGAAACTCTTAGGAGACACAGGGTTGAGAAGTACTGTTAGCTAATATACATATGGGCAGATTCTAAGCAGGAAAGTGATATTATCAGACAGTATTTTAAAGAAAATAACCATGGAAGTAGTGTGGAAAATTACCTGTAATGGGAAAACTGGTTCAGAGGTAAATACAATAGTATAGAGGAAAGTTGAAGGGATTCTGAAACATTATATTGGCAACAGATTTAGAAAAAAGAGAACAATTTAGAAAGGAGAAAGTAAAAGAATAGATAGAAGGCTGAGATTCTATGAAACTTGTATTATAGGCCAGAAACGGACAAACATGCAAGGCATTTTTTACACGTTCATGCAATATAGGTGTTAGCCTATTTTACGAAGAATCTGAAGTTCAAAGAGTTACTTATGAAATACTACATTTAACTACATTTAAGCAATTAGAATAGGCTATAGTGGCAATCGATTGTGCTATTTTTCTTGTTACCTTGAGAGTAATTCCCTACTCCACATTGTCCTGGTGGGGCCATGATGCACACTGCTACTGGACAATGAAGAGGTAGGCAAGTGGCTAATTCTACAGCCTTCTGAGGACAGCAGTTGGTTCAAAAATGAACACTTGACCCAAAAATAGATCCATGGGGAAATTAGTCATTAGAGTTTGAGTATAGAAGAACAATAAAATTTTAAAAAGGTAGAAAAATAACAAAATGAATTAATCTCGTGTGTGCCAAGAGTAGCAGCATAATCTATATTTTTTTTTTATTTTCCTCCTTTTTTCTCCCACACACTAGAGGATATCAGGAGGAAAACAGCAATAGTGTAAAAATAAAATATTTTCAGAGTATGAAGTGTAATATACATGTGTACTACATCTTAAGTAGATAGGCTCCATATAGTGACTGGCAACTAACTATTGGATGATCTCAGTCTGTAAACTTCACTTGTGTTTTCTGCACACTGTGAAGCCTTATATCTCTTACAGAGTAAGAGAACCCCTTGCATTGCTTTTGGATCTAAACAACCTTTACTCTCACAAGTGGGTGGGCAGAACACTGGACATACACTGGGCTTTAGTGCCCTTGGTGTTCTAAAGCAGGTATGAGGAAGGGGTGACACATATACAACACAGTGTAGAGTCAAAGGGAGGCAACCTCCAAGGGAGAGACTAAAATTAAATCAAGCAGCATGATGAATAAAATAACCAAACCACAAGGAATAGGCAGGGCAGAAAAACCTAGATCCAGAGCTATAGTATGGAAACCCATAAACCGGGCAAAAGAAGATTTACAATGGAAGAGAAGAATTACATCCTGGTTTTAAGTATATGCTTTCAGCCAGCCTATGCAGAGTGCCTGTGGCTTTAAAGAAAGTGTAATACTCTCAAATGATGCCAAGATTAAGACTGAAAGTGTTCCTTACATCTGGCACTTAGGATATAATTAGAAGCAGTAGCAACATCAGTGGCAATAGAGTGACATCGATAGGTAGGTAGGTAGAAGAATAAAATAGAGCTGAAGAAGCAGAGAGGAAAAAATGTAGTCCATAAACATGGCTGCAGAAGAAATGAGATAACAGAACATAGGAAGAGAGTTGTAGATTGAAAGAAATATAAACATGCTCAGATCTCAAGACACTGGAGAGAAATAAACAGAGAGCTACTGCAAAACACAAAGACACACACACATACACAGAGAAGAGACAGAAAAAGAAATCGATAAAGCAAGGACCTGAAAAAAAACAATCAGAACATGGCATCAAAAGTACAAGGAAGGAAATGCCGTGAACAGAAGGACAAACATGTATTCCCCTGAGGATCACTAAGGGAAGGACAGGATTCTACACGTGAAGCCATGTTGACCAATAGTGGACATTGATTTGAGAGAATTAGCTTTTCTGTGATGTTGGCAGTGAGGTCATTGCCTGAATATGATGGCATTCACCTTAGAGGGTTTGAGTAGGATGTACTTATGAAATAAATACATGCAAAGGAATTCAGTAAACACAAGTAATGGGATTGGTAAAGGGTGCTGGGAGTTCAAATGATGCAGAAACTGAACTTGTTCAGGGAACAGTATATCAACATGTAAATTTCTTTGCTGCACTGAGCACTCAGGATTAAGAGCAAAAAAAAATTAGATTATGTGAACTAAAAAGTAATTTATAAGAAGGACATGGAATTGAGGAGGTTAGGGATACAGGCAAGAGAATCGCTGAAGTAAACCCGAAAGGTTAAGTGTTTGAAGACCAAAAGAAAAAAAACAACAAAAAGAGAATATGAGAAAAGGAATGAATATTTATACAGTTCTTGCAACAATCTTTCAACTTGGCCAAGTAATTTGCCTACATGATCTTATTCAGGTTTTACAATAACTCTATGTAACAGTGTCTATTTTACTGACGGTTAAAATGAGGTTCAAAGAATTAAAGTGAGTTGGCCTAGACTATCAACCTGGAAGGAAAGAGGATTGTGATGAAAGAAAGAGATAATCAAGTTTAAGATTTCAAGCATAGAACCAAAGAACCTGGGCATATTTGAACATAATTTAGTGTCGTAATCAAATAAAACCTATAAGTAATAACTTGACAGATACTAATGATAGTCACCATAGCTGTTACACATAAGACAATTATCCATAGATGATAAGCAGTTTTTATTATTTTTATTGATGACCATCATAAGTATTAATTTTATATACCAAAGTCAAGTTTTTTTCTCTTAACTAGTTCTCTGACAACTGTAAAATCCCTCAGTGGTGACAGATATCTCTGATACCAAGGAGAGTGAAATCATTATCACATAGTGTTAGAAAATTGCTTCCAAGCCAACTTATTATTTTACTGTGCTCTTCTTTCATTTCTTTGCAGTTCACTCAATAATAGCAGACACTAAAAAGGAGAAAAGGCCTATTAATTGTGTGTAGTGAATAAAAAGACAAAGAGCAAACAGAAATCAATTGCCCTGCCCCCTAATGTAATACTGCTAGCCTTAGGGTAGAAAATTCTTCCATAGGATGGATGTGTTAGCAAAAGCTTGATGTACTATGACCATTCTTTCTCAGACCAGGACAAAGTATCTGAAAAACTACCAGTTTTAATTGGTTTATTGTCTTCCCCAGAAAAGAATAAGCAGCAGGGTGTACAAAGAGGGTAGGAACTACAATGAGACTCCCTAGTTTCTAATTTCAGCTCTGCTACCTCTAGCTATGAGACTACCATAAGTTAGTGAATGGTATTGTAGAGAGGTAATCTGGAAGACAGGAATAGTAAGCATGCTAGCAACTATTCTGGGTATTAAAGTATCTTGTGATCCAACAAGATAATCTGCCACAGCAGTTAACCCCTAGTGAGACTCTGCTCCTTTTATTATTATCTGACTTGGCAGAGAAAGGCTAATTCTTCACCAGTCCATTTCCCTTAGGCTATTGTATAAGAAGCAAAAGATTCTTTCATTATTTAGGCTCTTTTGCCAATGTGCTGATCAGTACAAAATTCACTTTAATAAATTTTACATTTTAAATGAAAACATGGTTATTAACTGAATATTTGACATTAATAAAGGACACATTTCTATATTGCAAGGATAGGAAACAATAACTACACCCTGCAAAGAAAAATCCCCCAAATACAGGCTGACTCCTGCTGTCATCTCAACCCCTAAGATTACCTATCACAAGCAGGATCTCATTAACTGACTCTATATATCAATACACACATTTAGTTTAAAGTACATGTTTTTGGTCCAACCAAACAGCCAAAGGTCTCAAGCTTCTCCCATATCTCCCACAGGAGAGCTCTGCTCTCCTATCTGAATGGTTTTAGAGTTCCACACCTAGGCAGCCTGTGATGCTCAAACTTTCTTTTGCAGAGCATCCTCTTGCATGACTCCAAGAAATCCACATATCTCTCTGAGGATGCTTAACAGAGTGAGTTTTCTTTGTTTACTTCTTTCCCCCTGAATTATTACTGTTTTTCTAAGGTAATTTTTCCAATGGGATTATCTCTATTCTTGTGGATAAAGCTCTTCTCTATACCTACAGATCCTTGATTGAACATTCATATTTAAGAATTAAGACCTAATAGACATTGTCCAAAGAAGGCATATGAGTGGCCAATCAGCATATGAAAAGATGCTCAACATTATTAATCATTAGAAAAATCAAAATCAAAATCATAAAGTGATATCTCTTAACACCCATGAGGATGATTATTATCAAAAAGACAATAACACGTATTGGTGAGAACGTGGAAAAATTAGAATTTTTATACGTTGCTAGTGGAAATGTAAAATGGAGCAGTCATTTTGGAAAACTGTTTTACTGTTCCTTGAAATATTAAGCACAGAGTTACCATATGACAATGTAATTCCACTCTTAAGTACCCAAAATAAATAAAAATGTATGTCCATACGAAAATGTATGGGTCAGGTGCAGTAGCTCATGCTTGTAATGCTAGCACTTTGGGAGGCCGAGGGGGAAGGATCACTTGAACCCAGGAGTCCAAGATCGGCCTGGGCAGCAGAGTGAGACCCCACCTCTTAAAAATTTAAATATTAAAAAATGTATACAGAAATATTCGTAATAGCATTATTCTTAATAGCAAAAAAGTGGAGTCAATCCAAAGGACCATCAACTGAAGAATGGATAAACAAAATGTGATAAATCCATACAATGGAATATTATTCAGCCATAAAAAGAAATTAAACTCTAATATGGACTACAACATGGATAAATCTTGATAACATAATGCTAAGTGAAAAAACCTTCCATAAAAGATATGTGATATGGTTTGTCTCTGTGTCCTCACCAAAATATCATATTGAATTGTAATCCCCAGCTTTTGAGGGAGGGACCTAGTGGGAGGTGATTAGATCATTGGGGGCAGTTTCCCCCATGCTGTTCTTGTGATAGTGAAGGAGTTCCTATGAGAGTTGATGGTTTTAAAAGTGTTTGTCAGTTCCTCCTTCACTCTCTCTCTACTGCCTCCTTGTGAGGAAAGTGTTTGCTTCTCCTTTACACCGTGATTGTAAGTTTCCTGAAACTTCCCCAGCCATGCAGAACTGTGAGTCAATTAAACCTCTTTTATTTATAAATTACCCAGTCTTCGGAGTATCTTTATATCAATGTGAAAACAGACTAATGCACCACATATTATATGACTCCATATATGTGAAATGATCAGAATAGGCAAATCTATAGAGACAGAAAAAGTAGATTAATGATTGCCTAGCTTTATAGGACTGATGGGAAGGGAGAATGTGGAGTGACTGCTTATGGGTACAGATTTCAATTTGGAGGGACATACATCTTCTAAAATTAGATTTTTGTTATGGTTGCACAACTCTGTAAATACACTAAAAACCTTGAAATTGCATGCTTTAATTGGGCAAATTGCGTGGTATGTAAATTACATTTCCATGAAGCTGTTAAAGAAAAAGGAAAAAAAAAACGTCAATACTTAGACAAGCAGCCTGCAAGCTCCATGTACCCATATAGGGTGTGTTGACTGTCAAGGAATAAAGTAATCAAACACAACAGAATCTTCAGGTAACAATGAAGGGAGAACCTATACCAATAACCATGACAAAGGCAAGGAAGGAAAACAATCCAATGTACTCCAGATGGGAATAGATCAGAAAAATTATTTTGCTTGAGGAAGGTGAAACTGATAGAATACCAGACATGTCTGCACACCTTGAAAGAATATTTAGACAGTTATGACAAGGGAAAACACAAGCTTCACGGCGAAAGAAAAATAAGTGTAGTTCACTCCTGGGACAGCAGTGCATTGTCCTGTAGGTCTGCAAGGAAGCATTTGTGCAGTGGGAGGGGAGTGGTGATGGAGGGCTAAGTGTGTATCTTTCATGGGCACAATGTAAGTAGCAACATAGTCATGTTATTTAGAGACGTGGAAGTAATCCCAAAATAATCCTCAAGAAAAGGTACAAGTAGTTCTCTCCAAAAAAAGGGAAAAGGAAAATGGCCAAAGACTGCTTGTTTTCATAACAAACTTCTAAAAAAAACTATTGGTCTTTTTAAACTATGTGTATATATAATTATAATAAAAATTAAAACCAAACAAACAAAGGTCATTGAGACAGTGGCAGTGATGGCTTCCTCATGCCAGGGTAGCAGCTATGGGGGATTGTCTCACAATTTTCCTATCTTCTCTGCTCCTGAGAGAGGTAAAAGAGTCACCTCTAGAAATCCAGCCCCGATACAGCCTACTCCTCCCACCCTTCTAGTAATTCTGTAAATATTCATTTCCTTCTTTGAGATTCTTTCTCTTTAAAGTAGTGTTTTTCTGGAGAAATAGGAACACTTTTACACTGTTGGTGGGACTGTAAACTAGTTCAACCATTGTGGAAGTCAGTGTGGCGATTCCTCAGGGATCTAGAACTAGAAATACCATTTGACCCAGCCATCCCATTACTGGGTATATACACAAAGGACTATAAATCATGCTGCTATAAAGACAGATGCACACGTATGTTTATTGCGGCACTATTCACAATAGCAAAGAGTTGGAACCAAGCCAAGTGTCCAACAACAATAGACTGGATTAAGAAAATGTGGCACATATACACCATGGAATAGTATGCAGCCATAAAAAATGATGAGTTCGTGTCCTTTGTAGGGACATAGATGAAACTGGAAAACATCATTCTCAGTAAACTATCACAAGGACAAAAAACCAAACACCGCATGTTCTCACTCATAGGTGGGAATTGAACAATGAGAACTCATGGACACAGGAAGGAGAACATCACACTCCGGGGACTGTTGTGGGGTGGGGGGAGGGGGGAGGGACAGCATTAGGAGATATACCTAATGCTAAATGATGAGTTAATGGGTGCAGGAAATCAACATGGCACATGGATACATATGTAACAAACCTGCACATTGTGCACATGTACCCTAAAACCTAAAGTATAATAAAAAAATAAAAAATTAAAAAATAAAAATCTATATTATATATATTGACACTAAAAAAAAAATAATAAAATAAAATAAAGTAGTGTTTTTCCCTGCAAATGAACTCTGTCTCGTATAATGAAAACATAGACATAAGGAAAATGCCAGTGCCTTATTCAACACCACAGAGTTATTTTTGTGGGAGAAATGAGACTGAAATTCAGGTTATCTGCTTTTCAGGCTGCTATACTATCTTCCATAGAAGCTGTTTACATGATATTGAGTGTCTTATGTTTTAGTCACTGAACTAAGCAATGATGCTAAAGCACTGAAGGACATTTAGAGAGGCCAGCCCTCAGGAAGCATATAGTCTAATGGGGAAGATAAATAGTAAGTATTGACATTATGGCAATAAAATTTTAACTGTACAAAGTTCAAAGAAGGAAACATAAATATGCTATTACTGAATGTAACCAAAGGACTCGATGGTAGACTGGGAGTTCAGGAAAGCTCTCCAATGGACAAGAATGCTTGAAATAAAGCCAGAAAAATGAAATTACACATTGGTCACCCAAAAAAGGGGAAGACAATATATGGTGCATGCTTGTGGCTGACAGAAGAAAGCATGAAAATATGTCATTAGGTCAATGTTTAGTTGTTCAAAGCTAGGATGAAGACCAATGTAAATGAACCATGGAAAAGCAGGAAGCCATATCAGGTAAGGCATTGTAAGCCACAGAAAATATTTTAAACTTTATACGAAGAGGATCAGAAGACACCGAAAAGTTTTAAGAGGTATTGACATCACCAGGTTTTTAAAAATAATACTCTATTCTGCAGAGAGTAGATTAGAGGGATACAAAATCTAATAAAGAGAGCTCAATTAGGAGGCTATCACAGAAGTCTGTGCAAGATATTTGAATTTGGCCAATTACTGTGGAAACAGAAGTGAACAGGGTCAACTTGACATATAGAGTGTGAGAGGTGAGTGAAAGAAAGGGGTTAAGGATGACAGAGATTTCTAGCATGAGCAAATAGATGGATGATGTTTTCATTTAAAGACAGGAAAAACTGGAGGAGACAGGGATTGTCATAGAGACGATCGAGTATGTAGCAATTGATACTGCACGGGGGAAAAAAAGACTTCTTTTCTCATCATGTTAAATTCATGGCTGAAATACGTGTACAGCCTAGTGCTACATACTTTTATACAACCAGATCTCATAAGAACTCACTCACTATCACGAGAACAGCAAGAGGGGAAATCCACTCCTATGATCCAATCGCCTGCCACTAAGTCCTCCCCCAACATTGGGAGTTAAAACTCGACATAAGATTTGGGTGGGGACACAGAACAGAACACTATGAGCTAGTATATAATGTTACATAGAATAATAAAAATTAGATTTTAATATTGCATTTTCTCCTGGGGTAACATAAAAATACATTGTACATAATTGTCTGTGAAAGGAGAAAGTGAAAAGAAATGGTTAAATAGTTTAAATAGTTTCCATTATTTCTAACCCATAACCAATGTTCACGTGTATAGTTATAGGGTAAAACTGGAATTACACGGCTGTTCAATTACTGTGAACTAATGTAATTGCTTTTAAGTTTGTTGTTTAAATATTTAAGCCAGTGGAAAAGGGCTTTTCTTCTTGACTTATATAGAATTGAAATTCCCTTCACATTTGATCTAGATTTAAATGTCATTTCTTCACCAGGCATGGAGGCTCGTGTCTATAATCCCAGCACTTTGGGAGGCAAGGCAAGTGGATTACTTGAGTTCAGAAGTTTGAGGCCACCCTGGGCAACATGGTGAAACCTCATCTCTAAAAAAAATAAAAACAAAAATAAAAATAAATTAGCTGAGCATGGTAGCATGTGCCTATAGTCCCAGCTACAGGTGGAGTGTTCACACCACTGCACTCCAGCCTGGATGACAAAGTGAGACCCTGTTTAAAAAAATAAAAGAAAGAATAGTAATTATCATTTCTTCTTTAATCCTACAAGTATAGACAATGGGTGTTCTCAATTTTTATTTTTTCTTTTTATCACATAGCATGTTTTCCTTTTAGTAACGGTAATAAAAATTACTCAATGATTTTATATCCTTTAAAAGAAAAAACTTTTCAAATTTGAATATTGCTTTCCACATTATATTTTAATTCATCTTATGTCACAGAACACTAGTCTTTCTTCTTCTTCTTTTTTTTTTTTTTTTTTTTTTTTTTGAGACTGATCCTCACTCTGTCATCAGGCTGGAGTGCAGTGGCACCTTCTCGGCTCACTACAACCTCAGCCTCCCAGGTTCAAGCTATTCTCCTGCCTCAGCCTCCTGAGTAGCTGGGACTACAGGCACACACCACCATGCCCAGCTAATTTTTGTATTTTTAGTAGAGATGGGGTTTCACCATGTTGGCCAGGATGGTCTCAATCTCTTGACCTCATGATCCACCCATCTCGGCCTCCCAAAGTGCTGGGAATACAGGTATGAGCCACCGCGCCCAGCCCAGAACACTATTTCTGAATTTAATATAAAATCTTGGAAGGATAACTAGAATTTTCCCTTGTTAAGAATTTTTAAATGTAAGTTAATATGAAAAATTAACCTAATACTCTTTGTGGCTCTTTTCCCTCTCAGTTTTCTGAAGCCAAAATTTGGAACCAGAGACTCATACCGCCAATGGCATGAGAATTACATAGTTGTTTTCTCTAAAGTGTTCAAACCTATTGTGGAATTATTTTTTAACTGAATTAATATTCCAGTAAAAAAATAAAGGGGCCAAAATTCAAGTCTAAACAATTTCTCTGCAGATCAATACTCTGAAGATAGATAATTTATATAATTAAAGTGTTAGATTATTGCTTTTAAAAATCCAACTACATAGTAGTAAATGAATTGCATCCAACCGAAGAATACCTCTCATTAAAAGAAAATGCTGAGAGCTGGATCATAGTCAGGCTGGCGAAGTAGCAACGGTTACCATGGAGGCAAATTGGAACAGATAGAAAAGACCGCAATATATCAAACTTAACACCTCAACTTGCGCCTCGGTAATTACTTCATACCAACATCCCATTGCTTTAAAGACATTCTGTGCTAGTTTGTTATAAGAGCATGCTGACATATCATTAAGCTTCAGATTTTCACAGCTCCTATAAAAGTTTTCATTGTGATTCTTTTTGTTAATCTTCCTTATGTTTTTGAATTGACCTTGGCAATCATAACTACAGACTTCTGAATTTTTTAAATATAGCATTTCTGATATTTTTCTCAAAATTAATGAAAATTATTCCGGTGACTATCCCAATAGGTTCATAAGGAAAAGAGAAATATACTAGTTCCAAAATTAAAAGTAAACAAGACCATTTTTAGGAAAAAATGGTATTTATCTTTTTACACCCATAATACTCTAAACGATCTATTAAATAGTATTTGCAATAATTAAAAACAACAAAGTTTCTCTTATTTCTTATAAATAGGCTCCCAGTATGAGAATGGAGCTCACTTATGTAACCTTCATATGCATATTTTGGATTGAAAAAAATGTCCCCACAGCCTAATATGTTGGGGTATGCATCATAGCCACAGTACATCAATAACACATTTTTTTCAGCTGTTTTTTTAGCTAACTATCCATACCTTTCACAGTAAAGTTAAGATTAATTTCTCCACTGCTTAGCAATCATCATCAATGGCTAAAAGATGCCCTGTACACTACTGAAATATTGAAATGTACATAGAGGGCAAAATTACAATTGAAAACTTTTATTTATTTACTTCCCCCAACTGCATAATGTTAACTGAAACCTACACGCTCTGGCATGTTGGTTTATTTGAACATGAATTCTTCATATGACTAAATTGGCCCAATTTATTGAACACCTCATTATAAGTCATACCCCTTCCTATTTGGTCATTCCTAATGCCAGAAATTGTGGCAATAAAAATCAATTAATATGCAGAAGTAATAACTTTGTTAATACAGGTATTTGTATACTTTTTCTTCATGTAAATAAGTAAATAACTCATATATATGTTCATTTCTAATGAAAAATGCAAAATCAATTTTCTCATCTTCTCACTGTTCTAGTCATGAGCTGTCAATAATTAACTCCCTAGAAGATTTTATAGAGTCAATTTTTATAAATAGAGGCATTGGTAGTGACAGGAATCAATATAATATAAGTCCCCTCCCAACCTTCTCTACCCTGTCTTCCAGTGAAAAATACCACTTTGTACCCAATAGACTGGACCAAATAGATATAGATTTTCTCTTCCCTTTCATTCCCTCACCACAATCAGTCTCAAAATTCCCGTTCTTAAATGGGCCTGAATCTGTTCCTTTTCCAATATTCACACTGTCATTGCTTTCAGAGTTACAATACTTTTCACTTGGATTATTGCAACTCTTTCAGCTGGTCCCTACCTAGCTTCCTTTGTCATCTTCTTACTCACCGTTCTCTATTGCCAGAGCTGTCTTTCTACACCTCAAAACTATTCATGTTCATGTCTTTAGGAAATTCACCAACAGCTCTCAATTGCTTTAAGGACAAAATCTGAACTTTTCAGCAGCTCTTCATGGCTTTCATGTATGGTCCTTGCTTGCCTGTCCAGCCTCATCTCCCATCACCTCATAAAAGCTAATAATTTAACACCACTTGAAATTTGCAGGAGCAATAATCTCTTAGGCCCTCAAGTGCCTTCAGGACTTAGTTCCCATTCCCACTCCTGCCCAGGCCCTACCACCTCCCTTTCCTCCCAGGCTCAGTTCACCACAATGCTTGTGTGCTTGTTTTCTCATCTAGATTCTGCCCTTATGACCATGAGCTCCCAAAGGGTAAAATGTTTCTTAATTTCTAGACAATGTGTTCAATGTATAGCCACATGGATATTTTTTACAAAACTTGAACTCTTGAGGAAAGTCCTTACTTTATTATGTACTTTATTTCATTGTTCTCATAAGTACAGAATAATATTTTAGGAATGTCACTGATGGGGTTCAAAATATTTTAGGCTGAAGGAATTTTATAAAACCACAGAAGCTTGAAGGTCACTCTTTGATCTGCCCTTCTCCCCTGAAACAGGTCATAAAACCTAGGAAGAATTTTCCGAACTTCCCCTGAAGGGGTCCTCATGTGAGAAGCGCCCCTTCTATACCAGATGAAAAGAACATGCTTATCTCCAAAGATAGGGAAGAATCTGAACAAATAGGCCTTGCTATATTTCCTCCAGTTTAGTACTATTAAATCATACTTCTTTATCCAATCATACATCTCCATGACTCTGTCTACTTCATCAAACCCAGCATAACAAATACACAGGCTTACCCATTTCTTTGCATCTTCATTTCATTATGAAGGCTCTTGTATCACATGAAATTTATATTAAATAAACTTGTATGTTTTACTCTTGTTCATAAATCTTTTGTTATCAGGGCCTCAGCCATGAAACTAGGATGGGTAAGGAAAAGGTACTTCCTCTACCCTACCTCCTCATTTTTAGTATAAAAAATATTATAAACATAGATTTAATTGTGTAGGTCAAAGAGAAGGAAAAAAATAACATGCTGTGGCACTTTATGGTAAATAAAAATAACTTTCCCAGTTATTAAAAAGAAATAGAAATTTATCAGTTTCTTACTGTTAGAAGTCTTCTGGCTATAGGCCAGAACTTGGGCAGTCTTCTCTCTCAATTTATACTGAAAACATTCAATTTCCTTTTTATTATAATTGTCAATTAAAATTATCTAAAAAAAGACATTAATTTGCTCCCTTTGCACTTCCGATTAGCTTAACAGAACTCAATTGTCAATTGCAGTTTCTACCTCTTCTTTTCAGTAATAACAGAGAAATACTAAAGCACAGCAGTGATAACACAGCTTCAATCAGAGCAACTGCCATTTCTCTTATTTTAAGACAAAATCCTGGACACTTAATTTGTATGTGTTTCATTCATAACTTCCAACTTTCTCATATAGGTCATATCAACTTTAAACATTTTACCTAACTGAGCTCTGTGAGCATTTTACAACACATGATAATTATATATGTGTTATGTAAATATATAAAACATATATATGAGGCAATCAGAGTAGGAGCTGGAGTGATCATACTTCAGAAGTTAGTTGTCTTTAACATTAACCCGACTCTCTTTTATCTCATGTGCCACAGTATCACAGTAACATCCTATGAGTGTCGTAACATGAGAAAGTTTGGGAAGTTCTATCATACAGGTTCATCAGTAACAGCAAATCTTTAATGTACACATTATTTTCCTCATCTAAACTTGCTTTGATGCTTGTATTCTCTACGTCATTGGCCTGCACCACCACCCAACCAGTCAACCAGGTTAGAAATATGACTCCTGTCTCTCACTACCTTCTAATTACTGACAAGTTTAACTGCTGACTATTTCTCCAGATAGTCGATTCTACTCTCTATACTTCCACTATCAGTCCAATTCATCATGATCTGTCATATGAAATATGGCCCCCTAAATGGCCTCCCTTTAATTTGGTCAATTTCAAAATTATGCTTCACAGAGCCACCTTTCCAACAATAAATGTGACCACTCTGTATACTAAAATGCTATAGTGGTTTTCCATTATTACTAGAATAAACTCCTTGTTTCTCAAAACTGGATCACATAAAGCACTCCATGAAATGGCCAATACCCAATTCTTAGCTACTTCCAGCTAAAGTTCCAGAAAGACCACACTGCTTGTACTTCACCACATAAAACCAACACTTTTTCATCCTCATTCAGTAATATGCTGGTAAATTAGACTTACAGTGGGCAGATACAGATAGAACCCAGATTTGTAACATTTGCCAACATTTATGTTGCAAATACTCCTACCATGACTAATACTAAGCTACTAACATGGCATCACTGAATGTGAAGTTGAGTAGAGATACAGAGTAGTGTAAACTAAAAATAAAATTCTAGGCCCACACCAACCATCTGAATGGACCCTTCCTCTCAACCAAGGGCATTCTAAAGTTTACCTAAAAAACTAGTTGAGGCCATGATGGGAAGGGGGGTCAAATATGCCTCATTATACCCCCCTCCCTTTGGAATTCAGGCACAATTGATCAGCATTAACATTAAAATGGATATCTTAATACTTTTTGTAGCTATAAGACACCAAATTCCAGCCAGACTCTAGTACAGCATCACATGAGAGACAGCAGCCCCAGAAAGAAATTGAAGTATTTTACCCCGAAATAGATTTCTTTGACATATTTTGAAATGGCCCTGCAAAGCTGTCTCTTGTGGCTTCAAAAAATCTACATTCTGCAGGAAATCCCTTTCCGTTTCCAGGTCTTTTCCCTGATCCAGGAGAGAATTAACATTAAGAGTCTGGTAGCTTTTCAAATCTGATAAAAAACATTTACAATCTATTCTCTCTGAAGCCTACTACCTAGAGGCTTCATCTGCATAATAATAACCTTGGTCTTAACTTCTTATCTTAACCCAGACACTCTCTTGTATGGATTCCAGGTCTTTTTTTTTTTTTTAATTATTATTATACTTTAGGTTTTAGGGTACATGTGCACAATGTGCAGGTTTGTTACATATGTATCCATATGCCATGTTGGTTTGCTGTACCCATTAATTCGTAATTTAGCATTAGGTATATCTCCTAATGCTGTCCCTCCCCCCTCCCCCCACCCCACAACAGTCCCCAGAGTGTGATTTTCCCCTTCCTGTGTCCATGAGTTCTCAATGTTCAATTCCCACCTATGAGTGAGAACATGCGGTGTTTGGTTTTTTGTCCTTGTGATAGTCTACTGAGAATGATGGTTTCCAGTTTCATCCATGTCCCTACAAAGGACATGAACTCATCATTTTTTATGGCTGCATAGTATTTCATGGTGTATATGTGCCACATTTTCTTAATCCAGTCTATTGTTGTTGGACATTTGGGTTGGTTCCAACTCTTTGCTATTGTGAATAGTGCTGCAATAAACATACGTGTGCATGTGTCTTTATAGAAGCATGATTTGTAGTGCTTTGGGTATATACCCAGTAATGGGATGGCTGTGTCAAATGGTATTTCTAGTTCTAGATCCCTGAGGAATTGCCACGCTGACTTCCACAATGGTTGAACTAGTTTACAGTCCCACCAACAGTGTAAAAGTGTTCCTATTTCTCCACATCCTCTCCAGCACCTGTTGTTTCCTGACTTTTTAATGATCGCCATTCTAACTGGTGTGAGATGGTATCTCATTGTGGTTTTGATTTGCATTTCTCTGATGGCCAGTGATGATGAGCATTTTTTCATGTGTCTTTTGGCTGCATAAATGTCTTCTTTTGAGAAGTGTCTGTTCATGTCCTTTGCCCACTTGTTGATGGGGTTGTTTGTTTTTTACTTGTAAATTTGTTTGCGTTCACTGTAGATTCCGGAAATTAGCCCTTTGTCAGATGAGTAGGTTGCAAAAATTTTCTCCCATTCTGTAGGTTGCCTGTTCACTCTGATGGTAGTTTCTTTTGCTGTGCAGAAGCTCTTTAGTTTGATTAGATCCCATTTGTCAATTTTGGCTTTTGTTGCCATTGCTTTTGGTGTTTTAGACATGAAGTCCTTGCCCATGCCTATGTCCTGAATGGTATTGCCTAGGTTTTCTTCTAGGGTTTTTCTGGTTTTAGGTCTAACATGTAAGTCTTTAATCCATCTTGAATTAATTTTTGTATAAGGTGTAAGGAAGGGATCCAGTTTCAGCTTTCTACATATGGCTAGCCAGTTTTCCCGCACCATTTATTAAATAGGGAATCCTTTCCCCATTTCTTGTTTTTGTCAGGTTTGTCAAAGATCAGATAGTTGTAGATATGCGGCATTATTTCTGAGAGTTGGAAGAATCAATATCGTGAAAATGGCCATACTGCCCAAGGTAATTTATAGATTCAATGCCATCCCCATCAAGCTACCAATGACTTTCTTCACAGAATTGGAAAAAACTACTTTAAAGTTCATATGGAACCAAAAAAGAGCTTGCATCACCAAGTCAATCCTAAGCCAAAGGAACAAAGCTGGAGGCATCACGCTACCTGACTTCAAACTATACTACAAGGCTACAGTAACCAAAACAGCATGGTACTGGTACCACAACAGAGACATAGATTCCAGGTCTTTAGACAAACTCTTTCAACCAATTGCCAGTCAGGAAATCTTTGAATCCACCTATAACCCGGAAGCCCCCACTTTGAGTTGTCTTGCCTTTCTAGACCAAATCAACATAAATCTTGCATGTATTGATTGATGTCTTAAGTCTACCTAAAATGTATAATATAACACCAACCTTTAGCCTGATCACCTTGGGCACGTGTCATCAGGAACTTCTGAGGCTGTGT
Organism: Hylobates moloch; assembly: GCF_009828535.3. NCBI lineage: Eukaryota > Metazoa > Chordata > Mammalia > Primates > Hylobatidae > Hylobates > Hylobates moloch. Next base: position 56,022,615 of record NW_026652276.1, on the reverse strand, counting down.
CACGGGCATATCCTTAACCTTGGCAAAACAAACTTCTAAATTGATTGAGATTTGTTTCAGATACTTTTTGGTTTACAGTAGCACATGATAATATAGTAATTTTACCACACAGTTAAAATAGACACATACTTAAGAGCATGGATGTGCCTAAGAGCATAGGTAATAGTAAAAGGTAGTTAAATAATTAAGAAGTAATAAGTTCTTTTATGTTTATTACTTTTGCGTTTAATATAATTTATTTAAGGGTTGGTTTATATAATCTATTTAATAATGGCTGTATTCAAAAATCAACTCACAAAATTGCCAAAAATTTAACAACCATCTCCTGCACGCCAATATAAGCTGGCTTTGCTCATGGTATTCCTACATGTGGAGTGCCATCTTATCCAATTCTTCAGCCTTCCTCCTTGCCACCCCAGCACTGCAAATCCTTTAAGCCCAATTTTCTCAAAGTATGATCATGGACACCTGCTTCGAACCCCCTGGAGTTTCCAGAATGCATATTTTCTAGAAGGCATATTCCTGGGCTTCTCCTCCCAGACTTGCTGAATCTGTAATTCCCTTGTAGGGAGCTAAAGAAAAGCTTCCAATTTGCCCTTTGAAGTTTTGCTGAAAAATCAATTCACAAAAGGAGACTAACTGGAGAAAAGGCATACACATTTATTAAAGTGCACATGAGGGAAAAACCACAGCATGATTACCCCCATGCCCCAGTGGGGTTCAAAAACTTATATACCCTCCTGTGGTTACAGAAAGAATGGCAGCTTGGATCATGGCAAAACAGGTTATGGTAGCAAAACAGATTATGGGAGAGGGAGAAGAGGAAGCCTGGCTAGCAAATGTGGTCTTGTTACATAGATGAAACTCACATGTAGCAGCCCTCAGACAGAATAGATGGTGAATGTTTCTTTCAAACCTTTAAAGGTGTCAGACTCTCAGTTAATATTTCCTAGATCTGGACAAACAAAGGTCTCACAGAAAATCTGGCTGCATCATGCAGATTTTCTCTATAGATGCAAATCTCCCCCAACAAAAGACAACCTTGCAGGGTTACTTCTGTTTGCAGGCCCTCTGAGCAAACATCTCAAAATATGACAAAGAAGTATATTTTGGGGTGAAATATTTTTCTTTCCTTCACCCTGAAAGCCTAGGAATCTGCAATTTAGCAAGCTGGTTTGCTAGGAGAGTCTGAAGCACGTTAAAGTTTGAGAACCATTTGTTGAAACAATTCTTCTGCTAAGCTGTTGTAACACTCAGGAGGTTTTTCCTGTCTGACTCACTCCCATGAGGACAGGATAGGGAAAGAGCAAGGTCACAGGGGCTTGAAATGGTGTGGCATAGAAAACTATGATAGTTCAGCAGGCCCGTAGGGTGGAAGGTAAGAAGCGTAAATTGTAAAGTAAGGTCTATAGAGGCTGATAAGGGATGTCCCACGGAAGGCCCTTTATTGCAAATGTGGACTATGGTCTTTATTGCTAATGCAGTGAAAAATAATTGAAGAGTCTGAAGCCAAAAAGTAACAACCAATATTTGAATAAGACAGCTCAATCTTCCTTTTCCTTGTGGAAACATTAATAACTCATTGAACAAAACCATTTTAAACAAAATTATATAAATTTTTCTCAGCTTGACTAAAATCCTGCATCTATTATCTATAGGAGAAATAACCTCCATTATAAACAAAAGGAAACAAATGAAAACAACACAAGTTCTAATTCTTTTATTCCTAGATGGACAGCCTCTCTTTGAGCAAAGCGGTTGACAAAAGGCAATGATTCCTGTTCCATCAATTAAATCTTCCCTTTCAGATTGCCTTTCGCTAATTAGTACCACCTGTCAGGGAAGAAAAACTTTTCCTCTACCCTTTTATGTTTAGTAATTGAGGACCTCAAAATTAAACAGACAAAAGCAAATCAGCAAAAGAAAGAAACAGATTTAATTACATGTGTATATACAAGCATTCACAAGGAAGTGTGATTCAAGGAAGTGGTTAGAATAGGGGTTTATATGCCAGTTGAATAAGTGATAAGGAGGGGCAGAGGGGCTCTTCTGGAAGAACAAATGACTTCTTAGAAAGTGAGTAGAGGCCGGGCGCGGTGGCTCACCCCTGTAATCCCAGCACTTTAGGAGGCTGAGATGGGCGGATCACCTGAGGTGAGGAGTTCGAGACCAGCCTCACCAACATGGAGAAACCCCATCCCTACTAAAAATACAAAAATTAGCCGGGCGTGGTGGCGTATGCCTCTAATCCCAGCCACGTGGGAGGCCGAGGCAGAAGAATCGCTTGAACCTGGGAGGCAGAGGTTGCAGTGTGCCAAGATCGTACCATTGATTGCACACCAGCCTGGGCAACAACAGCGAAACTCTGTCAAAAAAAAAAAAAAAAAAAAAGAAAGTGAGTAGAAAGGACACTTATAGGGTGAAGCAAGATGGTGGAATAGAGGGTTTTACTAATTGTCCCCATCCCCAGCAAGGACACCAAGTTAATAACTATCTATACAGACAAAAACAAATTCATAAGAATCAAAAATCAGGTGAGCACTCACAGTACCTGGTTTTAACTATATATCACTGAAAAAGGTGTTGAAGAGATAGAAAAAAACTGTCTAGAATGCTAACACCATCCCTCTCCCAGCCTTGGCAGCAAGGGCATGGTGCTGAGAGCATTTCTGGGCACTGGAGAAGGGAGAACACAGCAACTGTGAGGCATTGAACTCAGCACTGTCCTGTTAATGCAGAAAGAAAAACCAGACCAAACTCAGCTCACATCTGCCCACAGAGGGAGCATTTAAACCAGCCCTAGCCAGAGAGGAATTGAGGATCCCAGCAGTCAGAAGTTGAGTGCCTGCCAACCTCACCACCGAAGGCTACAGTACTCTGTGTCTCCAAGTAAATTTGAAAGGCAGTCAAGGCCATAAGCACTGCAACTCTTAGGCAAGTCCTAGTACTGAACTAGGCCCAGATACAGTGGACATGGGGAGTGCTGGGGAGTGGCACGTGACACACTAAGACACCAGCTGGGGCAGCCAAGGGAGTACTGGCATCACCCCTCCCCTAACCCTAGGCTGCACAGCTCATGACTCCAAAAGACACCTCTTCCTTCTGCTTGAGAAGAGGAGAGGGAAGAGTGGGGAGTACTTTGTCTTCCATCTTAGATACTAGCTCAGCCACAGCAGGATAGGGTACTGGGCAGCGTCATGAGGTCCCCGTTCTAGGGCTTAGCTCCCAGGCAATATATCTATGCACACCCTGGGCCAGAAGGGAACCCACTGCCTTGAAGGAAAGGACCAAGTTCTGAAAGCATTCATCACCTGCTAATTGAATAGCCCTTGGGAACAGAACAACCAGCGGTGATACCCAGGTACTACATCAAGGTTCTTGAGTGAGCCTCTGAGATTTCCTGGCTTCAGGTGAGACTCAGCACATTACCAGCTGTGGTGGCAATGGGGCAAAACTCCTTCTGTTTGACGCAGAGGAAAAAGTAAAGTAAACTTTGTCCTACCCTTATGCATCAGCATCGCTATAGGAGGAAATAGTACCAACCAGGCTCTTGGGGTCTCCAGTTCCAGGACTTGATTCTTGGACAGCATTTCTGGATCTGCTCTGGGCCAGAGGGGAGCCCACTACCCTGAAGGGTGAATCCCAGACCAGGCAGCATTCACCACAAGCTGAGTTAAGAACTCTTGGGCTTTAGGGAAAGATTGGCTGGTAGTCTGGCAGTATTCCTCATGGCCAGGGCTGGCAGTAGCTACAGGGCAAGTCTCTTCTGCTTTTGAAAGGGGAAAGAAGAGCAGAAAGAACTGGGTCTTGTAGTTTGAATGCCAGCTCAGCTGAAATACAATAGAACACCAGGTCAATTTCTAAGGCTTTTTACTCTAGTTACTGACTCCTGGATAGCACTTCTGGACCCACACAGGGCCTAGGGGACCTTGTTGCCCTGAAGGGAAGGACATAGACCAGGCTGGCTTTGCTACCTTCTGATTCTAGAGCCCCAGGGCCTTGAGAGAACATAGGCAAAAGCCAGGGGCTTGTTACAGCAGGCCTTGGATAAAACTCAGTGATATACTGGCTTCAGATCTGACCCATTGCAATCACAGTGGCAGTGGCCACAGAGATGCCAGTGTCACTCCACCCCCAGGTTGAGATGGCTCAGAACAGAGAGAGAAATTCCACTTGTTTGGGACAAAGTCAGGGAAAAGAACAAGAGTCTCTGCCTGGTAATCCAGAGAATTCTCCCAGGTCTTGTCCTAGACCATCAAGGTGGTACATCTACAAGTCTGTAAGAACCAAAGCATTCCTGGACTATGGGTGCCCCCTAAAGTAGACACAGCTTAGATCACAAAACCCAAGTCCTTTCAAATATCTGGAAAGCCTTCCTGAGAAAGATGGCTACAAATAATCCTTGACAGCGAAGACTACAATAAATACCAAATTCTTCAATGCCCAGACACTGAAGAACATCCATTAGAATCAACACCATCCAGGAAACCATGACCTCACCAAATAAACTAAATAAGTCACCAGAAACCAATCCTGGAGAAATAGAGATATATGACCTTCTGGAAGAGAATTTAAAATAGCTGTGTTGAGGAAACTCAAAGAAATTCAAGACAACACAGAGAAGGAACTTATAATTCTATCACATAAATTTAACAAAGAGATTGAAATAATTTTTAAAAAATGACGCAGAACTTCTAAAGCTAAAAAATGAAATTAGTATACTGAAGAATGCATCAGTATCCTTTAATTGCAGAATTTATCAAACAGAAGAATTTGTGAGCTTGAAGATAGGCTATTTGAAAATACACAGTCAGAGGAGACAAAAGAAAAAAAGAATAAAAAACAATAAAGCCTGCCTATAGGATCTAGAAAATAGCTCAAAAGGGCAAATATAAGAGTTATTAGCCTTAAAAAGGAGATACAGAAAGTGATAAGATTAGAAAGTTTATTCAAAGAAATAATAACCAAGAACTTCCCAAACCTAAAGAAAGATATCAATATCCAAGTACAAGAAGGTTATACAACATCAAGCAGATTTAACCAAAAAAAGACTACTTCAAGGCATTTAATAATTAAACTCCCAACAGTCAAGGATAAAGAAGGGTCCAAAAAGAAGCAATAGGAAAGAAACAAATAACATACAATGGAGCTCCAATATATCTGGTAGCAGACTTCTCAGTGGAAACATTACAAGCCAGGAAAGAGAGGCATGACATATTTAAAGTATTGAAGAAAAATAAAACTTTATCCTAGAAAAGTATATCTGGTTAAAATACCCTTCAAACATGAAGGAAAAAAAAAGACTTTTCCAGACAAACAAAAGCTAAGGGATTTCACACATACCACATATTTTCTACAAAAATTCACTAAAGGGAGTATTTCAATCAGAAAGAAAAGGACATTAATGAGCAATAAGTAATCACCTGAAGGTACAAAACTCACTGGTAACAGTAACTACACAGAAAAACACAGAATATTATAACACTGTGACTCTGGAGTAAATTGCTCTTATCCTAAATAGAAAGACTCAATGATGAACCAATCAAAAATAATAAATACAACAAAATTTTCAAGACATAGTCAGTACAATAAGATATAAATACAAACAACTGAAAGTTAAAAAGTTGGGGGATGAAGTTAAGGCATAGGGATTTTATTAGCCTTCTTTTTACTTGTTTATTTTTTATGCAAATAGTGTTGTTTTATTGATTTAAAATAATGGGTTATAGAGGGGGTGGAGCCAAGATGGCTGAATAGGAAGAGCTCCAGTCTACAGCTGCCAGTGTGAGCGATGCAGAAGATGGGTGATTTCTGCATTTCCAACTGAGCAAATGGCACACCAGGAGATTATATCCCGCACCTGGCTCAGAGGGTCCTACGCCCATGGAGCCTCGCTCATTGCTAGCACAGTAGTCTGAGATCAAACTGCAAGGTGGCAGCAAGGGTGGGGGAGGGGCACCCACCATTGCCGAGGCTTGAGTAGGTAAAAAAAGTGGCTGGGAAGCTCGAACTGGGTGAAGCCCTCCGCAGCTCAAGGAGGCCTGCCTGCCTCTGTAGACTCCACCTCTGGGGGCAGGGCATAGCCAAACAAAAGGCAGCGTAAACCTCTGCAGACTTAAATGTCCCTGTCTGACAGCTTTGAAAAGAGTAGTAGTTCTCCCAGCATGCAGCTGGAGATCTGAGAACAGACAGGCTGCCTCCTCAAGTGGGTCCCTGACCCCCAAGTAGCCTAACTGGGAGGCACTCCCAGTAGGGACAGACTGACACCTCACATGGCCGGGTACTCCTCTGAGACAAAACTTCCAGAGGAACCATCAGGCAGCAACATTTGCTGTTCACCAATATCCACTGTTCTGCAGGCTCCACTGCTGATATCCAGGCAAACAGGGTCTGGAGTGGACCTCCAGAAAACTCCAACAGACCTGCAGCTGAGGGTCCTGACTGTTAGAAGGAAAACTAACAAACAGAAAGGACATCCACACCAAAATCCCATCTGTGCATCAGCATCATCAAAGACCAAAGGTAGATAAAACCACAAAGATGGGGAAAAAACAGAGCAGAAAAACTGAAAATTCTAAAAATCAGAGTGCCTCTCCTCCTCCAAAGGAACGCAGCTCCTCGCCAGCAAAGGAACAAAGCTGGATGGAGAATAACTTTGACGAGTTGAGATAAGAAGGCTTCAGACGATCAAACTACTCCGAGCCAAAGGAGGAAGTTCAAACCCATGGCAAAGAAGTTAAAAACCTTGAAAAAAAATTAGATGAATGGCTAACTAGAGTGACCAATGCAGAGAAGTCCTTAAAGGACCTGATGGAGCTGAAAACCATGGCACGAGAACTACGTGACGAAAGCACAAGCTTCAGTAGCGATGCAATCAACCGGAAGAAACGGTATCAGTGATGGAAGGTCAAATGAATGAAATGAAGTGAGAAGAGAAGTTTAGAGAAAGAAAAATAAGAAGAAATGAACAAAGCCTCCAAGAAATATGGGACTATGTGAAAAGACCAAATCTACGTCTGATTGGTGTACCTGAAAATGACGGGGAGAATGGAACCAAGTTGGAAAACACTCTGCAGGATATAATCCAGGAGAACTTCCCCAATCTAGAAAGGCAGGCCAACATTCAAACTCAGGAAATACACAGAACACCACAAAGATACTCCTTGAGAAGAGCAACCCCAAGACACATAATTGTCAGATTCACCAAAGTTGAAATGAAGGAAAAAATGCTAAGGGCAGCCAGAAAGAAAGATCGGATTGCCCACAAAGGGAAGCCCATCAGACTAACAGCTGATCTCTTGGCAGAAACTCTACAAGCCAGAGGACAGTGCGGGCCAATATTCAACATTCTTAAAGAAAAGAATTTCCAACCCAGAATTTCATATCCAGCCAAACTAAGCTTCATAAGTGAAGGAGAAATAAAATACTTTACAGACAAGCAAATGCTGAGTGATTTTGTCACCAACAGGCCTGCCCTACAAGAGCTCCTGATGGAAGCACTAAACATGGAAAGCAACAACCGGTATCAGCCACTGCAAAAACATGCCAAATTGTAAAGACAATTGAGGTTAGGAAGAAACTGCATCAACTAACCAGCAAAATAACCAGCTAACATCATAATGACAGGATTAAACATACACATAACAATATTAACCTTAAATGTAAATGGGCTAAATGCTCCAATTAAAAGACACAGACTGGCAAATTGGATAAAGAGTCAAGACCCATTAGTGTGCTGTATTCAGGAAACCCATCTCACATGCAGAGACACACATAGGCTCAAAATAAAGGCAAGGAGGAAGATCTACCAAGCAAATGGAAAACAAAAAAAGGCAGGGGTTGCAATCCTTGTCTCTGATATAACAGACTTTAAACCAACAAAGATCAAAAGAGACAAAGAAGGCCATTACATAATGGTAAAGGGATCAATTCAACAAGAAGAGCTAACTATCCTAAATATATATGCACCCAATACAGGAGCACATAGATTCATAAAGCAAGTCCTTAGAGACCTACAAAGAGACTTAGACTCCTACCCAATAATAATGGGAGACTTTAACACCCCACTGTCAACATTAGACAGATCAACAAGACAGAATGTTAACAAGGATATCCAGGAATTGAACTCAGCTCTGCACCAAGCAGACCTAATAGGCCTCTACAGAACTCTCCACCCCAAATCAACAGAATATACATTCTTTTCAACATCACACCACACTTATTCCAAAATTGACCACATAGTTGGAAGTAAAGCACTCCTCAGCAAATGTAAAAGAACAGAAATTATAACAAACTGTCTCTCAGACAACAGTGCAATCAAACTAGAACTCAGGATTAAGAAACTCACTCAAAACTGCTCAACTACATGGAAACTAAACAACCTGCTCCAGAATGACTACTGGATACATAACAAAATGAAGGCAGAAAAAGATGTTCTTTAAAACCAACGAGAACAAAGACACAACATATCAGAATCTCTGGGACACATTCAAAGCAGTGTGTAGAGGGAAATTTATAGCATTAAATTCCCACAAAAGAAAGCAGGAAGGATCTAAAATTGACACCCCAACATCACAGTTAAAAGAACTAGAGAAGCAAGAGCAAACACATTCAAAACCTAGCAGACGGCAAGAAATAACTAAGATCAGAGCAGAACTGAAGGAAATAGAGACAAAAAAACCCTTCAAAATATCAATGAATCCAGGAGCTGTTTTTTTGAAAAGATCAACAAAATTGATAGACTGCTAGCAAGACTAATAAAGAAGAAAAGAGAGAAGAATCAAATAGAAGCAATAAAAAATGATAAAGGGGATATCACCACCAATCCCACAGAAATACAAACCACCATCAGAGAATACTATAAAGACTTCTATGCAAACAAACTTGAAAATCTTTAATTCCTTGACACATACACCCTCCCAAGACTAAACCAGGAAGTTGAATCTCTGAATAGACCAATAACAAGCTCTGAAATTGAGGCAATAATTAATAGCTTACCAACCAAAAAAAGTCCAGGACCAGATGGATTGACAGCTGAATTCTACCAGAGGTACAAGGAGGAGCTGGTACCATTCCTTCTGAAACTATTCCAATCAATGGAAAAAGAGGGAATCCTCCCTAACTCATTTTATGAGGCCAGCATCATCCTGATACCAAAGCCTGGCAGAGACACAACAAAAAAAGAGAATTTTGGACCAATATCCCTGAGGAACATGGACGCAAAAATCCTCAATAAAATACTAGCAAACCGAATCTAGCAGCACATCAAAAAGCTTATCCACCATGATCAAGTGGGCTTCATGCCTGGGATGCAAGGCTGGTTCAACATATGCAAATCAATAAACGTAATCCAGCATATAAACAGAACCAAAGACAAAAACCACATGATTATCTCAATAGATGCAGAAAACGACTTTGACAAAATTCAACAGCCCTTCATGCTAAAAACTCTCAATAAATTAGGTATTGATGGGACGTATCTCAAAATAATAACAGCTATCTATGACAAACCCACAGCCAATATCATACTGAATGGGCAAAAACTGGAAGCATTCCCTTTGAAAACTGGCACAAGACAGGGATGCCCTCTCTCACCACTCCTATTCAACATAGTGTTGGAAGTTCTGGCCAGGGCAATCAGGCAGGAGAAGGAAATAAAGGGCATTCAATTAGGAAAAGAGGAAGTCAAATTGTCCCTGTTTGCAGAAGACATGATTGTATATCTAGAAAACCCCATCGTCTCAGCCCCAAATCTCCTTAAGCTGATAAGCAACTTCAGCAAAGTCTCAGGATACAAAATCAATGTGCAAAAATCACAAGCATTCTTATACACCAATAACAGACAAACAGAGAGCCAAATCATGAGTGAATTCCCATTCACAATTGCTTCAAAGAGAACAAAATACCTAGGAATCCAACTTACAAGGGATGTGAAGGACCTCTTCAAGGAGAACTACAAACCACTGCTCAATGAAATAAAAGAGGATAGAAACAAATGGAAGAACACTCCATGCTCATAGGTAGGAAGAATCAATATCATCAAAATGGCCATACTGCCCCAGGTAATTTATAGATTCAATGTCACCCCCATCAAGCTACCAATGACTTTCTTCACAGAATTGGAAAAAACTACTTTAAAGTTCATATGGAACCAAAAAAGAGCCCACATCACCAAGTCATTCCTAAGCCAGAAGAACAAAGCTGGAGGCATCATGTTACCTGACTTCAAACTATACTACAAGGTTACAGTAACCAAAACAGCATGGTACTGGTACCAAAACAGAGATATAGACCAATGGAACAAAACAGAGCCCTCAGAAATAATGCCTCATATCTACAACTATCTGATCTTTGACAAACCTGACAAAAACAAGAAATGGGGAAAGGATTCCCTATTTAATAAATGGTGCTGGGAAAACTGGCTAGCCATACGTAGAAAGCTGAAACTGGATCCCTTCCTTACACCTTATACAAAAATTAATTCAAGATGGATTAAAGACTTAAATATTAGACCTAAAACCATAAAAACCATGAAATAAAACCTAGGCGATACCATTCAGGACATAGGCATGGGCAAGGACTTCATGTCTAAAACACCAAAAGCAATGACAACAAAAGCCAAAATTGACAAATGGGATCTAATTAAACTAAAGAGCTTCTGCACAGCAGAAGCTACCATCAGAATGAACAGGCAATCTACAGAATGGGAGAAAGTTTTTGCAATCTACTCATCTGACAAAGGGCTAATATCCAGAATCTACAGTAAACTCCAACAAATGTACAAGAAAAAAATAACCCCATCAAAAAGTGGGCAAAGGATGTGAACAGACACTTCTCAAAAGAAGACATTTATGCAGCCAAAAGACACATGAAAAAATGCTCATCAGCACTGGCCATCAGAGAAATGCAAATCAAAACCACAATGAGATACCATCTCACACCAGTTAGAATGGCAATCATTAAAAAGTCAGGAAACAACAGGTGCTGGAGGGGATGTGGAGAAATAGGAACACTTTTACACTCTTGGTGGGACTGTAAACTAGTTCAACCATTGTGGAAGACAGTGTGGCAATTCCTCAGGGATCTAGAACTAGAAATACCATTTGACCCAGCCAAGCCATTACTGGGTATATACCCAAAGGATTATAAAACATGCTGCTATAAAGACACATGCACACGTATGTTTATTGTGGCACTACTCACAATAGCAAAGACTTGGAACCAACCCAAATGTCCAACAACGATAGACTGGATTAAGAAAATGTGGCACATATACACCATGGAATACTATGCAGCCATAAAAAAGGATGAGTTCATGTCCTTTGTAAGGACATGGATGAAGCTGGAAACCATCATTCTCATCAAACTATCTGAAGGACAAAATACCAAACACTGCATGTTCTCACTCATAGGTGGGAATTGAACAATGAGAACACTTGGACACAGGAAGGGGAATATCACACACTGGGGCCTGTTGTGGGGTGGCGGGGGGGAGGGATAGCATTAGGAGATGTACCTAATGTAAATGACGAGTTAATGGGTGCAGCACACTAACATGGCACATGTATACATATGTAAAAAACCTGCATGTTGTGCACATGTACCCTAGAACTTGAAGTATAATAAAAATATATATATTTTTTAAAAAAAGAAGAAGAGATCAAGATCATCCTGGCTAACACGGTGAAACTCCATGTCTACTTAAAATACGAAAACAAAAAATTAGCCAGGCGTGGTGGTGGCCGCCTGTAGTTCCAGCTACTCAGGAGGCTGAGGCAGGAGAATGGCGTGAACCTGGGAGGCAGAGCTTGCAGCAAGCCAAGATCACACCACTGCACTCCACCCTCGGTGACATAGCAAGACTCTGTATCAAAAAAAAAAAATTAAGAAGAAAATTTTTTAAATTCTTGAAACAAAGGATAACGGAAACCCAATATACAAAAACCTATAGGATACTGCAAAACTAGTACTAAGAAAGAAGTTTATAGCTATAAGTGCCTTTATCAAAGAGGAGATAAAATTTTAAATAAACACTACAACAATGCATCTTTATGAACTAGAAAGGCAGGAGCAAGCCAAGCCCGAAGTTATTTGAAGAAAAGAAATAATAAAGATCAGAGCAGAAATAAATGCAAATGAAATAAAAAATACAAAAGGTCAGTGAAACAAAAAGTTGGTATTTTGGGAAAAGTAAACAAAACTGACAAATCTTTGCCCAGGCTAGAAAAAGAGAGAAAATCCAAATAAATAAAATTGGAAATGAAAAATGAGACATTATAACTGGTACCTCAGAAATTCAAAGGGTTATTAGTGGTTACTATGAGCAACTAACTATATGCCAATAAATCGGAGAATCCAGAAGAAATGGACAAATTCTTAGATACACACAAACTACCAAAATTGAAACAGGAAAAAAGTCCAAAACCTAAAGAGACCAAAAACAAGACCAAATAAGATTGAAGCCGTAATAAAAATCTCCCAGTAAAGAAGTGTCTGAGATCTGGTGGCTTCACTGCTGAATTCTACCAAACATATTTAAAAAATAAATAAATGAAAAATAAATATGAACCTAGTCAAACTATTCTGAAAAATGGAGGAGAAGGGAATGCTTCTGAACTCATTGTACAAGGCCAGTGTTACCTTGATATCAAAACCAAAGACACATCAAAAAAAGAAAACTACAGACCAATATCTCCTGAATATTGATGAAAAAATCCTCAACAAAATACTTGCAAACCAAATTCAAGAATACATCAGAAAGATCATTCATCATGACCAAGTGGGATTTATCCTTGGGGTGCAAGGATGGTCAACATATGCAAACCAATCAATGTAATACATTATATCAACAAAATGAAAGATAAAATCCATATGATCATTTTAATTCATGCTGAAAAAGTGTTTGATATGATTCAACATCCCTTCACAATAAAAACCTTCAAAAAAACTGGATAATGGAAAAACATATCTCAGCATAATAAAAGCCACAGGTAGTATCATACTGAATGGGTAAGAACTGAAAGACTCTCCTTTAAGACCTGGAAGACAACAAAGATGCCCACTGTCACCACTGTTATTAAACATAGTACTGGAAGTCCTAGCTAGAGCAATCAGACAAGAGAAAGATATACACCAATTTGGAAAGGAAGGAGTCAAACTGGACTCCAAATAGGAAAGGAAGGAGTCAAATTATCCTTGTTTGAAGATGATACGGTGTTATATTTAGAAAAAACTAAAGATGCTACATACAAAAAACCTCTTAGAACTGATAAGCAAATTCAGTACATTTGCAGAATACAAAATCAGCATACAAAAATCAGTAGCATTTCTTTTTTTTCTTTTTTTTTTTTTATTTGAGACGGAGTTTTGCTCTTGTTGCCCAGGCCGGAGTGCAATGGTGTGATCTTGGCTCACCGCAACCTCCACCTCCTGGGTTCAAGCGATTCTCCTGCCTCAGCCTCCCGAGTAGCTGGGATTACAGGCAAGCACCACACCACACCTGGCTAATTTTGTATTTTTAGAAGAGATAGATTTTCACCATGTTGGCCAGGATGGCCTTGATCTCTTGACCTTGTGATCCTCCCACCTCAGCCTCCCAAAGTGTTGGGATTACAGTTGTGAGCCACTGAGCCTGGCCAAAAATCAGTAGCATTTCTATATGCCAACAGTGAACAATATGTAAAAGAAACATCCCATTTGCAGTAGCCACACATAAAATCAAATACCTAGGAATTAACTGAAGAGGTGAATTAGCTCTATAATTAAAACTATAAAATACTGATAAAAGAAATTGAAGAGAATACAAAAAAATGGGAAAAAATGTTCCATGTTCATAGACTGGAAGAATCAATAGTGTTAAAATGTCCATACTACCCAAAGCAACCTACAGATGATACAATCCCTATCAAAGTGCCAATAACATGCTTTACAGAAATAGAAAAAACAATCCTAAAATTTATATGGAACCACGGAAGACCCAGAATAGCCAAAGCTATCCTAAGTAAAAAGAACAAAACTGGAGGAATACATTATCTGACTTCAAATTATACTACAGCACTATAGTAACCAAAACAGCACGGTACTGGCATAAAAACAGACACAGAGACCAATGGAACAGAATAGAGCCCAGAAACTAAAGCACACATGTACAGTGAACTCATTTTCAACAAAGGTGCCAAGAACACACTCAGGAAAAGAGAGTGTCTTCAATAAATGGTGCTGGGAAAACCAGACACCCATATACAGAAGAGTGAAACTAAACCCCTATCTCTTGCCATATACAAAAATCCAACCAAAATGGATTAAAGACTTAAATCTAAGACCTCACACTAAACCACTACTACAAGAAAATCTGGAGAAAATCTCTAGGACATTGGTCTGGGCAAAAGTTTCTTGAGCAATATCCCACAAGCACAGGCATCCAAAGCAAAAATGGACAAATGGGATCACATCAAGTTAAAGAGCTTCTGCACAGCAAAGGATACACTCAACAACGTAAAGGGACAGCCCACAAAGTGGGAGAAAATATTTGCAAACTACCCATCTGATAAAGGATTAATAACCAGAATATATAAAGAGCTCAAATAACTCTACAGGAGAAAATATAATAATCCAATCAAAAAATGGGCAAAGGATTTGAATAGACACTTCTGGAAAGAAGACATACAAATGGCAAACAGGCGTATGAAGAGGAGCTCAACATCATCAATCATCAGAGAAATGCAAATCAAAACTACAATTAGCTATCTTCCTACCCCAGTTATAATGGTTTATATCCAAAAGACAGGCAATAACAAATGTTGGTAAGGATATGGAAAAAAGGGAACTCTCGTACACTGTTGGTGGGAATGTAAATTAGTACAACCACTATGGAGAACAGTTTAGAGATTCCTCACAAAACTAAAAATTTAGCTACCATATGATCCAGCAATGACGCTGCTGGATATATATCCAAAAGAAAGGAAATAAGTATATTAAGGGGAAATCTGAGGCTGGGCATGGCAGCTCACACCTGTAATCCCAGCACTTCGGAAGGCTGAGGCAGGCAGATCATGAGGTCAGGAGTTGGAGACCAGCATGGCCAACATGGTGAAACCCCGTCTGTACTAAAAATACAAAAATTAGTTGGGTGTGGTGGCAGGGGCCTGTAATTTCCTACTCGGGAGGCTGAGGCAGGAGAATTGCTTGAACCCTGGTGGCAGTGGTTGCAGTGAGCAGAGATCACATCACTGCACTCCAGCCTGGGTGACAGAGCAAGACTCCCTCTCGAAAAAAAAAAAAAAAAAAGAGAGAGATCTGCACTCCTATGTTTGTTGCAGCACTGTTTACAGTAGCTAAGATTTGGAAGCAACCTAAGTGTCCATCAACAGATGAATGGATAAAGAAAATGTGGTATACATACACAATCGAGTACTCTTCAGCTATAAGAAAGAATTAGAGCCTGTCATTTGCAATAACATGGGTAGAAACAGAGATTACTATGTTAACTGAAATAAGCCAGGCACAGAAAGACAAACATCACACATTCTTACTTATTTGTGGGATCTAAACATCAAAACAGTCATGGACATAGAGAATAGAAGGATGGTTACCAGAGGCTAGGAATAGTAGTGGGAGGGTGGGGGAGAGGTGGGGATTGTTAATGGGTACAAAAACAAACAGTTAGAAAAAATAAATAAAACTCACTAGTTGATAGCACAATAGGGTGACAATAGTAAATAACTTAATTGTATATTTTTAAATCACTTAAAGAGTATAATTGGACTGTCTGTAACTCAGAGGATGAATGCTTGAAAGGAGGGATACCCCATTCTGCATGATGTGATAATTTCATACTGCATGCCTATATCAAAACATCTCATCTACTCCATAAATATATACACTTACTATGTATCCACAAAACATAAAGATTTTAAAAATAACTTTTAAAAATCACTTATGAATAAACAACTTTTTGGAAAGTTAAATGGATCCTCAGAATAGATGAGTGATATGAGAGTTTTGTGACAATGTCTGATTGGGTGTGGTACTGACTTCTCATCTGTGAGAAGGAAAGATTACAGTTGCTCCCAGGGAGAGGATTTATGACAACTGAGTTCTTTTGAGAGGCTCTGCTTTTAGGCAGATAAAGAATTTCAGAAACTCAAATGCCTTCAGCTTAAAATAATTTTTATGCCATAATGGCTTGTTCTAGACCCCTTTACAGCAGTACCATTGTTACTCTTCACACCATTCTCTCATTAAAGCTTTTACAGCTTTGAATCATCAACAGTCTCAAAAATCAAAAAATACTTCAATGGGCATTCTGATCCCTGCACTCCTAGTCTTTAAATTTTCATAAAGGCTTTATAATAATGCTAATTGAAAACAAAAATGAAGCAATGAACCATAAAAAGCATTAAAAATATCTCAGCTTACAAAATGATATATTTAAAGTTCTCTTAAATATGTTGATGGGGTTCAGGATACACTACTCCAAAACATGGCACTTTGGCATTTGAGAAAACAGTGGGAGCAGGAAGATCACTCTCACCTTCCCCTCATACTTTGTCCCTTGAAACAGGCCATAAAATCTAACTGACAGTCCCCTGAAGAAGGTTATAAGACCTTCATGTGAAAGATGCCCACCCTAAACCTAGAAGAAACAAACATTCTTAACTCTGAAGACACAGGGACACAGAGAAGAATCTGAACAAATAGGCCTTGCCAAAGTTCCCTGTAGTACATTCTCTTTAGATTATATCCCATGTATCCAGTGTCAGCCTTCAGAACACAATACTTCAAGTATAGTGCCTTGGCATGCTGAGTATGCTGAGCTGAAGGAAACCAAAAGGGCCTCAGAAGCAAAATCTGACTTTCTCCTGCCCTCCTTTCTCCTGCTCCTCTTTCTCCCCAAAGAAATGCCGTAAAAACTGGAATTTCTCTTCCCCAAAGCAAGCCATAAAACCTAGAAATGTTACCTTAACTTTCCCTCACCTTTTTGTCTAACAGTTGGCCATAAAGCAATGTTCTGACATACCTTACCTGATAGATCATAACACCTCATTCCTGAAGGGGTCCTGCCTAACCCAGGAAGAAGGAATGTTCCAGAGAGAAACCAAGAAGAATCTGGACAGGTCTTGCTAGCTTCCCACCTCTCAGTCTACTACCATTTGTCCAATCACATTTCTACATGATTGTTCATTCTTCATCAAAGCTAAACATAAACAAGTTTTCCTGTTTCTTTGGCTGTAAATTTCTGGATGCTAATTTGTCATTTAAATTTTTGATTAAATAAATTTGCATGTTTTCTCCTATTAATCTGTCTTCTTCTCAGGTTTATTGCAGACCTAGACAGGAACCCTGGGAAAAGTGAGGAAACTTTTTTTCCTCCCCTACATAATCATACCTCTTCATAATTTTCTACTTCATCAAACTTAGCATAAAAATACACAAGTTTCTGTTTCTTTGGGTCTTCATTTCCTTACGAAGCCTCCCATGCTATGTACAACTTATATGAATTTGTTAACTTGTCTTTTGTTGTGGGGTCTCAGTCATGGGCCTAGTGATGGGTGGGATTTCTTCTCCCCCAGAGGGTAAACAATGAATATAAATTTCCCCCAAGTTCAAAAACTAAATATCTTCACAAGAATTATTACATATAAACTTAACAACAAGTACAGAATTACAGAGTCATATTGTAATGTTGCTTTGTGGTACTAGCTTACTTCAGCTACTAGGTAATTTACTTGTTCTGGCTCTCCTGTTTTGCAGCACCTTAAATTCAAATGTGTGCCTCAGCCACATTGCAAATGATCACCTCAGAGAGACAGATGCAGAAAGTTGAAACAGAAATACCTGAAAATATGAAAATGTATGAATATCCATTAACATATTTTCTAAAGAAGTGCATGTTTATTTTCAATACATTATATAATTGCTATATATATAATATTTACATTATATAAATGTAAAGATTATTTTTCTTCGTGACTCCTTGAACATTCTAAGATAATGAAAAATATTAACACCCTTAAATACCTTTAAAAATTCAGTTTAATTATTTAACCAATCGAATTTATGGTCAACAATGCAGAACAGCTTTCCATTGAAGGATTCAAATATATGCCGTTTGTGCTGCATTTGGAACTCTTCCAGACCAATTCTGCAATCTATTGCATATCAAGTTATATCCAATATCTCTTATTGCTATACATTTTAATTTGGATGATATTTATACCCAATTATTATAGTTTTTCTCAAAATGGCCTACTTTCAGAATTAACAGATTACTATATCTTTGCCATTGTTTATTTGGAATGGGAAGGGAAGTCTTCATTTAATGTAGTTCCAGTTTTGAAAAGCTTTTTTCAGTTAACTAAAAAAATGTACTCATACTGTAAAATCATAGAGTATATAACAATATAATTGAATGAATTATTCTATGATAAAATTATTTAGGTTCATGATTTACAAAGATTTACAAGATTGAATTACCCTAACTGGAGATACAATTCATTTTTTCTCTCAAATCTGAAAGGTTTTTGTGTTTTAACAAGGGTTTTTATTGATATATAATATTTTACATATTTATGGGGTACCTGTGATATTTTGTTCCATGCGTAGAATGTGTAATGCTCAAGTCAGGGTATTTAGGGTATCCACCACCTTGAGAATTTATCATTTCTACATGTTGGAATGCATTCATTTTTAAACAACTTTATTTTTTATTATTTTTACATTTTTGATTAAAAATTATTTAACAGAATATATTCAAAATATTGCCATTTAAACATATAGTCAATCTTTTCAAAATTGGAATTTTTTTGCTTTTATTTTGAAGGGTTTTTGGTAATTTTTAAACATTCATTTTAAGTTCAGTGGTACATATGTAGGTTTGGTTTATAGGTAAATTGCATGTCACAGAGGTTTGGTGTGCAAATGATTTCATTACCTAGCATAGTACCCAATAGGTAGTTTTTCAATCTTTCCCTCCTCCCATTCTCCACCCTCAAGTAGGCCTCAGTGTCTGTTGTTTTCGTCTTTGTGTCCAGGTGTTCTCAATGTTTAGCTCCCACTTATAACTAAGAACGTGCAGTATTTACTTTTCTGTTTCTGCTTTAGTTTGCTTAGGATAATGACTTTCAGCTCCATACATGTTACTGTGAAGGACATTATCTTATTCTTTTTATGGCTGTATAGTATTCCACAATGCTTGTGTCTTTATGGTAGAATGATTTATATTCCTTTGGGTATATACAAGCAGTCCAACAATAGGATTGCTGGGTCAAATGGTAATTCTGTTTTAAGTTCTTTGAGAAATTGCCACCCTGCTTTCCACAATGGCTAAACTAATTGACATTCCCACAAGCAATGTATAAGTGCTCCCTTATTCCACAACCTCACAGCCATCTGTTATTTTTTGACTTTTTAATAATAGCCATTCTGATTGGTGCAAGATGGTATCTCATTGTGGCATTGATTTGCATTTTTCTAATGATTAATAATATTGAGCATTTTTTTCATATGCTTGTCATCCATGTACATATATGTCTTCTCTTGAAAAGTGTCTGATTCTGTCCTTTGCCCACTTTTTATGAGGCTGGGTTTTTTTTGCTTGTTGAATTAAGTTTCTTATAGATTCTGCATATTCTACCTTTGTCAGATGCATAGTTTGCAAATATTTTCTCCCATTCTATAGGTTTTCTGTTGACTCTGTTGATAGTTCTTTTGTTGTGCAGAAGCTCTTGTTTAGTTAGGTCTAATTTGTCAATTTTTGGTTTTGTTACTGTTGCTTTTGGTGTCTTCATCATGAAATCTTTGCCAGGGCTTATGTCCAGAATGGTATTTCCTAGATTATCTTCCAGAATTGTTTTAGGTTTTATATTTAAGTCTATAATCCATCTTGAATTGGTTTTTATATGGTAAAAAGAAGGAGTTCAGTTTTTTTGTCAACTTCGTTGAAGCTCAGATGGTTGGAGGTTTGCAGCATTACTGCCGGGCTCTCTATTCTGTTCCATTCATCTATGTGTCTCTTTTTGTACCAGTACCATGCTGTTTTGGTTACTGTAGCCTTATAGTATAGTTTGAAGTCAGGTAACATGTTGCCTCCTGCTTTGTTCTCTTTGCTTAGGCTAATCTTAGCTATTTGGGCTCTTTTTTGGTTCCATACAAATTTTAAAATAATTTTTTTCTAATTCTGTGAAGGATGTCATTGGTAGTTTGATAGAAATAGCATTGAATCTGTATTTTGCTTTGGGCAGTATGGCCATTTTAACAATATTGATTCTTCTTATCCATGAGCATGGAGTGTTTTTCCATTTGTTTGTGTCATCTCTGATTTCTTCGTGCATGTTTTATAATTCTCATTGTAGAGGTCTTTCACCTCCCTAGTTAGCTATATTCCTAGGTATTATATTCTTTCTGTGGCTATTGTGAATTGAATGATGTTCTTGGTTAGACTCTCAGTTTGGAAATTGTTGGTGTATAGAAATGTTCATGATTTTTGTACATTGATTTTGTATCCTGAAACTTTGCTGAAGTTGTTTCTCACTTCTAGGAGCTTTTGGGCAGAAATTATGAGCTCTTCTAAATATAAAATCACATCATCTGCAAACAGAGATGTTTGACTTCCTCTCCTCCTATTTGGACGCCTTTTATTTTTTCTCTTGCCTAATTGCTCTGGCTAAGATTTCCAGTACTATATTAAAAAGGAGTGGTGAGAGAGGGTATACTTGTCCTATTTTGTTCTTAAGGGGAATGGTTCCAGCTTCTGCCTATTCAGTATGATGTCAGCTGCAGGTTTGTCATAGATAGCTCTTATTATTTTGAGGTATGGTCTTCCAATGCCTAGTTTGTTAAGGCTTTTTAACATGAAGGGATGTTGAATTTTATCAAAAGCCTTTTTTGCATCTTTTGAGATGATCCTGTGGTTTTTGTTTTTAGTTTTGTCTATATGATGAATCCATTTATTGATTTGCATATGTTGAACCAATCTTATATCCCAGGGATAAGGCCTATTTGATCATGGCAGATCAGCTTTCTGATGTGCTGCTGGAATCGATTTGGTACTATTTTGGTTGAGCGCTTTTGCATCTATGTTCATCCTGGATTTTGTCCTGAAGTTTTCTTTTTTTGTTGTGTCTTTGCCAGGTTTTGGTATCAGGATGTTGCTGGCCTCAGAATGAATTAGGAAGGAGTCCCTCCTACTCAATTTTTTTGGAATAGTTAAATAACTTTCTAAAGGTATGTGGTACATATGGTAAAATCCACCAATTTCAAGTATACAATTTAATGGTTTTTAGTAACTTTACCAAGTGGTTGTTCCATCTTTATGAATCGCTTTTAGAACATTTCATTCCTCTCGTATTATCTCATGCCCATGGACAGTTAATCCTTGTTCTCATCCCCAAATGCAGGCAGCCACTTACTTATGTTGTCTTAAAAGCTTACCATTTCTGGACATTTAACATAATAATATAAACTAGATGTTAGGTATTAAACTTAATCTATTGGAGAGAAAGAAATTAAAGCAACAGGACTGTGATTTCTTTCCCTCCTTATTTAGTGAAAAAGAAATGTGACTCTCCTGGGAATAAAAGAAGGCATGCAAATGATCTAATCTCCATATAAAATGTCATAACTGGACCTCATGATAAAATAGCATTTGATAGCTATTATCTGTGGAATGGTTTTAGGAGAATGTAGATGATTGTTTAATGATAATCAAACATAGGGTTTATAGACTTATGGGGTAAAATGTCACATAAGCAAGGTGACTATCAGAGTATAAAATGGATATATTTCATAATCTAAATTCTATGTTCTTTCCAGAAAGCCTGCAGCCAAAGATAGATTACAGTAGGGGTACTAGAGTCTGGTTGTCTCTTCCCAATTTAGGACCCTAATGGGCAAGCATTTTCTTCAAAATTCTCCATTAAGGGCACAGTATTCTAGCGATCTAGGCATATCAAAGTTGTCTATGCAAGTAATGGGTGGGATGCCAAGGAACAAAAAATCTTTTTTAAAAAAAATATATTCTAAAGATCCTCCATAACGGCACAATTTTAAAAACTGGCAACACAAAATTTTGAAAAGAATATACAACATCCAGAACTCTCTTAAATTGTTGGTTGGCATGCAATGTGGCACAGCCTCTTTTGAAAAACATCTGACAGTTTCTTAGAAAACTAAATGTATACCCATTCTATGACCCAGCTATTCCACTCATTGGAATTTATTCAAGAGAAATGAAAAGATGTTCAAAGACTTGTACAAGAATGTTCATTATAGCTTTATTAACAATAGCCCTATTGCAAACAGCCTAAGTGTTCAAATAAAGAAGAATGAATAAGCAAAATGTGGTGTATCCATAGAACAGAAAATAGAAATATCAGGAAGAAATGACTGATACACACAACATAGATGGATTTCTAAAACATTATGCTGAGTAGAAGAAGCCTTATTCAAAAGAGTACAGAATATATTATTCTATTTATGTGAAGCTCTAGAAAAGGCAAATTAATCTATAATGAAAAAAATTATAATAGCGATTGCCTCTTGGGTGGGGAAGAAGGTGCACGGATTGACTGGGAATAGACCTTAAAAATGTTCTAGAGTAGGCCGGGCACGGTGGCTCACGCTTGTAATCCCAGCACTTTGGGAGGCAGAGGCGGGCGGATCACTAGGTCATGAAATCGAGACCACAGTCACCCTATCTCTACTAAAAATACAAAAAATTAGCCAGGCATGGTGGCGGGCGCCTGTAGTCCCAGCTACTCGGAGAGGCTGAGGCAGGAGAATGGCGTGCAGTGAGCCGAGATCACACCACTGCACTCCAGCCTGGGTGACAGAGCGAGACTCCGTCTCAAAAAAAAAAAAAAAAAAAAGAACATTTATAATTTCTCCAGCCTGGGCGACAGAGCGAGACTCCGTCTCAAAAAAAAAAAAAATGTTCTAGAGTAATGTTAATGGTGTATATCTTGATGGAAATTTGGTTTACATAGTCTTGTGCATTTCTCAAGCTCAGAAAACATAATTTAAGTTTTAAGTTTTATTCATTTTGTTAATATACATTTTACCTCTAGGAGGAAAAAATATTTAAAATATTGAGCTGTAGTTAGTTATATGCATGCTAAAGTGCTTATGAGGAAGCATACTGATGTCTGTAATATATGGTCATGCATTGCATAGTGGCATTTCTGTCAATGACAGTCTGCATATACAACAGTTGTCCTATAAGATTATAATATCATAGTTTCATTGTATCTTTTCTGTGTTTAGCTACCCAAATACTTACCATTCTGTTACAATTGCCTACAGTATTCAGTACAGTAACTTGCTGTACAGGTTTGTAGCCTAGGAGTAATAGGCTAGACAATATAGCCTACATGTGTAGTAGGCTATACCACCTAGGTTTGTGTAAATACACTCTGTGATGTTCACACAATGGCGAAATTGCCTAATGACATGTTTATTAGAACTTCTCTTTGTCTTTAAGTGACACATGAAGCACAGTCATGTGTCTGTGCTTCAAAACACATCAAAAAAGGTGGATTGGTGATAGACAGATAAATGTAATATATGATCAACAGTATTCAAAGGAAAATGGTATAATCTAGGTATTGTGTATACTAGCATTAACTCTAAAATTCTTTCAGCTTGTTGCATATTTGAAACAACATAAGAAGGCATTGAAAATGTGTGTGTGTGTGTGTAAAGGCCAAGTGCATTCTTATTTTTCAAACACAGTATCAACCCTGGAGGAGTAGAAACTTTACCTTTATTCATCATAGTTCTTAGGTTTGGACAGACTCCTTTAACACAAGACAGATTAATGACAGACAAACAAACAAAAAAGTGTATTAATGCATGCCACACACACCACACTGGAGAAATCTCAATGGAAATACCTCAAAAAGATGACTTAGCTCCACTTATAGAACATCTTCAACAAAGAACAATACACTTGCAAAGGAATGACAGACAAAGAAAAACAGTTTTAAACTTCCAAGGGCACACAACTGTGGGAAGGTAAATATTTGGGATGAAACTAATGGAGTAAAGTTTGTTTGCAGATTCCTCTGGTGTCATCTCTGGGCTGATGAGTCTAGAGTCGTCGTCATCTATAAAGAATTTATTTCCTATCTTTAGGCAGAAAGAGAAGAGGATAGAGATAGCTTCCTCTCAATTTGCTGTTTCTTATTGCCTTTAGCTCAAAAATAACTTTTATCTCAAGGAGGCATTTTGGAGTGACATGCTGGCTTACTTCAACATCTCACTGAAACTACTCTATTATATCCAGTTGCACTTGCCAGCATCTAATGCCTTCTAATCCAACATTATCAATACTTGTAGCTGATAAGTTAGCAAAATGTCAGTTAAAAAGGTAAATAAATATTGATGCATGCTTATCTTAAACATTTTATTTTTAACTCTAAACATATAAAGATATAAAATATTTTTCAATGTTTTGTTGTAGGTCCACTTTTTTATTATTGTTCTAATGAGCACAAAGTTGTATGTTGCTTTTTTTCCACAAACCCTCCCATAATGCATTTTCTTTTATTGGTTCTTCAAATTAGAGAGAAAACCTACATCTAATTGGACAAAATATCTTTGAAATGCACCTTTATAGAGTCTTCTTAAAGCATTCATTTTAAATTTTGCTTTTTTCCTCATATTCCATTTTAGATACCATGTGTTAAATTGTTTGATAAATCATTGCCTATCTATAATAGCAAACATACTTGGCATAAAGAGGTCTGTGTAGATCCAAAACATAATTGCAACTACATAATCAAAATTCTATTATAACACATAAAATTTCCATCTGATTTTAGTATTTTTAAAACATTAGTTAAAAAGGAAGATAAACTAATACTTTCTAGTCTCAGTCAAAGACTACTGTTTATGTTGTAGTTCTAAATTCCCTTCTGCACAGTCCCATGTGATTCCTGTTGAAAATTTCTCTCCTGATAAATTATCCAAAATAAATTATCCAAAATGTTACTGCCTGTTTCACTTATTTCCGCTCCCCATGTGTTCCTCTATCCTTTAGCTGGTCCCTGTCTCTCTCTCTTTCACCTATTCACTCTCTCATGCATATGTCCTCTATCATTATCAGTATGGAAGATGCTCTACACTGGCTCAATCAACATCTATTCAAAATAATAAAATTTCCAGCCCACCTTGCACCTATGTGTGGCCACATGCACATAACTCTAGACATTGAATTATAAGTAGAAGTTCTTAGGGAGTGCTTACCTTCCTTTCTGAATAAAATAAAATGGAGATCTTAAGGGACTTCAGTTTTCATGGGTTTTTTTTTTCTGGTTTGTTTTTGGTTTTCTTGTTTTGGTTTTGGGGTTTTTTGTTTTTGGTATTTTGGGTTTTTTTTTTTTTTTTTTTTTTTTTTGAGACAGGGTCTCATCCTGTAGCCCAGACTGGAGTGCAGTGGTATGATATCAGCTCACTGCAACCTCTGCCTCCCAGGCTCAAGTGATGCTCCCACCTCAGCCTCCCAAGTAGCTGGGATTAAAGTTATGTGCCACCGTGCCCGGCTAATTTTTATATTTTTTATAGAGACAGGGTTTCACCATGTTGCCCAGGCTGGTCTCGAACTCCTGAGCTCAAGCGATCCACCCGCCTTGGCCTCCCAAAGTGCTGGAAGCATGAGCCACTAACACCACGCCCAGTCCAGAACTTCAGTTTTCAATCAAGCAAAAAAAATTCGATTATTTTATGCATCCAATATTTTCTAAGTCAAGAAAATACTTCAAAAGCAACTTTAACAAGGTTTAAAATTAAAATGGGGCTTTCTACTTAACAAATAGCTAACTAATTTTATGTCATCTAAATACCCTATTCCACAGTTGGTTGGTTTGTTCACACACAATGAATGAATAGGGAAAAAAAGTGGCCATTTTGAGTAGATACCATAAGCTCATGCTTCTTAAAGTAGGGTAAGTATATTCAGTACTATCCTAAAGAGTATATGAAAGAACAGGATAAAAATGTCACGTTTAGCAAAGTATTCATTTTCTTTGAGAGTAGGTCATTTTAAACATTATATGAATATTAAGATAACATGGGTATTATATGGAATAGAATGAAAAAAAAAACTTGCACTGATATAGATTTTATAAGAGCCGAATTTTGAATGATGTCATAAAGAATATTAAAAGTTGGCCAGTTGTGGTGCCTCACGCCTGTAATCTCAACACTTTGGGAGGCCGAAGTGGGCAGATCACTTGAGGTCAGGAGTTTGAGACCAGCCTGATCAACATGGTGAAACCCTGTCTCTACTAAAAATACAAAAATTAGCTGGGCATGGTGGTGGGTGCCTGTAATCCCAGCTGCTTGGGAGGCTGAGGCAGGAGAATGGTTTGAACCCGGGAGGTGGAGGTTGCAGTGAGCTGAGATCATGCCACTGCACTCCAGCCTGGACAACAGAGCAAGGCTCTTTCTGGAAAAAAAAAAAAAGAATATTAAAAGTTGGGCTTCTGAGTACAGATGACCTTTTTCTACTGACTTTGTACAAATCAATGTGAATAATAAATTGTATTATTGATATCTATGCTGTCTCATCAGTATCACTACAGGAAATAAAAAAACAGAGATCAGGAACTCTCTGCTGCCTTATGTAAAAATTCAAAACAGTCTAAGAAATCTGCTTTTAAGATTTCTCTCCCTGTCTTATTACCAGCCACAAGTGGGAAAGACAACGAAGACAACCAGCCACAAGTGGGAAAGACAACCAGAATTAGACTCTTGAGCAAGTGAGACAGTGATGTTTGCTGTGATGGACTTGTCCCTGGCATGGCCAATGACAGCAAGATGTGACCCAAACTCTTCCTGCAGCATAACCTCAGAGGCAGCTCTTCCTGCCAGGTTCCCCCAGCCCCATGCACAGCTATCTTAAGTCCCATTTCTTTTCCAACCAACTGTTCTGTGAGCCTGGAAAACAATTTCAAGTAGACTTATTTTCTTGCTTAAGTTCATCACAGTTGATTCTTGTTTCTAAGCAGCAAAGACAGATCCTTCACCCCTCATTCAAACAACAGGAATAGCAAAGTGACTCAAACATTACAGCATCAAAGTTAGGCCAAGCAGGCTGGGCATGGTGGCTCAGGCCTGTAATCCCAGCACTTTGGAAGGCTGAGATGGGTGGATCACCTGAGGTCAAGAGCTCGAGACCAGCCTGACCAATATAGTGAAACCCTGTCTCTACTAAAAATACAAAAAATTAGCTGGGAATGGTGGCAGGTGCCTATAATCCCAGCTATTCAGGAGGTTGAGGAAGAAGAATTACTTTAACCTGGGAGGCGGAGGTTACAGTGAGCCAAGATCGTGCCATTGCACTCCAGCCTGGGCAACAGGAGCAAAACCCCGTCTCAAAAAACAAACAAAAAAGTTAGGCCAAGCAATCACAACACCAAGGTTTAATAGCAATAGGAGAGGCAGCATTAAACTCTAAATTGATATTGTTTTATGGTGCAGTAATTACTTATATTTTGTTAAGACTAACTGTCCCGACGAA
Source organism: Hylobates moloch (assembly GCF_009828535.3). NCBI lineage: Eukaryota > Metazoa > Chordata > Mammalia > Primates > Hylobatidae > Hylobates > Hylobates moloch. Next base: position 55,995,098 of record NW_026652276.1, on the reverse strand, counting down.
ATTCTGGTAGGACTCAAAGAAAGAATGTGCCAACCCAAATGCCTTCTAGTCCTTCATCACTCATCCACATCAGAATTTCATGGGGTGTTAGGTTAAAATGCAGCTTCTGCAGCCCATCCCAGAAGTGAAACACGTTCTTCAGAAGAAGCCTAAGAATCTGAATCTTAAGCAGCTTTGTATTGACTGATATGCAAATTAAAGTTTGAGAACAATGGGCCTAGGTGAATTTTTTAAGATGTACTAAAACAGACATTACACATGTTTTATTGATCGCAGTTAAAATTTCTTCCTGAATCTTTGGTTAAAACAATGTTCTTAACAGAGTCACGGTGCTGTAATATAAAGAGCTAATACTTGAATATCCCCTTTCCTGCTCTATAAATAACAAATTGTTTATCCTCTGAAACCAAACATAAAGCTTTACTTCCTTATTCCTTTTCTCTGTATTTTCTCTTTTTCCTATTCTCTGCCCTAGAGAATTACCCTGATTAAAACTAAAAAGAAATAAATAAAAAGAAGGCAGCAGCACATCCTTTACAAACTCTTTACCTGTTTTGGCATGTATCATTTAAGTGATTAATTGCATATGCTTGTTAGTGGCTCAACAACTTGGTTATTTAGTTTTGGAGCTTGCAGTCAGCTTCCTTGATTTATTGCCCTGGGAAATAATAATACATTCCAAGAACAGAGAGATATCTCTGTATGTATCTAATGCAGAAGATAAATTTTATTCTAGAATCTAGAGCACAAAAGAAACCACTAGAGATTAATATGAACAATGCAAGATTTTCTCATTTTTATAATACCAAAAAGTAAGGGAATAAGTAAAAAGAAATACAATATTCAGAAGGAGATAAGCAACTAATCTAATTTTACTTTTTTTCATTAAACGGTTTATCTTTAGTAATAAAGTCTCTACAAGCTCACTTTTATACATCAAAGCCATAATAATAAATGCATGATATAAAATATAACATTAAACTTTTAAAAAGAGCATTTAGAGAGGAATCTGTTCTTAAAACATTGGTTTATAGAGTTACAACAAAAAGAATACATATAAAGATGTCAAAAACTTATTGATCACAGGAAGAATTTTAGGACTGTCTCTTTCCTCATTCCCTTCCTTGGTACCCTCTCCAGGAAAGGTCAGGGTTAATGGGCAAACTCATTTTCATGGCTCTCAGTGCCACAGTTTGTAATATTCACAGTCTTGAGCACAGAAGTTAAAGGCCTGGGCCTGTCTGGGTGTTCTCTTCCCAGCTCCCGTACTGAGCCTCTAAATCTTTATTCCCATGTGGCTGCAAGAGAAGAATCAACCATTACTCAGGAGCTGCACCACCCTAAAAAGGTCTCTGGTAAAGTATCTAAGGAAATTCTGCTCTCAGTCTTAGAAGCAACACAGTAGCACTACTTATGCTACCTGGTCATTACACTACTGATCAGCATGGGTTTTTCTCATCATGTAAGGGTAAATTCTTATAATACCAAAAAATAAGGGAAAAATCATCTCCTGATAAAGCTCCTGTAGTGTAATACAACTTTTCTCAGATCTATATTAATATGAAATCAATATCATATATCTTTTGCAATGGGAAAAAACATAAAACTTGTTAAAATCCCAGATGACACACCTGCTACAGAATTTTAAGAGCACTCCTTCATCAAAATAAAGAATAATTAGGTATTTGTTAGTCAAGAAATACTGGTACTAGACAGTAACCTGGTGTAGGCAGTCGAAAACAAAAAGGACAATTCAATTTGAGAAAATTCATACTGAATCCAATGAAGTGGAAAAGGAGAACAGGCCAAACATGAGTCATCACCATAATTGAATGACTGAATAGATGTCCTGTCAGCAATATCATCTCAGAACACATTAGATAATAGACATACAGAGAAAAGAGACTAATTATAATTACTGCTTAACAGTACACCTACTGAGTCTCCTGCATGCTCAGTAATAATAGTTTGAGTGCTTTCTGCATGGGTCTGCATTGTATTTAGTAAGAGGTAATAATAATACTGGCAGTTAATAAGTGTTTAGCAGTGCCAGGCACTGTGTTAAATGCTTTACATGAATTATCTGATTTAATGCTCAGAAGAAGCCCACAAAGTACTATTAACCCCATTTTCACCAATGAGATAACTGAGTCTTAGATTAAGTAGAACAAGCAAAATCACACAGCTCTTAAAGATTGGAGCCCAAAGTCTGCCTGGTTTAGTAGTCTTCTCTCATAAGTACTATGCCCCCTTTCAAAAATATTACATAAATTACTAAATTTTACAAAGGTGGAAAATAAGTCCCAGACTTTTAAATAATTTTCCAAAAACTAATAGGTAGTTAGAGTTCCATGATGGACTCAAAGTTGCTTATTTTTTTTACTATGCCATATGCTACTGCTTTGTCAACAAACAGAATCAGAAAAAAATTAAGCTTCTGGAACAAAGATTGAGTTTAAAAACAATAATCCTTAAAATGAGGTGCAGATTTCACCATTTTTATTAATCCTTCTTTTATTTACAATTACAGTGCACTTTGGAAGCAGTGCAACAACAGGAAGCAACATGCCCAACTTTTATCACTCACCAGGCAGGAAAGAACACCAGTTTCCAGACTAAACATTATTTTGAAATCACGTTATACTAAGATTGCCAGAAGAAGCTGTCACAGTTTTGCAGTAAAGAAACAAACACAAGACTCCTGTTGGGCATAATATGCAGTCCCATAATCAGCAAAGAATTAAAAGAGTCCAATTCTAAGCTGATATCTAAGACACAATAACAGTGGCTGCTAAACTCAGATAATTAATGGAACTTTTAAAGTGTTATTTTCTAAAGATGACTTAACGACATGTAATTTTCAATCATTTTAAATGGTTTATAACTAATTGTTTGTGTCAGTCTGCTGGCATCTCTAAAGTAATCTTAAAGTGGTTGCTAGCACATAGTGTTAATATCCAATAGTTTGGATAAACTCAGAATGAATATCATTACCACTAAGAAAAATTCACTCTGAGCATAGGTTAAAGAAATACAGTAGTTTGGGCCTTAAAGACTATCTAGTCTGATATTTTCTACCTAGTAGGAGAAATTTAGACACATGGATTCAATTTTCTGAGTAAGGTAACATCTAACTAGAGAACTCTAACATAGTTTTCTCCACATAAAACATCTAGAATAGCAATGCCCAATATTTTCACTGAAATAGTTACAAAAATACAGAATACATATAAAAACAACACTGCCAGTGCATGGCACACATCTATAATCCCAGCACTTTTAAAGGATCAGGTAGGCAGATCCTTTGAGCTCAGGAGTTCAAGACCAGCCAAGGCAATATGGTGAAACCCTATCTCTACAGAAAATACGAAAATTAAGTGGGCATGATGGTGCACACCTGTAGTCCCAGCTACTCAGGAGGCTAAGGTGAGAGGATCGCTTGAACCCAGGAAGTCAAGGCCACAGTGAGCCAAGATCATGTGACTACTTGCTAGCCTGGGCAAGAGAGTCAGACCCTGTCTCAAAAAAACAAAAACAAAAACAATAAAACTCTACACTGTAAAAACGTATACTTACATATTTCAAATTACTGACAGATCTATGATGAAATCTTATAAACTACAAGATATACAGTACTTAATAATCATAATCAAAGCTTGACACATGCTTTATCGCTGCTAACAAAGAAAACAAGAACAATGCATTGCACTAATAGTTGGCAGGAGATACTCTGTCCTCCTAGTTTTTCCCTTTGCTAAAGATCCCAAGATTTTCACAGACTATAAAGTGAAGTTGTTGTTTTATGAGACACTAGATTTCCTCCTTTACTCCAATTAGTATTTCATCTTCCTCAAATATTCAGAAATGGCCACCAATAGTGGAAACTGAAACAGGTTAACCATGAATTCAAAAGATCTGCCCTAACTAAATTCCTGCTAGACACTGTAAATCGGGCGAAGGAGGCTTATCCTTTCTGCATCTGGAAACTTAAGAAACTACATATATCCAAGTGAACTGGGATCACAGCCAAATATGAATCATGATTCTGTTGGCAAAGTTTGACTCTAGAGATATCTCATCTTATTCTATAACAAAGTAATTCTTTTAAGGGCTGCTAAGGCCAAAAACTATAGCAAGCTGATGAAAATTAAATAATATTTGAAGACCAGGAAGATGAGCATATTAGTGATTATCAGATGTATCATTTTCATAATATATATTTTTAAAAACTATTTGGTCTTTTTAATAGATTTTAAATCAAGGCAAACTCTATGAAAGAAATGTAGAGACTTCTGCTTAAATATCATGGATTGAATACCCATATTTATATCCACTCACTTTTAAAATATCACTGAAATACAATAAAGAATTATTTAGATATAAATGTAAAAGGACAAAATGAAATAGAGAGAAGATAATAAAAGATGAGAAATATAAAGAAAATTAGGAAAAATCTTACTGGAAAATTGATGGGTGGATAATAATTTAATTTTCAAAATAGTATACAGAAAACTAATGCCTTAATGTCTACAAAAAAAAAGCCCAAGTGGATTATATGCAATGTATTTACAATTAAATGATATCAGACTTCTCAAAAGCAAAATTAGAAGCTAAAAAAGTGGAGAAATTCCTGAGAGGAAAGCATTTGTTTAACCATTAGTTCTATATCTAGCCAAAATATCAAATCAAATTCAAGGGTAGGATAAAAACGTTTCTAGACACAGAGTGTCTCAAAATAATTCTCTCTCATCCACATCCTCTCAGAAATCACCTGAAGAATGTGCTCTATTGAAATAAAATAATAAACTCAGAGAAATTGATGGGAACAACATAATTAGGGAAAACATAAACAAAATCATTAGGACAAAGGAAATTCCCAAAACAACAGCACTTTATCAAGCTGAGAATGCAACACATCTATAATGGATTAGGGGAAAATATGGGGTGGATATCTGAAGAAAAAACACTTGGACTGACAGATCTCCTAAAGGCTTATATAGTCTATAGAGTATTTAAAGAAAGATTAGTTCTATGTATGCAAAACAGCATAGAATACTAAAAAAAAGTAACTATTAAATCCAGGAAAACAAAAAGTCAAAATAGAAAGAAAATATAATCATATTACACATGCCACTGAAAAATATTTATGTAAAGACAATGATATAAACAGTAAAAGTTAACTAGGAAAAGCAATATAACTGTTGATAAGATACAACAGGAAATATGTGAACATGAGGGAAGTGATGGCAAGAGAGAGAAATCCTCATTTTTCATAGTAGAAAGTTAAGATGTCAAATTTAAAATCAATAAATTGTAATATAAACATATTTTGTAGAAATATAGCAATATCACTTGAAGAATTAGCTAAAATGTTTTATAGTGGCTGCCTGCAGTGAAAAGAGCTAGGTGAGTTAAAGAAGATTATAAGGAAATAAAAAGTAGATTAACAGAATTAAAAAATAAGCAGCAGATTACATATTTGAGATCAAAATAAATCAATCAGTGACACTGAGAAGAAATTTGAGAAGCACAAATATGTACCATACTCATGGACTGTAACACACAATACTGTGATGTTCCCTGTAAATGTATTCATAGAATGAATGTGTTCCCAAGTACCCCAAAAGATTTTAGGGAAAAGAAATTGGCAAATTTATTTTTAAATATGAATGATGGTGCAAAGAGCCAAGAATAGCCAATACACAATTGATGAATAAATAATAAGATGGTATAGTACTTATTACCAAGTTAAAATAATTAGAAGAATGTGGTATTAGCAAAAAAAAAAAAATAGACATGGATCAATAGAACAAAAGTTCAAAACCCCCCACACATATTGACCCTTGATTTATGGCTGTTGCAGGTGCTGTTAACAGCTTACACCTAAAAGTTTTCCCGGGAGCACATCCTCAGGTGATTGGAACCACCTGACACAGGGGTGTCTGAAAGTTATGCCTCTAACCCAGGGATTCCCAAAGCCAGTTACGGACATGTTGTGGCACAAAAGTCCCGCTCCTTTGCCTCAGTATAGACTGTGCAGCACAGTGCAAGTTATGTTTCAGAACTCTCTGTGGGATCAGCTAAGGCTAGGCTTCCCCTCTAGCCATGTATTTCTTTGGCTTTCCTCTCTCTTTCCAACAGTGCTTCCTTCTCCTGCCTACAGATTTCTTTTAAAAGTACTTCTGTAATAAGTCTCTTGCCTTAGAAAACTCACTTGAAGTTCCATATCTGTGGAACCCAAAATAAGACACAGCTGAATGCAAATTTAATATTACTGATATATTCTTATCTACTAAATAAGTTGCCATCAGCTATTAGATGAATAGATGAGAAAGAGATGCATTTTATATACTGTATATATAAAATCTTCATAATGAGTATGTATGGTATGTTGTGTGTTCTCCATCCAACAAAGTGATAGTGACTTAGTGAAAGAATAAGTTAAAATTATTGTGGGAAAAAACTTCATAATATGCGTAAAGAAGTTTAAAAGTTATTAAATAGGGTTTACTTGTGATATGGTTTGGCTGTGTCCCCACTCAAATCTCATCTTCAATTGTAACTCTCACAATTCCCATGTGTCATGGGAGGAACCTGATGAGAGGAGGTTGAATTATGGAGGTGAGTCTTTCCTGTGCTGTTCTCATGATAGTGAATGAGTCTCATGAGATCTGACGGTTTTAGAAACAGCAGTTTCCCTGCACAAGGTCCCTTTTTTTTAACCTGTTGCCATCCACATAAGATGTGACTTGCTCCACCTTGCCTTCTACCATGATTGTAAGGCCTCCCCAGCCATGTAGAACCATAAGTACAATTAAACCTCTTTTTCTTGTAAATTGCCCAGTCTCGGGTATGTCTTTATCAGCAATGTGAAAATGGACTAATACAGTAAATTCATAAGGATAGAGTGGGGCATTGCTGAAAGGATACTCAAAAATGTGGAAGTGACTTTGGAACTACTTAACAGGCAGAGGTTGGAACAGTTTGGAGGGCTCAGAAGAAAGGAAAATGTGCGAAAGTGTGGAATTTCCTATAGACTTGTTGAGTGGCTTTGACAAAAATTCTGATAATGATATGAGCAACAATGTCCAGGCTGAGGTGGTCTCAGATGGAGATGAGGAACTTGGGAACTGGAGCAAAGGTGACTCTTATGTTTTAGCAAAGAGGCTGGTGGCATTTTGCCCCTGCCCTAGAGATTTGTGGTACTTTGAACTTGAAAGAGATGATTTAGGGTTTTTGGTAGAAGAAATTTCTAAGCAGCAAGGCATTCAAGAGGTGACTTGGGTGCTGTCAAAGGCATTTCATTTTATAAGAAAAACAGAACATAAAAGTTTGGAAAGTTTGCAGCCTGAAAATGCAATAGAAAAGAAAATCCCATTTTCTGAGGAGAAATTCAAGTCACCTGCAGAAATTTGCGTAAGTAAGGAGGAGCCAAATATTAATCCCCAAGACAATGGGGAAAATGTCTCCATGGCATGTCAGAGATCTTCATGGCAGCCCTTCGATCATAGGCCTGGAGGTTTAGGAAAAAAAAATGGTTTTGTGGACCAGGCCGAGGGTCCCTCCGCTGTGTGCAGTCTAGGGACTTGGTGCTCTGAATCCCTGCTGCTCCAGCCATGACCAAAAGGGGCCAATGCACAGCTTGGGCTGTTGATTCAGAGGGTGTAAGCCCCAAGCCTTGGCAGCTTCCACATGGTACTGAGCCTGTGTGTGCACAGAAGTCAGGAATTGAGGTTTGGGGACCTCTGCCTACATTTCAGAGAATGTATGGAAATGCCTGGATGCCCAGGCAGAAGTTTGCTGCAGGGGCAAGGTCCTCATTGAGAACCTCTGCTAGAGTAGTGTGGGAGGGAAATGTGGGGTTGGAGCCCACACACAGAGTCCCTACTGGGGCACCACCTAGTGGACCTGTGAGAAAAGGGCCACCATCCTCCAGACCCCAGAATGGTAGATCCCCCGAAAGCTTGCATCCTGCACCTGGAAAAGCCACAGACACTTAAGCCAGCCCATGAAAGCAGCCAGGATGGAGGCTATACCCTGCAAAGCCACAGGGGCAGAGCTGCCCAAAATCATGGGAACCCATCTCTTGCATCAGTGTGACCCAGATGTGAGACACAGAGTCAAAGGTGGTCATTTTGGAGCCTTAAGATTTGACTGCCCTGTTGGATTTTGGACTTGCATGGGGCCTGTAGCACCTTGGTTTTGGCCAATTTCCTCCATTTGGAACAGCTGTATTTACCCAATGCCTGTACCCCCATTGTATCTAGGAAGTAACTAACTTGCTTTTGATTTTACAGGCTCATAGGCAAAAGGAACTTGCCTTGTCTCAAATGAGACCTTGGATTGTGAACTTTGCAGTTAATGCTGAAATGAGTTAAGACTTTGGGAGACTGCTGGGAAGGCATGAGTGCTTTTGAAATGTGAGGACATGAGATTTGGGAGGGCCCAGGGCCGGAATGATATGGTTTGGCTGTGTTCCCACCCAAATCTCATCTTCAATTGTAACTCCCACAATTCTCACGTGTCGTGGGAGGAAACTTGGTGAAAGGTGATTGAATTATGGGGGCAGACCTTTCCTGTGCTGTTCATCATACTGAATGAGTCTCATGAGATCTGATGATTCTAAAAACAGGAGTTTCCCTGCACAAGCTCTCTTTTTGCTTGCTGCCATCCATGTAAGATGTGATTTGCTCCTCCTTGCCTTCCACCATAATTGTGAGGCCTCCCCAGCCATGTGGAACTGTAAGCCCATTAAACCTCTTTTTCTTCCCAGTCTCAGGTATGTCTTTATCAGCAGAGGACTGATAAAACAGACTAATAGAACTTGTATGAATTCATATTGATGAAATAAACAGAAAAAGATATTTTATACGCAAGGATCTTTATTGTAGCAGTATTTATAATCATTAAAAGCTGGCAAGATATTTGAATGGTCAAAACAAGGGAATATTATATAGTAATTAGAGACATTTTTCTATAATCATTTAAGGGTATGAGTGGGAAGGGGAGGAATCAAAAACTGTATATACAGTATAATCCCACTGATGCTTAAAGTGAAAATATTTTTGTTGGTGTGAATGGAAAAAAAGAAAAAAGTACAGAAAAATGGGAGCAGTAGTTATCTCCAGATGATGAAACTGATAAATTTATATTTCTTTATACTTTCCTGTAAATTATAAAATTTCTATGATTAGCATGAATTATTTTTATCATCTAAAAGATATATTTTGAAAGTCCATGGCTTGTGTCTAATCTTTGAAACCCATTAATTTAAACACATTCATTTACTTTTTCATGATGATCATCTAATAGAAGATAAAGTTATTCATTACCATATGCAAATTTTAAAAAATCTTTAATTTCTAAATAAATACTGCTTTTTTAAAAGTAAACTGTTTAATTTCGGGTATTTCACAGGACAAATAAACACTATAATTTAAAACATATACTTCTGGAACCTAGAGAAATTGTCAGAGCAAATAAACTAATTGTCTGAATTACCAGCAACTCCATCTTTCCTGGTCCATGACTTCCACTGAATCTTCTGAACATTTCCAGTCTGTGTTTAAAACTACAATGTGCCTTGGTCTGCAGGACAAACCCAGAGAAGTAATACAGGGCTTCAGAGATGCAATGTGGTTCTTGTCACAGAAATATGATCACTGATGTGTTGAGGTTGGACACTCAGTTACACTTGTTTTATTTCACGGAACCACTTAAAGCTTACGTTAAAGGAAGTCAACATATTTTTTATTTACTTATTTTCATTTCATACTTCTTTTCAAAGATATTTTTATTTTTCAAAGTCAACGTATTTTGTTTGAACAATGTTTTAAAATTGCTGCAATGCAAGTTGATATAGGAACACTCAAGAGGGCACTCATATTTTCAATATAGCTCAGTTAGGAGCAAAGGTTTTACAAATAGAAGGCACTTAGTGACCGCTAGTTTAATCCCATCATTTTTCAAATGAAACTGAGGCTCACAGGGCTAAGAAACTTGTCAAAGTTCAAATCAAATTATGACAGAGCTACTATGTATCTAATTCCAGTATTTTTTAAACACCCAATACTGCTCAACTCCCTGAGATCAGATGGTCAAGTTTGCAATTTTCTGATACTTGAAAAAAAAAAAAACAGAGGTCACATGAAGAAAACAGCTGCAAATTGCGTTATCAGTAATTATCTCTATTTTGGAGGGGGAAAAATCATGTTTTTCTTTTTCCTAAGTGGTAAAAATGTTGTATTTGCATGAAGTTTGTTTACATTCATCATTAACTTTTCTACTAAAATTCTGTGAGTGAATGTAGTGGGGCATTTTTTCTTCTTTTAATGAGGCAAGGTGCAAGTATTATCTATAGTTAATTAATCTTAACAAACAAGCCAGTATTTCAACTAGGATTTTGATGTGTGAAAAATAGCACTTTTAGGACCTGATCCTGGCAGATCTGACTTAACAACCTGTAATTTAAAAAAATAGCAAACTAGGAGTCACTCACCTCATGGCCTCACTATATTAGAACACACAATTTCAGTAGTACCAAAGCAAAGCAAAACAATTTTTTCTACTGCTTATTAGTGGTAAATTGAAGACACAACAATTTATAGAGATTTATTAGTAAAGAGGTAAATAACGATTTAAAGAGACTTCTGTGCTGCTCTAAAGCATGCCTTCCATAGTGAATATAGAACTAGAGGTAACCATTACACTTACTGTTGCATACCAAAAAGTCACTGGTAAATCATGAGTCAGATCTATCAAAATTTTAAATTATAATAACTTCTAGTATGTTTATCTATGATTTATTTATATTCTGCCATGTTCCTATTATAAACTAAGGATGGCTTACAAAAATACATATCATAAAATATAGCAAGATAGCAGAAATTAAAAGTTTTTAAGAAAAATAAGGCAAAAATAAAATTAGTTCAGGAAAACATGAAGGAACTAGGTATAAGGGAGGTGGGGAGAAGGAGGAATAGTCTATGCTAACGTCTTTATTCATAGTTAAAAATCTGTAATTGTATTAAAAAATGTAGTTAAGAAATTCAGTGACCTCAATATCTTAAATTTTTAGATTTTTTAATTTTAGAGAAATATTCCAGTGACTTACATTGCTTTGTGATTAAAAAAAAACAAATATTTAGGCCAGGCACAATGGCTCACACCTGTAATCACAACAATTTAGGAGGCAAAGGCAGGAGAATTGCTTGAAGCCAGGAGTTCAAGACAATTCTAGGCAACAAAACTAGACTCCGTTTCTACAAAAAAATATAAAAATTAGTCAAGTGTGGTTGTGCACACCTGTAGTCCTAGCTACTTAGGGATAAGGTAGAAAGATCACTTGAGGTAAAGAGTTCAAGTAAGTAGCAGGCCATGATTGCACCAGTGTACTCCAGCCTGGTCGACAGAGGAAAACCGTTTCAAAAAAATAAATCAGCCTGAAGTTAAGAAATTATTTCATTTTTTGTTGTTGTTGTCTGTTTGTTTGTTTTTGGCTTTTTTTTGTTTGTTTTGTTTTGTTTTGAGACGGAGTCTTGCTCTATCACTTAGGCTGGAGTGCAGTGGTGTGATCTCCGCTCACTGCAGCCTCTGCCTCCCAGGGTCAAGCAATTCTCCTGCCTCAGCCTCCTGAGTAGCTGGGATTACAGGCACCCGCCACTATGCCCGGCTAATTTTTGTATTTTTAGTAGACAGACAGGTTTCACCATGTTGGCCAGGCTGGTCTCAAACCCCTGACCTCAGGTGACCCACCCGTCTCAGCCTCCCAAAGTGCTGGGATTACAGGTGTGAGCCACCGCACCGGGCCTGTTTTTATTTTTTAATGCATGTTAAATGTTATATTTTAATTAAAAATTACATGTAGAGTATTATCATACCTGCTCCAAAATTATTGTTACCTACCTATTGTCTCTCTGTATATATACACAAAGAGACACAATAAATTCTATTTAACAAATATTTACAATTATTATTTCTGTTATGTAGACTGGCTTATTTTTTACTTTCTTCTTAGTAACTTTCCATATTTAATTATTTTATGTAAATAATAAATACATTATTCTTTTCAATAAAACCTAAGAGCTGTGATTTTTAAAATATTTTAATGCAGGTATTGGGCATTTGAATGAGTTTGTGTGCAGTGCAATTTAATCTGTTAGTAACCTTGCTCCCAAGTTATACTCTATATTGGAACAATCAAGAGCTCAGGTGTAATTACAATCACATCGGGCTCCAAATCCCAGCCCAGTTTGATGAATAGGACCACTACCACAACCACCACCACCACCACACACACACACGAACACCCTCTTCCCCATTTGGGACTAGTATTCACTCAGTGATTTCTGCAGCCAGAGAAGAAAAAAAATATTGCTCCTTCATTTCTGGGAGGCCTTACATTATTGTTATTTCTTGCTGTTATGTTTCTGCTACAACCAACGAAAGGAGAATTCTCTCACTTCTTTCAAAAAATCTTCAATAATCCAACCACCAAGGATTTAAAAGTTCGCCTCATTTTTTCAGGACCCTTTTGGTAAGGAAACCATTGAGGTTCCCAAGGTTGGCACTATAGGGTCATTTAAATCAAGATACAGTTAGAATAGAGGACCTACTAAGAACCATTAAATTTTCAAGGCCACCCTTACCAGCCTTGAACTATCATTCTGAGACACATTTAATGTACCTTTCCTTCTGCCCCAGGAAGAGATACCAAGTCTAGGTTTGAATCCTACTCCTGACATTTACTGAGTATGTGACTTGGGCACATGGTTTAACTTCAATGCATCTTATTTCCTCACCTGTAAAATGGAAATACGTTCTGGAATTGTGAGGATTAAATGAGATAACTGAAAATGACTAGCACAATATCTTACCCCTAACAAGTAGGAATTTATTCAATCTTTCCAGGCCTAACTTTCCTACCTTATCATTCTGAGTTCCTTCCTTATCATTCTGAGTTCCTTCCTTACTTTCCTTAAATACCTTAAATACCGTCCTTGCTATTCTGTTATTTATTTCCTCTGGTCTACCACTTGTTTTCCTTTCTTTGCTCTCTTTCTTTGTTTATTCCGCTCCCAGATCATCAAGTAGCCTTCTTGTCACACTAATTTCCTAGTGAATTCTAATCCTGAGCTCCTGAGGATCTGACCTATCTGTTACTAACTCCTTCCAACAATTTTCCCAGGAAGTATAGGAAATCCAATAGAAATATAATACAGGAAGTCTAGATCTGGTATTCTATGAGGCCTGGGATAAATAACTGCATTAAACACCATAAATCATAGTTATCTGCACAAAGTTAAAGGAAAAGCTGCCAATATTTTGAAGCTGTTCAAGAGCTAACAAAGAAAAAATAAAATCTGTAAAATATTTCATATAAAATAATATCAAATCTGAGCCAGTCAACATGGAAATATTAACAATATAATAATACATATATGCAAATAATTAATGACTGTTTAATGTGTTTAAAATTAATGTAATGCCTGTAGTCCTAGCTATTCAGGAGGTTGAGGTGGGAGGACCACTTAAGCTCAGGAGTTCAAGGCTGCAGTGACCTATGATTGAGCCACTGAGCCCCAGCCTGGGTGACACAGCAAGATCCTGTCTCTAAAAATATAAATTTTAAAATTAAAAAAGGAGGAAAAGGTAAAAAAAAAATTTAATATAATGCCAGTCTTGATTCCTCATGGTTCACAGGGTATCATCTTCTGTTGCAACTTAAAACAGTTGGAAGAAATTTTAGTTACAATGTCTGACCTCTAACACTAGCTCTTCTTTGTCACCTGGAATTAGTACATTAATGTATTTGGCCTTCAATTCCCTCATTTATAAAAGGAGGAGATGGAGTTTACAATCCAAATAGACCTTTATGCCCATGAATTCAATAGAATCATTCGTTCTTGCTTCTTATTTGTAAGAATAAAATAATGACTGTGTGTTGCTACACAGCATTTCATTAAAGAATCATTGATCCACATGGCCCTTGCTTGTAATTATTGGGCATGTAATGATAGTCTAGTGTCTCTTCTTTTTTCAAAGTATCCACATGATAGCACAAAACATCAACATCAATTACTCCCTGGAAACTCTACCTGCCTTCTTAGTGCTCATTATCCACACCCAAATGAAAATCAATGATATCTGTGAGTAAACATCTGTTTGGTTTATTGCTAATTTCTATCAAAATAGATATAATATATATAAAAGAGAGGTAAAATAGATAGCTATTTGATATTCAACCTTCTGTCAGAAATTATTCATGCCAATTAACTAGAATGCTGAGGTGTTCCATTTATTTTAAAACACTCATTTTCTAGCCCAGTAGCCTTAGAATGTCAGGAAACATGCTTGTATTTTACTAAGCTCAAGTCAAATTATACTTTTTCCAATCTCTCTAAGAAATGTTATTTAAAGTAACCATTTGTTCACTTGTTCAGTGCTTAATGATTATCTATGACTGTGTTAAGAGTTAATAACACCTAGATGATAAAGACAAATTGTCTGCCCTCTGGAAGCACACGGATCAGTAAAGGAAGCAGATACATATGCAAATCCTGACAATTCAATTTGATAATAGATATGTGAACAAAGCAGCAGGAGAAGTGTCTGAGTGTCTAGAAATTATTCACAAAGAACTGGCTAGCACAGTGTCTGGCACATTAAGTTGGGGTTTAATAAGAATTTGCTGAATGTTAAATAATTGACTTTTCAGCTGACAGTTTAAAAGACATGTAGAGATTAAAGACAAGATGGGGAAGGACATGATAAACAGAGAAAACGATTTCTGCAAAAAAGGTTTTAATGTTGCACTCTGCTATATGCAGTAGTTGAGTGAGACCGATGAGGCCAAAGCCTCAGGCAAGTCTTGACTCCTAGAGGCCTTGTACATCAAGTGAGGATTTTGAGTTTTACCCTGACATATATGGAGATCATATTTGTATTTTAGAAAAATGACTCTGGAATAATTTGTACAAGGAAAAGATGGAATCGTTTGTGAACATGTCAGAAGGACACAATAATAATCTATGCAAAGAAAGCCTGAACTGTGGCCATTTCAGAAAGAAGTGAGGCATATTGGAAACGATTTAGGAGGTGACAATTTATCTATAACAGAATATAAGACAGAGGAAAGTGTCTAGACACATTCTTAGGATACCATCATGAAAAAGTCAGTTGATAGTGTCATCATTTGCTGAAAATTTAAGAGGCAATTGCACAAGAAAGTGGCTGTAGAGTATTTGTGTCCCCCCAAATTCATATGTTAAAACCTAATTCCCAATGTGTTGGTATTTGGAGGTGTGGCCTTTTAGGAGGTGATTAGGTCATGAGGATGGAGCCCTCATGAAAGAGATTAGTGCCCTAATAAAAGAGAACCCAGGGAACTTTCCTGCCCCTTCTGACATGTGAGGACAATGAGAAGACAGCCCTCCATCTATGAACCAGGAAGCAGGCCCTCACCAGACACTGAATCTGCAGGCACCTGGATCTTGGATTTCCCAATCTCCAAAACTCTGACAAAAGAAATTAGTGCTTATAAGCTGTCCTGTTTTTAATATTTTATTGCAGCAGCTTAGGACTAGGACAAAAAGGAAACAAACTAATATGATATGTTGAGCCTTAAATATTTGTATAGTATCTAGGAGTATACATTTAGCTGGCCATAGGAAAAATTGATATGAGACAGATTCTATTAAATCTAAAAACTTGAAACCATCATTTTTTCATATAGTGTTTGAAATTGTGGTTATTAGAGAGATTACCTAAGAAGAGTACAAAGGAAAAAGGGCAGAGAATAGGACTCTAAAAAAAGTCAATTTATAAGAAAAGGAAATGCTAATGAAACAAAAAAGTATGCAGAGGGAAAGAGGGGTGTGAGAAGAACCAGAAAAGTAGATGTTATTGAAGAGGAGAGACGGAGGTGAGTTTAAAGAAAGAAATTGTCAATAATGCCAAGTTCTGCAAAAGGTCAATTATAATGAGGATGAAAGCCAGTATTATTTATTGATTACCCATATAAGCAAGTCAATAAGCTAGATTCTTTACATAATTTATCTCATTGACAATCTTAAAAACCTTGAGTTATGTATTCTTTCACTCATCTTGCACCAGGAAGTGTGGCCTCCAAGAATTGTGACTTTCATAATACGCATGAGAAAGAGAAATCAAACACAAGTTAACCGGTCCTAAGGCCCTTGTTCTTATAAAAATAAAATAAAAAATAAAACGCTAAGCTTCCCAGAAAGTTAAAATTTTTATTCACTAATCTAAAATTCTAAATGAGGATGATAAGCTTTCTGGCTTGGACAGTATAAGGCTAGAAACCAATGATGACTGTGTTTGTTTGCCATGAACAAGAATTTAGATATGCACAAAGAGCAATAATTTGTCTCTGATTGGCCCCACAGTTCTAGGCTTCACATGGGAATTGGGAGGCTCAGGTCTGGGCAAATCATAGCCATTTCTACCATGTGGAATACAACAATGCCATGGTACCTTCTTCACATACAGACTACTACCACAAGGAAACCAATTATCCACCTCCTCCCTCTCCAGCCACCAATGAATTTTGTGCACCACTGTCAGATTATATTTTCTAAAATTTGTGCCCCTTCATTTTCCAGGTAACTAAAAAACAATGTTATGGTTGTTCACTATCTCTGGAAGTTCACATTTCAGAGCTAGGTATTCAAGTCTATTCACAATATTTTCTCAGGTTTATCTTCACCTTTATCATATCCATAGATATTCAGTGAAATTGAACTTGTCTCAGATTTATGCAGACATCCTGAGTTTTCACCTCAATGGTCACTCAGTTTCCCTGTAGCTTCTTACATAACTCCTACGAATGCTTCAAAGGCCTCCTAAATAACACTTCCTCCTTAAAACAGTTTTTATTTATTCAAAACTGCTACCTATTAACAAAAATAATTTGCATAATCATTATCCAGATAACATTAACTAAGCGCTTGAGGTAAATATAATTAATTAGTTACAATCATAATCATTGCTTTAATTGCTCTATACGTATGTATATATTATGGTTTCTTACAGGAAAACACAATGAAAATATTGTATCCTAAATGCCCAGTGTTCACATTCCAAACTATATTTCTACTCTGGTATTAAGTGTATTATCTCTAATTAAAATTCATACTGATAATTTATTTTTGGATTATTAATGTCTTCTTGAATATTTGATTAATGACTCTATACAAGCATGCTTGCTACATAGCTCTCAGCATCTGGCAGGAGTAAAAGATTCCTACTAACAACTGTTTTCCATTTAAACATTAAAGTTCTGAAACATAATGTTTCAAAGGAGTTTCTATTTCTACAAAATTTATTCTGACCCTGGAAAAATTTCCAGCTATACAAAAAACATAATCTTTATGATAGCTTACTTTCTTCATCTTAAGAAAAGTGTGGAGGAAGAGCAGAGTTGCAACAGGCTGCTTACAGGCTATCCAAGTGAAAGGGTTGATATAAAAGTTGGAGATGTAAGTACAGAACTTGGAAGAGAACGTGAATCGAGATTTAACGAGATGAATCACTCATACTGAAGGATCATTGAAGCCATAAGTCAGCAGGACAATTAGTATGGAAGAAAGTATAAATGCTGAAGGAAAATAAAAACTGTCAATACTTGTGGGAGGGAAGAAGAGAGATGACCCATGGAATAACATGATAAAAAGGAGAAACAATGTAATAGAAGGTCATGGCTGACAAGGGAGGAGTCCTGACTGTAATTAGTACACTATTTTCCCCTTTATCTGCAGTTTTGCTTTCTGCATTTTCAGTTACCCACTGCCAACCACAGTTCAGTACAATAAGTGTGTATAGCACAATAAGATATTTGGGGAGAGAGAGACTATAATCACATAACTTTTATTATAGTATACTGTTATAATATTTTGATTTTATTATTAGTTATTGTGGTTAATCTCTTATTGTGTCTAATTTATAAATTAAACTTTATCACAGGTATGATGTATAAAAAATAGTATAGATAAGGTTCACTTCTTTTTGTGGTTTCAGGCATACAATGAATGTCTTGGAACATATCCCTTATAAGTAAGGAGGGATTACTGTATTTCAAGGACTTTAGAGAAGTGCAGAGAATAAAGTCTCATTGTGCAGTCATCAGTCACAGTGGAGAGAGTTTACAGGAGCAGTGGAAGTGGAATCTAGAGCAGTGTAGAGGTAAAGCTGAGTGAGTGGAATACAAGTTACAGTTTGAGGAAGATAACTGGCAAAAATAATTTTTCAAACATAGCTCAAAGGTAATCTAAAGACAGTTTGGGGCTTTGTTGTTTTGATGTTTTATTTGCTAAATGATGTTTTTGTTTCATTGCTGTTGTTGTTGGGTTGTTGTATGTTCCATTTTTGTTTTGATTAAGCTCTATTTATCTCTTTAAATTCTTTTATTTTCTTCTTAACTTGCACTTGTCCCCACCACTTTCATATCTATAACATCTCCAAGACTCTTCTTGTTAAGGTTGCTATAATTTCCATGCTATGAAATATCAGAAATCCCTTTTCTGTCCCTACCATATTTGAAATTTAAACTGCATTTAAAATAATTGATTATTCCCTCCTTCTTGAAATGCTTTCTTTTCTTGGCTTCTATGACTCAACTTTTTCCTGCTTTCCTTCTACCTTCCTCAACAGACTTCTTTCCTGTCTCTTCCTCCTAGGCTTAACCTCCAACTGTTGATAGTACTCCAGATTTGAACATAAATCATCTCATCTCTGTGTTTTCCTTATCTCTGGGAAATCCTGGCTTTAATACCTTCTCTTGGTCAATAACTCTCAAATCTGTATTTGTTCTGGACTACTCTCTGGAATGTCAGATTCATATTCAACTGCCCAGTTAACATCTCCATTGACTATTTAAAAGAAATCTCATTCAAGATATGGCAGCTCCACCAGGTGGTATGTTCCCTGCAGAGCCACTGGGTCCCCCACCACCCCCACTGGAACTCCCAAGCTAGACTTTGCTTCTTCAGGAAGCTCCAGGTTCTCTGAGACCTTATGACAGTACCTTGATAGAAAAGTTGAAGTCATATTTTCAGGCTTGCTTTGCTTCTCTGGTGAGTCAGAACTATGTCAATGGCACCAATCAGGAAGAAATTCAAACTGGTGTTGATCAGTGTATCCAGGAGTTTCTGGATATTGCAAGACAGATAGGATGTTTTTTTCTTCAAAAAGATTGCAATTATCTGTCCAGAAACCAGATAATGCTATCAAAGAGGATTTCTTAGAACTAAGGAATGAATTATAGTGGAAAGACATGCTGGTCCAGAAGAACTTGACATAGTTGAGGCATTCACGGCAGATGCTGGGGGACATCAATGTGCAGCACAAAAAGCCAGCCAACATCCCTCAGGGTTCCTTGGCCTATCTTGAGCAGGCATCTGCCAATATACTTGCACCTCTGATGCCAACCTGAGCAAAAGGGCAAAGACTATCAGTATGAGAGTGGCTGGTGTCTGAGACAACTCTATGCAGACACTTTTTGGCACACATCCCTTCTTGTGGACTTGACATTTTGGAAGAACTCTGCCAGAAAATGAGTTGATTTTAGTTTTAGACTCACATCTAAAATTTTTTCACTATTTTTGTAGCTGTTAATTTCTTGGGTACCTTGTAAAAATGTCTCTGGCTTGGGAAAATCAAGTAAATTTTTTTATCTTTAGCAAAGTTTTAGAGTATTAGGGTGATATCACTTATAGATTATTTTTTATAATTTTTCTACATGTTTTAAAAAAACTTTCTTATGACTTTTCATCTTTTATATACGTTCTCAATTGTTACATTAGTCTGATCTGATGTAAAAATTATAATAGCCTGAGGATGAGGACAAGGGAGACTCAGTGGAACTTGGGAGCCTTTAACTCAGAACCATCCAAGAAAGCGCATTCTTGAAAATCCAGTTTCCAGCCTTGGAATGCAGTGGTGATAGTACTGAGTTGACAACAGACATCTAGCACGAATGTAATAGAAAATAATTTATTGCATAATTTTCAATATTATGCACAATGGTAAGGTGAGATATGCCTCAAACTTTGTCCCCCTCTCCAACTCATACCTAATTTGAATTTCATTTATGGGTGTAAGCAAAATTAGAACTTTGTCTTGTGTTAAAATGGAAATTTTTAAAGTTTAATAAAATGTCTATGCTACTTTGAATGAATCAATAAGATGTTTTCTTGAGATCAGGTTTAAAGAAGGGATAAAGAAACAGAAAATATGAAACTTTAGGTTCCTGAGGGGGATCTATACCACAAAATAAAAACAAGAGGAGATAAAAGAAAAACAAGATTTTGGGGAGATGAACTACAGTTTTGCCCAAGGGTAGCCTGAATGGAGTACAGGGAAAATTTTGTCCCATTTCCAAGGTAAAACAAATACAATAATTTAAAGGTATCCTTATTACACTGTCACAATAAACTCATAAGTTTAAAAATGGGTCATTTACAGAGAAATTAAGATTTTGTTTTATAATTAAATTTTTAATCCTTGCAGCATAAAGATAAACTTTACATGATGCTCATGCTATAAAAGATAATTATGTCTATCAGACAAATTTGAATTCCACTTTGCTTTTCTTAACGGTTGGTAGGATTTTTTCTGTTGTATTTAGAAAAACTTTAAATTGATTTTTAATGGTTCCCTCCTCCTCAAAAATAAAAAGCAGTATGATGTTTCTTTCTCAGTTAACTCATTTACCAGCTATTGATTACTTCGAGTCAATAATCTGGAAAGTGATCATGCAACTGGGAAAGCTGAATTTCTTCATGTGTTTATTAGGAATATAAAAAACTGCTGCTAGATTGGACTAGCACACACACAAATCAACAATGTTGAAGTCCCTAATTCCTTTCCGCTAGTTATTAGAAGAGATCCCAGGATATACAAAAGAAATTGTAATCCCCAAAGAAGATACCTAGGCAAAATTGCCTGAATGATACAAAAAAGATATGTTGGTAAGGAAAAAGAGAAAAGATTAAGATAAACACCAGAGTTTGCAGAGCAAAATGAGAAGAGCTGAGACTAGTAATCTCCTGTTGATATATGATAGGAAGCACTGGTGCACAGTGCTTTTCAAGATACTGGCACTATGAACTGAATTCATTACAGAACATTATTTACCTGTGCTCTGTCTGTGAAGGTACTATGTCGAAAATAATAATGGAGATCAAAAATTTCAATCTTACTGACAGTGCCTAGGGATGATGCCATAAGACTGTGCTGGCAACTTCATCTTAAAGTTCTGTTTTCTATTATTATAAATTTTCTAAAAAAAAAATACTTCAGTGCTGTTATTTTTCAACTGGTCTCTTGTTGATATTGTAAGAAAGATTGAGCAAAATCTATTCAACTGTTTTGTGTATTTCATCTAGTAAATATTTATTATTCCATGATATTAATCCATAAACATGTCACAGTATTGTTCCCTGTACTGATCAAAATACATTCCCTGGGATTTAGGAATAGATATATTTTGTAAGCACAATAAATAGTAAATTAAAGTTTTAACACAACAAAAAATGAAAAATAGAAGAGTGGGCAAGAAATATACAGTATAAAACATGATAAAGTGTATTAACCTAAGTCACACTCTTAGGTAAAACATCTTTGTTATAAGTATATTTTCACCCCAATTTAATAATGTCACATCAAGGAGACCCCAAAGCCTGCCTAAGGAGTAAGTTTACTTGAATGATTTCTAATGTGTCCCCCAACCTTCCCTAATTGACATCTTACCTAATGTCTAAAATTTAATATTTGAAATTTTCTCTTTCGGACTAAAACAGTCAAGTTGGTTGTTGAAAATGGTACATTACGCTTTTTCAGACCTTTCTCCTTTAATGTAGAGCGTGTATATGATTCCTGAGTATGGAATAATGTGGAGATTTCTCAGAAACATAATATTAAATAAGGAAAATACATGTCTCATAATGATGCCTACAAGTATGATATCATCTAAATAAAGTTTTAAAACACACAGACACACAAACAGCACATGCTGGTTACAGACATATGTAAATGTAATAGCATGTAAAATCAGGAAAAAATACTATTTTTAAAAAGAATTTCTCTAAAAAGGAAAGAAAAATACCTATAATAAAGAAATTCAAACAATATAAATAAGACAAATATATTTGAACTTAGTGTTTAAATATTCTCTGCTTTAAAATAACAATATATCTGTCTTAAATAATCCACAAGACTTAAGATTCTCTTTGCTGTTAATATCAAGGTGTCTTAAGATTTACCTGGTTCTTTATATAATGTCAAAAATTGCTCTATTTTTCAACAAATATCACTATTGTATTCCATGATACATCTTGTCTTTATTTCTGATATTTAAAAATTCTGAACACTCAGAATTCTGAACACTCAGTACTTGCATGAGTGTTGAGCACAGAGAGATGCAATCAAATTTCTCATCATTAGTTGACATTCTCTTCCAATGTTTTGAGGAAATTAAAGCCTATCTATAAGCACTGGCTGATGAAAGGGAATTATAGCAAGTATTAGCAGATAATTGTGTAAACCATGAGATGCTTATTAATTATCTGATGATGATTTAATACTAACACATATTAGTCTATTTGTATTTAGAAAAAAAGCAGATATAATAAAACCAGCTGCCAACAAGAAAAAAATGTGTTCATTATGAGTTTCAGTAACTTGTAAATGTCTATCTGGCAATCTATTAAAATTATATTTATATATAACTATATATATATAATAACAAAAGTATTCAAAATACTTAACCAGTATGACATGGGTTTCAGGCAATTAAAAAAGCAGATTGACCAATCAGAACAGAAGCTGACTATAAACAAAAGGCAAATCACACCCTTCTCTTAAGGGACTAAGAAAAGGTAGAAATGATTATCATTTCCTTACTATATACAGTCCTGCTTTCTCATTTGATAGCAATGCTTCTCAAATTTTGATGTGCATATGAATCAACTAGGAATCCTGGGAAAACGTAGATTCTGATTCATTACATCTGGAGTGGGTTATAAAACACTTTATCCAAAGTGTGGTCCTCAGACTATTAAAATAGGTGTCATCTGGGAGTTTGTTGGAAACATACAATGTCACGGCCTTTCCCAAACCTACTGAAGAATAATCTACATTTTAATAGAATCCCTGAATAATTCATATTTCAAATATTAAAATTAAGAAGCACTGTTCTGACATATAACCTGGTGCCTTTAATTGATCAAAGGCAAAAAAGGGAATGGGGAAAATTTTAGAGAATAAGAAAGACTCAAGAAATGTAAATCAAATACAACATGTGAAACTTGGTATATGGAGTTTGTTGATAGTAAAGAACTATTGTTAATTCTGTTAAATGTGATAATTGCATGTAATTATGTAGAAAAAAACAGCAAAATATTAACAATTGTTCAAACTAACCAATGGGTATATGAAGGGTCATACATAAATCTATTTTGTGTATGTTTGAATTTCCTCAAAATAAAACTTAAACAATCCCCAAAGATTATTAATTAAATATTGTAGCTTCTGTGTCAGGAATTCTGACACACAGCAGCTTAGGGTCTCTCATGAGGTTGTGGTCAGATATTGATGAGATCTGCAATTATGAAAGCTTGACTGGGGTGGTAGGATCCACTCATCACATGGCTACATGACTAGAAAGTTGGTGCTGGCAAGTTGGTTCCTCTCCACTTGGGCTTCTCCAGGAACTGTTTGAATGTCCTCATGAACTGGTGGCTGGTTTTCTCCAGAGCAAGTAATCTAAGAGATCAAGGCAGGGATTTTAATGTCTTTTATGATCTAACCTTAAAAATCACATCCCATCTCTTCCATTGTATTCTATTGGTCACTTTCTTTCAGAGTGTTCCAATTACTGCAAAGGAGAATAAATTAGAGAGGAACAAGATTTGAGGCAAGGACACCAATTCTGACAATTTTTTCTACATTTTTTATCTCACTCAAAGATTTTTGGTGAGTTACAGAATTTAAAACTAGAAGAATACTTGTCCATCAGAATGATGACACAGGGTAATTGCTCTAATAATCTCAAATTTTCAGTGGCTCAATACAATAAAAATTTCTTTTACTTAGGCAATATCTATCCAGGTCAGCAAAAGCTGCTTTGTGACCCACAGCTTTATAGTCTTCTCGGTTCAGCAAATAGAGGAAGGAAGATATATTTACCTGTGGGAATTTTTAAGGGCCAGGACTGAAAGTGGTGTATGTTACTTATACCAGATTTTTTTGGCCATAATTCAGTCACATGGACACCTCTAAATGCAAAGAGGCTGTATGACCAGGAAGAAGAAGTTCATTTGTTAAAGGACCATCCAGTTTTGTCCTAGGAATCTTCTAATCTGTATGTTTTAATTTATAATGGAAGGATATTGGGATCCAGGGAGATAAAGGTCACATAATGAGTGTCAGTCTGGAACCAGAATTTACATAATTTGACTCCCATTTCAGTTCTCTTGTCTTTCTATCAAACGGTGACAATTGGTTCTCACTCCTATGTTCATGATTTCTTATTTGTTCTTTAATTGAATTTATTTAAATTCAAATATGATTTTAGTCCATTTGGGCTACTATAACAAAATGCCATAAACTGAGTAGCTTATAAACAGCAAAAATTTATTTCTCAGTGTTTTGAATGTTGGGAAGTTTAAGATCAAGGGGCTAGCAGATTTGATGTCTGGAAAGGGCCCAATTCCACACTGACAGCTGTCCTCTCACACTAAGTACACATAGTGCAAAGAGTGAGGGAGTCTCTCTCAAGCCTCTTTTATAAGGGCACTAGTCCCACTCATAAGAGTTCTGGCTCTATTACCTAATCACCTCCTAAAGGCCCCGCCTCCTGATACATCACCTTGAGGATGAGGATTTTAAGATATGAGTTTTGGGGGAATATAAACATTCAGATAATACCAAATACTAAAATGGATTCAAAGCTGAAAAATAAAAATTAAGCTGTTGACAAATTATACAACCAAACATTACTGGAAAGTCAAATTTATTAGGGGTTGAGATGGATACCATGTAAACTATAACTTTATAAAACATACAAAGTGTCTTAAACTATTTCCCTTAAATAAGAAGTGATTAATGAATGGCTTTTAATTTTATGTGCAAAGACAATTCAGTCATGAAAAACTTAGCCTTTGGTATTGACTTGTATGCCACTGCTATACATTTTCTTATTTTCTCACATCAGACTTTCTTAATTAAACAAATATATCATCTCTACCTTGTGATTACAATTCAACAATTAAAACCATGGAATTAAAAGAAACAACATTTATTTTAGAGCTTGTAGAGTTGTTTGTCTTGCCAAATAACTAGAGAAAAGAGGCTCCCCACAGTTCATATGCTGTTTATGAATGTAATATTGTGTAATTTATCACTAGATAAAACATGACAGGCAAGTTCAAAGAAAGTAATGGCATTTTCACTTTGAGCTTGATGAAGCACATATAACAGCAAAACATTATCCTTGTCTCTGTTTCATGGTACAGGAACGCGCACTTTCTCTCACCTTAGGCTCCAGTTAACTTTACTATTAATAACTTCAGTATATAACTAACATTGTTTTTGTTTATTTTCCCACATCACCTATATACGTATAAATCTACTTCACACTTTCTTCTACTGCCTTTGCTTAAATACGTATCACTGTGTGGTTTACCATTCTTTCAACTTTTCTTTTGCAGTTCCCATTCTTAGACTTCATAACACATGGTAGATATGGTCTATGTTCTGCTTAAAAAGGTTTATTCCCTTCTTTCATATTTAAGATTTTGCCTCGTCCTCATGAAATACATAGATTTCTACCCTGAATGAAGTTAAATGCTCATAATTCAAAGATAA
This sequence comes from Hylobates moloch, assembly GCF_009828535.3. Taxonomy (NCBI): domain Eukaryota; kingdom Metazoa; phylum Chordata; class Mammalia; order Primates; family Hylobatidae; genus Hylobates; species Hylobates moloch. The sequence continues at coordinate 55,969,211 of NW_026652276.1, read as the reverse complement.
ATTGTGCTGGCCTACAAATTGACCGTGTACACAAAATGTACCTGTTCACAACTCAGATCATCCAGATATGTAACTAAAGATGAGTTGATCATAATCTCCAGGAAGTTATAATTTGATAGAAAAGCCTACCCTAAACCCAGCCTTCTGGAGATGACAAAGGCTTTGAAAGTTAAGTCTAACATTTCTCATTATTTCCTGTGACTTGGAGACCAACTCAGTATAATATTTGGGTTTGATTCACCAATACCTTACATTTCAAAAGGCATAATAAATAGCTGAAATTGCCTTGAATTCTAGAAAAGTCCAGAAACATAAATTAGAAGGCAAAGGCTATTTAGAAAACTTAGGAAGTAATATGATGAGGGGTAAATACAGCATATAGATAGGTTCAAATTCAAACAATATATTAGAAATAAGTAGATTTAATCATCTGAGGAAGAACAATCTTGTATCAAAAATAGAACCAAAGAACAAAGACACTGGCAAGTAGATACACTAATTTTATGCTAATTGATGTCTGTAAAAAAATCTTAAATAGCTTGGAGTTTTTGTTTATTTGTTTTGCACAATTAAGACTACAGAAGCAAATTACTATTTCCACATTTGGAAGGAAACAAAGGAGAATTAGAATTATCTCTGGGAAAAGACTGCACAGTTCTCAAACAAGATAGCTTAGGACTCCATACCTCTTCCCATATTATACTGACAAAACAGTACAGAAAAGTAGATTCTAAGTCTAATAGTGGCACAAAATAAGTAGCATTTTGAGTACTATCCAAGAAGTGGTACATAATGTTCCTAGGCTAGAACTGGGGGAGTTGGGGGGACTGGGTCGGGGGGGAACTTATTAAGTCAAAACAGGACAAAAGAAATACTGAGTGATTTGTATTTGTAAAAATATGTAAATCCAGCTATGATTATTTTGAATATCTCAAGGATGCAGACCTGTCCATTCTGCCACTAACCCAGAAGCCAGTCAGTGTAAATAAATTAGAATTACAGATGGTTCCCAACCTATGATATGATTTATAATTTTTGTCTTTACAATGGTGCAAAAGCAATACACATTTAGTAGAAACCATACTTAGAATCCACATACAACCAATCTGTTTTTCACTTCCAGTACTGTATTCAACAAATTACATGAGATATTACCACTTTATTATAAAATAGGCTCTGTGTTAGGTGGTTTTGCCCAACTATAGGCTAATGTGAGTGTTTTGAGCACATTTAAAGTAGGCTAGGCTAAGCTATGATGTTTGGTAGTTAAGGGGTAATAAGTATATTTTCAACTTATGATATTTTCAACTTAAAATATTTTCAACTTAAATGCCAGGGTTCATTGGCATGTAACCTGCTCATAAGTCAAGGAACATCTGTATTACGATTCATGTTACTCTTCTCTGCCCATTGGTGTGGGGAGACCCCCTGAAACTATTGCTATGGAATAAAAGATGAAATGCTCCTGATTATCGTAAATACAAAATTGCATGCAGGATTGTGTAAAGACAATGCCAGGTTGGACTGCCAGAATGAGCCAACAGTGCATGATGTGCTTCCCCCCTGCAGAGAGCCTATGAATGGATGAGCAGTTAGGGAGGTTTCACATCACCAAGATTCCCATCCCAGAAAAGCAGATGGTCATAGCTCTGGGAATGGAATGTGACCCTTGTGGAGAGCCTATAAACGGACGCATGGTGGGGGCACTTGTCCATATGGATAAGATAGGGCTATAAATGCCCTCATCTTGCCACAGCTCTTCTAGGCCTCTTTAGGGTTAAGGCATACTCCCTTCTGAGAATTTCTGGTCTAACCCGTTGTCTAGTTTCATATCCTGTTTCCATGGATTGTTTGTTGCAATTGTTACTGCTGATTAATATCTTGCTAATCATAGATTATAGAAAGATTGTGTTTCTGTTTTAAGGCTTTGTTAGAAATTACTGACGCACACACTATACTGTAATTCTTATCTCTGTATACTGTACTTCTACAGACAAATGTTATGTTAAAGAATTACTTCATCCCCATGTGACCATCTCACCTCATAATCAAATGACCCTAAATCCCTCACTAACCTACCCCTACCCTCACTAAACGTAATAATAAATGCTGGTATATCCAGTGCATTGTTGGCACTGCGGGACCAGAAGGCAGTGAACCCCTGGACCCAGCTTTCACTATCTTGTGTGTGCCTATTATTTCTCAACCTACCGATCCACCTAGGAACAAAGAGAGAGCCCCGTTGCATTGCGGGCTGCTGGCCAGATCCCACAATACATTGGTATCTTTACAAATTTCTTAGACTAGGAGTAGGATGCAGTAACTCCCTAAGCAATACTTTGGAGTTGAAAAGGCATTGTAGCAATCCTCGCAGCCATGGAACTTTTCTTACATTCCTTACAGCTGCCAAGGAAGAATGAGATTGCCTAGATTAAGAAAAGAAAAGAGATGCAGTCAATAAAAGAATATAAAGATAGCTGGGCACGGTGGCTCACGCCTGTAATCCCAGCACTTTGGGAGGCTGGGGTGGGCGGATCACCTGAGGTCGGGAGTTCGAGATCAGCCTGGCCAACATGGTGAAACATTGTCTCTACTAAAAATACAAAAATCAGCTGGGCATGGTGGCGGGCACCTGTAATCCCAGCTACTTGTAGGGAGGCTGAGGCAGGAGAATCGTTTGAACCCAGGAGGCAGAGGTTGCAGTAAGCCGAGATCACATCATTGCACTCCAGTCTGGGTGACAGACAGGGTGAGACTCCATCTCAAAAAAAAAAAAAAAAAGGAAGAATATAAAGATGGAATACAGAAGACTTAACAAAACTAAGTGCTAGCTAAGAATTGGAGTAGACACTGAGAGAAAGTAATAGCCAACATAACTTAATCAGGAAAACCATAATTTAGATAAACTGTAAATCAGTTTATCTCACATATTATACATGATTCTTGTGTCTATTAATTATAGTCAAGTAAAAATCAGGCAAAAAATCCAACTTTCAGTGCCTGAATCCATGGTAAATGCATGCACCAGGTGTCTGAAAACATGCTTTTTTTAACCAAGGATTTATTACTAAGTAGCTATGTTAACTTGACAAAAATAGCCATTTGGATCTTAATTTCCTTATCTTGAAAACTGTCATTTTTGTTAGATTACCTCTTTTAACATAAAAATTCTATAACTAGACTAAGATTAAGCATATCAGACTTTTATCACCACAAGAAATTTAGGGTTAAGTTCATGAATCCTTAATTCTTAGCCCTACACTTCACTCAGCCCTTAACCTCAGCTAACATTAGACTCTCTGACATCAAAGGCCATGACATTATATGCTGCATGTTTTCAGTATTTCTTCCCCGTTTTTCTTCCTTCTTGATTGTTTTCTTGCCAAGCTGTCTAACATTGCACATTGATTAACATCTAGCAGTCACTGAAGACTGACTTACTGATCAGCACACAGTAGCCTATGAATCTTTTCAGAATATATTCTGAATCCCCAGTTTTTGGAAATGGCCAAGGGCCACAAGTCTAATATATTCCAAGTTAAGAGTACAGAAAAAGCAATCTGTTCTCAGAGATCAAAAGGAGAAAACCAATATATCTCAGATAGCAATTTTATGGTGTTATATACATTCCTATATAAAATAATTTTTAAATGTTTGTCCTTTTCCATACACACAAACACATACGCACATTCACATTCACAATAACCCACAGAGCTCTGCCTACTCTATATTCTCCAGCAAATAGAAGTACAATCTTCCCTACAGAATCTTTTGAATCTAAAAAAAGACAAAAACATTTCATGGAGAAAAAAACCTTTGAAGGTGGTTAACAAAAAGTAATTTGTACTTTCCATGCAATCACTTGTAGTTTCCTCAGAATAAATCTATATGAATATATTCAGTAATTCTAGAAAACAGCATTCATTCCCACTTCCAATTTGTGTACCACTGAATAAAAAGGCTACTGAAAATAAAGGAAATGTTTAAACCATAATTTTAAAAGACAGAAAATGAAATAACAGAATCTAGTGGATTAATTTTCTATCCCGCTGCTATCTTACACAACAATCTTCTCCATTCCCCCGAAAATATATAGAAAGCATTTCTATGTAAAGCACATATTAAAAAGGAACATGAAGACAAAATGTTACTTCAGTTAGCAGTTACTGAGAGTAACTTAATAAATAAATAGCTAAGAATTTTGTTATAATCACACAAAATTGCTCAGATCATCTTATATTAAAGCATAGTATGTGATAACTCTCAAACATCTCATTTGGAGAATAAGCAGATAATAACCAAATAAGAAGAAGTCACATTACTGTATTATCCTCTCTTTTAGAAAATTTCAGAGAATCAAACATTCTGGCTGGATTGATTGTTTTATAATTCTTCAACAAAGCAATTTTCCTTTGCTCCAATTCCTACCCCTGGGTTGAGATCTCTCAATGACCCTTAAACATGTACCTTCCTATATGTAAACACACACAGCCAAATGCAAAGTTTCAGAACAAATATTTACTCAAATGTATAGATATACTCAAGGTACATATTTGAGTAAATATATATATATATTTTGTTTTGTTTTGTTTTGTTTTTTTCTGAGATGGAGTCTCACTCTTGTTGCCTAGGCTGGAGTGCAGTGGTATGATCACGGCTCACTGCAACTTCCACTTCCTGAGTTCAAGCCACTCTCCTGCCTCGACCTCCCAAGTAGCCAGGATTACAGGCATGTGCAAGCCATCATCCTGCCTCAACCTCCTGAGTAGCCAGGATTACAGGCATGTGCCGCCACACGTGGCTAATTTTTGTATTTTTAGTAGAGATGAAGTTTCACCATGTTGGCCAGGCTGGTCTCAAACTCCTGACCTCAAGCGATCTGTCTGCCTTGGTCTCCCAAAGTGCTGGGATTACAGGCCTGAGCAACTGCACCTGGCCTGAGTAAATATTCTGAATGAAATATTTGTTATTTCATGCTTAGGAATTTATTTCTAGGAAAAAGTTGAGTTATTATATACATTTTATATGTCTTAAAGGAGCGGGATGTTCCACAAAGATGGTGGGCCAGATATTGAATCTGGAACAAATATAAAACAATTCAACTGGATTTCTGCCAGTAACAACAGAGTAAGATCTCACCAGACCAACTAATGCAGAGAAAGAAAAAACCCTAAAGTATCTGAATACAATCCAAAAACAGCTACCTGAATGTACTTGTGCATTTGTTATCCCCAATATGTAAAATCAGTTTCTTCAAGGAATAGTACTCATTTTTTCCTTATGCCCTGAATTATTTAGTTTACTATAGTGTTTTTCCCATAATCATTGTTCAATATATTTATTTGTTAAACTGAATACTCTGAGTTCAATATATATAAGGTTGATTAATTGTAACTGACTTTAGCAGAGGTACAGAAATGACTCTTGCCCTGTCCAGATCCTACACACTGGTTATATAAAAGTGTACTTCAAAAGATACAGGTCTGTAGGCATGGTCTGACACATTACAGTGGACAAGAAAATAGCTGAATCACCTTTCCCAGAATTCTCTCTTTTATCATAAATGTAGCAACACTTACCGCGAAGTGGGTTATCTCCTCACAGTGTTTAAGATTATTCTTGCTCGGGGCCGGATGCAAGATAACAGGTCAGTCCCTACTATACACAGACATAACAGGAATGTTTTCAGGGCATTATTTGCTGTGTCAATGAGTACCTTTGTTTGAGGTCTATGGGAAAAAATTCTCTTAGGTTTAAATACAAGAAATAACAAAAGTACTTTATGAAGCTATAGGAAAGTTCAAAAGAGATCATGTACACTGAAGTATTTAGCACACTGTCCAGCCCATGATCAGTATATAAGTGGTATCATTACTATTATTGCTATTATCCAAAATGACTGCCCTATTCATAGTTATAAGTGCACAATTCATATAAATTATTTGTTCACAGCTACTAGAAAATGAAAAAGTAATACTTATCCCAGACATTTATTGACTTCCTATAATGTCCCAGGATCCTGCCTTTTTGATAGAATTATTTTACATAATTTTAGTAATATGTTGCCAATACCTTATGATCCCCAGAGAGAAAATAATTTTAGTAAACTTGTGCCCCTAGATGATATAGTTTGAGCCTGGGAGAACACACTCTTAATAGCAATTGAAGGAATATATCAGTCATCCTTCATGGACCAATGCTAACAGTTTATGCTTTTTTGTGACTGTTTTGTTTCTGTTTCTTGTGTGCTTGTTTTCATGGTTGTATTATTTTGTAGTTAAGATATCATGAAGTAAGAGGAGTTCTAGTGAAGGCACAAAGAATATATATCTAAAAATAGTCAGTGCAGTGAAATTAACCCAATTCAATCAGGGCAATGTCTTCCTTTGGCTGGTTACTGTAAAATCAGCAAAATGTGATAAAGGAGTAAACTGAGAATAAAGTCCCTGCTGTTAATATTTAGAGTGCTTTAGGATAAAAACAAAACCATTGGAGGTAACAAACAGATAATACCAAATCAAAGGAGCATGGATAAGGTAATAAATACATAAGGTGGAAGCAATTTGGGAACTAGGCAGATACACTACATGATAGAGTAGGCCACTGAGAAGCAAATGTTTACCTTAGAAAGCAAATGACTTTAAGACCTCAGAGGACAGAGACATAAAGATTCAATTTATTTCAGTAAACATATATTGCCACTGTTGTAGACAATAATGCATCTATGGAGAAAATAAAAAAAACAAAACAAAGCAAAACATCCTAACAAATGTACATGTATGAATCTCCCTTAATAAGTGCAGTGGCAAGTGAATAGAAAGCTAAAATGCCCAATTCAACTACGATCAATACTGCTGTCAAAGCATACAAACAATATGTTACCAATAGGAATGTGTTCTTTTTTCCTTTGGATACACTGGGTATAACATCCTGAATGTGAACAAAATCACCAAATCATTCAGGATAATAGCATTAACTAGGTTCTGGACAGCACCCAAGGCTGATAGAAATTGTGTCATTAACAAAACATAATCTAATAGGTAAAGGAAAAGATGCTCAATATCTAACTTAATCAAAAACCACAACAAGATGTTACCTCACACCTAGTAAAATCATTATTGTCAAAAAACCAAAAACCCTAAGAGATATCATGTGTTGACCTAGATGTGGAGAGATTGGAACCCTTGTATGCTGTTGGTGAAAATGTAAAATAGTACTGTGGAAATTAACATGGATATTCCTCAACAAATTAAAAAAAGAACTACTAAATGATCCAGCAACCCCATTTATTGGCATGCATCCAAAATAATTGAAATCAGGATTTCAAAGAGATACCTGCATTCCCTTCTTCATTGTACCATTATTCACAATAGTCAAGATATGGAAATAACTTAAATATGCATTAATGGACAAATGGATAAAGAAAATGTGGTTTATACATAAAATGAAATAATATTCAGCCTTAAAAATGAAGGAAATCCTGCCATAGGTGCCAAAGATAAATTAACTTGGAGGACATTATGCCAAGTAAAATAACCCGGTTACAGGACAAATACTATGTGATTCTGCATTTATCTAAAATAGTTAAACTCGTAGAATCAGAGTAGAATGGTGGTTGTCAGGGACATAAAATTTACTAGAAAAAAAATTGCCATAGAACAGATAAAAAACAAAGAAATATTTCCTTATAAATTAAAAAACAAAGAAATCACCTTTATGAAATAAGAATGCAAAAGAGAAATACAAGAGTTCAGGAAAGAGAGAAAAACAGCAGAAGGATATAAAATATAAAATGATGGAACTCAGAAAATAACAGAATTTTAAAAGAATCACCAACACGAAGATGAAACTGGGTGACTTAAGGGTCTTCAGAATGTACAATAACGTATATAGAAAATAAAAATAGTAAATTATATAAAAATTAAAAACAAAAAAAAGATTTTTTAGAAGACTTTAAAATGCAAGGAGTAGAACAACTTTTTTGTTGTTTTTTTCTTTTTTTTGAGACAGAGTCTCCCTCTGTCGCCCAGGCTGGAGTACGGTTGCGCTCTCGACTCACTGCAACCTCCGTCTTCCGAGTTCAAGCAATTGTCCTGCACCGGCCTCCCGAGTAGCTGGGAATACAAGCGCACACCTCCACGCCTGGCTAATTTTTTTGTGTTTTAGTAGAGATGGGTTTTCACGGTGTTGTCAAGGCTGGTCTCAGACTCCTGAGCTCAGGCAATCCGCCCGCCTTGGCCTTCCAAAGTGCTAGGATTACAGGTGTGAGCCACCGCGCCCGGCCACAACTATTTAATTCAGGAAATTTACTCAGAAGAAAAAGAAGACTTTTTGACAACACTTGCCATGCATCAGAGAAAATGGTCCCAGAAGAGTCAGCAAAAGACATATCCTAATGAAATTCTGAACTGCAAAGATGAAGAAAAAATTCTGTAATAAACGAGTTGAAAAAAATAGGTCAACTATAATGGGGGAGGGTGAAAATGGCACTTTCATTGGATTTCTTCACAACAATCACCAGTGCCAAAAGATAATGGTGCAACATTTTGTAAAATGAATTTTATATTCATCTAAATGATTCTAGTATGAAAACTGAAGAAACACAGTTTTAAACATTCAGGAACTCCAAAATACCGTTTCTGTGCATTTTTCTTGAGGAAAATTCTGGAGCTCAAACTTCAACCAAACCAGACATGACAGAAAATTGTGGTAAAAGGTTTGGTAGTGGGAGCTCAATATATTGGACAAAAAATTAAAAGCAAAACAAGTATGGGGATCAGAAGAAAATATCAGATGTAAAATTGATACACTCTGAAAATGTAGAAAAAAAAACAGTATAACCACCATAAAAGTGAGAAATGGAAAGGATAGAGGAAATGCAAACATACATATTGCCCTGCCTGAAACACATTTGATATGAAGTTAAAGAACATCATTTAAAGCTGAGAAAAATCATGTATATTTAATATTACAAAGGTAAACATTAAGAAGATAATACTGTTTGTTAAAATAATGGGTAGAGGAGACAGGAAGAACAGAAAGGAAGAGGAAACCTCTTATTTTAAGACTACCCTAAAACCTAAAGTATAATAATAAAAAAAAAATAAATGAAATAAATAAATAAATAAATAAAATAAATTTTTAAAAGACTCCTTATAGTACTAAAGAGATATTATCTGAAGAAATGAGAGTAATATGTTACATAAAATTCCAAATCCAAAAGAAATCACTAGAAAAAATGTAAATATTCCTAAGTATTAAAACAATCATACACTCTTTTAAAAAAAGCAAGTAGGCAAGATGTTTGTATACAATTTTCCATGGGTCTTTTGTTTCATGTGTTTCTGCATGTCCTCCAAGAAAAAGCACTGACTGACCTTGCTCCAGACTACATTTTCACGGATGTTTGCATAGCAAACAACCTTGGAAAATAAAAATAATGTCTCCTTTCATATCAAAAGGAATGTTTGCTTACTCTCTAGCATAGTAAACATAATGTCTCCCTCCAGCTCAAAAGTCAGGCAGGAATTATGAAAGATTAAGGTCCCCAAAGTTCAGGATTCCCTGCCTATCATGCATTCTGCCATGTGTGCAGGTATCATCTGGCTCCCTTGGTATCACCCTCTGGGAATTGAGCATCACACAGCTGGCACAAATGTTGATACTCTAGTTACTGTTATCGCTGCGAGTAATAAACTCTCCTTTGTCTTTGACTAAGGATTCTCATGTCTTTTGACAGCATCTATGAAACTGTGTCAGGCTACATTGTTAGCTTGCGTGGAAAATAAAATCTCGACTCTTAATAGTTCTTTAGGCCATTATGTCCAAAGGGAAATTATTAGAAAAGCTATTATTAGGGAAGACACAATAAAGTAATGTGACAAATCTAAGACCAAATAAATCAGTAATATTAATAAACATAAAATGATAAACACATCTATAAAAAAAGATGTTTAGATTGGATATAAAAGCAAAACCAACTATGGCACGTTGAATATTTGTCACCAATTCTAGCCTCCTTATCTGAATTAAATTATACATCTGTATTTCAGTCTTGTGTTTTTGTAACATCTCCCACAAAAAAAAGAGTATATTTTCCTGCCTTGTTGATGTTGTCTTTGTCATGTTACTTGTTTTGGCCAAGACAATGTTAGTGAATATGACACAAGCAGAGGCATTAAAAACATGCTGTGTAGTTCAGCTTGTCCTCACCTGCTCCTGTGATTTATTAGAAGAAAATGTCCCAGGTATCGGCTGATACAAAAGGAGAATTAGAAAACAATTGGAACAGATCTGAACCTAATTCAGGTTCTAGGTTGTGAACTTAGAACCAAGCCCTTCTGGTCCCACTTAGCACTAGAAAACTGCAAGTGACAGTCTTGAGAGCAAGAAAAATAATGTTTGCTGTTATAAATTCTGAAATCAGTGAGAAAAACAAGAACTACTCAATAAATTGGGAATAATTGTGTAGCTGCCTGGGAAAAAATTAGATTCTTACCTCATAATATTCATCAGGATACATTCCAAATGGATCAATCTTTAAAAAAAAAAAAACTAGATAGCTTAGGAGAAATTACTTATAACCTCAGAATTGAAGACTGTTAAACTATATTTTAATCTTAAAACCATAAAAGAAATGATCAGTATATTTAGCTACAAAAAACAACCCAAAATATCAAAACAATCATAAGCAAAGTTAAAAGAAAAATGATAATCTGGAAAAAAGATTTACAACTACCAGAGACAGAAAACTCTTTCCTAGTAACTAAAATTTTCCCCTCAATTGATTGGTAAAAGATCAACTCAATACAAAAACAGCCAAAGGATAAGAATTGCAAGTTCATAGAAAAAGAAACACAAATGGCTCTTAAATATTTGTTTTGCCTCTTTCACTATTAGAGAAATACAAATTCAAACAATAGTTGGATGCATTTTCCATCTATCAGAATAACAAAAACTCAAAAATTTGATAATCCAGTGGCAAACATAGGATTTGTATAACAAAGAAAAGAAAAACAGAATACAATTGTATACTTGAAAACTGCTAAAAGAGTAGATCTTAAAAGTTCTCACCACATACACACAAAATGATAACTATGTGAGGTGATGGATATGTTAATTAGCTTAATTGTGGTAATGATTTCATACTGTATATATGAAAACATCACATTGTACAAGGTACATTTATACAATTTTATTTCTCAATTATATCTCAATAAAGCTGGAAAAAATAAATAAAATTTTTAAAAGAAAAAATGCATATATTTATCTTGGATTGCATGTGCATAGAAATTACCTGGACAATAAATGGAAAACAAGAGTGGTTACCTATTGTGAGAATGAGAAATGAGGGATGGAGGACAGAGATAAAAGAGATGTGTATTAGTCTGTTTTCACACTGCTATAAAGAAATACCTGAGGCCAGGTAATTTATAAAGAAAAGCATTTTAATTGACTCACAGACTCCATGGCTGGGGAGGTCCCAGGAAACATAATCATGGCAGAAGGCAAAGGGAAAGCAAGGCATGTCTTATGTGGGGGCACGTGAGAGAGTGAAAGGCCAGGGAAACTGTCACTTACAAAATCATCAGATCTCGTAAGAACTTATGCACTGTCACAAGAACAGCATGGGAGGAACCGCCCCCATGATCTAATCACCTCCCCCCAGATACCTCCTTTGACATGTGAGAATTACAAGAGTTGAGCCAAACCATATTATTCCACCCCGACTACTCCCAAATCCCATGTCCTTTTCACATTTCAAAACTATTCATGCCTTCTCAACAGTTCCCCAAAGTCTTAACTCATTCCAGCATTAATCCAAAACTCCAAGTCCAAAGTCTCACCTGAGCTAAGGCAAGTTCCTTTCACCTATGAGCCTCTAAAATCAAAAACAAGTTAGTTACTTCCAAGACACCATGAGGGCACATGCATTGGGTAAATGTTCCCATTCCAAATGGGAGAAATTGGCTGAAACAAAGGGGACAGAAGCCCCATGCAAGTCTGAAACCCAGCAAGGCACTCATTAAATCTTAAAGCTCCAAAATAATCTCCTTTGACTCCATGTCTGACATCCAGGGCATGCTGATGCAAGATGTGGGCTCCCACAGCCTTGGACAGCTCTGTCCCTCTGGTTCTACAGGGTACAGTCCCTGTGGCTGCTTTCACAGGCTGGCATTGAGTACCTGCAGCTTTACCAGGGGCACAGTGCAAGCCATTGGTGGACCTAAATTTCTGGGGTCTGGAGGACGGTGGCCCTCTTCTCACAACTCCACTAGGTAGTGCCCCAGTGGGGACTGTGTGTGGAGGCTCCAATCCAACATTTCCCTTCTGCACTGCCCCAGCAGAGGTTCTTCATGAGGGCTCTGCCCCTGCAGCACACTTCTGCCTGGACATCCAGGGATTTCTACACATCCTCTGAAATTTAGGCAGAGGTTCCCAAAGCTCAATTCTTGTCCTCTGCACACCTGCAGACCAAACACCACAGGGAAGGCACCAAGGCTTGGGGCTTGCACCCTCGGAAGTCATGGCCAAAGCTGTACCTTGGTGTCTTTTAGTCATGGCTGGAGCTGGAGTGCCTGGGAAGCAGTCTCAAGACTGCACAGAGCACCAAGGCCCTGGACCCAGCCCACAGAAACATTTTTTCCTCCTAGGCCTCTGGGACTGTGATGGGAGGGGCTGCTGTGAAGGTCTCTAACATGCCCTGGGGACATTTCCCCATTGTCTTGGCTATCAATAGTCAGCTCATTAATTATGCAAATTTGTGTAGCTAGCTTGAATTCCTCCCCAGAAAAAAAGGTTTTCCTTTTCCACTACATGGTCAGGCTGCAAATTTTCTGAACTTTTATGCTCTGCTTCCCTTTTAAACATAAGTTCCAATATCAAACCACCTCTTTGTGAGCACATATAACTGAATGCTTTCAGAATTATCCAGGTCACCTCTTGAATGCTTTGCTGCTTGGAAATTTCTTCCACCAGATACACTAAATCATCTCTCTCAAGTTAAAAGTTCCACAAATCTCTAGGGCAGAAACAAAATCCTGCCAGCCTCTTTGCTAAAGCCTAGCAAGAGTCACCTTTGCTCCAGTTCCCAGAAAGTTCCTCATCTTCATATGAGAACATCTCAGCCTGGACTTCATTGGCCACATCACTATCAGCATTTTGGTCAAATGATTCAACAAGTCTCTAGGAAGTTCCAAACTTTTGCATATCTTTCCGTCTTCTTCTGAGCCCTCCAATTATTCCAAACTCTCCGTTACCCAGTACCAAAGTTGCTTCTACATTTTCAGTTTATCTTTATTACAGTGTCCCACTACATCAGTATTAATTCTCTTTTCACACTGCTATGAAGAAATACCTGAGACTGGGTAATTTATTTAAAAAAAGATGTCAATTGATTCACAGTTTCCCATGACTAGGGAGGCCTCAGAAAACTTACAATCATGGAGGAAGGCAAAGGGGAATCAAGGCACATCTTCCATGGCAGCAGGCAAGAGAGTGGGCATGAAGGCGAAACTGCCACTTATAAAACCATCAGATCTCATGTGAACTCCCTCACTATCATGAGAACAGCATGGGGGAAACCACTCCCGTGATCTAATCACCTCCCACTGGAATCCTCCCTCAACACATGGGGATTACAATTTGAGATGAGATTTGGATGGGGACACAGAGGAAAACCATATCAAGATGCTTATTCAATATCTTTTAATATTTTTTGATGTTTGAACCAAAACACTGTGTTATCAATTCAGATGCATGCTACAACATAGATTATCTTTGAAGACATTATGCTAAGTGAAATAAGCCAGTCACAAAAAGACAAATACTGCATGATTCCACTTGTATGCGGTACCTAGAATAGTCAAATTCATAAGAGACTGAAAGTAGAATGATGGTCACCATGGGTTAAGGGGGAGCAACAAATGAGGTGTTGTTTAATGGCTTATAGAGTTTCATTTTCAAAAGATGAAAAATTGCTAGATATCTGTTGCACACAGTGTAAATATAGTTAACACTACTGTTAATTACTATTAGGGTTAACAGTACACTTAAAAACTTACATTTTAAGTGTACTGTTAACTAAAAACTCTAAGTGCACACTTAAAAATGGTTAGTCATGATGGTAAAATTTATATTACACATATGTTACCACAATCTTTTAAAACAACTTTATGACTTTATTATCTATTTTTAAAAATAATTTTAAAAATCAATGCAGAATCACATTTTTCTACGACACTTCCAAATCACTAAATCTCATTCCCTGTATAGCATATTCTATGCATAGTTTTAATTTCCAAGGTTTCTAGCCAATTCTTTTTAATATTCACACTTTATTTCACAATTTATTTTTAATGGAGGATTTTCCTTCATTTATCACTTAAAGATTCCAAATCTACATAAACATAACAAACTTTTTAAAATTAACTTTATCTAAATCATTTAATGATTTCATTGTTAGTTTTGTTGGCTCTCCTAGCATTAGCTTTCTATCTGTATTACAGAAGTTGCTTAATAGACTCATTTGTGTAGGAGGATTTTGTCGTTTTCTTTTGTTTTTATATACGTTTTTCTTTCTTGCTCTACCTTTCTGCTCATTCTTCCCTGACCAGTGATTTTGTAGTTGCCTCCACCTAACTTTAAGCTGTACAAAATCAAGTCTCATAAAATCTGGTTTAGAATGCTTGTCCCTCGGTGATATTGAGGATATTGAAGATTCTCAATAAACAAAATGAGATGTAATGCAATGATCTACCTGAAATGAGTTCCTTTGTCTTTCTACCTCCTTAAATCCAGAGCACCATGTGAACCCTTTCCAGGACATTTTTTCAGCTTCCTTTTATAACTCTCTGAACTCCACCCTAGATACTGAGTCTTATCTGATCTCAGTAAATTCGAGGAATAATTTTAGACCCTATTACTCTTTAGGAACAAAATTTCCAGTCCGTATTATTTTATAGCCACAAATCCAATAGCTTCTAGCTCTAGTCCCACTCACTGCTTTATATTTCTGCTCAATTTCTGGTCTACTAAACAATTATACTGTTTACGAGGCAACAAGTGATTCTGAGTTTCTCCTTTAATATTTTATCTATAAATGATTAAATTGGTATATAGAGGTTACATCAAAACCAACTTTTTGAATAATATTTACCAGAATTCAGGTAAAAACATTAAGAAATTCAAAGAAACCAAAAAAATATACTATATGAAAATAAACTGAATTTAAAATAAGATGTAGAGGACATGTAGATATAATAGAAGGATAAGAGCAAAAAGGAAATAATATGCAACCGTGTAGACAATAAAATTCTCAATAGTCTTCACATTGAGGCTACAGTTTTGGTATGCATTTTCTTGCTGTCAAAGCAAAAAGGTAAATAAAATCAGTCAAATTAGCCAGACATGGCGGCTTGCACATGTACTGCCAGCTACTTTGGAGGCTGAGGCAAAAGGATCCCTTGAGCCCAGGATTTCAAGGCTGCAGTAAACTATGATTATGCCACTGTACCCCAACCTGGGTGACAGAGTAAGAGCCTGTCTTAAAATAAATAAATAGATAAATAAAACCCTCCATAAATTTTACGTTAACTATCCTAAATAAGTATTCACCCAGTATTAGAGCACCCATATTCATTAAACAAGTTCTGGAAATCAGAAGAGATGTAGATGACCACATAATATAATAATAATGGGAGACTTCAACACCCCACTGACAGTGTCAGATATCATCAAGGCAGAAAACAACAAAGATGTTTGGGACCTAAACTCAACACTTGACCAAATGGACCTAACATACATCTACAAAATACTCTACCCAACAACAGAATATACATTTTCTCATCTCTACATGCCACATACTCTGAGATTAACCACACACTTGGCCATAAAGCAATTATCAACAAATTCAAAAACAACAAAATCATACCAACCACTCTTGGACCACAGCACAATGAAAAATAGAAATCAATATAAATAAGATCTCTCAAAACCATATGCTTATATAGAAATTAAACAATCTGCTCCTGAATGACTTTTGGATAAAGAATGAAATCAAGGCATAAATTTAAAAAAAATGAAACTAATGAAAATGAACACACAACATACCAGAATGTCTGAGACACAGCAAAAGAAGTGTTAAGAGGAAAGTTTATAGTGCTAAATTCCTATATTAAGAAGTTAGAAATATCTCAAATGAATAACCTAACATCACACCTACAGGTACTAGACAAAGAAGGGCAAATCAACCCCAAAGCTAGCAGAAGACAAGAAATAACTAAAATCAGAGACTAACTGAATGAAATTGAGATGCAAGATTCCATACAAAAGATCGATGAAACAAAAAATTGGCTCTTCAAAAAAATAAACAAGATTGATAGACTGCTAGCTAGATTAAGAAAGAAAAAAGAGAGAAGATTCAAATAAACACAATCAGAAATGACAAAGGTGACATTACCACCACCATCATAGAAATACCAAAACAAAAAACAGAAACAAAAAACTCTCAGAGACCATTATGAACACCTGTATGCACACAAACTAGAAAACCTAGAAGAAATGAATAAATTCCTGGAAACAGACAAACTCCTAAGACAGAACCAAAAATAAATTGAAATCCAGAAGAGACCAATAATGAGTTCCGAAACTGAATCAGTAATTTTAAAAATCCACCAACCAGAAAAAGTACTGGACCAGGTGGATTTACAGCTGAATTCCACCAGAATTGCAAAGAAGAGCTGGTACCAATCCTACTGAAATTATTCCAAAAATCAAGGAGAAGGGACTTCTCCCTAACTCATTCTATGAGGCCAGCATCATCTTGATACCAAAATATATTGGAGACACAATAAAAAAAGAAAACTTCAGGCTAATATCCCCGATGAAAAGAGACTAAAAATTTTTCAACAAAATACTAGCAAATCAAATCCAGCAGCACATCAAAAAGCTAGTCCACCATAATCAAGTAGGCTTTATTCTTGGGATCCAAGGTTGGTTCAATATACACAAATCAATAAATGTGATTCATCACAAAAACAGAACTAAAAGCAAAAACCACATGGTTATCTCAAAAGACACAAAAAAAGCCTTTGATAAAATTCAACATCTCCTCATGTTAAAATCCTCATGTCAACCTTCAATGTCAACAAACTTGTCATCAAAGAGGCATACCTCAAAATAATAAGACCTTCTATGACATACCCATAGCCAACATCATACTGAACAGGCAAAAGCTGGAAGCATTCCTCCTTTTGACGACCAGAACAAGACAAGGATGCCCACTCTCACCACTCCCATTTGACATAGTACTGGAAGTCCTAGCCACGGCAATCAAGCAAGATAAAGAAAAAAAAAAGACATCCATATTAAAAGAGAGGAAGTCAAACTATCTCTGTTTGCAGACAATATGATTTTATGTCTAGAAAACCCCATAGTCTCTGCCCAAAGCCTCCTAGAACTGACAAACAACAGTAAAGTTTCAGGATACAAAATCAATGTAGAAAAATCAGTAGCATTTCTATACACCAGTGATGTCCAAGCTAAGAGCCAAATCAAGAAGCAATCCTATTCACAATAGCCACAAAAAGAATAAAATACCTAGGAATATATCTAACCAGGGAGGTGAAATATCTCTGCAATGAGAATTACCAAACACTGCTCAAAGAAATCAGAGATGACAAAAACAAATGGGAAAAAACATTCCATGCTCCTAGATAGGAAGAATCAACATTGTTAATGTGGCCATACTGTCCAAAGCAATTTAGAGATTAAATGTTATACTTATCAAACCACCAACATCATTTTTCACAGACTTAGAAAAAACTATGCTAAAATTTATATGGAACCAAAACAGAGTCCAAATAAACAAAGCCATCTAAGTAAAATGAACAAGGCCAGATGTATCATACTACCTGATTTTAAACTATACTACAAGGATACAGTAACCAAAACAACATGTTACTCATACAAAAACAGACACGTAGATTGAAGGAACAAGTTAGAGAACACAGAAATAAAGCTGCACACCTAAAACCATCTGATCTTCAACAAAGTTTACAAAAACAAGCAATGGGCAAAGAACTGCCTATTTAATAAATGGTGCTGGAATAACTGGCTAGCCATATGCAGAAGATTGAAACAGGACTCCTTCCTTTCACCATATACCAAAATTAACTAAAATGAATTAAAGACTTAAATGTAAAATATAAAACTATAAAAACACTAGAAAAAAAGCCTAGGAAATATCATTCTGTACATAGGCTTTGGCAAAGATTTCATGATGAAGTCCCCAAAGGCAATGGCAACCAAAACAAAAATAGAGGAGTGAGACTTAATTAAACTAGATATCTTTTGCACAGAAAAACAAAACAAAACAAATAAAAACATTAACAGAGTAAACAGAGAACGTACAGAATGGGAGAAAATATTTGCAAACTATGCATCCAACAAAGGTCAAATATCCAGAATCTACAAGGAACTTAAATCAACATGCAAAAAACAAACAACCTCATTAAAAAATGTGCAAAGTAGTTGAACAGACACTTCTCAAAAGAAGCCATTCATGTGACCAATGAGCATATGAAAAAAGTGCTCACCACTAATTATTAGACAAATGCAAAGCAAAACCAAAATGAGATACCATCTCATACCAGTCAAAACGTCTATTACTAAAAAGTCAAAAAATGACAGATATTGGCAAGATTGTGGAGAAAAGGAACGCTTATATGCTGATGGTGGGAATGTAAATTAGTTCAGCCACTGTGGAGAGCACTTTAGAGATTTCTCAAAGAATTTAAAACAACTACCATTTGACTCAGCAATCCCATTACTAGGTATATACTCGAAGAAATATAAATCATTCTACCACAAAGGCACCTGCACTTGTGTGTTAATTGCAACCCTATTCACAATAGCAAAGGCAAAAACCAACCCAGGTGCCAGTCAACAGTAGACTGGATTTTAAAAAACTTTGGTACATATAGACCATGGAATGCCATGCAGCCATAAAAAATGAAACCATGTTATTTGCAGCAATATGGATACAGATGGAGGCCCTTATTGTGAGGAACAGAAAACCAAATACCACATGTTCTAACTTATAAGTGGGAGCCAAACATTGAGTACACATGGACACAAATATGGGAACAATAGGCACCAGGGCCTACTTGAAGAGGAAGGATGGAAGGAGGGGAGGGTCAAAAAACTCCCTCTCAGGTACTAAACTCACTACATGAGTGATGAAGTCATTGTACACCAAACCTCAGTAACACGCAATTTACCCATGCAACAAACCTGCACAAGTACCCCCGAGCCTAAAATAAAAGTTAAAAAATAAAAGAAAATAATGTGCTTTACAATTCTTTACCTATAACAGTATTAAAGGGGAAACTCAGTAACTGTTGATGATAATTATATAAAGTTTTTTATGAAAAATCACTCATTATTTTGGCTTATACAAGAAAAATTCAAAAACTTGATTGTCATTGCTATAGTAAAATTCATTTAATTTACAAAAAACAACACAAATGTTAGGTCATTAAGAAAATAAGAACAAATCTATGCTTCCATAGAATAACTTTTCCTGACACTTAAACTGAGATGAAGTTTTGTCTTCATATAGAGATCACTGAATATGTGAAAGGTTAATTTCTTCAAGAACATTTCTAAGGAAATGCAGCGATAGATATAGAGGAAGGGATTTTATTGCGGTTTTTAGTACATCTGAGAGTATGACATCCAAGTATTAATTTGGTAAAGATAATTCTGTTGAAGAGTGTTGTCCAAATACATAAATTTCTGATGATCTTGCTCTGTAATAGAGATAAGATCTAGAATATCTGGCAAAAGTATTGAATTCAGGATGTTAAGACCATCTTTATGTTTTGCATTTTTTTTCAACCATCCTTTTGGCATAAAAAAACTGACAGGTAAAATATTTAATATGGCAATCTGTATCTGAAATGCATATAATTTGTGTATAAATATGCCAAAAATTTTACACTAGAACAAAATAAGGCTGACATCCTTTTGTGAAAGGTAACTTAAAACAAAGACTGTCTGCCATTATCAATACAGTCTAAGACAGCAGTCTTCTGACTTTTAGTCTCAAGATGCTTGAAGACTTTAAAAATGGAGAACTCCAAAGAGCATTCACTTATATAGATTATGGCATTTAGTATTTGCCACGTTAGAAATTAAAACTAAGAAATATTTAAAACGTGTACTTATTTATTTTAAAGCAACAATAATAAGCCCATTAAATGTTAATGTGAATGACATGTTTTTTTAAAAAAGAAAAAACAAAGAAACAGAAAAGAAAAAACAAAACAATGAGGAAATTTAGTAAGAAGAGTGGCTTTGTTTTCTATTTTTCCAAAGTTCTTTAATGTTTGGTTTAGTACAAAACAACTGTATCCCCACATCTGCTTCTACATTCAATCTTTTGCAATGTTATTTTAATTAAAAAACATGAAAAAATCTAGCCTCACACAAATATGTAATTGGAAATGAGAAGAATAATTTAATAGTATTTTCCGATATTGGGGAAATTGTTTTTTGATACTAAATCAAAACTCGGTAAGTAGGTATATCTTAAAGGTTAATTGGAATGTTGAATCTGAAGCTCTAATAATTAACTTTTCATACTCTGTTTTATTATAATCCAATGATCCATCTTATATTTTGAATGAATCTTTTACCCATGTATGATTTGATACACGTTCATCATTTAAAAACATTAGTTAAGTAACTGTATTATAGAGATGTTTCAAAAGCTGACACATTTCACTATATAATGTCAAGAAATCACATTTTTCAATGTCACCACCCATCATGTCAATAAAGCCTTTAATTATTGAGAAGTTGTTAAGTTCACAATGGCAGATACAAATTTTCCAAATTTCTAATTTCAATTTTCACTTGAAAGTTCAAATTTTATCATTGACAATAAATACTATTGGCTGTGAAATGACAGGCTCACTTCATTAATTTTTGAGAAAATACCTCCAAAATCCTAAATCTGAATAATCAGTTTATCTGCCAGTCATTCTTTGAAGAAAACTGGTGTTCCAGGTAAATCACAGATGTGCTTTTACTTGAGACAACCATCATAGTTTAGTAAGTGGCAGAAAAGCTTTATGTGTACTTCCCGATTCCTCATACAGAATAAATGAAGTATACTCATGTGTCAGGTTCTAATAATTTTGCAGCTTTCTCAAAAACATTTTTAAGGAAAGCTGGCAATTTTTTGAATGGTAGTGCATGGCAGTGAATAATACAATGACTATTAGTACCCTTTGGTACCACTGCCTTTATTTGTGATGAGGTGCTAGTGATTTCATACAGCACAGCTTTGTCAACACTATGAAATAGGCGAAGAACATACGAGTATTATTAGAAAAATAATTTTGGCCTCTTGGACCCCATGAAAAGATCTCGAGAGTACTCAGGGGTCCATAATCATGCTTGGAGAATGGCAGTCCAAATATTTTCTTTATTTCATGCTTCTAGAAAGTATAAAATATAACCAGTATTTTTCTGTCATCCAAGCTGGAGTGCAATGGCGAGATCTCAGCTCACTGCAACCTCTGCCTCCCGGGTTCAAGCGATTCTCCTGCCTCAGCCTCCCGATTACAAGCGCCCACCACCGCACCCAGCTAATTTTTTTTTTTTTTTCTTAGTAGAGATGGGGTTTCACCATGTTGGCCAGGCTGGTTTCAAACTGCTGACCTCAGATGATCCACCCGCTTTGGCCTCCCAAAGTTCTGGGATTACAGGCGTAAGCCACTGTGCCCAGCTGGTATTTCCTTTCAAAGCCACTTCAAGACAAAGGTCTTAGATTTAGATGCTTAAATAGATTTATTTGACTATGAGGACCACTTTGGGACAAGTTCTACTGAAGTACCTTTTGTTACTGAGGCAAAATTCACATAACAGAAAATTTACCACTTTAACCATTTTAAATGAGTATAATTCAGTGACTTTTAGTACATTCACAATGTTTCACAACTATCACTGTATCTAATTCTATCACATTTTTGTCATTCCAAAAAGAAACCCCATACTCATTACGCAGTCACTCCCTATTCCTCCTCCCCACAGCCCCTTGCAACCATGAATATGCTTCCGTGTATTTGCCTATTCTGGATCTATTTTTTTTTATTATACTTTCAGTTCTAGGGTACACGTGCACAACATGCAGGTTTGTTACATATGTATACATGCGCCATGTTGGTGTGCTGCACCTGTTAACTCGTCATTTACATTAGGTATATCTCCTAATGCTATCCCTTCCCCCTTCCCCCCGCTCCATGACAGGCCCCAGTGTGTGATGTTCCCCTTCCTGTGTCCAAGTGTTCTCATTGTTCAATTCCCACTTATGAGTGAGAAAAGGCGGTGTTTGGTTTTTTGTCCTTGCGATAGTTTGCTGAGAATGATGGTTTCCAGCTTCATCCATGTCCCTACAAAGGACATGAACTCATCCTTTTTCATGGCTGCATAGTATTCCATGGTGTATATGTGCCACCTTTTCTTAATCCAGTCTATCACTGATGGACATTTGGGTTGGTTCTAAGTCTTTGCTATTGTGAATAGTGCTGCAATAAACATACATGTTGATGTGTCTTTATAGCAGCATGATTTATAATCCGGTTGGGTATATACCCAGTAATGGGATGGCTGGGTCAAATGGTATTTCTAGTTCTAGATCCCTGAGGAATCGCCACACTGACTTCCACAATGGTTGAACTAGTCCCACCAACAGTGTAAAAGTGTTCCTATTTCTCCACATCCTCTCCAGCACCTGTTGTTTCCTGACTTTTTAATGATCACCATTCTAACTGGTGTGAGATGGTATCTCATTGTGGTTTTGATTTGCATTTCTCTGATGGCCAGTGATGATGAGCATTTTTTCATGTGTCTGTTGGCTGCATGAATGTCTTCTTTTGAGAAGTGTCTGTTCATATCCTTTGCCCACTTGTTGATGGGGTTGTTTGATTTTTTCTTGTAAATTTGTTTGAGTTCATTGTAGATTCTGGATATTAGCCCTTTGTCAGATGAGTAGATTGCAAAAATGTTCTCCCATTCTGTAGGTTGCCTGTTCACTCTGACGGTAGTTTCTTTTGTGGTGCAGAAGCTCTTTAGTTTAATTAGATCCCATTTGTCAATTTTGGCTTTTGTTGCCATTGCTTTTGGTGTTTTAGACATGAAGTCCTTGCCCATGCCTATGTCCTGAATGGTATTGCCTAGGTTTTCTTCTAGGGTTTTTATGGTTTTAGGTCTAACATTTAAGTCTTTAATCCATCTTGAATTAATTTTTGTATAAGGTGTAAGGAAGGGATCCAGTTTCAGCTTTCTACATATGGCTAGGCAGTTTTCCCAGCACCATTTATTAAATAAGGAATCCTTTCCCCATTGCTTGTTTTTGTCAGGTTTGTCAAAGATCAGATGGTTGTAGATCTGTGGTATTATTTCTGAGAGCTCTGTTCTGTTCCACTGGTCTATATCTCTGTTGTGGTACCAGTACCATGCTGTTTTGGTTACTGTAGCCTTGTAATAAGGTTTGAAGTCAGGCAGCATGATGCCTCCAGCTTTGTTCTTTTGGCTTAGGATTGTCTTGGCAATGCGGGCCCTTTTTTGGTTCCGTATGAACTTTAAAGTTGTTTTTTCCAGTTCTGTGAAGAAAGTCATTGGTAGCTTGATGGGGATGGCATTGAATCTATAAATTACCTTGGGCAGTATGGCCATTTTCACAATATTGATTCTTCCTATCCATGAGCATGGAATGTTCTTCCATTTGTTTGAGTCCTCTTTTATTTCGTTGAGCAGTGGTTTGTAGTTCTCCTTGAAGAGGTCCTTCACATCCATTTGGATTCCTAGGTATTTTATTCTCTTTGAAGCAATTGTGAATGGGAGTTCACTCATGATTTGGCTCTCTATTTGTCTGCTATTGGTGTATAAGAATGCTTGTGATTTTTGCACATCGATTTTGTATCCTTAGACTTTGCTGAAGTTGCTTATCAGCTTAAGGAGATTTGGGGCTGAGATGATCGGGTTTTCTAAATATACAATCATGTCATCTGCAAACAGGGACAATTTGACTTCCTCTTTTCCTAATTGAATACCCTTTATTTCCTTCTCCTGCCTGATTGCCCTGGCCAGAATTTCCAACACTATGTTGAATAGGAGTGGTGAGAGAGGGCATCCCTGTCTTGTGCCAGTTTTCAAAGGGAATGCTTCTAGTTTTTGCCCATTCAGTATGATATTGGCTGTGGCTTTGTCATAAATAGCTCTTATTATTTTGAGATATGTGTGATCAATACCTAATTTAT
The DNA here is from genome assembly GCF_009828535.3 of Hylobates moloch. Lineage (NCBI taxonomy): Eukaryota > Metazoa > Chordata > Mammalia > Primates > Hylobatidae > Hylobates > Hylobates moloch. Next base: position 55,944,882 of record NW_026652276.1, on the reverse strand, counting down.
TGAGAGTTTTCAGCATGAGGGGTTGTTGAATTTTGTCAAAGGCCTTTTCTGCATCTATTGAGATAATCATGTGGTTTTTGTCTTTGGTTCTGTTTATATGATGGCTTACGTTTATTGATTTGCATATGTTGAACCAGCCTTGCATCCCAGGGATGAAGCCCACTTGATCATGGTGTATAAGCTTTTTGATGTGCTGCTGGATTCGGTTTGCCAGTATTTTATTGAGGATTTCTGTGTCGATGTTCATCAGGGATATTGGTCTAAAATTCTCTTTTTTTGTTGTGTCTCTGTCAGGCTTTGGTGTCAGGATGATGCTGGCCTCATAAAATGAGTTAGGGAGGATTCCCTCTTTTTCTATTGATTGGAATAGTTTCAGAAGGAATGGTACCACCTCCTCCTTGTACCTCTGGTAGAATTCAGCTGTGAATCTATCTGGTCCTGGACTTTTTTTGTTTGGTAGGCTATTAATTATTGCCTCAATTTCAGAGCCTGTTATTGGTCTATTCAGGGATTCAACTTCTTCCTGGTTTAGTCTTGGGAGGGTATATGTGTCGAGGAATTTATCCATTTCTTCTAGATTTTCTAGTTTATTTGCGTAGAGGTGTTTATAGTATTCTCTGATGGTAGTTTGTATCTCTGTGGGATCTGTGGTGATATCCCCTTAATAATTTTTTATTGTGTCTATTTGATTCTTCTCTCTTTTCTTCTTTATTAGTCTTGCTAGCAGTCTATCAATTTTGTTGATCTTTTAAAAAACCAGCTCCTGGATTCATTGATTTTTTGAAGGGTTTTTTGTGTCTCTATCTCTTTGAGTTATGCTCTGATCTTAGTTATTTCTTGCCTTCTGCTAGGTTTTCAATGTGTTTACTGTTGCTTCTCTAGTTCTCTTAATTGTGATGTTAGGGTGTCAATTTTGGATCTTTCCTGCTTTCTCTTGTGGGCATTTAGTGCTGTAAATTTCCCTCTACACACTGCTTTAAATGTGTCCCAGAGATTCTGGTGTGTTCACAACATAATGTTTCTAAGTTTTATCCATTCTGTAGCATAAATCATTCCTTATTACATTTTATGACTAAACAGTATTCCATTGTATGGATATACCATATTTCGGTTATCCATTCATTTCTTGATGGGCATTTTGGTTCTTTCCCCCGCTGGTTGTGATGAATAATGTTGTTATGAACACTAGTGTACACGTTTTTGTTTGAACACCTGTTTTTAATTCTTTGGGTATTCATCTAGGAGAAAACTCGCCAGATCACACCATAATTCTATGTATAACTTTTTGAGCACCTGCCAAACAGTTCTCCATGACGGCTTCCCCACTTTCCATTCTCATCAGCAATGTACAAGAGCTTTGATTTTTTCACATCCTTTTCTTTTTTCTTTTTCTCTTTTTTTTTTTTTTTTTTTGTCCTAAAGGTGGGAAGTGGTATCTTATTGAGGTTACATTTATTTAATGATTAATGATGTTGAGCATGTTTTCACATGCTTATTAGCCATTTGTATATCTTCTCTGGAGAAATGTCAGCTCTGATCCTTGGCCCATTTTTCAATTGGGTTATTTATTTTGTTATTGTTGAGTGGGAAGAATTCTTTATATATGCTGGATACTGGACTCTTACCAGACATATGCTTTGCAAATATTTCTCCCATTCTGTGAGGTATTTTTTTAAGCTTTCTTGATAATGTCCTTTGTTGAAAGAAAAAATAATAATTTTGGTAAAGTTCAATTTCTCTATTTTGAAATATTACATTTGTTAAATAAAATAATAATAATTTTGTCCAACAGAATATAAACAAAGATATTTAAATGATTAAAAAATGTGAACTTTTCCATAGCAATGCTACTGAAAAGTTCCCATATGAGTTATGTCTGAGCATGTTTATTTATGTCAAACCTTCTTTCAATGCTGGCTAATTTAAACTTGACATTTGGCTGCTATCATGCTTTAAATTTGGATTAATAATAATTTATATAATGAAGACATTTCTATTATATGAGAAGTTTCCATTTCATTAAAAATAATATTTTTTTCTGTAAACACCCAATAAGCTTATTTTTTAAGCTAAATGCTTAGGTTTAAGACAAGATTTCTCTCTGAGCCCCATTAACATGTTTTTTTCAAAAATGCATTACAAAGCTATTATTTTATGTTAAAGACTACCTATGCCAGTGAGTAGTTGTTCCTCACTATCTCATCATAAAGCTAGTCATAAAATCTGAATTTTAGCTAGACCCACAAACACTCAGAAGAAAGAAGATTTTCACAAACTCCATTGCAGTTAAAGGTAGCTATGTGAATAAGAAGTGGCCAAATAATATAAAGTGTTCTTAGCAAATCATTCTTAATAGAAATCAAGAATCATTCTCAATAGAAAGCTACACATGTTCTTTACCCCTTCTTTCTCACTTTACCCCTTCCTGTTGTCTAGAATGCAGAAGAGATATCTGGAACTGGGGTAATATTATTCAATCATGAGGGGGATATTGGAAATGCAGAAAGGACACAATATTGAAGGTAAATATAGAAAAAACACAATATCGACTCCAACATTATGAGAGGACTGCACCAGTCCTGTATCATCTACTTCCAGACATTTGTGTGAGACAGAAATACATAATATCTTGTTTAAGCCACTACTATTATGGATTTTTCTGCTGACTGCAAATGAATATAAAATACACTTCCATTTCTGGCTACCACTCAGCTCCATCCCACCATCAATAACAATTGGCTTATAAAGTCCTAAGCCAGTACAAATTTAAACTCTGAAATAATTCTACTTGGAAAGTAAACTTTCCAGAGGTACTTGTATGCCTGTGTACAATATTTTATTTCTGATAATTGAATGTTAGTAACTATATGAATGTAAATAGTGATCATTTTTTATCCTTCATTAACAAAAGTAATCAACATGCAGTTGTTAATAAGATACAGTCTAACCTTAATTTTAGTTTTCCTAAGCTTCAATACCTATGAAACATTTTGTAATCAGAATATGTCTTCAAGAATTTGAATGGGACAAGATTTTCTCATAATGCTGGCAGACGGGTTTATATGATTAACTGCAGCAAATATAGCCTACTGGTTTGAAGGCTTACCAATGGAGAAATGGTCTCACAGGAAGCTTTTTGATAAGTGAAATATAGTCTCTATGATGTGACAATTTAGGAGAATACAAAAACCTTTCTTACAAATTCAGTCCTGAAGAAAAGATTAGTAGTTACTATTCGTAGACATAGCTCTAAAATATAACAAATGCAAGCATATTTATCAGTCCTGTAAATAATTTTTTATAGTTCCATCTGTTTGTTCATTTACTTACTTATCAAAAGCAACAAAAATCAGTTATATTCCTAAGGAATAAGAACGAATAAGAAATATTCCTTTGAAATAAGGAAGTTCTAATATCAGTTATGATGTAGAAAATAGGATAAAAATTAATCAAGAAAATTTATAATAGAGTTTTTCTTTTTATCATAAGGAAATATTATGCTTCTTCATCTTTGAATATAGTATCACTATTACTAAGAGCTTTAAATACGAATTTTAGAAGCAATAATGCAACATATGCTTTTATAATCCAGAACAGAAACTTAAACATTTTGGAAAAAGAATCTTACTTATATGTTTCTAGTAGTAATGCTATGTAGTAAGTATTAGCACACTTAGAAGCTTGTGATCAGACTTTATTTAGAAATGCCACTGTTACAGATATCAATGCTTAGATTCCCCCGGACTCCAACTATGCTTCTTCAGTGCTGTGGTAACTCAGCAGAATAGCTGTCTCAATTGAGTAAGCTCTTTAAAGGTAAAGAATCATTAACAGTTCCAGTGTCAAGTTGTTAACTTGCCAAATTTTATTTACAACTAATATTTGAATGGCGGTGATATACAGTAGATATGCATGAGAGTTTTAGTTTCTAGTTGCAAACTTCCATTAGTAATATGACCTTGAATAAATTATATTCCATCCACGGTCTTTAGTTTTCTTACTGATAGATGAGGTGATTTGAGTTGAATTCTAGGATCACTTCCAGGTAGAAAATGCTTTGAAATCATAAGCCATAACCTAGAACATTCTCCAAATTAAAGAAGACACTAATTGAGACAACGGAAATGTGAGACAGAGACACTAATTGCAGAAGAGATAGGACTACAAGATGTGATGTGTTTATTACTTTTATCTGGGGTCAATTTAGCATTTGTTTTGCAGTTTTCAAATAATTTATTTCAAAATGTAGAGATGACAGAGATAGCTTTAATGCTTCACAGTTAATATTTGTATTTGTACTTCACTATTGTCTGTTTTAAAATATTATTGTGGTAAAACCACTTAACATGAGATCTACTCACTAAATTGTTATGTGTATAATAGAAGTTTTGTTAACTGTAGGCACATGTTAACCATAAACACAGATCTCTAGAACTTATTGATCTTTCACAAGGAAGAATGTTTGAATCTTTGTGCCTGTCGATTAGCAATTTCCTGTTTCCCTTCCTCTCCGGCCCCTGATAACCACCATTCTAGTCCTGATTCTATGAGGTTGGTGACTTCAGAAACCTCATATAAGTGGAATCATACAGTATTTGCCTTCTGTGACTGGCTTATTTTGCTTAGCATGTCTTTACTCATGTTCATTCATGTTCTTGCATATGGTAGAATTTCATTAATTTTTAAGGTTAATTGAATAGCATTGACTTGTATTTACATACCACATTCTCTTTATTTGTTCATCTGTGATGAACATTTAGGTTCTTTCCACAATTTGATGATTGGGAATAGTACTGCAATAAATGCTAGGATACTAATCTCTTTTGAGATATTTGACTTTAACAGAAATAAAAAAAAATTTAAAAATCATATGGAAACACACAAGAAAACTTCCAATAGCCAAAATAATCTTGGGAAAGGACAAAGGTATAGGCATCATAATATTTTCTTATTTAAAAACATATTACAAAACAACAGTAATGAAAACAGTACAATATTGGCATAAAGACAAACATACATTACTGTTCAGATTATGTCTAATTCTAAAAATAAATGTTTATATTTTCATGTGTATGATTCACTTAGTTTATACGAAAAATCAGGTAAATTTGAAATACATCCATTTAGAATGGAAAAAAAATTGTTTGTTAGCAGAACTTCCTCTCAAATAAGTATTAGACCTTTTCTACTTTTTTCACGAGAGAATTCTGAAATGTCTTGTGGTTTAAAAGGTGATGGTTGATCACAAAGATGTGGGAACCACGAGGGGATGTGCCTGCCAAACATTTCTAATATCTACACCTGAGAAATTAGAAGATCTCTGTCATTCTTCAGCAAAATGTTGAGCAGCCATTTTAAGTTTATTTTTCCAGTGAAAACTATCCTATAAAATAAAGACACTGGTTCTTCTATTCTAATTTCTATGTACTTTGAATGTTCAACTAAAACACGATATGATCTTACTGTAATTAAGATATAGTTACTATCATTTTCTCTAACACTATTGTTGTCATATTCTTGGTGATTTCACTATCCAAGTTCCTTGACCTCTATGCTTTCAATAATGTTGCTTTCACCCCACTTAAGCCACACATTTATACAGATCTGCTCTAAACCGTACCCCTTCACAATCTTAATTTAAACATTACTCTCTTACTACCGCCCTTCTCTGGCAAGTGTTTCTTCATTCCATCTAGTATAAAATTTTTAGTATTTCTTTTACCCACTAGGACTTACTGACTTTTGTTTTTTTCATAGTTTACTATTCCCATTATGTTCTAACCTCCTTCATGCAGCTTGGATTCTATGGTCCATCTTTGTAATCACATCCTCAATTATCTTGCCCACCCTGATTAAACCTAGTCCCATACTTCCTCTGCAGCTGAATTCATGCAGGTAAAAGTGGCTAGGAAAAAACACACAATCATGCTGGCTAGTCTTACATTAAATCCAAAGTGATTAACCTCAAGAAGGCTCTTCATGCTGCCAAGAAATGATAGTATATTTTTCTAGAATATTCTTTGGCTTTCCTTGTAAGTATTTCATAGCTTCTCCACTTTCCTCAACCTTTAACACCACCTCCAGACAATGATCTGGCTTCCATTTCACTGAAATAGCTGAAGCAATTAGAAAACAACTGTCACACTCATAGGTGGGAATTGAACAATGAGAACTCATGGACACAGGAAGGGGAACATCACATTCCGGGTACTGTTGTGGGGTGGGGGGTGGGGGGGGCGGGGACAGCATTAGGAGATATACCTAATGCTAAATGACGAGCTAATGGGTGCAGGAAATCAACATGGCACATGGATACATATGTAACAAACCTGCACATTGTGCACATGTACCCTAAAACCTAAAGTATAATAAAAAAATAAATAAATAAAAATAAAAAAAATAAAGGTTCTATGTGGGAAAAAAAAAAAAGAAAACAACTGTCACAAGCTTCCTTCACCATGCCTACACAGCAACATGCATCTGTACCAAAATGGTCCTCTTTCTCTCTATTTATCTTTAAATGACCTCCACTCATACCCTAGATCCCATAATCCTCCACCTTCTCAAGAGCATTGTAACAGGAATCCTCCTCTCTTTAAGGCATTGTCAGATTTCCCCATCTCTTCTGGGCCATCCCCCATTCGCACACAAACGTGTAGTAGCATAATTCATCTTATAAATAACTTCATGTTACCATTCATCACTTTCACTCTGTTCATCTTTATGGTTAAACTCATCAAAAAGTTTATTGTGCTCTTTGATTCTTTTTTTTTTCTGTTGAATGCAATCCAGTTGGACTTTAGTCACAATTACTTCACTTAAACAACCTTGTCAAGATCCTCCTTCTCAGAGCTCCTCTTTCTTGACATATCCATAGTATATGACCCAGTTTATCACTTACTCCTCGTCAAAATCTTTTCTTCAGTTAGTTTCCATGCTCTTTCTGTTGATTCTACTTCTATATCACAAACCATAACTTCTAGTCTCCTTCATTGGTTTCTTTCTATAATCCCTCTTTCTTAATATTGGAATGCTCAGCATTTTGCCTCTTATTAATATTTTTGTAAGCTACACTCACCCTGGGTGTTAGCTTTAAATACAATCTATATGCTGATTCATGCCAAATTAATAATCAACCTAGAGTTCTCACCTGAACTCAAGACTCATATATTCAACTACCTACTCAATATTCACCTGGATATTTAATAAGCATATGTTCAAAGCGAAGCTCTGGATTATCTAACTTTAAAATTTTCTCCTGTGGGAGTATTTTCCAAGTCACCAAATGGCAACGCCATCATTCCAATTGCCCATCTGAAAGACTTGAAATCATTCTTGATTCCTCTCTTTCTCACACACCACATATCCAATTCATCAATAAATCCTGTTGGCTCTGTCTTCAAAATAAATCCAGAAACTAACAACTTGTCAGCATTACACCTATCATTACCTTAATTCAAGCTATCACACATCTTACCCAGGTTGTCTCATTAACCTTCAAGTTGATCTCCCTTTTCCCATACTTGGCTTCTTAAAAGCTATCCTCAGCACAATAGACAGGAAAATCCATTTTATAATATATTACATTATAACCCGCCCCCCCAATGATTTCCTACCTCATTTGGAGTAAAATCTAAAACATTTACAATGGCCTACAAGTTCTGCATGAGTCGTATCCTCTCTTTATTCTCCCATTGTTAGAGATCTCTGTGGTATTTTCTGCTACCACTCCTGTTTGCCCAGTCTATCTGAGTCACACTGGCTTCTCTGCTGGTTTATGGACATACCAAGCAGGCCTCTACCACAGGGTCTCTATATCCCCTGTTTCCTCTTAAGTGACTACTTTCCTAGCTACCTTGTATAAAATAATACATTCTCCAGAAGCCCCATCCCCCTAACCATGTTTATTTTTCTTTGTAGTACTTTTATCATCTTTGTAGTACTTTTATTCTCACTTTTGTAAGTGACACAATTATTTATTTTTCTATTTGTCATTTTTAAATGTAAGTTCCATGATTGGAAGAATATTTCTTTGTTCAATTCTCTATCTCTAACACCTAAACAATGCCTGGTACATAGTAGTAGCTCAATGAATATCAGTTGAGTAAATGAATAATTTTATGTAATTCAAAAAGGAAATTTCATCCAAATAAAGCTTGTTATTACTTAAAAGCACAGAATCTCAAAGCATCAGATCTGGACAGAACCTTAGAGACTATCTAACAAAAATGAAATACTTTTATCGTGTTTTGTGGTAACCCCTTATGGGCCTTGGGAGCTTGAAAAAGGACTAGGGAAATGTAACTGCCCATTACCATCCTGTCTGACTCCCATCCAAAGCAGCCCTAATTTTATTTGCTTTATATTTTAGTCTTAGACATAGTGTTTTCATAAATATTTTGAAGAAAGTTCCAAAACCTAAAAACTATGGAACTGATGTAACTCTTCATTCACAGATGAGGAGATTGAGTCCTGGAAAATAAAGTAAGCTAACCCAGGGCAAACCGCCAGAAGATGAGAAAACCAGGGCTGGAACTCATGATTCCCCTTTCCTATGCATGTTCTCTCCACTCCAGGCCAAGGTTTCTCCCTAGAAAGCTGTCTGTTAATGGCATAATGCTTTAAGATTTGTGTTGTCCTTTCCAAAGATTCAATTATATTTCTGATTGAATAACTATCATACTCTCATTTTTTATAAAATGTTTTCAATTTTAAATTCAATAGTATTCTGTCAAATTGCTGAAAATAATACACAGAGTCAAAGTCTGCATAATTTTACATGAAGAAAACTAATCTATATTGACATGACTAGAGCACTACAGAAGGCTTGATTACAATGTGCTACATTTAAGTATTTCCCTAAATAGATTATATAATCTAAATTTTCTGCACACTATTTCTCAATTTCTCTTCACGCATCCATGGACAGACTCTTCAGTACACTGCCCAGAAAGCAGAATTGGTTTGTGATTGGAAGAAATGAGAAAGAAAATGTATGACCCATGTGCATTCTCATAAGCTAACACAGTTCCTGTGTTTCTCTGCCAGGTTTAGATTAACCACTGATTTGATGCACCAACTGGCCCATTTCTTGTAAATGGGTTTTCTTCTATTCAGCGTTTAGTAGGCCCCTTGTCAATGAGATAACTCCCTAGGCTGAATAAAAGTCCCCTTAGGCCTTGACAGCCTTAGAGGATTATTTGTTCACCAGTGATTTTTAGAGCTCTCTGACAACTCCATTTTGATATCTTTTCAAAGAAAGTATTTTACCAAAGACTCCAAACATTTAAAGCATTTGCACTTTTAAAGTCTTAATGCTCAGAGAAAAATGAGAATCCTATCAGGATTTTTGATGGCTATTTAGCAGATGGGATACCTAATCCATTCCCTCATTTATTACAAAGAAAGCAAATTCAAGGCAGAAGTAATTCGCTTGATCAAAAGACGTTTTCAGCCCCAATGGGCTGCCTGTGGTTCCCATAATCGGTCCTAAAAAAACAAAAAGAGTCTGAGGGCAAAGAGTTGTCCCAGCGTGGACTCCACGCACCAACTATGTTTTCAGGATTCTATTTGTTGATAGTTAAATGTCAAAAACTAAAAAAAGATTATGTCTATAATTGAATATTATAGACCATAAAATATGAACAAAAACACAGATATATAATGGGTATTTACTTACAATACAATAGAATTTGCCTTCTTCCTTTAGTCAGTGATCGTACTGTACTTAAAATTACTTAATATACAAATTCAGTATAGTCAGACTTTGAAATCTATCTTTTACTTAATCTTCATAAGTAGGATAATATATTAACAGTACCTAGTAGAGTGCATAGAGCATAGTGCTTGTTAACCAATGTTAATTTTGTTGCTTCCTCCTTTCTCCCTTTTCAGGTTTATACAACGTTGCTACATACAACATCAAAATTTCATTCAGACATTTATTTTAAAAAAATATTTATTGAGTACACATTATATACCAGTTTCTCTGCAAGGCCTTGGGCATAGAGCTGTATATAAACCCAATGAAGTCCCTGTTCTCATGGCATTTACACTTTAGTGGGAGACAAGAGTTGTGTTTTACCTTCAGTGTATTGGTCAGGAAAAGCTTCTCTAATGAGGTAAAGCTAAGAATCATGTGGAATTCTGGAAAGGAGCTTTCCAAAGAGAATGGCTAATGCATAGGCCTGAAGAGCACATTGGAGCATCAGAACTTAATACTAAGTAGGGTAGTGTATTAGTCAGGGCTCCCTAGAGGGACAGAACTAATAAGATCGATAGATTATATAAAGGAGAGTTTATCAAGTAGTATTAACTCACACAATCACAAGGTCTCACAATACGCCATCTGCAAGCTGAGGAGCAACGAAGCCAGCCCAAGTCCCAAAGCTGAAGAAGTTGGAGTCCAGCATTTGAGGGCAGGAATCATCCAGCACGTAGAAAGATGTAAGCTAGGAGGTCAAGCCAGTTCAGCCTTTTTACGTTTTTCTGCCTGCTTTATATCCTGGCCACGTTGGTAGCTGATTAAATGGTGCCCACCCAGATTAAGGGTGGGTCTGCCTTTCCCAGCCTACTTACTCAAATGTTAATCTCCTTTGGCAACACTCTCACAGACACACCTAGGATCAATACTTTGCATCCTTCAATCCAATCAAGTCGACAGTCAGTATTAACTATCACAAGTCCACCCCTTGTCAACTTGAACCCATACACATCTCCTGAGATCATACATGATCTTCAAATAAAGACAGTAATAAGGTCATAATTACACCTAATATAATATAACTATCCTTTATACAACTAGAAATGCACCAACCCCCAATGCAAATGCAATTACATAAAGTTAACAATACTTAAATGCTGATGTGAAGTCAATAAATCTTATGTCACATGATAAAGGAAAAAGGAAATAAAATGAAGATATTTTCTTAGTACAAGTGTATACATGCACAAACATGTTTTTAACAAAAGAAAGGGGAAATACTCATGACAATTACAGTCCTCATTTCTGCAACTGGCCACATGGTCGTAGCTGGTATTGATGACTACCTCCTTCTACTACCAATTCTGTACTCCTTTTGCCTTGTGGTTTTTTTCCTGGTGGAGTGACCCAAACCTTCATTCCTGAAGGGTCTGGGCCATTTGTCATCCTGCCTGGATTGGGCTGTTGTACTTTCCCACTGACCTTAATCACAGGGCATGGTAATACTAAGAGATGCCCTAATGGATATCCTGTATTCCACACATACTCTTCCTTACCTCCACTGTGGCATAGTAGACTGATTTCATCTTGATAGTCTGGGTCAATCTCCCCAGCCAACATGGTAAGTCTCCTCTTAGCCTGCTGACTTAAAGGTAGGAGAAGCCCAGTGTCCGGATGGCAATCTTAACTTCCAGTTTAATGGAATCGTTGTTGTGTCTCCTGGTGGAAGTGTTCCTCCCTCTGAAACTGAGACCTCTAGGCCAGCAGAACATAATGTCAAGGGAACAGGACGCAAAAATGTTGCGGGTGAATCACTAGGGGCGATGGTGAGTGGTGCCACTTCCACTTCCATATGTTTTGATTCCTGGACCTGTGAATTCCGGCTATGGGAGAAACAGTACCACATATTGGATGCTGATTCAGGGCACACACGGCCTTCTGGAGAACTTTGCCCCAGCCCTGCAAACTATTGCCTAGTTGGCATTGTAATCATGACTTCAAAAGGACATTCTACCGTTCTATCAATCCAGCTGCGTCAGGATAATGGGGAACATGGTAAGACCAGTGAATTCCATGAGCATGAGCCCACTGCTGCCCTTGTTTAGCAATAAAGTGAGTGCCTTGGTCAGAGGCAATGCTGTGTGGAATACTACGATGGTAGATAAGGCATTCCATGAGTCCACAAACAGTAGTCTTGGCAGAAGCACTGAATGCAGGATAAGCAAACTCATATCTGGAGTAAGTGTCTATTTTAGTGAGGACAAACCTCTGCACTTTCCATGATGGAAGAGGACCAATATAATCAACCTGCCACAAGGTAGCTTGCTGATCACCCCAAGGAATGGTGCCATATCAAGGGTTCATTGCTGATCTCTGCTGTTGACAAATTGGGTACTTAGCAGTGGCTATAGCCAGGTCAGCCTTGGTGAGTGGAAGTTCATGTTGCTGAGCCCATGCATAACCTCCATCCCTGCCACCATGGCCAATTTGTTCATGGGTCCACTGGGCGATGATAGGGGTGGCTGGGGAAAGAGGCTGAGTGGTATCCACAGAATGGGTCATCCTATCCACTTGATTATTAAAATCTTCCTCTGCTGAGGTCACTCATTGGTGAGTACTCACATGGGATACAAATATCTTTACAGTTTTTGACCAGTCAGAGAGGTCCACCCACATACCTCTTCCTCAAATTTCTTACTCACCAATTTTTCAATCATGCTTCTTCCAAGTCCCTGATCATCCAGCCAAACCATTGGCTACAGCCCATGAATCAGTATATAATCACGTATCAGGCCATTTCTCCTTACATGCAAAGTGCACAACTAGGTGCACTGCTCAAAGTTCTGCCCACTGGGAAGATTTCCCTTCACCACTGTCCTTCAGGGATGTCCTAGAAAGAGACTATAGTGCTGCAGCTATCCAATTTAGGGTGGTGCCTGCATATTGTGAAGAACCATCTGTGAACCAGGCCCTAGTCTCTCTTCCTCTGTCAACTGATCATAGGGAACTCCCCGTGAGGCCATCGGTGCAGGCTCGGGAAGAGAAGGCAGGGTGGCAGGTGTGGAGACAATGGGCATTTGAGCCACTTCCTCATGTAACTCACTTGTGCCTTTGGGACCTGCTCAAGCCCAGTTACTTATATACCACCTGTAGTTGAAGATGGAATGCTGCTATGCATGACCCATTTTATGGCTAGATGGGTCAGAAAGCACCCAGTTCATGATAGGCAATTCAGACCGCATGGTGACTTGATGAACCATAGTCAAACGTTCAGTTTCCACCAAATCCCAGTAACAGGCCAAGAGCTGTCTCTCAAACCTCTGAGGTAGGACAGTAAAGATATATTGCTGGCCTTGCCAGCTGAAGAGAAATTGCTTCTGCTGGGCCTTATGGACAGGAATGGAGAAAAAGGCATTTGCCAAGTCAATGGCTGCATACCAGGTACCAGGAGATATGTTAATTTGCTTAAGCAATGAAACCACATCTGGTACAGCAGCTGCAGTTATAGTCACCACTTGGTTAAGCTTACGATAATCCACTGTCATTCTCCGAGACCCATCTGTCTTCTGCACAGGCTAAATAGGAGAGTTGAATGGGGATGTGGTGGGAATCACCACCCCTGCATCTTTCAAGTCCTTGATGGTGGCACTAATCTCCACAATCCCTCCAGGGATGTGATATTGATTTTGATTTACAATTTTTCTAGGTACAAGCATCTCTAATGGCTTCCATTTGGCCTTTCCCACCACAGTAGCCCTCACCCTACCAGTCAGGGAGCCAATGTGGGGGTTCTGCTAGCTGCTAAGTATGTCTATGCCAACTATACATTCTGGCACTGGAGAAATGACCAGAGAATGAGTCTGGGGATCCACTGTAGGTCGGACCTGAGCTAAAACTCCATTAATTACCTGACCTCCATAAGCCCCAAGTTTAACTGGAGGACCACAATGATGTTTTGGGTCCTCTGGAATCAATGTCAGTTCAGAGACAGTGTCCAATAGTCCCCCAAATATCTGATAATTTCCCTTTCCCCATTGCACAGTTACCCTGGTTAAAGGCCAGAGGCCTCCTTGGGGAAGGCTGGAAGAAAGATTAACAGCATAAATTGTGGGTAGTAGAGTGTGATCCTTCCTCAAGGGGAACTGGCCTCCCTTTCATTCAAGGGGTTCTGAGTCTGCAAACTGTCTCAAGTCTGGAAATTGATTGAGGGACCATGATTCTCTGTTTTCATAATTGAAATTAGTCTTTTGTCTATTTGACCTGGAAGTTTTCTGCTTTTATAAGTTAAGTAGGAATGCAATAGGCTTCCTATCAATTTCACTTCTAGGAACGCTGTGATTAATTAGCCAATGCCAGAGCTCTATATAAGTCAGACTATTTTGATCGCTGCTTTGCCTCTGGCGTCCATTACAGTAGCTTTGCCCACCTTGCCTTTGACAGTTGAGTGCTGCCACTTGACCGCTGCCACCTTGGGATCCAATTATTCCCATCGTATTTAAATTTTATAGTTGAATGACTGTGGTTCCCACTGTTAGATCTGACATACAGTGAAGAGCAATTACAGAGCTCTTCAAAAATGCAGGTGCTGCCCTTACAAATCTATTTCACAAAACACTGGTCAGAGTATATTTTCTGGACCCTCCCAGCTGGGATAAGTAGGTCTAAAGTGACTAAGCCACTCCACCATCCCAATCTCCCTGAGCCTTTGGATTCCTTCCTCTACATTAAACAAAGGGAGATCAGGTATTTCCAGCTTGCTCACAGTGGGCCATCTTTTAATCCGTATTTCAGCTAACCAAGCAAATTAGAACATTTTTTTAACTCCTCAAGCTGCAACATTAAATGCAGAGTCCCTACTTAGTGGGCCCAAATCAATAAATTCAGCCCGATTCAACTTTATGTTCCTTCCACCGTCACCCCACACCCTTAATATCCATTCCTATGCCTGTTCTCCAGATTTCTGCTTATATGAATTAGAAAACTCAAGCAGTTCTTTTCAAGTGTAGCACACCTCCTCATGGGTCACACCGTGAACCTCACCTCTAAGAGTCTGCCAGTACTTTAGTCTAGTCATAGGTCTAGAAGCAAACAGGGGTACTGGTGGTGTCTCCTGAGGAGAATCAACATTAACTTGCCTGGCAACTGCCTCAGGGGTGGCCATCATTGTTGCCTCAGGCAGCGCAGGGTTTATCTCCTCAGATAAAGGTGGAAAGGCTGATGGCAGCGTGGGTCAGGGAGGGGATATTACCACTACTGGGGATAGGGAAGCTGTTTCTTCTGGCAAAAAAAGGTTCATCAGAATTTACAAACTCAGTGTTCCAGCTTCATCAAGGTCCTCCCACACATTCCCATTCCAAGTTGCAGGGTCCCATTCTTTTCCAATCAATACCATCACTTTAATGGTAGACACCTGGCGAGGCTGTGCATGCTTCTTCGTTGCAGGTCAACCACTCGCATGATGAGAGCTTCTGTCTGTTTTTCCACAATTTCAGCTCTTTCTCTACAGGAGATAAGACTCTCACTCAGGGAAATCTTAGCAGATTTGAGGCTCAGGATCTGCTTCTGAAGCCAGGAGTTACAATCCCTGAGTTCATCATTTTCTTTTATCACTTTGTCCAGTGAACTTAGGAGCAACCAACCAACTTCATTATGTTTCTGGGTTCTCCAACTTGGCCAAAGTTATTATGTATGGAGTCACTAAACTCTTTGCCTCTCATGAGCGGTGAATCAGGAGTGTCAAATGCATTTATTTTGCATAACTCTCTCAACAGTTCATGTCAAGGACTATCAGTGCTCTCCATGCTATTAGAAGTAGAATCCTCAAGACTTTGTGGTCTAGTCATATTAAGCAGCCAACTCCAGAAACCCCAAAACCAATGAAAGAACTCCATCCTTAATATTCTGTTCCTCTGGAACCACTCCTGGTACCAAAATCTGTATTAGTCAGGGTTCTCTAGAGGGACACAACTAATAGGATATATATATATGAGTTTATATATGGGATATATATATATGAGTTTATATATGGGAGATATATATATGAGTTTATATATGGGCTATACATATATATGTGGGAGTTTATTAAGTAGTATTAACTCACATAATCACAAGGTCTTACAATAGGCTGTCTGCAAGCTGAGGACAAGGAAGCCAGTCCAAGTCCCAAAGGTGAAAAACTTGGAGTCTGATGTTCAAGGGCAGGAAGCATCCAGCAAGGGAGAAAGATGTAGGCTCGGAGGCTAAGCCAGTCTAGCGTTTTCACGTTTTTCTGCCTGTTTTATATTCTAGACATGCTGGCAGTTGATTAAATGGTGCCCACCCAAATTAAGGGTGGGTCTGCCTTTCCCAGATCACTGACTCAAATGTTAATCTCCTTTGGCAACACCCTCACAGACACACCCAGGATCAATACTTTGCATCCTTCAGTCCAATCAAGTTGACACTCAGTATTAACCATCATAGGTAGTACAGCCAAAATCCCCAGTGGAAGACAGAGACTTAGATGAGAATTCCTTAATCATAAAATAAGGCTTCAAAAAGTTGCTTTAAATTACTGGCTGAACCTATGCCTTATAAGACACTGCTGGCTTAGGGTGAGGATTGCCTAGTGACTACTGGTAAGTCAAGCCACTCACTGGTTGTGTGACTGATTTGCAATATCCCCCATGTTATAACAGAAAAGTAGCTCTAGCCTGCTAATATCAATCTCCTTCTTTTGGGCTTAAGGATGCAGGGAGAAGCATTTGCAAATCTCTGCCAAATGTTGGTGAACACATAGGAAAAAACAGAGAAAGTCCAGGCACGGTGGCTCACCCCTGTAATCCCAGCACTTTGGAAGGCCGAGGGGGGTGGATCACAAGATCCAGGAGATCAAGACCATCCTGGCCAACATGATGAAATCCTGTGTCTACTAAAAATACAAAAATTGGCTGGGCATGGCAGCACATGCCTGTAGTCCCAGCTACTTGGGAGGCTGAGGCAGGAGAATTAGGAGAATTGCTTGAACCCAGGAGGCAGAGGCCGCAATGAGCCCAGATCACACCACTGCACTCCAGCCTGAGTGACAGAGCAAGATTCCGAAAAGAGAGAAAATATCTTTAAAAATCTCCCATCACCTCTTTCTCAGTTGCTTATGCTAGAGCAGCAAAGGCACATTGTGGGGAGCCTGCTGCCACATTGTGAGAAGCCATGTGCAGAGGCTGGCATGCTGAGGAGCTAAGGCCTCCTGACAACAGGAATGTGAGAGAGCCTTTTAAGAAGCAGACAGGCCAACTTCAGCAAAGTTTTAAAGACAGCAGCCCTGCCACCAGATTCCTGACCCTCAGAAACTGTGAACAAAACTCTAACAGTCTTTCCAGCTGTGGCAGGACATCTTCTTCCGGTAAAAATATTTCCTCAAGGTTGTAAACACTCACAAGTGAAGTAGGTTTGTCACTTAGTGAAAGGACTAGAGGAAGAACCACCAGGGAACAGGCAGGAAAGTGAGGTCCTGAGAGAGATGAGGGTGAACTCTGGGACAAAAGATGCTACCAGAATCTCCCCAGTTCCAGAGTCAGATCATTCTCCCAGACACAGAGTAATGGCTAAATTATAAACACCCACCCATACTTAAAAGCCTTCATTGGCCCAGATAAATGAGCTTGACCTTCAGTATTCTGGGTGACCCACCTCAGGGCCCTCTTTGAGCCTCACCTCAGGTCACACTCTTGCTCTCATTCTCACTCTAAATCTTTATAAATCTAGCCCAAAGGACTCTGGGCCCAAAACAAGGTCAAGAACCATAGTCACCTCAAACAAAAATGTTTATGGAGCCACCTTTAGAGGAATGGCCATGCACACCAGACATTTCTTCTCATTAACTGTGAGTTTTTCCTCCTTGTCTGCCTTCCACAGGGGCTTCCACTTCAGAAAAACATACATCTTTCAACTACTCCTCATATCCATGTCTCAGTTGCAAGCTCTGTGATAAACACACACACACACACACACACACACACACATACACACACAACAAAACAAAAAACCTGAGCAAGTTACTCTGTCTCTCTGAGTTGTAAGTTTCATCTGCAAAATGAGAACTTATTTTAAATAGCGGAGTATTCTTTTTTTCTCTTCTATCTGCTTGATAGTCACTAACATTTAAATGCAACTGTCTTTGCAAGCTAATTTATTGACAGCGGTGTGCGACATAGCACTCTCCTTTCACCTCATGACATCTCTCCAAGGTAGCTTCATTATCACCATTTTAAGGATGGAGAAACTGAGCCTAAGAGAGGTTAAGTACTTAGCCCGAAGTAATACAGCTACTAAATGATAGAGGTGGTATTTGAATCCACAACTCTCTAACCCCAAGCTTCTAAGCTGAGACTCTTTTCTACAAGCTTAGTGGCCAAGATCATTCCAGCCATGACTTCAGCCCACTTGCTCTCCACTGCACTTCCATTTATAAAACAAAGCATAGAGCAGAAATAACAAAGTTAAACTTTGGATAATGATGTAAATTCATTCACTATGATGACCATAACAGCTACCATTTTTAGAGCCATGTGCTGGCCCTATGTTGAAAGCTTTGCTAACTTTATCTTATTCCATCCCAGCCATAACCTGTGGAGGAAGGTACCACTGGACTCTTCACAGTAAAAAGAAACTTAGACTCTTTGAAATGAACTAGGAATACAGGTTTCTGTTGAATTAGAGCTAAAGCTTGAAACAGCACCAAAGCAAGCAGGTAATCCAAGACCACCATGTTCTACAAAATTCTTCTTCATGGCATTAACAATTGTTACATACTTCACAATGGCCACCTTCTCTGCCAGTGCAGTTAGTTAGACAATCTGTTAAAAGAGCAAAGAAAAACAATGAGCCCAAAGGAGCACATTGAAGGTGAAATCTCACTCTAGCTACTCTGGCTCTGCCAGTGAGAAACCAGCTTGATGTGAAGCCTGGCCAGGCAGCTGTCCAACATCTGGCACAGCTCTGTAGAGCAGTTCATGGCAAGGCAATGCCCAGCAGCCCCCCAAAGCAGGGCCCTGGCATCGGGATCCCAGATGGAGCATTGGCAGTAGTCAGTTCATATGTAGTGAGAGACAGAAGAGACATGGATGATTGTTGGAATAAAAGGAAGATAAATAAAGACAGATAGCTTCTTCTGGCCTTCTTTCCAAAAGAATTTAAAGTGGCTTAAATTTATAAAACGCAGCAAGATAATACGAAACAGAAGAAAGTGAAAAGAAAAAAGATGAACAACGCTACCAACAGACCAGAGTCAGGCATCAGAATAATGTAAAAATGCATCAATTTCTGAGCAATTTTTGCAAGGCCACAGATGTGGCTCTAAGCTTTCTGGAACAAGGCAAAGAAGAAAATCTGACTCATGCCTCAATTCATCATTTCTCAGATAAAAACAGGTGCAGTGCATGTGAATAATTACAGCAACAAAATTAAGTAATATTGGATTATAACCCAAACTCTAAAATAAATATCATACCGACATGAGTGCTGATATAAATATAAATGCTTGAATAAATAAATAAATAAATAAGAAGAGACAAATCTCTCATAGAGAAAAGCTCCAAATTATTTACATAGATACTCCACAATCCAGGAGATGGAGCACAACTCTTCACTGTGTGGAATGCAATAGTTACTTCCTTTCAAGTTAAAAAACAATTTTAGAAACTTGGCAAAAACTACCACAGCCAGGCAACAAAGGTCAACATCAGTGGTAATAATTATGTTGATAATATGTACCCTTGACATGAAGTGATTAAAATTGCACTTTACCTCTGTGATCTTCCTCCCAAAACAACCCCAGTGTAATTATGAACAAAAATCAAACAACTTCCAATTAAGCCAGATAGGGTGGCTCACACCTGTTATCCCAACACTTTGGGAGGCTGAGTCAGGAGGATCACATGAGCCCAGGAGTTCAAGACCAGCCTGGACAACATAGCAAGACCCTGTCTCTACAAAACAGTAAAAAAAATTACCTGGGCACAGTGGCATGCTCTTGTAGTTCCAGCTACTTGGGAGGCTGAGGTGCAGAACTGCTTGAGCCCAGGAGTTCGAGGCTGCAGTGAGCTATGACCACACCACTGTATTCCAGCCTAGGCAACAGAGGTAAACCCTGTCTCAGAACAAAATAAAACAAAAATTCCAATTGAGAGGCATTCTACAAAATAGCTAAACAGTACTCCTCAAAACTGCAATAGACATCAAAAAAGAGTTTGAACAACTGTCATACTTCAGAAGTTAACAAGTGTTTTCAGGGGCATGGAGAAAAGGGAACCTTGGGCACTGTTGGTCTAAATGTAAAATACAGCCATTATGGAAGAGTTTGGAGCTTTCTCAGAAAACTAAAAATAGAATGATCATGTGATCCGCAATCCCATTTCTGGGTATATATCCAAAGGAATTGAAATCTGTATGCTGAGGAGATATTTCCACTTCCATGTTCACTGCAGCATTATTCAAAATAGCTAAGATATAGAACCAACTAGGTGTCAATCATCAGATAAATTGATTTTTTAAATGTGGTATATATACACAATGGAATATTATTCAACATTAAAAGGGGGGGGATATCTTGTTATTTGCAACAATGTGGATGAACCTGAGGGATATTATGCTAAGTAAAATAAACCAGGCACAGAAAGACAAACACCACATGATCTCCCTTATATGTGAAATCTAAAAAAGTTAAACTCATAGGGGTAGAAAGTAGAATGGTGACTATGAGAGGCTGGGGTAAGAGATGAATGGGGAAAGGAAAGATGTTGATCGAAGGGTAAAAAGTTTCCATCAGACAGGAGGTAAAAGCTTTAGTGATCTACTGCACAGAACGGTGACTATAATAAATAATCATGTATATTTCAAAATTGCTGAAAGAGTAGATTTTAAATGTTTTCACCACAAAACATAAGTATATGAGGTGATTTGTAAATTAGCCTGATTTAATTATTTCACATTGTAAACATATATTAAAACATTGTATTGTACTCAATAAATATATGCAATTATTATTTGTCAATTAAAAATAAAATTAAAATGAGGAAATCAATTAATCTTTAAAAAAACTGTCACAGCCAAGAGGAACCTAAGGACAGGATGATGAACTATAATGTGGTATATACTGCATGGGATTCTGGAGCAAAGTAAAGGCATTAGGTAAAAACCTAACTAGGACATTTGAATAAAGTAGGGACTTCAGTTTATATGTATATATCAATGTTGTGTCATTAATTGTAACAAATGTACCATACTAATGTAAGATGCTGGTAACCCTGGAAACTGGATATGGCATATATGGGATTCTGTATCAATCTTCATATATTTTATGTAAATCTAGAACTGTTCTTAAATAACAGTTTATTGCAGGGAAAAACCCTATTACACTCCACAATTCCACTCAGGTGTAAACTAGGCATTTACCCAAGAATTGAAAACAGGTACTCAAGTGCATGCACATGTTTATTCACAGAAGCACTATTTGCAGTAGCCAAAAGGTGGAAACAGCTCAGATGTCCATCATCAGATGAATGGATAAACAAACTGTGGTCTGTACATACAATGGAATACTACCCATACATAAAAAGAAATGAAGTACTGATACATACTATAACGTTGATGAACCTCAAAAACATAATGCTAAGTGAAAGGAGCCAGACACAAAAGGTCACATTTTGTAATGCCTTTGTTTGCATGAAATATTCAGAATAGCTATATGTATAGAGACAGAATGCAAATTGATGATTGTCAGGGACTCAGAGGAGAGGAAATGGGGATAAAATGCTTAATGGACATGAGATTATCTTTTGGAGAGGTGGAAATGTTATATAACTAGATGGAGGTAGTGATTATACAACATGGTGAATGTACTAAATATCATTGGATTGCTCACGTTAAAATGGTTAATTTTCTTAGGTGAACTTCAATGAATTTTAAAAAGAGAAAGGGGAACAAATATTTTCTATCTCAAAAAAAAAACCTCAAAATATTCTAAAACATATGAAGAAATATTTAAGGAAAATAGAAAACAAAATCCACAATTGCAAAATAAATTATTGCAAGGAAAACAAATTCTTAGAACCTTTATCTGTGAAACAATACAGTTACAGAGATTAACACAGAAATAATCTCATACAAAAATAACAAATTATAAAACAAGATATAGCTGAAACACCAAATAGATATGAAAAAGAATTAATTAAATGCCTTCAAAGTTGAAATATAGTCATTGAAATAAAAAATGCAATCAAACCTAAAAATAGACTCAGACAAAGAGACAGTTAGTAGTGGGGAATTCACCCAGAACTTGGAAAGATAATGAAAATAAAGAGCAAATAAGGAACAAGAAAAATAGATTGAGAGTGACCTCAGGTGTGTTTAGTGACAGGTTCAGAAAAAAAAAAAAAAAAAAAACAGAAGGAATGGTGAAGAGGCAATGATTAAGAATATTTATTCAAGAATTAAAAACAGAAACTCCCAGAACAAAAATTAAATTCAAATATGATGTTAAAAAATAGATATATTATAGTGAAATTTCAGAACTTCCTGATAAAGAAAAACCTCAGAATAAGTCAAAGACTATCTACAAGGGAATGACAGTTCAGCTAAAAGCTGACTTATCCACAGCAATTATAGCTACCAGAAGTTTGTAAAGTAATATCAGCAAAACATTTTAGAAAAATAACTGAATGCTATACATATCATTCAAAGGTAAAGGCGAAATAAAGACATTTTCATATGCAAAAGAGTTTAATGGAGATTATATACAGACCTTCACATACACACATAATAAACACTGTTAAAAGAGTATGTACCTCATCCAGATCAATGATGAGCTCAGAGGGAAAAGCCTTTTAAATAAGGGGCTGGAATAAAACAACACGAAATACAGAAAATAATTTTTTAACAATAAGCTAACAAATTGTACCAACTACTGACTATAATATCAAATGACAGCTGATGGTTGTTTTTTAAAAATTGGAACTAAAATCTTGATAATAATAAAACCATAGAAATAAGTCTAAGTAAATCTATTAGTAATTCCAAAAATGTAAGTGGATTAAAATACCTAAAAGAAGAGAAAAAACTATTAGATTTGATTTTTAAGATACACCCAGCTATAGTCTAGTTACAAGTCTTAAATAAAACAAAGGGTTGAAAATAATGGGATAATCAAAAATTATCAAGTAAAATATGAGGCAAAGGGTTTAATAAGGATAAATTATTAAAGGAACACAGTAACATCAGTATAAAATAACATGAACTTGTATTTTTCTACATCAGACAGAATAATGTAGGTATGCTACAATATTAAGTTATACTGGCTTCACAAACGAAAGGTTTATTTCTCACTCACACGAAGTTCTGGCCAAATTTTATAACTCTGCAGACCAGCAGTTTTCCATGTGATGACTCAGAAGTCCTGGCAGTTTCAAACTTGTGGCTCAATCATCTCAACATACAGTTCCTTGGTTGCCAACTGACAAGCAGTTGGCCAGAACTTGTCACATGGCATGACCCAACTGTTCGGGAGCTGGCAGATGTGATGAAGCACATGCTTATTCAGTAATATTAAATGTCTCTGTCACAGCAACTAACAAAATGTTGTTAAAATTCATAATGTAAAACTGGACGATGATACAAAGAAAAATTAACAGGAAACAATTATAACGAAAGCATTTTAATCTATTTCTAATAGAGGAGAAATCAAACAGAAATAAATGATATTATATGTTGCTTCTAGACATACATACATATAGTGAAATGCTGTTCTAAAAACTACACATAAATCCTAATCAACACCTTCATTACAGTGGGTTGCTTCTCAGGAAGAATTAAGGAAAGCAGAATTAGAAAAGGCTATACAACAAGTTTCAACATTACTTGTAATACTCTATTTCTTCATATTGGATACAAGATACTATTTATACTATTCTGTACTACTTTCTATATATTTGAAATAGCTCATATTAATTTTTAAAAGAATAACTACATGGCTGCAATAGTTGTCTATGATGTAAGAAATTATCCCAAACGTAATAGCTTAAAACAATATACATTTATTATCTCACAGTTTCCATGGGTCAGGAAGTCCGGGCAAGGCTTAGTTGGATGGTCAGATTCTCACAAGGCTTCAAAGTGTTGACCAGGCTGGGGTCTCATCTGAGGCTCAGGAACCTCTGCCAAAGTCACTTGATTGTTGACAGAATTCATTTCTTTGCACCTGTTGAATTCACGGTGACTTGCTTTTTCAAGGTCAGCAGGGGAATCTGACTTTAGTCAGCTAAATTGTGTATAAAGTAACATAATCATTATCTTTGCCAGATATTGTAGCCTAATCAAAAGAGTGACTATATCATTATATTCAAAAGTCCTTCTCACACTCAAGGGGAGATTATTAAGAGCACGTAGATCAGGAAGCAGGAATCTTGGGAGCCATCTAAAATTCTACCTACTATAGTCCCTTAAGAATCTCATAATCTAGTGGAAGACATAGACATAAGGACAAAGGTTTAAAGCAATGTGAGATAAGCTATATTAGATATGTGTCTTCTTTTGGGTCCCCCAAAAGCTGACCTAGATAGAAGACCTTAGGTGCAGTTTATTTGACGTGATTCCAGGAAGTATATGTGAGACAGGGAATGGAGGAAGGCTAATATAAACAGTACGTTAACGAGCAGGGTACTATGGGCACTGGGGCTAAATCCCACTGTGAACCCTCCGAGAACCATATGAAACATGCTTCATATTTATCTCACTGGTAGATGGAAAGCCTCAAGCATTTTATCCACTGACTCTGGTCCCCTGTTGGCTGAGGCTCTCTCTCACTCTTCTAGGTTGTCACTGTGCATGGTAAGTTTCTATGGTGCCAGATAAATCCTTCATACAGTGAGGCACAAAGGCACAGATGCTTAAAGTGGGAATTGGTCAGCATGCCAGAAACTCTACCCCACATGCAGGGATCTCAAAGCTGGACATGTAGCAATATGGGGTGGGACATTAAGAACATCTGTTACAATGTGTGTATTAGGTAAATTAAGACTTGCTGCTATAACAGATAAACATACAAATCTCAATGGCTTAATATAATGACATTTTATTTCTCACATCAATCAGTAGGACAGTGAAGCTTTGGCAGGGTGAAAGAGTGACTGATATGTTCCTTGCAAACGTTCAGGAACACTGCTACCTGCATCTTCCATACATGGCCCCTAAAGACTCCTTGTCTGTATAAGCAAACAACTAACAGAAGAGAGAGAAGTAGATTGTGTGGAAGAAAAGTGTGAGATGGCATGGCTTCACTAAAGCACAAGGGAGCTTGGGTAACATAGTCTAGTTGTATGCCCTTTCGAAAAAGAAATAGATCAGTTGAACGGGGTAGCATTCAACAGGGTGTGAGAGGCAATTAAGTTAGCCTGGAATGCTCGGGAAAGACTATAAAGCATAGGTGACCTTTAGGTTAAATCTTGAAGAAAGATGTGGTGATTAATTTTGTGTATCAACTTGACTGGGTCATGGGGTGTCCATATATTTGGTTAAACATTATTCTGGATATGTCTGTGAGAGTGATTCTGAAGGAGATTAACGTTTGAATCAGTAAACTGAATAAAGCAGATGGCCCTTCCCAATGTGGGAGGGCCTTATCCAGCCCACTGAAGGCCTGAGTACAACAAACGGGCAGAGTAAGAAAGAATTTACTCTTTACCCAAGTATCTTTGAGTTGGGACATCAGTCTTCTCCCTTGACACTTGACTTAGACAGAAACTTATACTCCATCAGCCCTCCTGGGTCTCAAGCCTTCAGACTCAGACTATACCTATCAACTGCAACTTGTTGACTGCAGATCCTAGAACTTCTCAGCCTCCAAAACCATGTGAGCCAATTCCTTATAGTAAATCTATATATCTATATCTACCAATATACATAAATCCTACTGATTTTGTTTCTCTGGAGAACCCAGATTAATACAGAAGGTTAAAAATGTGTCATAGAATTAACGAGGAATAAAAGCATTTCAGGCAGAGCAAAAAACAACATGGACAGAAGAACAGCTTAGAAGAACACAGGCAAGTTCAGAGAACTGAAGTAGATTTGTTTTGACAGGACCCATAGCAGGTGTGGTTATATGGAAGAAGAATCTGGAAATGTGGGCAGGAACCTGACAATAAGACTCCTGATTTTACACTGTGAAGGAAATGAAAGGCTAGAGAATTTAAAACAAAAGTATAAAGCGTTTTATGATACTACTTTAGCAACCTCAAGAAAGATGCTGTATAAGAGCAAGCAAAAGGATTTTCTGCTAAATATTGTTAAATATCACCTGTCTTGAGCTCTAGGACATTTAACAAGGAAAGATGATGCATTCAGTCAAAAGTGCATGAGCTTGAAGTCAGGCAGGCTTGAGTTCAATGCTATCTGGCAAGTTTGTTATGAGAATCAAAGGGTTTGCATGTAAAGCTTTTAGCACAATGTATGACAAAGAGCATGTGCTCAAAGAAAAAAAAATTAGTTCCTTTCTTCTCCGAGCAACAAAATAAATAGCATGAGTTTATCTGAGAACCAGAGAAAAAAATTAAATTAGTAGAAACTCTGACTTTTGGACACTGCTTGATATTGCTAATACTGTTTGTGAATAATTATGCCCTGTAAAAGGAATAACCAAAAAGCTCTGAATGTGTAGACAAGACATGCAGACTCAGTAATCCCAGCCCAAGTGCTTACTGGTATATACCAGTTGGGTGTCAGAAATGTGCAACAGACTATCTAAAGAAGGGTAATAATACTGAGCCCTAACATTTGTATTGAGAAACATTGACAATTCATAATAGTCATAGTAAAACATAGCTAGGAAATACTGTCACATTGAAATTATTTAACTCTACATTAACCAGCTGACTAAATATATTTCTTATTATTCTGTTCACTTCTTAATGAAATTTTTGTCTTTTAATAAGTTTGCATTTCATAATTAGATATATAATATTCATGCCTTGTGATTTCCCCACAGAGAATTTTCAATTTATAAAAACCAATTTATTCTGTGTGTTTAGTTTCTAAATATATTTTTAAAAATATATTTAAGGCATGAACAAAATTCCATACAGTGAAAATCTGTAGGAGAAGATAAACTTTATTTGATAATTCATGACCCAAATGAATAAAGCCTATTTGTTAAAAAAAAAAAAGAAAAAAGAAAAGAAAAGCTAACTCAAACATTTAAAATGAATAGTGTCTTTTTTGTATAAATCACTTTTGTGTTACCTTATGCCACATCCTTATTTACTTTTACTCTGCTTACCAAATATTAGATAACACAGTTTCTTTAAAAGCTTCCAATCCCTGGAGCAGTGGAGCCCTGGTTCTCAACCTTGGCTGCACATTTGGAATCATTAGGGGACCTTTTTAAAAATACTCATTACCTAAGTTTCACCTCAGATCCATTGTAAAAATAAAAAAAAAAAAATTGAGAGTGGAACCCAAGCACAAGAATTACTTTTAAAATCTCCAGAGATTGTAGAGAAATGTGCATCTTACATCAATCCCTATTCACACTGCCACTATACCATTCAGGCCTTCAGTATCACATACCTGGACTCTTGCAAGAGCCACCTAACAAGTCTTCTCACCATCCTACTTCACCATTGCCAGATTAAAAGTACCCTTAAAATGCACTTATCAAACTTAACATGCTTGCTGATGGTCTTGTTAAGATTTTAAGATGAAGGCACTAATTAAGTTGATCTTGAGTGGAGGTTGAGATTCTACATTTCTTTCAAGTTCCCAGGTGATGTTTATGCTGCCGAGCCAAAAACCACAAACCACACTGATTTATGTTTTCCAGTCATAAAGAAAACTACTGGTACCACTTCCTAATTCTAGATACTTTTTCAGCTCTTTTTCTTTTTTTTTAATTTCATTTGGCATTTTACATTTAAAAAGTAGAATTTTTCTCTTGCTTTTTAGTGAATGTCCATGTTAGTTAATACGTTTAAGTAAAGACATAACATCCTTGAAGGCTTTAAGCCCTTTGATAGCTCACAGGACAAGTTAGGTGTACAGTAAAGAAATCTGTTCCCCTATGGAGAGACACAGTAAGATTTAGTATTTTGACCCCTAGTAATGAGAACACTTGGACACAGGAAGGGGAACATCACACACCGGGGCCTGTTGTGGGGTAGGGGGAGGTGGGAGGGATAGCATTAGGAGATATACCTAACGTAAATGACGAGTTAATGGGTGCAGCACACCAACATGGCACATGTATACATATGTAACAAACCTGCACGTTGTGCACATGTACACTAGAACTTAAAGTATAAACTAAATATATGCCAAGGGTTGACAAATACCACTAAAATATTTATTTAAAACTACAATTTATGGTGGGTATGAGAAAAAAAGGAGCTATTACAGAAATAGAATTGCAAAATTAGAAAAACACATTCTAGTTGACTTAATCTGAATTCTATAATCTTCTAAGCCATCTATAACTTAAATTTTTAAAAGAATTTCTCATAATAGTCTAGAAATTAGCCATGCTATCTAATAATACATTACCAGTATTGTGTACTTATTTTAAACATATAGACTATGTTTAACATAGACTATGTTAACTATGGTTAACAATACTGTACAGTACCCTTAAAATGTATTAGGGGGATATGTCTCCTGTTTTGTGATTTTTACTGCAATAATTAAGTAGGGGTCTTTACCCATAAGCAAAGCCCATAGACAAGGCCAATATATTTGAACAATGGCAGAGTCACTGAAATAAACAGATAAACTCCTAAAATAACACCCTTTTAAAAGACAACACTTACTAGAAACATATAGACTAAAAAAAATCCTTAAGAAATGATTGATAAATATTAGTTGATCTTAGTATAATGAGAAATTTTCCTCCTTTATGGTTGCCAAAAATTCATAAAAACAAAATGTTAATAATTTGTGTTCTCAGGCCTTTGAACTCAGACTGAAACTATGCATTAGCTCTCCTGTGTCTCCTGGTAGCCAAAAGCCCATCTTGGAACTTAGCCTCCATAATTGCTGAGCCAATTCCCTATAATAAATATATATATATGTATATTTTTCTATATTTCTGTATATAAATATACAAATGTATATTTCTGTATATAGATATACAAATGTATATTTCTGTATATAGATATACAAATGTATATTTCTGTATATAGATATACAAATGTATATTTCTGTATATAATATACAAATGTATATTTCTGTATATAGATATACAAATGTATATTTCTGTATATAGATATACAAATGTATATTTCTGTATATAAATGTATATTTCTGTATATAAATGTATATTTGGGTATATAAATGTATATTTGGGTATATAAATATATATTTATATTATACATTTATATAAATATATATTTATATTATACATTTATATAAATACATATGTATATTATACATTTATATAAATATATAAATTATGTATATATTTATGTACATAAATACATATATATATATATACTTATTTGCATGACTGAAACTTTATACCTGTTGAGCAACATATTAGGGTTCTCCAGAGAAACAGAACCAACAATACATACACACACACACACATACACACGCGCGCGCACACACAGAGCTCAATGTATTAGTCAGTTTTGGAGAAATATAGATCATGTTGTGTTCCATTTAAAACCTATTTATTGATGTAGAACATGGAATGTGTCAAAAGTGTTTAATTGCTCCCGCTCCCTCCTTTGTATTTTATGTATCATTATTATTAAGAAGGGGTGGTAGAAAAAAGAAGGGGGGAGAAGAACTGTTGGATATATTACAAAGTCAATGTGTGTGTGTACTATTGGTTCTGTTTCTCTGGAGAACCCTAATATGTTGTTCAATGGGTATAAAGTTTCAGTCACGCAAAATGAAACAGTTCTAGAGATCTCCTGTACAATATTGTGCTTATGGTTAACAACATTTTACAGTACCCTTAAAATGTATTAGGGGGATAGGTCTCGTGCTTTGTGATTTTCACAAGAATTAAAAGTAGGGGTCTTTACCTATAGGCAAAGCCCACAGACGAGGCCAATATATTTGAACAATGGCAAAGTCACTGAAATAAGCATAAAAACTCCTAAAATAACACCCTTTTAAAACACAACCATTACTTAAATATAGAAGTTCCAATGTTTCTAGATTATCCTATTACAGTCAGCCATCGCTATATGACAGGGAAATGTTCTGAGAAATGAATCATTAAATGATTTCATCTTTGTGTGAACATCATAGAGTGTACTTACACAAACATAGATGGTATAGCCTACTACACAACTAGGCTATATGGTATACACAATTGCTCCCAGGCTACAAACCTGTACAGCATGTTATTATGTGGCACATGACTGTACTTTGTTGGTATTTAAATTGTACTTTACTATTTGTAGGTTTTATCACTAGAAACTAAGGAGCTTTACATGGACTTTAAAAAGCTTTAAGATTGGATTTTTAAAATGGATATCAACTACTAAATCGTAGGAAGTGTTGTTGTAAGCAGGCAACCACTCTCTATTTTAGGTAACTGTCAGATCCAGTATAAATATCATGAAACTTGAAGTTTTAATATTTAGAGTTATCACCAGAATCAAAATAACATCATAAGCTGTTACACCTGGGAAACCCTGAAAGTGTAACCTGAGAGTCTTTCCAGCTTGAAATGAATTACAAGAAATGAAGTAAATTACACATATGTCCCCAGTCTAAGGTTAGAAAACTCATGAATTACTACACCAAAGAACCCTCAAGCCCTAGATATTATTGTAAACCTCATCTATTTTGATATTATGCATAGAACTATTTATAATATCAAAATAATATGATATTTGGGATTTCCCCTTGTAATTCCAGTATTCATAGTAGTTAAAATTTGCTTCTCAAACTACCCTTGAGTAAAAACACACATTAACATGATCATAATGAAGTCACTGGAGGACTACTGTTGCTTAGGAACATTAAAAAATCTGGCATAGATTGAGAATTTATTATCACATGAGCCATTGAAATTAGCAATTGGTGCTTTTCCTTTGATTAGATGTTATATATCAATCTGGCACCTCTAATACTTCCCAGTTACACTGATAAATGAAATAAATTTTATATTACATTATTCAGTATCTGCTGCTTTGCTGCTTATTTTGGAAATAAAATTGTGCCCTTATAAACCTGAAAATACAAACTATGGAAATGTAAAGACAACATACCAAGTGATTGGTTTTCTGTTGTAAATATTTTTACCATATTCTAAGCTTTGCTAACTTTCGTATTGTTTTGATTTGTGTATTTCAAATTTTTCAACTTGAAATAATTATAGAATCACAAAATGTTGCCAAAGTAGTACAGAGAGGTCTCTTGTACCTATCATCCAGATTTCTCTGATGGCAACATCTTACATTACCCCAGTGCATTTTCAGAACCAGGAAATTGATGGCCCAATACAGTGAACTAGACTACAGATCTTACTCAAGTATCACTGGTTTTTGCATGCACTCATTTTTTCTTTGTTTTTATGTACAATTCTAAGACATTTTATTAAATGTGTTTATTTGTCCAAATGGCCATGTGCTTCTAGTTCTCTTTGTCACCTTTCCTCCTTATCAGGGAAAACAAGGAAATGATACATTTTTCAAAGGCTATTGGATGCAAGAGCCCTTACTCAAAGAAAAATATGTTGGTGATTTCTGATCACTAACCTATTATATGTCCTAGCAATTTACATTTACAGTTGTAGAAATAAATGGCTTGCATTTCAGATTTTCATGAAAAAGATAAGCCTGCTAACTCGGAAATTTACTATGTGTGGCATTAGTTTGAAATGTGACATCTTAATGTGAAAAATTAAAAAAAACTATTTCTACTATTTGTTTTGTCAGCTAACCTTTACAATTGCGTACCACATCATTTTTCTCAGATTAGCTCAGTGTATTAGTTTTAGAGAAGTATAGATCATCTTGTGTTCCATTTAAAACCTATTTATTGATGTAGAACACGGAATGTGTCAAAAGTGTCTAATTGTTCCCACTCCCTATTTTGTATTTTATGTATCATTATTATGATAAAGGGGTGGTAGAAAAAAAGAAGGAGGAGAAGAAGAACTGTTGGGTATATTACAAATTCAAACTCAGAAAACAAAGAGAAAATAATGTTTCCTATTTGATTTCAAATACTAGATTAATTATTAGAATAAGATAAAGAACAATGTGACATATTGCTTGGAAGTTTATCTAAGAGGGCAAATCAAATATAACTCCAGATGTAAGCCTAAAAATGACTTTCTCATATTATACCTTAAAGCTTTTATAATAATTCAGAGAATATATCATATTATTATGACATAAAATGATTCATTCTTAGGAGAGTATAACGTCATAAACAATTTATTTGCTCAGTCAGTATATTAGTTCGTTTTCATACTGCCAATAAAGACATACCCAAGACTAGGCAATTTAGAAAGGGAAGAGGTTTGACTGACTCACAGTTCAGCATGGCTGGGACACCTCAGGAAACTTACAAATCATGGCAAAAAGGGAAGCAAACATACCCTTCTTCAAATGGTGGCAGGAAGAAGTGCTGAGCGAAAGCAGGAAAAGCCCTATAAAGCCATCAGATTTATTGAGAACTCACTCACTATCACAAGAAAAGCATGAGGGTAACTACCCCCATGATTAACTTACCTCCCACCAGGTCCCTCCCATGACATGTGGGGATTATAGGAACTACCAATTCAAGATGAGATTTGGGTGTGGACACAGCCAAACCAGATCAATGTCCTAAGACTGGATAAAATGACCTGGCGAACAAGTAACTAGAGAAAGAATGAGGGGCAATAGCCAGGTGCGGTGGCTGACGCCTGTAATCCCAACACTTTGGGAGGCCAAAGCAGGCAGATTATTTGAGGTCAGGAGTTCAGGACCAGCCTGGCCAACATGGCGAAACTCCATCTCTACTAAAAATACTAAAATTGACTGGGTATGACGTCACATGCCTGTAATCCCAGCTACTCAAGAGGCTGAGACGTGAGAATCACTTGAACCTGGGAGGCAGAGTGTAAGGGAAATGGCTGTGCTTTAGTCAGGAGTAGGCTGAGGCAGCCTTCTGGTGCAGCATGACTCAGCGGGTTTGGAGCACAGGCGCACAACCCTGCACATTATGTAACCACACCATGTGAGGCACATTAGGCGATCACCCACGTGAGCTCATGCTTGGCTCACAGCCATTATTGTCTGTAAAAGATATAACTACCCTGCTGATGCCGTACATACACCTTGCTCACACCCAGAGAAATAGTAAAGCCATGTTGAAACTATCTACAATTCCTCGAGTGTTTTTCCAGCTACCCACCACTTGCCCACCAACTTCACTCAGACCTCAGTTAGAACCTGACAATTGGCATCACAAACAGGATCCTGAGGTGGGTGAGCCTTCAGTCCCTGCTGCCTCTGGGTGGGTCATGTGGCCACAACATGGGCTGTGGTACCCAGTGGCAGCTGTGCTGCTCAGATGGGCTCTGGTAGAAACCTGGGCAGTGGTAGATGAGTCCCTCACAAGCATGGAGAAGGCACTGAAGCAGCTGGAGGTGCAGAGCACCAAGAAGGAGCGAGCTTTTGCCAGCAGAGTTGGATGGGCATTTTGACTGCGCTACAAGTACACACCAAGTCCCTGAGGGATGCAGCACAGGTAAGGGCCCTCCAGGTGCAGGCACAGAGCCTGGAGGCCTGGCTATACAGCTCAGAAAAAGAGTTAAAAGCTGCCATGAATGGGGACTTCCAGATGCAGGCAGGGCACCTGGATACGTGGCTACAGAGCTTGGAAAAGGAATTAAAGGCTGCTGTGAATGCAGGCCTGGGTCCCTGGTCTCAGCCAGAGATTCCCACTCTGATACAGAGGAGGAAGAACCCCCATTGCAAGCTCACCCAGTGGTCTGTCAGAAGGTAGATCATAAACAGCCATTGGGACCCCAAGGGCAGGCTCAGGGACCTGGTACTGTAATGCACCATACTTCATATACTGCCTTTACCCCAACTGAGTTGTGGGAATTAGGAAAGCAGTGCCTCCAGGGTCTAGGGCAACCTCTGCCTGCATGGATGCTTCGTTAAGGGGAAGAGGGAGCAGATAGTATTTTCTGTTCCACCTCTGAGATGGAAAAGCTAGCCTCGATCACGACTCACCCCTCCCTCCATCAGCAGTTGCAGGTGAGCAGGAGGTTGGCACAAGGGCAAGGTGACCACACCCTGATTGAGTGGCTATGGGAAGCCATACAAACTGTGGAACGACACTGGTGAAATACCCAAAACCGTGACTAAATGGCAGTCATATGCCGATTTGGTGCAAGTCATTGGGGAGATGGGTATGTGGCAGGCTATGTTTGACCTGAATACCCAGGGGCCAGATGATGAACATTTCACCTCCCACATGAGGGATCTCATGTTAGGTTCCATTCCCCCAAGTGCCTTTGGTTCCCTAGCTGCTGTCCTCACCCCATATGTAGGGTGCTGCATACATGAAGTGACCACTGCTATGGCAGCTCTCGGGGAAGTAGAAGGCCATCGGTGGGACCAAGGGGTCTGTGCAGTAAAGAAGGGGAAGATGTTCCGCTTGTGGGGTCCTCCATCCCATGGGAGAAAAGGGGGCCCCAACAAGTGACATGCTTACAGATGTGGATAGATGTGATTCTGGTCAGAGTTGACCAAGAGAAAATCAATAAGCAGCCCAATGAAGTACTCTTAACTTTGTGGACAAAGTTGTCCCTAGAGCACCAATTCCAGAAAATGCCCAAGGGGAAGGACATTTCTGTGTGACCCAGTCCCACCTGGGAGCTTCAGCTCAAAGACAGCTTCCTGCAGCCAGTCGGAAATGTAGAGCCTTTCCTGTTTGATTACGGAACTGGCCAAGGTGCCCAGCTTGGGAGGACACTGGATGACTAGAGGCCACATGTGAAATTAGCAATCGACTGGTTCCCCACCAATGTACAGTGGGTGTTGCTGCTGGTGGATACTGGCGCAGATCACAGCCTTGTTTATGGGAAACCAGATAAGTTTCTGGTCAAACCTGCTTACATTGACGGTTATGGAGGCTGGTTAGTAACAGTGAAAACTGTATCTCTGCACCTTGGTATCTGCCATTTGGCTCCCCATTTAAATACTGTGTATGTCTATCTCATACCAGAATACATTCTGGGGGTGGACCATTTACATGGCCTGGTGTTACAAACCATGGCAGGGGAATTCAGACTCTGAGTGCTTGTGATGAAGTTGGTGCTGTGTGGACATACACATCACCAGCCTCAGGTCTTGCCACAACCCCAAAGATTTACGTCCACCCAACAGTATCATTTGCCAGATGGGCACACAGAGATAACTGAGACAATTAAAAAGCTGGAGAAGGTGCAGATAGTGCGAGGAACTCACAGCCTATATGATTCTCCAGTGTTGCCAGCTAGAAAGCCTGATGGAACTTGGCAGATGATGGCAGACTATCGGGAACTGAATGAAGTAACACCCCCTTTGCATGCAACTGTACCATCAGTCCTGGATTTGATGAACCGTATGACAACGGAACTGGGACCTTACCACTATGTAGTGGACTTGGCCAATGCATTTTTCTCCATTGACATTGCTTCAGAGAGCCAGGAACAGTTCACCTTCACATGGGACAGGCGACAATGGACTTTTACAATGTTGCCACAGCACTCTGTGCTTGGCCCCACCATATGTCATGGTCTCGTTGCCACGGATTTAGCCACCTGGCAAGGTCCAGAAGGGGCCTGCCTATTCCAATATATTGATGATATTATGTTAATCTCTGATTCTCTTGCAGATTTAGAAGGAGCAGTGCCCCTCTTGCAGCAACATTTGGCAGCATGTGGTTGGACTGTCAATAAATCCAAGGTCGAAGGACCTGGATTATCTGCCAAATTTTTGGAAGTTATCTGGTCGGGTAAGACAAAGGCCATCTAAGAGGCTATCATTTATAAGGTTCAGACATATCTCCAGCCCTCTATGGTGAAGCTGCTGCAAACTTTTCTGGGCCTCCTGGGATACTGATGGACACTTGTGCCCCATTTAGCTCAAATGATAAAAACTATTGCATCTGTTAACAAAGAAGGGCTCCACCTGGGATTCAGATGATGTGGCTGAGACCACCTTCCTGGCAGCCAAGTGGGCTATTCAGCAGGCACAAATCCTACGGGTAGTTGACCAGGGGTGCCCGTTTGAGCTGGATGTGCATGTGACCACAGATGGTTTTGGTTGGGGCCTATGGCAGCGCACAGAGTGGCTGAGAATGCAAGTAGGCTTTTGGTCCCAACTATGGAAGGAAGCTGAGCTCTAGCTTTCCTTAACAGAGAAACAGCTAGCAGCTGTATATGCCTCCCTTCAGGCTTATGAGAGTGTGACAGGATGGGCTGCAGTTGTCATGCGGATGACTTACCTGATAGCAGGATGGGTGTGTTCATGGGTAATGACCCCCTGGACTGGGATGGCACAGACATCCACTTTGGTGAGGTGGGCACCTACTTGGAGCAGTGGAGTACAAGTCCCTTAGCAGCAGAGCTGCAAGAGATCTTGGGACCTGTAGTCCTAATGCAAGATAAGGCCATGGGGCCTGAGCCACATCTAGACTCTGAGCCTTCACCATTTAAGGAAGAGCATCCCCCCTTCCTGATAGGGCATGGTACACAGATGGGTCTAGCCGAGGTGCTACTGCTGCTTGGAGGTGCAGTCCAACCAAGTGCTGACAACATATGGTTTGAAACCAGGTATGGACAAAGTAGCCAATGGGTTGAACTTAGAGCAACAGATGCAATGGTTATTATCACTTGAGCTAAATGGGGCACAAATATCCATCAGTATCCCAGGAGGCCCAGAATGGCCCAGTATGGATGGTGATCACCAAGGAGGTGACACCTATGGTAATCTGTACTGATAGCTAGGTAGTCTATCAAGGCTTAACCTTGTTGTTAACTACCTGGAAAATACAGAAGTGGTTAGTCAGCCACCAACCCATTTAGGGCCAAGCCATATGGCAAGACCTCTGGTAAATGGGTCATCAGAAAGATAACTATTTATCATGTGTCAGGCCATATGCCTTTGGCCACCCCCGGCAATGATGAGGCGGATGCCTCAGCCAAGGTCCAATGGTTAGTCAGTACCTACGCGAGATGTGGCCTTGTGACTACACCGGAAACTTGGACATGCCAGGGGTCAACTGATGCAACAGGTCAATAAATGTTGGGGTCTGTCCCTGCCCATACAAGATATTTGGGAGGCTTGTCAGAAATGCCCAGCTCAGGCATACCCTAAATGGAGGCAGATGCTCTGTGTTACACAACAAGTGATGATAGGGCAAGTGCCCTTGACTAGATGGCAAGTATACTACACAGGGCCACTGTTGAAGTCACAAGCGTATACGCATGCACTAACAGCTGTGGATACAGCCACAGGCCTATTGTTCGCCTACCCTTGTAGGGCGGCCAACCAGCAGGGCACCATCCAGGCCCTGCAACATTTATGTGCTATGTATGTTCGCCCTCTGGCTGTTGAGAGTGATAGGGGAACACATTTCACTGGACAACAGTACAACAATGGGCACAACAAACGGACATAAAGTGGGGATTCCATGTGCCATACAACCTGCAAGCTGTGGGTATGATTGAGTGATATAATGAGCTCTTGAAGAATGGGTTATGCTTGCATGTCATGAACCTATCTTTGTGGGGCTGGAGTTCCAGACTGGACCTGGTGCTCCAAACCTTGAATGAACGGGCATGGAAAGAGGGCCTGGCCCTGCCCCCATTCAGTTGAAGGTAAGTACCAATGATGACCTCCTCTGACCAGGTAGAGGGACAAATGGTAACCTGTTGTTGCATGTCCCAATGCCCCTGAAGGTAAGAGAACAGAAAACCTGGCTGTGGCCATGACCCTCCAACCACTACCCCCACCTCCACCATTGCTGGTGGTTGGTCATTGTAGCTCCCGGGAGGAGGACTTACAGTACAACTTGCATGTCACTCCTTGGGTGTTTAAAACAAGGCCCCCAAAGTTGACTGTTCATAGGGGAATGGGCAGGGAAGGAACCCTCCTCCAGGGGATATATGTACTGTCTGTGTGGCCTATTATGAGCTCCCCCTGTGACTCTGGTGCAGATACAGGACTCAGAGGAACTATGGCGAGCTGAGAAGGTGTGGTACCATTGCCCAGGGCAAAAGCCCTGGGTGGTTGCATTGTTATTCAGGGATGAAAGGTTAGCCTGTATTTTGCCTGAGAGACATGATTTACCTCTGTTAATATCTGTGCCTGCTGTGTCATCTTGACCATAAGTTAACATGCTCCAGCTGCATTATGGACTGGGCCCACACCTACGCTGAGGTGACCAGTGTTTCCAACAGATGGATCTGCACTGCCCTTCCAGCAGCAGCTGCTGTGGAAGGCTTACCTTGACATACAAAATCAGGGCCTGAAGGTAACTCAACATGGCTGGAGACTTGGGGTCTGATGGCCAACACCTGGAACACAAGGCAGCAAGCTTTGGACAAAGGATGCCGCAAAACTCATGGTGCACCTGCCCCCCTTGCTGGCCCATAGTGTTTATGATGGGTGAGGCTGGCTAGTGGGGGAACAAGTAGTACCCCTGGCCCAGGCACCATGGTGCATAGAGCAACACTGGGGTAATACCAATGTGGGATG
Organism: Hylobates moloch; assembly: GCF_009828535.3. Taxonomy (NCBI): domain Eukaryota; kingdom Metazoa; phylum Chordata; class Mammalia; order Primates; family Hylobatidae; genus Hylobates; species Hylobates moloch. Next base: position 55,906,455 of record NW_026652276.1, on the reverse strand, counting down.
GGTACCCATGACAGCCTGTGAAAAAATAACATGTATCACCACACCAAAGGTGTGGTAGAACAAGCAGCCCCACTAAGGTCAGCTCCAATGGACTTTGTGCCCCCTGGGGGTTTATGGGTCTGTGGGGACACAAGGTGGCCTTACCTATAGACGTTGTACCTGGGGGTGGCCTTATGTACCTGCCACTGTTCTCCCCACATTGCCCAGACACCCACATAACCAGGAAGCACTACACTCTCAGTTTCTGCAAGTTCGACGAGCCCCCTGGTGGTTCCACTCCTTGGCAATGACTATCTCTGGAGTGGGTGTCATAAGCACAAGTTACTGCTCTTGCAGAGCACACCACTCAGGCTCTGAATTACACCCAAGTGGCCCTTGTCCTGTTAACACCTTACTGATCAGATCAGTAAGGTGGCGTTGCAAAACCAAATGGCCTTAGACATAATAACTACTGCCCAAGGAGGCACCTGTTCTCTTTTAGGAATACAATGTTGTGCCTTTATTGCTGACAATCGGCAGAACATGACAGCAGCCCTGCAACAGTTCTCACAAGAGATTAATGGAATCAAGAGCCTTACTGATGACCCCCTGCAGAGATGGTGGGCATCCTTAGGCTCTGGCCAATGATGGGCCCTAATGGTCATAAGTAGCATATCTGGTGTCCTAGTAGTGAGCTGTTGCTCTCTGTATTGTTGTTGTGGGTTATGGATTCAGGGCTCTACCCTATGGGCACGTGTCCCTGCCCAGAGGATGCCCTCAGCCTAGGGGGTGGAGTGTAAGGGAAATGGCTGCACTTTAGTCAGGAGTAGACCAAGGCGGCCTTCTGGCGCAGCATGACTCAGCAAGTTTGGAGTACAGGTGCACAACCCCACACATTATGTAACCATGCCACGTGAGGTGCATTAGGTGATCACCCACATGAGCTCATGCTTGGCTTGGAACCACTATTGTCTGTAAAAGGTATAACTACGCTGCTAATGCTGTACGTAGAGTTTGCTCATGCCCAGAGAAAGAGTAAAGCCATGTCAAAACTGTCTACTATTCCTCGAGTGGTTTTCCAGCTACCTGCCATTCGCCCCACTGACTCCCCTCAGACATCAGTTAGAACCTGACACAGAGGTTGCAGTGAGCCAAGATCATGTCACTGTACTCCAGCCTGGGTGACAGACTGCTGGTGTATTTACCAGTACTTGTCTATGGTTAATCAGTTAAATCAGCCCATTCATTCATGCAAATCAGCCTGAGAGTGTGATCAACAACCTTCTATGAATAATTGGTAGTCTCTTTTGCATGGCTACAAACTATATCCCATGTAAGAGAGATGCCCTTTCCAAATGCAAACCATAGTTCTCGTTATGTAATCCTATAAAAGAAGTCAATGGGTCAATGAGAATCTACCACTATCAATCTCCATATGCCTCCATGTTTGAATAATGATAGCCTATTCTCTATATGCTCAGCTGTGTCCACTCCGTGAATCACAGAAAGTCTTGTTTAATCAATCATGTGTAGGAGTTTCTTCTCCAACAGCAAATTCGATTTAGAAATAGGTGTATGGTTCCTCTCCATACTCAGACTGATGTACAGGAGATGTGGGGGAAATGCAGAGTAGAGAGCATGAAGAGATATGGAAACATGGATTTCAATCCCTGAGTATTAAAGTAAGCATTAAGTAGCAACCTCACTATTACTCCTCAGCCCAGGTGATTCTCCATGCCTGAAAACTGAGCTCAGATCCCTCCAGCCAGGTAACAGAGGATATGCACCTTCTTATCTAGTTCCTTCTACCCTTTTTTCCAGCCCCCCAATCCACACCATGAGATTCACAAAATGAAACACTCATTCTAAGTCTAGTTTCAATACTGAATATCAAATCTGACCTACCTCAATCAAAAATTATCTTACCCCATTCCCCAACCCATCCCTCTGCCTTTGATCATTTCTGCTTCTGGCTCCTTCCATAGGGTGCTAGCCTATCCACTCTGGTTTTACATTTCTTCCTCATAGGCAGCCACTTCTACTGTTCCATCTCTATTTTTCTATTCCTTTCTCACTACACTAAACTCGCTTCCTTTTTCCTGTGCCCACCTTGTTGCTGTGACTATCATTTATATTGGAAATAAATTGGTCAAGGTCCTTGAGGATTAGTTTTTTGCCTACCCTTCCCTCAAACTTTATAACATTCTATTCACTATCTTTCCTTTTGCCATACTGAATAACTTGTGAGTTGCCTAAATTTGTCATGTTGTTTTTTAGTCTTTTGACTCTTTAAAAAGATACCCTTTCTTCCTATTATGCCATTCTCTGTTTCTTCATACTTCTAAAAAGAAAACCTCAAGTCTCAACTCTACTGGGAATTCATATTTGAATATCCAGACTGGTGGTTCTCAAACTTGGTCTCACATTGGAATCACTTAGAAAGCTTTAAAAATAATATTGGGTCCTGAGCCCCACCCTCTGAGATTCAGATTTAACTGGTGTTGGGTGGTGCCTGGAGATAGAGATTCTAGCACCTCCCCAGGTGATTATAATGTGCGACCAAGATTGAGAACCACCACTGCCCTAAGTGATATGAATGCCCATCTTCTGTAACCTGTATCACTTTACTCATCATTATCAGCACTTTTTACCTTGCACATTGAATTGTCTTGTAGCAGGACGAGCTGCAGACAAAACCCCTCAGACAACGGGTTAAAGAAAGAAGAGGCGGCTGGGCACAGTGGCTCATGCCTGTAATCCCAGCACTTTGGGAAGCTGAGGCGGGCGGATCACGAAGTCAGGAGATCAAGACCATACTGGCTAACATGGTGAAACCCCGTCTCTACTAAAAATACAAAAAATTAGCCAGGTGTGGTGGCAGGTGCCTGTAGTCCGAGCTACTTGGGAGGCTGAGGCAGGAGAATGGCATGAACACGGGAGGCGGAGCTTGCAGTGAGCCAAGATGGCGCCACCACACTCCAGCCTGGGCGACAGAGCAAGACTCCGTCTCCAAAAGAAAAAAAAGAAGGAAGAGGCTTTACTCAGACAGGAGCGTCAGCAGACTTGTGTCTCAAGAACCGAGCTCCCCGAAGAAAGAGTTCCTGGCCCTTTTAAGGGCTTACAGCTCTAAGGGGTCCACGTGACAGGGTTGTGATAGATTGAGCAAGCATGGGGTACATGACTAGGTTGGGGTGGTGAGCAAGGCAAGTATTTCTCCATACCATTGTCTGTGACCTATAGATAGCACAAGTGGTTAGGGTGGGGGTTAATCTTTAAACTACAGACCTGACCAGTGGCACTGATCAGTCTGTTATTTTTCAGTTTTTACTTCCTCCATTTCTTTGGAGACAGGGGACAGCAGGAGAAATGGCCACTCTCCTCAGTCTATGTACCATATTTTATTAGGTTTTATACCCCAGTGCCTGCATTAGAAAATAAAGGAATCTGGGATGGGGGAAGGGGGGAGGGATAGCATTAGGAGATATACCTAATGTTAAATGACTAGTTAATGGTTGCAGCACACCAACATAGCACATGTATATATATGTAACAAACCTGCACGTTGTGCACATGTACCCTAAAACTTAAAGTATAATAATAAAAAAAAGAAACCCAAGTGTTCATTTATAGATAAATGGGTAAACAAAATATAGTATATACACATAATGGAGTATTATTTAAAAAATAAAGGAATCTTCAACACATGGCTTTTGATGAAATGAAGGAACAAAATTATTTCCTGTTTATACATGAATGTTGTTGCTGCTTAATGAGATCACATATTAAAGTATCTTGAAAAAAGTCACATAAATTGAGAAGAAAGGAAATAGTACAGTTAGTGATAGGTACAGGATGCCAGGGTGATGACCTGATGCTTAGAGCCAGGAAAAACTTGAAATGATACCACAGCTATACACAAAGAATCAGCAGATCTTTTACAAAAGTAACAAAATGAGATAACTGACAGTCACACTTTCTCCCTTGTGGCCTAAAGGTGTCAACATAAATGAATATCTAGAATGGCTCCAGTACCTGCTGTTTCATAATGCTGATGTTTTGATAACATGTCAGCACTTTTCAACTTTATCTTCCCCATTTGATCTCAAATCACAAACTTTTTTTTTTTTAAGTAGTGGAATGTCCTTCATATTAATGAAACACCTGGACTCCTCTCATTTTTATCATCCACACTCCATCTTCTTACTCATTTGAAGGCAAACATGAGAAGATTAAAAAGGCAAAAAAAAAAAAAAAGCAAGTACAGTAAAATAAGCATGAGAATAAATCCTGATGAGCATTGAGAGACTGGATATAATCCTTATTTTATTGGGACACTGTCCAATTATGATATGTTTAACCTTGGGTAAAGAGTAAGTATAAATTCAATGATCAGATTGTTAGGGAACTTATGCCACTTTTGCAAAAACAAACTAAGACAATCTGAATTTTAGGTTCATAGTTGGGTGTTACAATAATAAAATTTAGTTTTCATTAACTGTATGATGGCAATTATAATAAGAAACCAAAGCATTTGTAGTAAATATTATTTTCAAATTGAAGGAAAGGAAAAATTTGTAAGAAAAGCTGGCCCTACCATCAAAGGTACAATCCCCAAAGCTGTCAGTAAAACTTCAGAAGAATTCTATGAGCTTTCAGAAGACCTGGAACTGAAAATGCTGATTTCTAAGATCCCTGTTTCATATGAGTATAGGTATATTAGAAAATTGGCCATGTTGAAAATAATGCTATTTATGGTATGGCTTTAGGAAGCATGCTATCATTCTGAAGCTAAAAATGAGGATTATTTTTCTCTATTTAGGTCAAAGTTGATTTGTTTTGCTCTTTTCTGTTTTGGTATAATCAGGTATTATTTTTGTTGTTGTCGCTGTTTCTTTGGGTTTTTGAAAATAGTAGATGAAGACAGGTATGTGAATTTGTGTTACTATTGCTGACTTTCTAGCAGGCAATTTCCACTTAGGAAAAGGAAATTATCTTGCCAAAGATAAATCCTTAAGATGGAAGCTTATTCTGATGCTTGAAATCACAGACAACAAATATTTACAGGAACCATTAAGGTAATACAAAGGAGAAAAGCTGGCCATTAAGACAATAGGAAATGTTGGGAGCTAAAGACAATTGCCAATCTCATGTCTCATATAAAGGAATTCAGATTTATTATTAATATTATCATTATAATCTTGTTGGCCACCATGTGGATCCTACTTTAAATATTTTTATATAAGATTCTTCCATAAAATAAACAATTCTTATAATAAAATTGTTCAAAATAGCTCACAGGATAAACTTTGTTTAGTCCTAAGCAAATTACATCTACTGGCAAAATTAGTTCCACAGCTGAAATAACTGAGCACACAATTACACAAAATTTTTTTCTTGTTGCAACATGTTTTCTTAGATTTACCCATTATCTAATATACTTTTCAACTAGAAGGCAAGGATAAAGAAAATTTAGAAACAGAAATAAATATTTATCACATGCTAGTATTTCTAGGCTGTATACTAAAATTATTTCATATATTAGCTCATTTAATCCTCACGATAAGATTATAAAGTACATTTATTAATCTCAAGACACACAGGATAGAACTGAAAGTAAAGATATAAAATGACTTACTTAAAAACCACACTAATAAATAATGAATTTAGGACTGAAAGTGTTTTTCTTACCGTTTTTGTGTCTTATCCAGTCTTTCTACAACATCATTTTAAAAAGCTATCCTTAATAAACTGTTGAAATTTTCATGATGACATTCATGTTGTTTGAAAAAGGTACATACAAATATTCTAAACTTTATTGCCCAAAATAGTCTTCACTGGCATTGTTTTATTTGATAATTTCTGTGTAGAAACACTAGCCAGTGAAATACTTTTACAGTATATCAATAAACTTCACTTTTCAACTGCATTGACAGAAAGCAAGCCAACTTTAATCAAAAATGTGAAATAATTTTAGTGATGGAAAATCATAATTATGCTCTCTTGTGGAAAATAAGAGCAACATTTAGCATCACAGACACTCTGTCATAAAAAATTTGCATTAAAATGTTATTCTAGAAAAATGAGTATTTGTCAATCTCATCCAAATATCAAACACAGGAATAATCCTCAAATCAATTAAATGCTGCTGACTTAAAAAAATAATTGCAGCACACTGCCAACTCAGAATAAGATCCCAATGTCATTGCAATTATGCCTGAAAGCATCTGGACAATGCACATTTCAATGTGTTTAAAAGCCTATTAACATTTTTATTGCAGGATGGCATGACCTCAATCATTCAGTTAGGTTTTTGAGTAACCATTAAGAGATGTCTCTAGAACATGTGATACGGTTTGGCTTTGTGTCCCTACCCAAATCTTCTCTTGAATTGTAATCCCATGATCCCTATGTGTTGTGGGAGGGACCTGGTGGGATGTAATTGATTAATGGGGGCAGATTTCCCCCAATGCTGTTCTCGTGATAGTGAGTGAGTTCTCACGAGATCTGAAGGTTTTATAAAGGGCTCTCCCCTTCAGTAGGCACTCATTTTCTCTGCTGCTACCCTGTGAAGAGGTGCCTTCCACCATGATTCTAAGTTTCCTGAGGCCTCTCCAGCCATGCAGAACTGTGAGTCAATTAAAACTCTTTTCTTTATAAATTACCCAGTCTCAGGTATTTCTTCATAACAGTGTGAAAATGGACTTATATAACAGGTTCTATTTCACACTTGAAAATAAATATTTTTAAAAATCTGTCTCACTATTTTCTCTGTAAGAATGACTGAGTGTCCAAGAGGTATTCCTAAATGAGAATTTAAGGGCATGGAAAGAGAAAGTACATATATATATACATACAACTCTTAAATGCAGGCGTGGAAAATGATCTCCAAGTAGCTTTAAATAGATAAAATATGCATGTTAGGAGAGCAAGAGTAAAGAGTGAGCACTATATCACTTGTTTCCTGGATTTTAAATACTTAAAATACGTAAGAAGAGTGTTTAAAATATTTCAAGCACATGCATAAACACATACACATTCTAAAAGCCTAGAATGACACCTTCATCCTGTCCTTTGCCATAAGAAACTGACCTTTGCACCAATCTAGGTTCCTAGCCCAGAGATAGAAGGGAAAGATATCTCAGCAAAAGATCAAAGTAGCATGTATTTTCCCCCATAGATACTCTTGTTACTTGGATGTTGCTTAAAATGAATCTCTCTCCCACTTACTCTGTTCTCTAGGGCTAACAAGCTTTGTGACGATGACAGCGGCCAATCCCATTCTCCCTGCTGCCTGAAGTCCAGACAATAGCTAAATTCACCGCACCTTTCTCACTTGCTAGAAGTTACAGAGGCATTTATTATGCATTCATGAATAGATCAGTGCAATAAGAGTAGTTGCTATTTTGAGTAGCAATTCCTGTCTTTATGAAAGAACTATAGAACTGACTCACACAAAGAGACAGATTGGCATGTTCAGGATAAAGTTCTGGGAGCCAAGCCCCACGACTGCTCCCAATGAACCTCAGCACTGGAATTCACTCCCCTGTGTTTTTCCCTACAACACTAGGTAGAACTGAATTGTGATACCAATAGAATATTGCAGAAATCACAGAGTGCGATGTCCGAGGCCAAGTCACAAAAGCCTTCTTTCTCCTGCATTATTCACTTTGAGAGAAGCTGCTCATCATGCATTTGGGGGAAACTCCAATAGCCCTATGGAGAGGTCCTTGGAGCAAAGAACCTAAGCCTCTTGGCAATTTCCAGCACTGCTATATGATTGAGCCATCTTAAAAGAGAATCCTCTAGCCCCAGTCAAGCTGTTAAATGACTGCAGCTTGGCTGACATGTAACAGCAACCACATGAAGAAACTGAAGCCAGGACTAACCAGCTAAGCTGCTCTTGAATTCCTGCCTCATAGGAAGGGTGTGAGAACATAAAGATTTCTTGTCATTTTAAGCCACTAAACTTAGAGGTCATTATTTTTGCAGCAATAGGTAACTACTTTCAAATTGTATTTTAAATCTATCCTATGCCTTACCCATTTCCCCATCATTTCTTGCTCCACTATCTTGCCTATACTATTAATCATCCCTAACCTATCCTACCCCTAAAGTTATTAATGAAAGTATAACTCTGTTCCTTTTACTCCCCTTTTAGAAATCTCTCATGATTGTCAGTAACTTACAAGGTAAAATTCAAACATTTTTACATTATTGCAACCTGGTCAGAATTTAGCTTTTCAGTTTCATCCTCCATGACTCCTTCAACATATTCTTTAAATTTGTTTATATCAAACGATTTCCCTTTTTCCAACCGTGCCTTGCACTTCACGCCTTTTACATTGCTCCCTCCATTCTTTACCTGAACCATCTTTGCCACATATCTCTCCTGAGAAAGATCATTTTTTAATGTTAAGGACAATTGTTACATCTTCTCTAGAGTCTTCCCAGATACTTTCCCCAATATAATTAGTTGTTCACTCATTTGTCTTCCCTCAGTACATTAAATATAATGGTGGTAGAGTAAAAGTTTAATGTATTACATTGTGTTATAGTTGATTGGATGTGTTTTTACCTCCTCTATCAGACTGTGACCTTCCTAGGGAAAAGAATCCTGTTTTAGTCATCTTTTATTCCCAGAGCTTTGACATGCTAAATGAGACATAGTACAAACTCAATCAATGTTTGTTAAGTAAATGAATAAACAAATAGGTGAAAGTTAGAATGTACTATCTCTTCTCTTCTTTTTTTATTCATTTCCTCAACATTAAATTGAGGGAATTTAAAATTCACGAGGTCCTATTTAATTTGGCCACAAGGACCTATTTATTTTACTTTCAAATTGTCTCCTAAACCCATTATCTTCATGCTCTCATATTTCCCATTCCCTTGTTGGAATCATTGACTGCAAAGGAGCACAAAATTGTATATGATCACAATGAAAAAAAGATTTTCAATATTGTTTAACTCTGTATGGGAGTTAGGTCAGGGAGGGAAAGAGTCAATGCCTTAATGCTGACACATAGGTGGGTCCATAGTTAGCTCCCAAAACTAAACAAAGAATAAAATAACCATTAGAATGTCAGAATAATATTTTTGTGGCCCATAGAAGTTCTGGATTATTTAGTAACTCAATAAACAATTGTAGTTTATGTTTAGTTATTCTAATATATTTAAGTTTCTTTTTTTCCCTAAGTTGACGATATTATGATTTCTTTAGAAACTATCAAAAAACACCTTTTTGATCATACTTCAAGCCAAATCAATTGACTTGCCACACTTCAGTAAATTTAACACTTGACAGTTCTTCGTAATTCTTTGTGTGTTTTTGTAAATTTGTGTGTGTGTCTAAGACCTTTAAATATATTGTGTATTGATAAAAATAAGGTCATAGGCTGGGCGTAATGGCTCATAGGTATAATCCCAGCACTTTAGGAGGCTGAGGTGGGAGGATTGCTTGATGCCAGGAGTTCCAAACCTGCCTGGGCAACATAGCAAGACCTCATCTCTACAAAAATATTTTTAAATTAGCTGGGCATGGTGGCACACACTTGTAGTTCCAGCTACTCGGGAGGCTGGGAGTATCCCTTGTACCCAGGAATTGGAGGCTGCGGTGAGCTATGATCACGCCACTCCACTTCAGCCTGAGCAACAGAGCAAGACCCTGTCTCTATAAAAACAAAGAAAATAAAGTCATAAATACTTAAGTAAAGGCAAATCCTTGCATATTCTACATACTTTTTTTAGAAATTAGAAGATTTTAAATGATGCATAGGAAATATCTAATCTCATGGCTTCAAATAATGGAATTAAATTTCTGTCTCAAGTGAGAGATATTTTCCCCATAATTACACTGGTAGAGTACACACTGAAATCCAGCTGGCCCATCCACTACATCCTCAAACTGTTGGAGCCATTGAATAATGGCCTGTTGAAATTGGTACTAAAGACACACAAACACAAAAAAAGAGCATTTATGTAAGGCAGATTTAAAACAGACTTTTCATCAAAATGCCACACTCATTTCTAAAGTTTCCCAAAAGAGTTGTCTATCTTTTATTAATTAATTAAGAAAATTAAAGAGAAATTGTTCAAATGACAACCTATCTAAGTGGTCAATAAACAAAAAATAAAATTCTGACCATGCAAAACAATATCCATTTATTCAACCAAAAATTCACTTGATGTTTTTAAACATCTGTGTTAAATAGCACTTTGTTTACATAGTATTATAATATCATAGTTCCAATCTACATTTCTGAACTGTTGAAGAAAAATATAAGAACAGTCATATTTCCTATATAATATTCTCCTACATTTTGTATAGAATTATAGGTGTAAAATTATATGTATAATTTCTGTTTCCAACTATGACTGAATAACTGGCACTGGATTAACTATCCAGCTTGAAACAACTATGAAACTTTACAAAATATATGAAGCATCAAAGTGAGATGTTTGACAACAGGTAGCAGAGAACTGTAACCTGTGACACAAGGGTAAGCCATGAGGTGAGTCCCACAATCACCTGTGGTTCAGTCTAGAGGCACCTTCCAAATCATTGCACAAAGATGTGGAGCCCCAGCAGAGCACAGCAGTTTCCTTTTTGTGCAAACTGACAAAACACTTTGTAAAATCTATATGACAATACAAAGAACTCAAAATAGCCAAAATTATCTTGAAAAATAAGAAAAAAATTGGAGTATTCACATTACCTGATTTCAAAACTTATTCTAAAAGTTATAGTATCCAAGACACAGTAATGTTGCATAAGGACAGACAAATAGGTCAGTGGAATAGAATTAAGAGTCCAGAAATAGACACACAATTATATAGTCACTTTTTACAAAGACACCAAAAGGAAAGTCATTTCAACAAAAGGTATTGAAACAACTGGATATCCATATGAGGGGAAAAAACAACTTCAAATATGTCTCTCACAATACTCAAACATAATTTGAAAAAGACCACAGGTTTAAACACAAAAGCTATTATTGAGTTTTAGAAATTATTTAAATATTCTGATAAAATTCTTTTTAAATCTATGTATGGTATATGTTTTCTCAAGAATATAAATGCCTACTTATTTTCTTAACGGTGTTTCTTTGATGAGTGTAAGTTTTCAACTTTTATGAAGTCTAACTTATTATCTTATCCTTTTATGGTTTGTGCTTTCCGTGCCTTGTGTAAGAAATATTTGACCCCAAAATTGCAAAAATATTTTCCTATATTTTCATACACTACAGAGGCTCAAAACAGATGGCTATGTGTAATGACTACTCTGGTATCTTCTTCAGAGGGTATTTTTGAAAATGAAGAGTTTATCAAGGGTTGCTGAGAATATTGAACTCCAGGTCTAGACCAGACCACATACACAGGGGCACAAAAGACAGCTACGAATGTCAGTTTTCTATTACTTTAAGTATTATGCTTTAAAGTTTAATCCAAAGGGGAAAATAAACCTTGTAAAATCTTGCATAATTTCTTTATATACCATGAAATAAGCAATATAGAATATTCAAAATAAAAGTAAAAACAATCAAAAACAAAAAAATTTATTTGACTCACATGGCATTCTGTTGGCAAAGAAAATTGTGTTAAGGTTTATCAAATTTTCCCACCAATATTGTATTTTCAATCCAGTACCATCCTCAAGTTATGGTAGATCCTTATGTTCCTGATGTGGCTTTTATCTAATTATTTAAATTACATTAAAAATGCCCAAATCTATTCAGTCATACAAACTATATCTTCTATGAGTTTTAAGTAAAGTATAAACATTTACAACTTTACAATCACATCAAATTTCAGTCAACTAAGATGTAATCAAAAGTATAATTTCAGTTAATCAAAATGACATGTACTTAAAACCAAAAAAGCCAGGCATGGTGGCTCAAGCCTGTAATCCCAGCACTTTGGGAGGCCAAGAGAGGCTGATCACTTGAAATCAGGAGTTCGAGACCAGCCTGGCCGACATGGCAAAACACCATCTCTACTAAAAATATAAAAGTTAGCCAGGCACGGTGGCATAAGCCTGTAGTCCCAGCTACTCGGGAGGCTGAGGCAGGAGAATCGCTTGAACCCAGGAGGCGGAGGTTGCAGTGAGCCAGGGTTGTGCCACTGCACTCGAGCCTTGGCAGCAGAGCAAGATGCTGTTGCAAAAACACACACACACACACACACATAAACAATAAAGTATGCATTTTATTTCCCCAATGCAGAGTGTTTATTAATGACTAGTATCCATAAGAAATGCCTTCTTTAAAATCATAAACACTAAACTGTTACATATACTATTAATGTATAGATGCACACTATTATATGTACTCATTATATGTACAGTATTACATATGTTTACTAGTAAAAGTATGGAAAATTCATTCTGGTTATAGAATAAGGAATAAAAAGAGTTTGAATTCACTGAACATATACTGTGTGTCTCTTTCAAGTTATGATGTGTTATAGCCTGATTAACCTAATAGTGATAGACTAAGGGCACATCTCCATGAGAAACTATGGAAATATGGAGGAGCTTATTCATTCACGTATATCCATCTGGTGATATATAACCTTTGTATTCTTGATTGCTGACTCAGCAGAAAATTAGAATGTTACTTAAGCCAAATAAGAGTCACCACATGTACCAATCCATAAACTTGGACTGGCCTTAGAAATATGATCCAGCTAGTAAGCACCCAGACTTCTATTAGATCTGGGGAACACAAAGATAAATAAGACACAACTTAAACTCTCTAAATGAAATGGTTCTCAAATATTCTGACTGAAACCAATTAAACTGGGACAATGACCCACAGCTAATTTATCTGAAATTTGATTTACAAACAAATTTTGGGAGCATTATGTACATTCTTCAGCAAGAGAGCTATAAATCATTTTACACAAGAATCGATTTGTGCTTTTAAGTATAACTATATGGGTCAAAATTCTTGCTAATGCTCGTATGCATTGCTGCATTCTATTGGATTAGGAAAACCACTGAAAATTGGTAAGTCATTGATAAAATGACATTTAAATATCAATGATTTATAATTTAAACCCAAAAATAGTATTAATTTAAAAACTACAACTAAGTGATGATAAAATGGTAAAAGTATCCTTTCTGGAGTTACTGAGAATCACAACTAACAAGCATGTCTTGGGAAAAATATAATTCTAAGATAATGTAACATGTAATAATAACATCATACAGTTTATGATGCAAATGTCAGTAATCCTCATAATTCTTTTCATAGAGTATCCTTTGCGTTTATCCATTTAACAAATTTATTGAGATTCTTACATGTACTAGACACTATACACTATACTCAGTGCTGGGGGTATAATAGCAAAAATATAACAAATATAAATGATCATGCTATCGAGGTACATATGATGAGAGGAAAAATAATCAACCAACCAATCATGAAGAAGTACAAAATGAAACATTATGAAATTATATATATATATATATATATATATATGCAGAGAGAGAGAGAGGCTTTATCTATATGTATACATACATATATATGTATGTAAACACACACACTAAAGGACTTTGGCTTAATCACAGGGTCAGATGAAGCCTCCTGAGGAAATGGTCCTTGTGATAAGATGTAAAAGTTAATTGAAGAAGAAGATGGGGCCAGGCAAGGTGTCTCAAGCCTGTAATCCCAGCACTTTGAGAGGCTGAGGCAGGCAAATCACTTGAGGCCAGGAGTCTAAGACCAGCCTGACCAACATGGCAAAACCCTGTCTCTACTAAAAGTACAAAAATTAGCTTAGCATGGTGGCACACACCTGTAGTCCCAGCTACTTGGGAGGCTGAAGCACGAGAATTCCTTGAACCTAGGAGGCACAGGTTGCAGTGAGCCGAGATTGCACTACTGCACTCCACCCTGGGCAACAAAGCAAGACTGTCTCAAAAAAAAAAAAAAAACAAAAAAAAAGGTTACATTCACTTAGAACATCAGAAAGAGCATGTGCAATGTCTGGGGTAGAGCCAGCTTGGGGAACACAATAAAGTCAAGGAAAGCCTGCATGGCTGCAGGAGGCAGTGAGAGGCAAAGCACAGTGTGGAATGAGAATGGAAAACTGGGTTAGAAAGACAATATGCAAGGTTTGTAAGCTTTTTTAAGGATTAACATGTAACAAAATGAATTGTTTCAATTTAGCATTTAGTTTATAGAATATCCTGGTGACATTGTGAGTAAGCTAGAAGAGAAATTAGCACCTACAAGAAATGCTTTGTGTCTCCCTTTTGGGGAGATGGTGAGTATATTTTTATATTCAAGATATAGTTGCATTATGCTGCATGACATAGTTATTACTGCCTAAATGTGTATAGTTCAAATTTGGATGATGTGGACTTTGCTAGATAATGTATGTTGATACTCAATGGGATAATATATAATCCTAAGGGCCATATAAATATAATACATATTGCATGTTTTAAAATATACATTGATGGTGTCATTAATATGTCATCAAAGATATTCAAAGTCATCCTTGCCTTTCTAAGTAAATACTTCCCTCTATCACAAGAATTAAGAGCCTAAAAACTGTATTTGCCAGACACTCTTGCAAGAAATTTTCTGGCTTAAATTCTGCCAAGAAGATGCACTCTCATAATATGTGGAAGTTTGAAAAGAAAGAGAAGCACTGCCCTCCTCCAAAAGCAATGCATAAATCATGTCTTAAACTATGAACAAGACTTGAGAGCAGGTAGTTTATTTTGGAGTTCATCCAGAAGCAGAAGAGCGTGGAAAAGTGACACAAGGAAGGGAAGAAAGCCAATAAAGGAAAATCGACATATGGATTACAGCTGTAGTCAACTGAGGCTCAATCCTGCTGGAAACCCTTGGAGGGATTACATAGAATAGACTTCAGAATTGTTCCACTGAGGGTAAGGAGCTGCCATGTTCATTCACCAACTTCTGATCCTCAGTGGTTGAAGGTTGCTCCTGGGGCATTCATTTTCTGACACTCATGTCCTGCCCCACATGCAGCATGTCTGTACAGAGAGACAGACATAGCTTCTGAATGTATAGGAATTGATCCCACAAAGCTTCAAGGGGTATTTTAGAGGGACCAAGATCTATAATGAGTACAAAGCTCTTAGAACTCATGTCAGCCCTGCAGGAGGTTGAGATTATTGGCATCAACTTTATGATTCCTGCATTTCTGGGTTCTCTAAGTACCAGAGCACTTTCTTCTGATGTTTCCTGCCTCTGATTTCCAACCATGTTGTGTCTAATTTCCTGTATTAAATACCTTTTACCTAAAGTGGTTTCTGTTTTCCTGACCATACTAGCTGATATGGGCAGGATAGGAATGAAGATGTGGAGATATTCAAGAAATATTTTTTTTATCTTAAAAAATCACCTCAGTCAATAATTACATGAGAGAAAGGTGAAAGAGGAAAAATCTATAACGATTAAAGTAGAATATAAGAAATACATTTGTTCATATTAGAGTGAGGGGCAAGGTGAGGGAGATAACTATTTTTCAAATATGTAGAGTTTGATGAAACTTCAATACACTTAATGGGAATTATATTTAGGAGGCAGTTTGATAGATGTATGAATCTGCATTTCAAAAGAGATGTTGGGTTGGTGTCATAGATTTAGAAATCTGAGTTCCAACAATGTTTGAAACTAGGTAAGATTTCCTATGAAGACTATTTAAAACAAGAATAGATACAAAAATTGAAGGTGCAAGTGAGGGAGTACCTGGGGAGAAAACTGAGGAACTATCAGTAAAATGTAAAAAAAAAAAAAAAAAAAAATAGAAAAGAAGCCAAGGAAGAAGAAAATTTCAAGACTGACCACAGTATCAAATAGAACAGATCTGGGGGGAAAAAAAAAACAGAGAAAGAGAGAGAGATTCTAAAGTATCCTTTGAAATGGACAACGATTAGATCATTAGTAATGGAAGCAAAAGCATTCTCAGTCGTAGAATTGGAACAAAGCTTGACAAAAATAGGTTGAAATTTTTAAATTTAGCTGTAACAGCAAGAGAACAAGGGAGGTTACTAGAAAAAAATACATATATGTGTAAATATATGTATTATGCGTTCCATAACAAATTTTTGTAGTATTCATTTACCTATCTGTATATTCAACTTAATAAAAACACCATAAATACAAATACTTATTAACTTTTTAAATATTTATTCAATATTGTTTCAGGTTTTTTTGAAGACTTTGTTATTTCTTTTACAAAAGAATCATTTTGTCTTGATTTATATCTGGGTAGTCATTTTAAATGTACAAGTTTTTCTTATGTTTAAGTAATATTAAATAAAAGTTTGTTCTTTCTTACATATTCTAATTATTTAGCTTCTATGCTACTTCCATGTTGAAAGTGATAAAGCTTTTAATACACGAGAGCTGCCTACTAGAAGCTCAGAAATGCTTGTGTTAATTGAGAATTTGTCAGTATGTTACTCCTGGATGCACGTGGATAAATCATACTGGTATTAGTAGGATTACGATAATGCAATGCAATAAGGCTTTACAGCTCTTTATTTTTAACACAATTTATGGCTTGTGGCACACAATACTACTTAAAATGTGAATTTAGAAAATCCTATGCTAAGCACAGTGGAAGCAGCATTGTTTTTCCTGTTTTAGAATTTACATCTGCGGCACTCAAAAAATTCCACAGGTCTGTCATCAATAAACAGTACTAGATTATATGCTGAACACCAGAGATACAAGAATCAGAGAGATATGTCTTAGGACTTCTTTTTCAAACCACAGCTTGACACCAATTAGAGATCTGTTAAATCAGTATCTTAGGTTGCACTGATGTTTCTAATGGGATGGAAAGGAAGGAATGACAATGGAATGGGATAGAAAATATTTGCATACATTACCTATTACAAATATAAATATTATTTCATGAAATTGAATTTCAGTTTTATACATTACTCATATAAGGATGTGTTTGGTGATAGACATGCAAATAGAGCATTTCAAAGTAATAATATAAGTGCTATGATAAAAGGATATTCCAGTCATATATAAGCTAGAGAAAAGGGATTTAACCCAGCCTGCAGAGACACAGGAATCTTTCAGAAGGAAATAAATGCAGTATTTACCAGTTATACTAATCAGCATCAGGTTATTCATTAAATAAAATCCTAAATGTATTATGGAAGAACAATTTGAAGTGGTGCTATTAGAAATATTTTTATGACTTATAAAATTCTGTAAAATACTGCTTAGATATTAAGACTTCACAAGCTACAATGACATGACCGTTAACCCCACTGAAAAATAGTTATAGCCAGTTATGGTGGCTTGTGCCTATAAATCTTAACACTTTGGGAGGCTGAGGTGGGAAGATGGCTTGAGATCAGGAGTTCAAGACCACCCTGGGCAACATAGTGAGATCCAATCTAATCAAAAATAAAATAAAATTAGCCAGGCATGGTGGCTCAAGCCTGTAGTCTTTACTACTCAAGAGGCTAAGGCAGAGGATTGCTTGAGCCCAGGAGTTCAAGGCTGCAGTGAGCTATGATCACAACCCAGATGACAGACCAAGACTTTGTCTCTAAAAGAAAAAAAAAAAATTAAACAAAATACTAATATAATAATTTTTTCCACAATTTTCGTTTTACAATTCACTTTTCTCTTTTTTTTTTTCTTTTTTTTCTTTTTTTGAGACGGAGTCTATGTCGCCCAGGCTGGAGTACAGTGGCATGATCTCAGCTCAATACAACCTCGATCTCCCAGGGTCAAGCGATTCTTCTGCCTCAGCCTCCTAAGTAGCTGGGATTGCACCTGGCTAATTTTTGTATTTTTAGTAGAGACGGAGTTTCACCGTGTTGGCCAGGCTGGTCTCAAAACTCCTGACCTCGGGTGATCGCTCATCTCAGCCTCCCAAAGTGTTGGGATTACAGGCGTGAGCCACCACACCCGGCCTAGAGTATACTTTTCAATTTATAGTTAAAAATATGTCTTGAAACAAATAATATGTTACTCCTATTTGGATTGTTTTCAAATTAACTTTTTTACTATTTAAAGTCGGTAGCTCCATATTAAGAAGAGGAAGCATAAATGATGAATGCAGCATACATATTTGAAACATTTACATTAGGCTTCAGAATATTTTCACCAATGTTCTATGGAACAATGGACATATTCTATGTTCAATGGACACACTCACCTTGATTCTGTCTTTGATTTGTTTTTACAAGTCTGCAAGGCCTCCAAGTAATGGAATGTTACAGGTTTCAATAACCAGTTACATGGTGATGATACTCAAGTCTATATTCAGTTCTAGGTCTGTATTTTCCAGTATTGAACAGCTCCTTTTGTATATTCCACAAATACCTCAAAATCAGCCATCTTCTAAATAAATTTATTATTTTATACCAATAATAAGATTCCCTATGTACAGTAGAGTACATAACCAGCTACCTGGTTAGTAGCACCATCATCTAACTAGTCACTTGAGCAAGAAAGCTAGTAGTTATCTGAGATTCCCTCCTCTCCATTATATTACCATTTTCAATTAGTTAATAAGACTAGAGGATTTTCCAAACTCAATTTACCCCTCCCTCCCTCCCTCTTCTTTATTCACCTTCCATTGCTTTAGTTCAACTCCTCACTTACACAAATTTAGTATCCTCCCTACCTCCCATCTTCTTCTCTAACTCAACCTCTTCTCTGCTGTCAGAGTAATGTTTCTGTAACAGAAATTAAACTACATCATTCCTCTACTTAAAATTCTGTAATGGCTCCTTATTTCTGATAAAATAAGATCCTTAGTATATAAGGCCCTTCTACTACCTACTACCTTGTCCTCAAAGACAGTAATTCTATCTTGACATCATTATATCTGCAGCCCAACTCTTTAACAAGCTTACTGTTAGGTAAACCCAACTATTTAACAAGCTTACTGTTGGTACCTGCTTTCTAGCCACAACTCCCATCACCCTTTCTGCCTCACATGATGCACATCATTTTTCTAGCAGGACTAAATCATCTGCCAGTGCCAGATGACATAAATCTATCTCAAGCTGTGACTTTTCACAGGCTGGTCCTTTTCCTGCTGTTACAGGTTTCTTTTTACAATTCATGCTCCAAGACTCAGTAAAATGTTCCTACATGGTTTCATGCCTTTTTTCCTAATTTTTTTGGATTTTTTTCCAAAATTTCCAATTTTTCAAGACAAAATTAACTATTGCCTCTTCTGTATTCCTGTTGCCCTTTGTAGATTTATTATTATATTTATTATAAGTATTTTATCAAAATAATTCATTTGATTATTATAACACTTATAATACTGCTGTAACTGCTCAGGTTTTTAACACCACTGCTAGATATTCAACCTTCAAAGTTCAGGATTCTATTCATTCTTATATCTCCAGCATCCATCACAGTCTGGCTCCCAGGAAGTGAACTTAACAAAGGTCTGTTGAATAAATGTATCAACATGAGACAAAAATAATACCATTAAGTGATTGGTTGTTACTTTAAATGTTCTCCTCCGAAAAGACATTATGATTAGGGTGTGTGATCATTAGGCTACATCCAAATTAATCTGGGAGATGATCATTGTTGTCATATGTTTATATGCAATCAAAACATTATGGTTATTAGGTTGCTTTTGTCTTTTCCATATCGGAGAGTCAAATTTCAACTTTGTCAGGATTTTTTTGTACACCACACCATGCACTTTGCAGCATGGAATATTCTTTTTCGACCCCTAACAGCAAGGGCTAAGGAGGTGGACATAAGAAAGGCTAACTTGGTATGAATGGATCTTGGGACAATTATGCCTCTCTCCATGGCTTGGTTAACAGGACCCTCGACATTTTGCTCATGATCCATTTATCAGACTGTAATTTCTAGTATTCACTTTCTTCCTTCATGAAAATCCAAACTGTTTATCTTTAGGTGCTTACCTTAAAAACAAAAGTTGCTCAGGCTGGGTGTGGTGGCACACTCCTTTTTTGGAGGAGTATTTTGGGAGGCAAGGTGGGCAGACTGCTTGAGCCCAGGAGTTTGAGACCAGCCTGGGAAACATGGAGAAACCCCGTCTCTACAAAAAAAAAAAAAAAAAGTTAGTCAGCCTGGTGGCATGCATCTGTGATCCCAGCTACTCAGGAGTCTGATGTGGAAGAAACACCTGAGCCTGGGAAGTCCAGGCTGCAGTGAATCATGATTGCACCACTGCACCTCCAGCCTGGGCGATGGAGTAAGACCCTATCACTAAATAAATAAATAAACTAAAATTTTTTTAAGTTGCTAATCAAATAGGATTGGACCACAAACCCATGAGTGAGCCTAGCTAGCATTAAGTAGACCCAACCAGCCTACCCATGCATTCATAAGCAAAAAATCAGTGCATGTTTTATGTCACTGCTATTTTGTGGTTGCTTATTTCATACCATTATTGTGGCAATGGACAGCTGAAACAGAATCCTAGTTCAGAAAGTCTCCAACTAAAATATACCAGTAACAGGTAGTTGTGAGAGTTTGCCAGCCCTTTAGTATGCATTTATAGCAATCTTTGGAGAGATGTAGATTTGCCTTCTCTTCTCCCACTGATGGGAGACCAGGCACAGTAGGCAATATAAAAAGAATTAGAACTGAATGTCTGGAAAGCAAAGTTTTAGCTGTGGCTGTACTACTAGGTAATAGGGACCTCAGACAAGTTAAAATAAGATAATATTAAGATTACAGTTGTTCCCAAATCTGACTATAAAAGTACTGGAGAAATTTTCCGGTGACATTGTTTTTGACATAAATTCCTAGTAGTTCAGAGGTGGTACTAGAAAAAAGCTTTTAAAAGTTGGTTATCTGCAAGATTAGGGGTCTCAAATCCTCAGTTGTATTTGCAAGTTATTTTTACGGGTCATTCCAGATTATTTTTTGTCATTCTTTTCTTTGGTGAGCTATTGGTACGAACAAAATTACTTAGAAAATAAGTGGCGCATTAACACCAAAAAATGAATAAAGCCCCTCTCTAATGATGAATTAACCACTCCAATGTGAAAAGGTCTATGTATTTGCTAAGTAAAATGGTGTTTATAATCTACAGTCTGGTTGTGGTAGGCAGAATTCTAAGATTTCCGGTCCCTGGTGTATACAAACACCTTCTCTCATTAAATCAAACACTAATCTAGGTGCTAGCGTGAAAGCATTTTATAGATGTAATTAAGCTCCCAAATCAGTTGACCTTAAAGTAGAAAGATTACAATCGCAGAGAGTCTGGCCTAATCACATGAGCCCTAAAAAGGAAACAGGTTCTTCCTGATAAAAGGGATTCAAAGCATCAGAGGACTCCATGTCAGGGAGATTATCTAATGCTGGCTTTGAATATAGAGGGGGCCACGGGCAAAGAATGCAGGTGGCCTCTAGGAGTGGAGAGCAGCCCCTGGATGATTGTCAGCAAGGAAATGTGGACCTCAGTACTACAACCACAAGAAATTAAATCTTGCCACAACCACACGAGCTCCAGATGAGAAGACAGGCTTTCTGGGAACTTCAGCTAAGCCATGGTCAGACTTCTGACCTATAGCAGTGTGGGATAATAAATGGCTGTTTCTTCAAGCAGTAAAGTTTGTGGAAATTTGTTGTACAACATTACAAACCTAACACACTAATATAAAGGGTTCTGTATTTGAATTTTGGAATTTAGGAAAGCTGAGTTCCTGGGTCCGTTACTGTAATTGATTAGATAGCCTAAAACAAGGCAATGGCTTTCATTAATGCCTTCCCTTAGCCTGTAGAATCCCATAACAAAGCAGCTTAATATTACACAAAGTAATATTTTCAGAATTTAAATACCTCCTTAAAAAAAATGTAGAAATAAAATATTCATTTTGCTTTTCTTTTCTTACATTGTGAAGAATCCCTCCTATCTGTCATAAAAATGACTTGATTTTGCCGGGCGCGGTGGCTCACGCTTGTAATCCCAGCACTTTGGGAGGCCGAGGCGGGCGGATCAGGAGGTCAGGAGATCGAGACCACGGTGAAACCCCGTCTCTACCGAAAAAAAAAAATACAAAAAAATTAGCCGGGCGTGGTGGCGGGCGCCTGTAGTCCCAGCTACTCGGAGAGGCTGAGGCAGGAGAATGGCGTGAACCCGGGAGGCGGAGGTTGCAGTGAGCCGAGATCGCGCCACTGCACTCCAGCCTGGGCGACAGAGCAAGACTCCGTCTCAAAAAAAAAAAAAAAAAAAAGACTTGATTTTAATTAGGAGTCTAACAAAAAAAGTAACTACGAATTCCAAAAAAAACTCAGTCATCAGTTCTGGCAAACAGTCTATTAATAAATGATGTTATTAGTATTTTATGTATTTAATTTTAATGCTTCTGAAATAATTATTAATATTATAATTTATTATTTCAGTCTACTATTCTATAAGTAAATCTAGGTTGATCTGGAAGAAACCACTGCTCTGAACTCAGTGGAAAAAAAGGAGAAAGAGAAATCTATTCAGTTTACCTTGTAAAATACTCTGAGTAATCTCTTTAAAGCACACATACAAAAATTAGAATTTAGAATTTAACAATTCAGAATTTCAGCAATTTTCATTTAGAATTTCAGCAATTTACATTCTTTTAATAATTGATTCAGTGTTGATGTTATTAAAATAAAGTACCTGCATTTGCCATGATGAAGTATCAACGCAAGCCATTTGTTTTACAAAAGGTATTGGCTGCCATCTCTCGGACTGTGTGAGCATTGTGCTTCAAAAAGAATAAACAAACCCTCAGCCTTTGCAAAAATTTCTTCACAAAAGAAATCAAAAAAAGGTATAAATAGTTGAGCAGCAAACAAATATTAATTGCATGTATTTGATTATTTCACTTAGAAATATGACTTATGTATGTGGTTAATTTTTCTTGGATGTGTTTTTAAAAGGTTTATTCAAACAGGAGGCAAATAAATGTATACATTATCCTAATTTTAGATTTTATGTTTTTATTTAAAATATTATTTGCATGCTTTCACTTAATGATTTTTCCATCTTATTCTATAGTTATGGCTACAACACTAGTCACTTCTCTCTTTAATATATGAGTTAAGATGCCAAGTCTGATTCCTTTCTTCTGAACTTAATTGACAGTACAAATCCTTCAGAGATAAATAATTATGGTTTCTCACTAGAATCAAGTTTATTTTCATCTTACAGATATCATGTGGTTGAACTAATAGGACAAAGAGAACGCTTAATTACTGATATAAAACTAAACTACACTCATTTTACGGAAGTTAGTGATAAAAACTCACATTTCAATCTTCTCTCCATTCATGATTGATTCTGTATGGCATCTGTACATACTTTTTTAAATTTTATAAATTAATGATTTTCTAAAAGAAGAAAGTATTTAAGAAGACTCAGTCTCTAAATATATATTTAATTTTACCTATAAGATACCTAACGTAGAAGACTATAAAAGTAAAAACCAAAAAATATTAAAAACAAAGGCAGTTTTTCTGTCATATAAAAGGAAATTGTATCACAACCTACAAATAACCAAATGTAAATTAAACGGGCCTGTTTTTATAGTAATAACTGTGAATAAATGCAAACATCATACTCCCATTGGAGCTCACTATGTATGTGAGAAGTAGAAACCTCTCTTGGCAATTAGTAGATTGCTGTAATAGTGTGCAGTTTTGTAATAGAACATTTTGTTACTTTTTAAAACTTTGGGTTTCTATTTTTAATATGTTCTATTAAACAATTTGAGATAGTAAAAAGAAAACCATTTAATTGCTTCTGAGGTTGTGAAAACTCCTTGGGTATTTGAAATGATCTAACTTTGAAATAATTATTATTATGTTGTTAAGAATTGAGTGTTCATGTAATTCATAATTATTTGCCTTCTCACCAGGCAGATCATCTAGGATGAAATTACAGAAAAATTAAGGAATGGTGTATCAGATATACAAGTAGTTTTGAATTCAAATTTGATTATTTAAGCAGTAAAATTCACATCGCTTAATGTCTTAATTATCTAGGCAAAAACTTCAAGTGAAATACCAAATATGTGGAAAGTAGAAAATATGTGAATACAAAGAGAATCCTAACTCTTGTCACCAAGAGAAGAACAGGGTTGATGTTGCTGGTTTAGAGCTGTAAAGTTGTGACACCTGGTGGATACTGTTGAAAAGGCACGTGGTACAGCAAAAGAAACTATTGACAGAGTAAACAGACAACATACAGAATGGGAGAAAATATTTGCAAACTACGCATCTGACAAATCTATAAGTAACTTAAAACAAATTTAAAAGAGAAAAATAACCCCTTGAATAGTGGGCAAAGGACATGAACAGACACTTCTCAAAAGAAGACATACATGCAGCCAACAAGCATATGAAGAAAAGCTCAACATCACTGGTCATTAGAGAAATACAAATCAAAACCACAAGGAGATACCATCTCACACCGGTCAGATGGCTATTATTAAAAAGTCAAAAAATAACAGATGCTGACAAGGTTGTGGAGAAAAGGGAACATTTTATACACTGTTGGTGGGAGTGTAAATTAATTCAACCAACCATTGTGGAAAACAGTATGGCAATTCCTTAAGAGCTAAAAAGAGAACTACCATTCCACCCAGCAATCCCATTACTGGGTACATACCAGATGAATATAAATCATTCTATCATAAAGACACACGCTCATTAATGTTCACTGCAGCACTATCCACAATAGCAAAGACGTGCAATCAACCTAAATGCCCATCAATGGTAGATTGGATAAAGAAAATATGGTACATATACACCTTAGAATACTATGCAGCCATAAAAAAGAATGAGATAATGTCTTTTGTGAGAAAATAGATGGAGCTGGAGGCTATTATCCTTAGCAAACTAATGCAGAAACAGAAAACCAAATACTGCATGTTCTCACTGATAAGTCGGAGCTAAATGATAAGGACTTATGAACACAAAGAAGGAAACAACAGACACTGGATCTACTTGACAGGAGAGGGTGGGAGAAGGAGAAGGAGCAGAAAAGATAACTACCGGGTACTGGCTTAATACCCGAGTGATGAAGTAACATGCACAACAAACCCCTGTGACACATGTTTACCTATGTAACAAACCTTCACTTGTACCCCAAAACCTAAAATAAAAGTTAAAAAAAAGAGAGAAAAGGCATGTGATAGCCATATGCAGTTAAATTCAGCAGCCAAGAGCCCCCTGTGGCTATTGAGCACTTGAGGTGCAGCCAGCCAGCATGGAGATGTGGTATTCAAAGACCTTGTATTAAAAAAAATACATAATATCTAATAATGTTTTATATTGGTTACATGTTGAGGTGATACTATTCTGGCTATATTTATTAAATAAAATATATTGAAATTGATTTCACCTGTTGCTCTCTTACTTTTTCCTATTTGGCTACTGAAAATTTTAAAATTATATATGTGGTTCACATTTGTGATTTATATTTCTATTGGATAGTGCTGTGACAGAATCTAAGGCTTAAATACTATTAAGGTATAAAATTTCTCAGCGTCTTTGTGAGAATAGGAAAAAATGTATGTAATGTATGATTAACATATGGTAGACAAAATTTTAACATGGCTTCTACTGGTCCACATCCTTTTATACCTCTCCATTGGGGTAGGCAGTTTCTGTGAATAGAATGGGATATCATTCCCTTCAATGAGGGTATATTGTATGGCAAAGGTAAAGGGATTTTTGCAGATGTAATTAAGGTTTCTAATTAGTTGACTTTGAGTTGATCAAAAGGGAGATTATGCTGGATGGGGCCTGGCCTAATCAGATGATTTCTTCAAAGACACTCAAAGCAGCAGCAGACACTCACCTACTGGCCTGTAAGAAGCAAGCTGCCATGTTGTAGGGAAAGCCACAAGGCAAGGAATGTCAGGCAGCCTCCAGGATTTGAGGGCTCAGTCCTTTGGCTATAAGAAATTAAATTCTGTCAACAACCAGTGAGCTTGGAAGAGGAGGCAGGCCTCAGATGAGGCTGCAGCTCTGTCTGACAGGTTCACTGCAGCTTGTAAGACCCTGAGCAGGGGCCCAGCTAAGCTATGCCTGGATTCCTTACCCACAGAAACTGAGAGATAATAAGTGCATGACATTTTAAACTGCTAAGTTTGTGGTAATTTGTTTTGCAACAGTAGAAAACTTATGATTTGAACTTTTTGTAACTTTTTTGTGTTAGAATATCATAGGTTTTTTTTTCATCTAAGACATATTCATCATAAGAAGTCAAAATCAGCAATGAAAACCGTAACTTTATTACAGCATATAGTTTACTATGGCACGCATTTTATCATAGCATATATAATGGAAACAGAAATAAAAACAAGGAAATTATATCAAATTTAATATAAACTTCTCAATTAAGCTGTGCTATGTAAATTATAATAGCTTCAGCCCAGAGCTCTTTTGAATTTAAAGCAGTGGTGCATCTTCTTATTTCTTCTTATTTAGAGCTATTTTAGCACTTAAAGTCAAGAGGCTTCTAATGGTGAAGAGACGAATGGGTACCAGTAAAAGAAAACCAGGACAAGTGAAGAGATAAAGCCAATCCCCATGAGCTCATATGCCTACTTTGGGACCTCTAAATAGATCTTCTAATGATCTAAAACTTAATCTAGTATCAGAGACTTCACTCTGCTCCCTTGAATTTCCAAAATTTATATATAGTCTTGACCCCATTTATCAAGTTGAAGATTAGTTCAAAGAGTAGTGATGTACAAAAAGTCATGCCCTGTAGCTTTGCCGATGACTCTGGAGGCGATGGCTGCAATTCTAGCTCCTTCAATCAACTTACTGTTCGTCAGATTCACCATAATCTTCCTAGGCTCCTGAGCCTTTGCACTTACAGTTTGCTTTTCCTAGAATACATTTTTCATTGCTTGCATACCTGGAAAAGGCTACTTCTATTGTGAACTTTCCTCACTTCCTTCTGTTGTCTCCTTGTATAGCTTTTGCTTTTTCCCTCCAGTTAAGTATTTCTTCTATTCATTGATACTGACTAGCAGAATAAATGTGGCAACATGGCTTGGCATTCTTGTGATTACCTATACTGACTTCAGAAGAGTCCGTGAGAGAGCCACAGGTTTGTAGTACTCAAAAAGTTCTCAAATGTGCAGGCTTAAATACACATATCCATACAAAAAGAAACAAAATCAAAAACTGCTCCTCTCTTTGCTGCTTCTGCTCTTGCTCCTCCTACTGCTGCTGCTGCTGCTGCTCCTCCTCCTCCTCCTCCTCCTTCTTTTGAGACAGAGTCTCACTCCTTCACCCAGGCTGGAGTACAGTGGCGTGATCTCAACTCACTGCAACCTCTGCCTCCCAAGCTCAAGTGATTCTCCTGCCTCAGTATGCTGAGTAGCTGGGATTACAGGCACATGCCATGACACCCAGCTAATTTTTGTATTTTTAGTAGAGACAGGTTTTCGCCACGTTGGCCAGGCTGGCCTCAAACTTCTCACTCCAAATGATCCACCCGCCTCGGCCTCCCAAAATGCTGGTGGTAGTACAGGCATGAGCCATCTCACCCAGCTGTGTTTCTTCTCTTGACCAGGGACTGCAAAGATGCACACCTAGGCTTCCCTCAGTTGCATGCTGTAACTACAGGGTGTTACACATCTCATTTTTGTTATACCTGCCTGTGTCTGCTGATATTAGGTCAATTGATCTGTTTTCTCATATCCTTGCATTTTGGCTTCTTATTTTTGGAAGAGGCCTTTTTTCCCTTAAATTAGTTTTTACTATGTCAACACATTTCCAAAATACTATAAGACCTACTTTTATATTAAATTAATTTCTTGTTACCCTAAGGCAGAGTTAGTTGTTCTTGGCACTATAGTTTCAGAACACTTTGCAGAGTTCTGTTACAGAATTTACCATGTTGTATAGTAACTACTTCATGTCTAGATCTACCATTAAATTAAGAATAGGGGCCACACCTTATTCAACGTTGCATCCCTAACTTGTAGCAGGCAATAAAATAAAACAAAATAGAATATACTATCAACTTGAATTAAAACCTCAGTGAGCTTCATCAAAACATTTAAAACAAACCTGAATTATTTCCAGTAGTAAACTTCCTTCCCTCTGCAATAAGCTGATTATTTCATTGGTTGAACTAGATCTACAATGGGGTGGTGTGACAAATGGGAAATTGGGGAAGGGGAGGGAGGAGTGGGAGTGAGGTTACAATTGTTTTGTGTCGTCTTCCCGCTGCCCTCCACACCCCTAGGCCTAATCAACTAACCACTGTCATTGTCTAAGGTTTCAGGGCCAGAACCTCTTAAACAAGTTATTTAAGAAGTTAAGAAGTTGTCAAAAACATGACTTTCCTGCAGGTGAATTTGATGTTTTAGATTATAGAAATTGAAAGTGAGACTAGGTAAAAAGAAGAATATAGTTCTTAAGGGAAAGAAAAGATTAAAACTATGCTCCTATTTTCCACAGTGAAGGTCGTAAGCGTGCTTGAGGTATTTTGGTTAGCTTCACTTCTCATAACTGGTGATATTTATTTTGATAATTACAGTGTAGAAAGGTTTTTTTAAAGGGAACATTTTCTGACTCCTATATTTATCTGAGTTATTATCTTTCTATGAGATTAGCTATTGTTTGAGCCCATCTCAGCCAAGTTTATTGGCAATTCCAGTCTATTTGCCAACAACTTAAGAAGCACTTATTTTAAACTAAAGTACACCCCAATCCTTAGATGAAATCCTGCCTCAGGTTCATAACGCCAAATCAATAGAATCATTCAAATCCAAGGTTAACTCTTATCTCGGAACCAAGCTCATTCCTATTGATTAAACTTTTATTTTTGTCTTATTATGATGAACAGAAGGACCTTGGAAGTGGCTGTAGAAAGAAAGGTGCAATAAACAATCCATTTATGTCCCTTTGTAACATCAAATATTCATATAATTTTTGCTTTCAATTTTATTCCAAATATAATAGCATGTCTCCTTGTCTATAAGAATTATTTTTTCCTGATTGATGGAGTTTTTCAAATACCAACTATTATCAGTGTTTTTAAAAAAAATGCTGGGGGAATAAGAGGAATGAGAATAAAACAGACATGTAGCACATGAAATAGTCACAGCAGATTTCTATAAAATTAGAGAAAAATAAGTTTGTGAATGCTTAAAGAATTAATCAGTTTTTCTGTATGGAGAGTCCTTAAATAGCCAGAAGTAGATCAATCATTCAATCTGGCAATCCCACTATTGGGTATCTACCCAAAGGAAAAGTCATTATATGAAAAACACACTTGCACACATATGTTTATAGCAGCACAATTCACAATTGCAAAGATGTGGAACCAACCTAAATGCCCATCCACTAATGAGTGGATAAAGAAAATGTGGTATATATGCAAGATGGAATACCACTCAGCCATTAAAAGGAACGAAATAATGTCTTTTGCAACAACTTGGATGGAGCTGTAGGCCATTATTCTAAGTGAAGTAACACAGGAGTGGAAAATCAAAAACCATATGCCCTCACTTATAAGTGGGATCTAAGCTACGAGTAAATAAAGGCATACAGAGTGATATAATGGACTTTAGAGACTCAGAAGTAGGAGGGTGGGAAGGGGGCTACGGATAAAAAGCCACACTTTAGGTATAATGTGCACTACTCTGGTGATGGGTACACTAAAATCTCAGAATTCACCACCATATAGTTCATCCATGTAACAAAAAGCCACTTGTACCCCAAAAGCTATTGAAATAAAAAAAAAATGCTGTATACCTTAAATAAATACAATTTTGTCTTTTAAAAAAATCTGTTTTTAAAAGAATTTTAGTTTACACAACTTGGCACTAGCAAATGCTTGATGTTTTTATTCTCCCTATTTTTTCCTTGTGGACATTTTGATATCCTTTTTATTTTGTCTATGATAACAAAAGCAAATATACAGGTAACCATAATAATAAAAGATTTATAGAGCAAAACTAAAGTTTTTCAGAGAAGAAGAAATTCTGCCTCAAGACTGCAGTATCAACTCTTGCCTGAATTTCCATCCTTCTGCCCTGCCCTACAAATTTTCAGACTCATCAGCCCCCAAAAACACATGAACCAATTCAAAAATAAAGAAACTAATTAATTAATTTTATTTCCCTGAAGAACCCTCACAGATAAAATAGGTATGAACGGTATTTTCAGCTACAAACAGGTATGCAAGAAATATCAAATTTCTTTTATTTTATTTAAATCAAATTAATTCCAACTCCAAATGTCCATCACGCAGGCCAGCAGGAAATTCAACCTAGGTCCTAAGAGGTCACAAGCACCCTTTCATCTTTCATTATCGTGTTCTCCTTTGATATCTCATTTTCCAAGGTAACTTAGTCCCTGCTATAATTTCAATAGTTGTACCCTCCAAAATTCATGTTGAAATTTAATCCACAATGTGGCAGTGTTGAGAGGTGGGTCCTTTAAGAGGTGAATGGGTCATGAGGGCTCTGCCTTCATTAATACATTAATATATTCATGAATCAGTGGGTTAAAAGGTAAATGGATTACTAGGTTATCATGGGATTGGAACTTGTGGCCTTATAAGAAAAGGAAAAAAGACCTGAGCTACCATGTTAGCACATTCAGCCCCCTCACCCTGTGCCACTTTGAGACTCTGCAGAGAGCCCCCACCAGTAAGAAAACCCTCACCAGATGCAGCCCCTCAACCTTGGACTTCTCAGCCTCCACAACCGTAAGAAATAAATTCCTTTTCTTTACAAATTATCCAGTTCGAAGTATTCTGTTATAAGCAACATAAAACAGACTAATATAGTCAGTCCCTAAAGGAAGACAGCTCTGCTCATCCTATGTCAAACCTCAGTGCAGGAATATTTGTCAAAGCAGACAGTCCCGTTGCCCTGGGCCCAGGAGAAACACAAAGTAAAATCACTCAAATGTCTTGCCAGTTCCTGCGGTTACTGTCAGGGAATATAGTGTAGATCACCACTATTCTCAGGAGTCATAAACCTCTAGTCTCAGTTTTGGAGAATTAATCTTCCCTCACTCATTTCCATCAAAGGAATTCAGCTTTCTCCTCTATCCTGAATATTTTTCAGAAGTTCCCTCCATTAAACAAAATCCAAGAAGGCAAGCTATTGACAAGCAACATCTCCTTTCTATCAAGTAATAAAAATTCATCTTGAGAAAGAACAAAGACAAAATTTTCTACCAGTAATGGAGCATAAACATCACAGGAACAAAATTCAATGTATCAAAAAATGATCATATTCAGTGATATGTTAACCAACAAGTTCTGTGGGAAAGAGGAGGGAAAAAGAACTCTAATTTGTAGGATTTGCCTGCTTCCGTGTTGTAAATGTTCCCATTGCAGTTGATTTCAAGCTAACCATGTGACATCACTGAACACAGAGTTGGAAAGAGATGTTCAGTAGCACATAATTATGTAATATACCTACTACATAGATACAATAGACATAACCTCAAGAGCATGGATAATGCTGATATGTATTACCTTTGTTAATGATACAAATTATTTTCTTGTACATTTGAATAATTGTTTTTTAATAATGGCTTTTTCATGGCTGGGGCACACAATTTCTGAAAATTTATCAATCCACTTTTGTGAACCGATACTAGCTACAAAAAAATGTCAAAAGTCAAATGGCAAGCTGCACTACAACACTGATCTTAACCACACAATGAAAGACCACAAGCATGACTTTGATAAGAACACTGTTGCTATGCTGTGAATGTCTGTATTCCTCCAAAATTCACATTGAAACTTAAACCCCAAGATGATGGTATTTAGAGGTTGGGCCTTTTGGGCAATGATTAAGTCACGAGGTCTCTGCCATCATGAATGGGATTAATGCCCTTATAAAAGAGACTTCACAGAGTTGCCTGGCCCTTCCATGTCTTTTGCAATGTAAGGACACAGCATTGTCTCTTCTGCCATGTGAGGACACAACAAGGCACCATCTTGGAAGCAAAGAGCAAATTCTTACCAGAGGCTGGTGCCTTGACCTTGGACTTCCCAGCCTCCAGGGCTGTGAGAAATAAATTTGTTACAGTCTATTATTTATAAATTACCTGCCTGTGGTGTTTTGTTATAGCAGCAGGAATAGACTAAGACTACCTGTGTAATGAAAATTGGCTCAGCCTCTGCAAACAAGGGAAGTAGACCTAAAGTTTTTTTTTCACCTCTTCAGGACAGACAGACAAATCTGGCCTGCTCAAATGAGAACAGCCACCCAGGCCATGAGATCAACTTGTTGCTTATTATTTATAACAGCTGCACTCAAACTTGTTGTTCTCATGACCATTTTGAACTCTTAAAAATACTGGGAAACCAAAGAGCTTCTGTTTATGAGAGTTAATCTCTCAATACTTGCCATATTAGAAATTAATTCTGAAACGTTTCATTAATATTTATTCATTTTTAAATAACAATAGTAAATCTATTAAATAGGTTGACATGTTTAGCACATTTATATTTACATAACAGCATATTTTATGAAAAATAACTATATTTTCCAGAAAAATAAAGTAATAAGGTAGCATTGTTTCACAATTTTTCAAATCTCTTTAATGTCTCTCTTAATAGAAAACAGCTGGAAAATGGATTAAGATAGTCTAATAGTCCATGAGGATCTGAATATTGTCAACAACCACTTAAGTGAACTTAGAAGTGGATCTTCCCCTATTCAAGTCTTCAGATAAGATCACAGCCCTGGCAACCCCTTGATTGCAGCCAGAAAGCCAGAAGTCACAGTAAGCCAAGACCAGATTTCTTTTTTTTTTTTTTTTTTTTTTTGAGACAGAGTCTTTCTGTGTTGCCCAGGCTGCAGTGCAGTGGTGCAATCTTGGCTTACTGCAAGCTCCACCTCCTAGATTCAGGCCATTCTCCTGCCTCAGCCTCCCAAGTAGCTGGGACTACAGGCACCCATCACTACGCCCGGCTACTTTTTTTGTGTATTTTTAGTAGAGACAGGGTTTCACCATGTTAGCCAGGATGGTCTCCATCTCCTGACCTCATGATCCACCCGCCTCGGCCTCCCAAAGTGCTGGGATTACAGGCATGAGCCACCGCCCCCAGCCAAAGACCAGATTTCTGACAGACAAAAAGTATGAGATGATAGATGTTTGTTGTTTTAAACCAATGAGTTTCAGGGAGTTCATTACATTGCCATTGAGAACTAATACAAATGGAATAGTTGCTCAACACTCATTTATTTATTCAATGAATATATATGTTGAATGTGTGTGTACCAGTTACTGTAAGAGGAGAGGAGAGGAGAAGCAGATGTGACTCTGACATGGGCCCTCTACCCTTAAAGAACCAGTCTGATGAGGGAGATAAATAGGAAAATAGATGGCATACGATATCTATAATGCAAATATAGGAACAAATTATGTGAGACTATAAAAAGGAAAATAACTCTATTTGAGAAGGCTTCACTAACTACCATTTGGAATAGTTCATAAAGGTTGAGCATGTTTAAGACTCTGGCAAGTGGCACTGATTCAATAGGAGCTGCTACTTCAGGAATCAAACCAAGGAGTCTACATGTAATCATTTCTGAACCACCTACATGCAGTTATTAGATAAAGCCATGAGAGGAAATAAGATTTCTTCAGAAAAAAAGCATATGGAGAAAACCCAAATCTTAAGACTCACGCAGGTGAAATATGAGAAGACAATACTTGATTGATTTGATAATAAATATGATGTCATGCAGTGTTTGCCAGAGACGACTTTGAGGGGGAAAAAAAAAGGCAATTGAAAAAGCTTGCTGAAGGAGATCGTTTTCAGAATTGTTTAAATTATGTATAGAAGATGTTTGCCCACACAAATAAGAGGGAAAATTACTCCCCATCCCCTTTGGTAAAAATGGTGAATCACAGTTTTTACGTAGTAAAAATGATGTTTTTTTTTGAGACGGAGTCTCGCTCTGTCGCCCAGGCTGGAGTGCAGTGGCGCAATCTCGGCTCACTGCAAGCTCCGCCTCCCGGGTTCACGCCATTCTCCTGCCTCAGCCTCTCCGAGTAGCTGGGACTACAGGCGCCCGCCACCACGCCCGGCTAATTTTTTGTATCTTTTAGTAGAGACCGGGTTTCACCGTGGTCTCGATCTCCTGACCTCGTGATCCGCCCGCCTCGGCCTCCCAAAGTGCTGGGATTACAAGCGTGAGCCACCGCGCCTGGCCATGATGTTTTTAATATTAAGAAATTTAACATCTGAAATCAGCAAAATTGACTGTTATATCTTGCTAGTATCTCATTAATATCATATGCAAAAACTGGAGTTGTTTTTTTAAATAAACTTTATGGACAGAGAAATATATAATTTTCTAAGTTAATTTAAAACTACAAAACAAAAATTTTTGCAGTTATAAGTTAATCACTTTTTAAGAAAACAATTTCACTAAGGGATATCAAGCAGAGTATCAAGAAGAAAGTTGATAAATACTGGTCAAACTGAAAACCAAACACTAGTAAAGTCTGTGCTACCTAATGAGTTAAAGCCTGGACTTTGAAGTAGGAAGAGGGTCCTGGCTCTTCTACTTAAAAAGTGACTCTAGACAATTAATGTAAGCCTCAGTTTTCTAACAAAAACAGAGATTATCATAACTATACCTTCAAAACCAAGTTTTCAGAACTCATATTAGGTAAGATGTGTGAATACACCTTGAAACATTTAACTCATTACATGATTCTTATAGTTATCCAGGAAAAGATACCACAAATAGCCATTAAAACTATTTTTCATATTACAGCAATTTAAAAACTTACTTTCTATTTAACTGATAAAAAGGGTATCTTGATTTTTAGCCTTGACATATGGCAGTAAAACAATAATTACAAATTGGATTTGCAAATAAATGGCAGAAAAACTTCCCTGATTTTTCATCTGAAATGTATTTTATTTGGAGGATCTGGTACATTTCCATAGGAAATTAATAACTTCATCAAAGCCATGAAATAAGGTTTGTTGCATTTATTTAGTCTCCTTTTACACAATGGCTTTTCCAAATCTGTGTGTGCTACTTTTGGCCCACAGTGTGAAAAGGAGACCATTAACTGCAGGATACCATTTGCTGTGTAGATTTTTGGGTCTTGTTTGCACTTGACATTTGAATTAATATATCCCAATTCTCCCTCCAATTTACTTGTACATTTATTGTAGTTGGTTAAAAGAAAAAAAAACAGCAGGTAAGTCAGGTAATAAACTGTGAGTTAGTAGGCCATTTATCTTCTGTAATAAATAGGAGTCAGAAAGTCGCACAGAAAATTGGGCTATAGCATTCAATAAGGCATTCAGTAATGAATCAAGGTGTTACTTCCTCCACCCTATTCTGTAGGCCTCAATGAAGTAACGAAAATGTTTTTCCTCTAATAAATGTTAGTAGTATATTCCTTTTTTAAAAAGTCCTTTCCTCACAAGAACACATAGAAAAGGATATATTTAAATACATTAAAAACACCAATTAGGATGATTTTCTCTAGCAGTACTCAATAGGAGATGAAAGGAAGGGAGAGAAAAGGTAGACTGTGGAAAGATAGATCAAAAGGAGGGAAAGATGATTTTACATGGGCTCAGAATGCATCCCAGTAAGTTCGTAAGTTACTACAATCCCTGCCCCCTTACTTTTAGCCAATGACCACTTCAAAAAAAACAGTCAACTATTGAAAGAAACTCACCTCTGCTTACATCTACCTACAAATACCTATATTTTTGTCCATTCATATTCCATTTCCTCTTATCTCACAGAGACTGGTACTTTCTTCACTTTCCTAACGAGAACACCTCTCTCTCTCTCTGTTCTCTATCTTTTCTTCTGCCTGCAATTGTGCTTTGTCAATAATTCAGTTATAATTTCTGCATCCAGGCTACCTTCAACCTCTCAATCTATAAACACATGCAAGCTCCCCACAATCTTAAATATGTCTTTTCTTACTTTTTGTCATTCCCACAATCTACTTTAACAGCCAATATCCTTAAGTCATTTACATTTACTGTTCCCACATTCTATTTGATTGTTCTACCCATTATAATATTGCTTCCATCACCATCAACTCCAATCAAGTTGATCTCATTTAAGCCACCCAGTGTCCTTCTAACCATACCCAAAGGGCTTCTTCAATTGTATCATGATCATTTTCCTATAGCATTTGACACCATTCCTCTTCTGAAAACTCTTCCTTCTTGGTTTTCTCAACACAACTCTTTCCTTATCTCCCTTCTACCTCTTTGTTAACTCCTTGTCTTTTCTTCTTCAATGTCTTCGTCAATGTCTTTGTGTTAATTATCTATTACTGTGTAACAAATTATCCTAAGACTTAGTGGCTTGACACAAAAAGAATCAAATACCTAGGAATACAGCTAACCAGAAAGGTAGAAGGTCTGTACAATAAAAATTATAAAACACTGCTCAAAGAAATCAGATGTGATACAAATATATGGGAAAACATTCCATGCTCACGGATAGGAAGAATCAATATCATCAAAATGGCCACACTGCACAAGCCAATATATAGATTCAATGCTATTCCTATTAAACTACCAATGACATTCTTCATGGAACTAGAAAAAAACTATTTTAAAATTCATATGGAATCAAAAAAGGGACAAAATAGCCAAGGTGATCCTAAGCAAAAAGAACAAAGCTGGAGGAATCATGTTACCCAACTTCAGACTATACTACAAGGCTACAGTAACCAAAACAGCATGGTACTGGTACAAAAACAGACACACAGACCAATGGAATAGAATGGATAGCCCAGAAATGAGGGTGCATGCCTGCAACGATCTGATCTTCAACAAAGCTGACAAAAACAAGCAATGGGGAAAGGATTTCCTATTCAATAAATGGTGCTGGGATAGCTGGCTAGCTATATGCAGAAGATTAAAACTGGACCCCCCTCCTTACACCATATACAAAA
This sequence comes from Hylobates moloch, assembly GCF_009828535.3. Classification (NCBI taxonomy): domain Eukaryota; kingdom Metazoa; phylum Chordata; class Mammalia; order Primates; family Hylobatidae; genus Hylobates; species Hylobates moloch. Next base: position 55,869,577 of record NW_026652276.1, on the reverse strand, counting down.
ATTAACTCATGATGGATTAAAGACTTAAATGTAAAACCCAAAACTATAAAAACCCTAGAGGACAACAGTATTAGTCCGTTCTCATGCTGCTAATGAAGACAGTTTATAAAGGAAGTTTATAAAGGAAAGAGGTTTAATTGACTCACAGTTCCACATGGCTGGGGAGGCCTCACAATCATGGTAGAAGGTGAATGGGGAGCAAAGTCACATTTTACATGGCAGCAGGCAAGACAGCTTGTGCAGGGGAACTCCCCTTTATAAAACCATCGCATGAGACTTATTCACTACCATGAGAACAGTATGGGGTAAACCATCCCCATGATTCAATTATCTCCACTTGGCCCTGCCCTTGACACTTGGCTATTATTATAATTCAAGGTGAGATTTGGGTGGGGACACAGCCAAACCATATCAACAACCTAGGCAATACTGCTCTGGACATAGGACCTGCAAAGATTTCATGACAAAGACATCAAAAGCATTGCAACAAAAGCAAAAATTGGCAAATGGGATCTAATTAAACTTAAGAGGTTCCTCACAGCAAAATAAACTATAAACAGAGTAAACAGACAACCTACAGAATGGGTGAAAATATTTACAAACTATGCATTTGACATAAGTCTAATATTCAGCATCTATAAGGAACTTAAACAAATTTACAAGCAAAAAACAACCACATTAAAAAGTGGACAAAGGAAATGAGCAGACACTTTTCAAAAGAAGACATACATGTGGCAAACATGCATATGAACAAAAGCTCAACATCACTGATCATTAGAGAAATGCAAATCAAAACCACAATGAGGTACCATCTCACACCAGTCAGAAGGGCTTTTATTAAAAAGTCAAAAAAAAAATGCTGGTGAGGTTGCAGAGAAAAGGAAATGCTTATACACTGTTGGTGGGAGTGTAAATTAGTTACATTGTGGAAAGCAGTGTGATGATTCCTCAAAGAGCTATAAGCAGAACTATCATTCAACCCAGCAATCCCATTACTGGGTATACACCCAAAGGAATATAAATTGTTCTACCACAAAGACACATGCCCGTGAATGTTCACTGAAGCATTGTTCACAATAGCAAAGATGTGGAATCAACCTAAAAGCCTATCAACAGCAGACAGTATAAAGAACATGTGGTACATACACACCATAGAATACTATGCAGCCATAAAAAAGAACAAGATCATGTCCTTTACAGGAACATGGATGGAGCTGGAGGCCATTATGTTTAGCAAACTAATGCAGGAACAGTAAATCAGATACTGCATGTTTTCACTTGTAAGTGGGAGCTAAATAATGAGAACCAATAGAAATAGAGGGGAACAACAGACACTGGGCCTACTTGAGGGTAGAGGGTGGGAGGATGGAGAGGATCCGGAAAAGTGACTATCAGATACTATGCTTAGTACCTGGATGACAAAAAATCTATACATCAAACTCTCATGACACGAGTTTACCTGTATAACAAACCTGCCCATGTACCCCTGAACCTAAATAAAAGTTAAAATAATTTAATAGGGCCAGGTGCCATGGCTCATGCCTGTAATCTCAGCACTCTGGGAAGCCGAGGTGAGTGGATTACCTGAGGTCAAAAGTTCAAGACCAGCCTGGCCAACATGGCAAAACCCCATCTCTACTAAAAATATAAAAATTAGCTGGGCTTGGTGGCTCAAGCCTTTAATCCCAGCTACTCGGGAGGCTGAGGCAGGAGAATCGCTTGAACCCAGGAGGTGGAGGTTGTAGTGAACGGAGATTGCACCACTGCACTCCAGCCTGGGCAACAAGCACAAAACTCCATCTCAAAAAATAATAATAACAATTAAAAAGACAATAACTTACTGGCTTGAAACAGCAAACATTAATTACCTCAAAGTTTCTGTTGGTCAGGAATTTAGAAATGTCTTGGGGGAAAGGGAAAACACCCTTTTAGCTTAGAGTCTCTCACGAGGTTACAGTCAAGATATTGGCTGGGGCTACAGTAAGCTAAAGGCTAGAATGGGACTACAGGATTCATTTCCACAATGGTTCACCCATGTGGCTGTTGGTAAAGGTCTTAAGTCTGTCGCTAGCTTTTTACAGATGTCTCAGTTCCTCACTGGCTATTAGCAAGAAGCCTTGGTTCCTCACCACATGGATCTCTTCACAGGCTGCTTGAGTGTTTTCACAACATGACAAATAGATTTCACCAGATCAAACAATGAGGGAGAGAGAGAGGGAGACAGAGAGAGTGAGAGAGACAGTGAGCGAGCCAGAGAGAGACAGAGAAAGCTACAGTACTTTTTATGCCATAGAAATTATATACTGTTACTTCTGCTTTAATTTTATTTGTTGGGAGTAAGCCATTAAATCCAGCCCAACACTAAAAAAGAGGGGAATTAAGCTCTACCTCTTAAGAGTATCAATTAATTTATGAACGTATTTATACTACCACAGACTTCTACATTTCCTGAATGTTGCTGTTACTTAAGGGTCTTACCTCTGCCCTCTTATCATCGTATTTACCCTCCTTACGTGATCTCAACTATTCCCATTGTTTCAATTGTCATCTATATTACAGATGAATCTAAAATCAGTTTCTAGCCTCGATCCCTTTCCCAAACCCATATTTGTATTTTCAACTGCTGATTATCCTACATCTCCACCTAGAAAGCCAATACAATCTGTCCAAAACTAAACTTCTGTTTTTCTTCCCTCTTGCTCCAATTTGGCTCTTTATATCTTCAACCCAATTACCCACGTTAGAAAACATGAATCATCCTCAATTCCTACTTTTCCTTCTTACCTCTCATATCCTTTGATATGGATTTATCCCTACTGTTTATGCCTTCTAAATAACTCTCCATTTATTTTCTTCTCATCATCATTACCATCTTTGTACAGGCTGTCATCATTCCTCTCCAAGTCTACTGCAGTAGCCTAATAATTGATTTCCCTATGTCTAGTCTCTCCCCATTCTAATTTACTTTTCGTCAGATTTATCTTGGCTAAAATATAGATGTGAGATCATATATCTCTATAAAAGCCTTGAATGGCTCACCAATAACCAGTTTAAAGAGCCCAAGCTCTTTAAAATGATATATAAGGCCCTTTAAAATCTGATCCTAATATGTTTTAGCTTCATCTCGTCACTGTCTCAACAAACCTTCACCAAATAATTGTCATTCCCTGAAAATGCCATGTACTTGCACACATTCACATATTTGCACATGCTATTTCCTCTGCCTGCAACACCCACTACTCTCTGCTCTGCTAGGGAAACTCCCATTTCCAGAGTTGAAATAGCACCTCTTTCACGAAGCTCTCTCTGACTTCCTTAGGTGGGAAGTCATTTCATCTACTATGGTTCCACATTATCTTGCATATACTGATGGCATATCTTTGTTAATCTATACTTTGTGAATGACTTTAGCACTGATTCAGTTTCAAATGTTTTGTCCTTTTGTCTTTGTATGAACATGAATAAATGTTTCAGACTGTTTTCCATTATTTAATTCAGAAAATATAATTGCTAGTGACAATTGCTGGCCCCCTCCAGGACTTCCAGAATAATCTGTTGCTGGAAAAGACCTGTCTCACAGAATTTTTGAAATCTTTTCTCATTTTGTGTTGTTAATCTGCATCATTGAAGAAGACAAAGTGCTATTTCGCGTCCAGAGCACAAGTAAATATATTAGCAACTTTTTCCTTTCCATATTGCCCATTTCCCATTCCCCACTATTACAAACCCACATTCCATGATAAGCAGCTGAGGTATCATCAGGGGAACTCAAAAGAAAAGGCACCTACAAATGTATGCAAACACCTAGTTAAAGACATTTATCCTTATAAGTGCCATCTATTAATTTTGTTCCTTTATTGTGTAATCTTGGACTTAGGGACAAATAGCACATCACCATTATTATTGGAAAAATCCCCAGATGTATCAGGGTTATCATAACATCTTGGCACAGAAGCTTTTGTTAAATTCATATTCAAAAGATAAGATAAATACCAAAACTAAATATACTCTTATAGCACAAATGGGGCAAGAACTCTCAGTCAGCTCTAGTTCTCACCCATCTTCTTTTTTTCCAAGACCGAGTCTCGCTCCTTGCACAGGTTGGAATGCAGTGGCACAATCTCAGCTCACTGCAACCTCCCCCTCCTAGGTTCAAGCTATTCTCGTGCCTCAGCCTTCCAAGTAGCTGGGATTACAGGCATGTGTCACCACGCCCAGCTAATTTTTGTGTTTTTAGTAGAGACAGGGTATCGCCATGTTGCCAAACCAGTCTCGAACTCCTGGGCTCAAGTGATTCACATTCAGCCCCCCAAAGTGCTGAGATTATAGGCGTGAGCCACTGCACCCGGCCGCCATCACTCGTTTTTAAAAGCACATTTATTGAGCTCTTTCTAAGAGACAGGTTGCATTAGGCACCTGATGAGAGCCAAGGTTCCTGCTCCCATGAAGCTTATATTCTGGGACAAGAGACACTCAAGTAAGAAATGAAGACATAAAAACACAAAGTAATTACAAATTAAGATAAATCTAAAATTAAAGGAATGAAACATGTAATGACATAGGTATTAACTAGCGGCAGAGGGTAGAAGTTGTTTAGATGTAGTGGTCAGGGATAACTGTTTAGAAGAATTGCCACTTGAGCTGCTATTTGCAGGATGAAAATGAGACAGCCACGTGGAGACCTGTGGGAAGAATATATCCAAAAAGGGAACAAGGGAAACAATACCTTAAATACAATGTCATAATTACAAAAAAGACCCCTCAAAAATGCCAGTTATCAGCAGATGGCAGTATCCATATATGTAAGAAAAGAAATATAGGTCAATAGACCTTGAAATATACACTTGTTTCAGATAGCCATGACTTAAATTGGATGTCCAGTATGATTCATCCTAATTTGGAATGAGTCAGTAGCCGTATTTAAGCCAACTCAAGGCAAAATTACCAGGCCCTGTTGATACTGTACTACCCGAAAGGTTCTTCTCCCTAGGGTCCCTGCCACAGTTGCCTCTTTTCACTTTCCTCCCTAAACTTTTTTTTCTGTATTTACCTTTTAAACATTGTTCCTCACATTTTTATTCTTTTTTGGCTCTCTACAATCTTTCTCAAAGTAATCCATTCCCATTGGCCCCCATGTTCTAAACTCTCTTCTGAGTTTACAAGTCAAATATATACCATTGGATTTTGCCACGTAAATGACGCACTAGGACCATAAATTCAGCAGAGCCAAAACTGGATATGTTATTTCTTGCCCTGGCCACACATTCCAATCACTGCCTATGTAACCTCCCTGGCACCCACATTGATCACTTGCCCATGCTTGCCACCTGGATCCTCTTCTACTTTCTGACTTCTTCCCCTCAGCTCCCACATTCAGTCACCCAATCTCCTGATTTTATATTCTCCATATTTACTGGAGTAAGCTCATTTAGAAATTAATGTATCAATGCTGAATTCTTTACTTCTTTACACTATGACCTGAATTATATAGTATCCACTAATTATGTGTTTATATGTGCCAAGTACTGTAATAAGTGACTCACATGCATTATATCATTTCACCCTTCCAATAGCCCTATGAGCTAGGAACAGTATTATTCCTCTTTTATATATAAGAAGAGTAAAGCTTACCAATGTCCAACAATTTGCCTAAAGTCACCTATATAAGTGGAAGGGAAGAAATTTAACCCACATATTTTGACTCTAAAACATAACCTTTTATACAGTGTGTCATAAAAAAGAAATGGAAAATTAGCTTTCATAAGAAGAATCTAATTTGATAGTTCTTTTAGGAACAATGTTCCCACTTCAAAGGTTTTAGGATTCAAGCATAAATGACACTAAATCCAGCTATAAGGTGAGATGGTATTCAGTCCATTAAAACAGTGGTTCTGAAATGTTTTCAGGTAGCAAATACCTGGAACTTGTGGTGTTATATGGAAAAATTTAAAATACATTAATAAATTTAATTTCACCAAAAAGATTGTAACATAAGACCATATTTTACATAAATGTCCCCACATTATTTTGAATATATAGGTTTTTCAGTCACATGAAATATTTGATCCATTACTGTTTCTTTTTTTTTAATCTGCTAGCTCAAAAATGCTAGCAATCTACTAATTTTTTAAGAATGACTATGAGGGGAAAAAAGCTTAAAATGGAAAAAAAAATTTTTTGTTAATTAGAAATACATCGTCATTCAATTTAGTAGATCATTTTAGTCCAACCTACTGAACTCTTTCATATGAGCATAATTTGAGAACCACTAAAATATACATTTATTAAGCATTTACATTTAAGAAAATATGCAATGTGTTATGGGAAAACAGAATAAAATATCATGTCTCAGTTTACAAACTTACCGAGAAGAAAAAAAAATTCCTTACAGGGTTTTGATTTTGTCTTCTAAGACTATATAAATGTATGAAAAATGTTTACACTTATTACAGGAAAATTAACTATTTTAGCTATGGAATAATCATCAATGCAAATTAAAACCTGTATATATGTATATGGGAGGTCTTCAAAGAAGTTATGAAATAGGGTGACACTATCAAATTCATACATTAGAAAATTTACTTTTGGAGTAATGCATTGTGAAGAAATTAGATCAAGAGGAACAAGAGGCACTTGCAATAGTCCAAGTAAAAACGCGGCCCTGAAATAGGATAGTAAAGTAGGAAGGAAATAATTTGAAAGAGGATCCTTAAGATATAGAATCACTATGAACTGACTCGGCTGGATTTGGAGGTTGAAAAAAGAAGCAAAGATGACTCACCAAAGTTTCTAGTTATGATACCTAGATGGAAGGTAGATAGGTTTTTTTTTGGGTGGGGAGGAGGTATACACATAAGACTATGAAAAGTTCTAAGGCACATAAGAGTAGCGAGGGAATATGAAGGTGGGGAATAGGAAAAGCTGGCCTAAAATGAGGAGTGAGAACTGAAATAACTGAAGATGAAAAGCAGATGTTATAGGCTGAGGAAGATGTGGAATCCCTTATACTGCCTTTAGAAAGACATAAGAAGCCATTAGAAAACTATTACTAGGGAAATGACATGGTTGATTTAAATCATTGGAAATGATTTTAGAGTCAACGAGATAAAAAATATTTGGAAATCGTACATCTTGGTTTCTTGACAAATGCCATAATAACTATTATCATAATGGTACCAAGAAATATTTCAAATAGAAACAGAATTCACCCACTTAAGTCACCTACTTAAGACAATTTTGCATCAGTGTAGGCTGGAGTGAAAGTTTACAGTATTGAAATTCAAACTGACAAGGTAAAAGACATTTTATATGCTTTACTGAAACACTGGCAAATCTTTTGTAATATCTTAATTCAGACGGAAAAAAAGTCTTAAAGGAGACTGACTACATGTCAGAATTTTGAAGCATTCACTATTTAAATCAAAATACTTCCTAATATGTACTGCCTCAACCCATAAAACAGATCAGCAATTTACATGGCCAAATGAGTCCTGTCTTTATGACAAAAATTTACTTTAGATAAACTAGTAGTCTTGTCTCTGCCCACCACCCTATAGCACAGTTTAGTCTGTTATCAATCAGTCTGTCTTAGTTTACTAGGGCTGCAATAACAAAGTACCACAGACTGGGTGGCTTAAAAAACAGAAATTTGCCGGGCGCGGTGGCTCACGCTTGTAATCCCAGCACTTTGGGAGGCCGAGGCGGGCAGATCACGAGGTCAGGAGATCGAGACCACAGTGAAACCCCCTCTCTACTAAAAATACAAAAAAAAAAAAAAAAAAATTAGCCAGGCGTGGTGGCGGGCGCCTGTAGTCCCCGCTAGTCGGAGAGGCTGAGGCAGGAGAATGGCGCGAACCTGGGAGGCGGAGCTTGCAGTGAGCCGAGATCGCACCACCGCACTCCAGCCTGGGTGACAGAGCGAGACTCCGTCTCAAAAAAAAAACAAAAACAAAACAAAAAAAAACACAGAAATTTATTTTCTCATAGTTTTGGGGGCTAGTAGTCTGAGATCAAGGTGTCAGCATGTTTAGTTTCTTCTGAGGCTTCTCTCTTGGCTTGCAGATGGCCACCTTCTAGCTATGTCTTCAAATGTGTTTATGGAAATATTGTTCACAGAATCTATAAGAAGCCTGGAAAATCAGGCTTAGAAAATAAAAGAAGCAAGAAATAATAGCAAAGAATGAAGTAAGGACTTGTATGGATCTTTCCACACTGGCCTGCCGCCACTGGACTGGTAATACCATACATGCATTCTAATGCCCTGAAAAATTCCTACACTTTGAGTCTTTGTCTTGTTTTTTTTGAGATTAAAAGCCTGAGACATAGGGCTTCCTTCTGTAAGGAGGGCTTCCTTCCTATACAGAAGGACATTAGAATGCTGGATAGCAAACAATAATTTCTATTCAGTACAAAATCTACTGCCTTAATCTATTACATCTGATACATTCCAATAAATGTAAAGTTATCCAAATGGCTATATCCAAGGCAGTAAATTCACAGCCTGTCTACCAAATCGAAGCAGTCAGGTTTGGCAGTTTTTCTTTTAGTTCTTTTATGGTGGGCATTTACCTCAGGTTTAACACTGTTCCCACAACTTCCTAATGTATTTCACTCATCCTGACGCTCAAGTTTATAGCCCTGCTTTCTTGGGTATTTGAATTGTAACCCTTGGACTATGCCTTCTAAGCACTGTTTTGTGAAAGTTTCGTTTGAATTGTATGGTCAATAAAAATAGCAGTAGAAGACATAAAATTCCCAGCCCTGCTACCATTTGCTATCTGAGACCAGGAAAAACCATTTACCTTATTTCAAAAAGTAGTGAATTCAATGAGTTGGACTTCATTATTTCTTAAATGTATGAAGAAATAATGTATGAGGGAGAGTGCTATGAGAGCATGTACTATATTCGGAAATGTGTATTTTCCACTTGAGGCAAGAAAGGATCTTTGTTCCCTACCTGGGATACACTTCACAGGAAAAACCGAAAGCAAAGGTCAGAAGGAGGCAGAGGAAGTTATGAATCATGAAACTGGTGCCATTATCATAACATTATGAGATTCTAGATTCTTTGTAACTTCCCCATATTTGTTACTTATAATTCATTTGCCTCATAATAATAATCAGTAAAATTACTCAAAATCAAAGGCCCAAAGGGTATCTTTGGGGCACTAAAAGTAGGAAGTTAAGACAACTATATTCCATATGCAAAGTCTCAAAGGAGATGATCCCCAAATAATCAAATGGATTATAATACTGAGTAAAGAGGGGGCTGGCTGCATCCCTCCGTCCTCTGACAAGAACTACGACAATGACAAAAAATAAAGATGAAAATATGTAAAAGGTGGGGAGCCCATTAACCTGCAATAGAAGCCCAAATGAAAACAAGTGTGTCAACACACACCTACCATTCTCGACACAACTCTTTTTAGTAGCTATCACATTTCTTCTACACACACACATACACACACAAAACATACTTGGGGTTCCTTGACATTATCTTACGTAGAAAACTACTAATCAATTTGACTAGGGGGGCTTATCGTTTTTCTCCCTATTCAAATTAATGAAAAAGATAAAAAAAACTTTTATCTATAAAGATGATTCTTGGTTCCACAATGCTTCTTAACAGAAATAGTTTAAACAATAATCATTTTAAAAAATAACAGCTAAGCATTGTACATTTTTAAAAAATAGTATTTTCGTTTGTACAAATATCAATGCGTCCCATTCATCATTCAAGTACCTTTTCAAACAGGATCTAACTTTGTGATGTTAGGTAATAGGCATATAGGCTGAAGCCGGACTGCCAAGATTGCAATTTCTGGCTCTGTCCTTAATATAACTTTGGGCATCTTTCTTCCTTTCTCTGCTTCATCTATAAAAGGAAAACAGTAACAATTCCCAAGTAAGTGTCGTTGTGATAACTAAATGAAATAGTGTGTGTAATGTGCCAAGGAATTTCTGGAGCTACCAAGCACTTAAACTAAGTTCAAACTAAGTTTGGTTACTTTCACGTTATAAAGGAATTTTTAGGAATCACCTAGGCACTCTCCTAAAGTCTCAAAATAATACAGTACTTCTAAGGAGTTCAAGTGCCTCCTTATCTGGGACGCCATCTCAGATGCTCTTCAAATGAAAGGGACCCTTCAAATGAAAGTTAACTTTTTCCATTTTTTTTAATAATCCTTCGCAGGAAACAGAAGCACGCTGCACTCACGGGCCATTCAGCTCTGTCTCTCCAGGGAACAAGAAGGTAACTGAGTAACGTGGTCACGGAGCAACCCCGAGTCACTGCGGCTGCTTAGTAGTCACTCAGGATGGGGATGGTACAGGGGACCATTAACTGGGCCGGCTGGAAAAGTTTCCAGGTGAGGCGACGATGGACAAGAGTCGCCCCATCGTAAGCGAAAGTGGACTGAGAGGAAGTACAAACGCATGGACTCAAACAGCTCGCCCAGATTCATCCTCAAGCCTTCTGCCATCTGGAAAGGGCCTATCGGATGCGCGACATCACGGGTGACGCGTAGTCATTTTCCCACGTCCCGTCCCTGCCCCCTCCTAGTCTGACGCATGGGAGCGCACGCGCAGTTCCGCTTCCGGGAGCCGCTCCTCGCTACCCACTATGCTCTGCGACATCGACCTGTCGCAAAGGCCGCGTTTGCGGGGCGAATGAGCGACTCGCTTTCCGTGCGGTGCGGCGAGTGAGGCCCCGGTCCTCCTCCTCGTCCTGCCGCAGGGCCAGAACCCCTGACGGTATTCAGCTGCGCTTAAGTCTGGCCGGTGTCATCTGTCCCCGCAATGCCCCCCAAGAAACAGGCTCAGGCCGGGGGCAGCAAAAAGGCGGAGCAAAAAAAGAAGGAGAAGATTATCGAAGTGAGTACCCACCCCTCCCCCACTCACGCCGCGAGCCCTCCGGAAAGCCACTTCCCCGCTCCGAGCTTCCCTGGGAGCCGGCTGGCTTCCTCGGGCCACGTGTTCCTCCCTTAGGCCTGTGTGGCCCACTGCCCCTTCTCCAGCCCCTGATGACGATAGCTGTCTCTCATTACTATAGTGACGCTTCTGGCGCCCCCGCACCTGGGCTTTGCCTCTCCGCCCACACGCCCGTGTTCCCCCACCCATGCACCTGAGTGCGAAATGACCCCTCGGGACTGGCACAGGGTTTTATCCTTCGCTAGTCCTCTCAGAATTGAGGAGATTTTCCAGGGTTATGTGTGAAGAAATACGCTGAACGGTCTCGGGCCAGCGTCTTTCTGGAAGACCGACTCATGACGAGTCTTTGTGTTCCTTATTTCTTTACCCGTCACCCAGGGGTGGTACTGTTAGCTCTTTCGAACCAACAAATTACGACTTGGTGGCTTTTTCGATCCACCTCTGAACTGTTTAAAGTCCGATAAAGAATGGAAGGACTTTCCATCACAACCCAGGGTCTTGACGCAGAGCTTGATACTTACATTCTGAAGTGGATTAAATAGAACAACGCCTTAAAATAGGTTAGGTTTCAGTGTCACTAATTGTGTGAAGTCCCGTAACCCAGTTTGAGATATATATGTGTGTGTGTGTGTATATGTGTGTGTGTATATATTCGTTTAACACATTGAGCCTGTAGCCCTTTAATGGCCAAGGAACGCTATTGACGTTCTTACATGTTGTGCACTTGTTTTCCAGCAACTGAATTGAGTTTCCTTAAAAGATGAACCATATTTGACATTACATAAACATACCATACAGACCCCAACGAGGTATTTCTTCCCTCGATTTCTGCTGTTAACCCTCCTCATAATTAAATAGGACCTCTTGTACTTTGGATATAATTAGAAAAAGCCATGACCATTTTACCGCATAAGGTGTAAAGTCTGCTCATTGGATTTAAGAAAATGCTTAAGAATTTTGGTATCTTTGGCCAGGTTCCAGCTTTGAAGCAGAACTGGTATTCTTATTGCTAATTTGTACAGTTTAAAACTGTTATGAAGTACTATAGCCAGACACTTAAAATATTACCTTCACATCTGTGTTTTCTATTACCTTATTTGAACAATCTGGATTCGTGGCACTTAGGTAAATTTCAGGGATTGCTGATCGGATGGCATTCACTTTTATGAAAACCAAGGACATTTTAGGGATGTCGTTTTCCTTGAGATTGGACCATGGTACGAAGTAAAACTCCCATTGAAATTAAATGTTATGTAATAATTTAGACAATTTAAATTATCCTTCGTGCATTGTAGAGCTTTCTCTATATCTAATTGTTTTATTTTTAATTGGTAGGACTAGTATTCTTATAAGGAATTATGTGTGAAAGTTGTTTATAGTATCCATCAACTTTTAAAATGATGCATATGTTATGATTCTAGTCATCTCGTGACAAAATTATTTTTTAGGTAAAGAGAAAGCAATTTTAGTTTCAATAATGAAGGTATCTCCAAAGAAAAATGCAAAATAAGACAACTGCACTTTTTAGCTAAAAATATTAAGAACAACAAAGTGGTGAAATTAAGCCTGATTTTGTGTTTTCCACGTTTAATATATATGATTTTTTAAATTTATTTTTGTTGAGGTATGACTTATGTAAAATAAAATGTACGGGTTCTAGATGTATAGTTCTGTGTGTTTTGAGGAATTTATTCACCCGGGTAGCTGCCACCCTAATTAAGACTTGAAACATTTCTGTCACCCCACTAAATTTGTGTTGTGCCTCTATTTAATTCTTTCCACACGTGCAGCCACTAATTTTTTTGACAGGATAGATTAGTTTTTACCACTCTAGGAATTCATATAAATTATACAGTAGGTAGCCTTTGTGTCCTTCTTTTTGCTTTCACACCACGCAGTGTTTTTGAGATCCATCCATGCTGTATATGTTTCTAGTATGTTCCTTATTACTGAAAAGTATTCTCTTGTATGGGAATCATTACAATATGTCACCTTTTGTGTTTAGTGTCTCTCTCTACTTGGAGCCAAAAGACATTATAATTGACGCTTGAAAAACAAACTTAGGATACCAAATTGGGTTAGAGGCAGTGTTTGTTAAAATCTCGGCAGCCAGAATGGATTATTTTGTGGCTAATGGAGTCATCTGTAGGGACCTTAACCTTGGGGCATACGCTGAGTTGGCATGAGAGTGTCCAATCATCTGTATACATTAGAGCTACAGGATAGGTATCATTAGGGGATCTGGGTGGTATGTCTATATTTCTCTGGGAAGGACTGGTCTTGACTACACCCTCAGGTAATTGCAGTTGTTGAGCTTCTTGCTTTTGCTGAATATGCTTGCATTTTGCTTTCTTGTGTTTTGTGCTATCATTCTTTAACCTAACCTGCAGTACCGTTGGATGTATGTCTTTGAGGCCATTTCTTTCTGAAGACTGAGATTTGGGTATGGGATCTTAGTGAACAAGATGTTCATATCTTCCATTTGTTTCTCAGTGATCGTAGTTTGTTTCCTTTGTTTCCTTGCCTTTAAGAAGGTCCCCCTAGCCTGACATCTTGTAATCTAGATGTTCTTTTATGTTCCGGTCCAGGGACCTGATGAGCTTTTTCAAAAAATACTGCAATAAAGTTTGTCAGACTCATGTGCAACATTGATATTTGCTACTATTGGAGAGGTACAACAATATTTTGAATTGTAGTGTTAAGTTACAGCATTTGTGAAATTAGATTTATAGAGACTATTCTGTTCAATTCAGCCTGGTTAGGAAATGATATAGTCTGCTTCATTATATATTTTAAACTTCCCTAAAAGCCTAGCACGTCTCAGTGACTATTCCAGGAAGATAATTGATCTCTGTAACTGTTATAATTTTGGAGGGGGAAATACTACTTTTTTATAGTCTGTTTTGACATATAAAGACTGATACTTATTTCAGAATCTGGTTAACTTTGGGAGGTTTTATAGCTGTATGACCTGAAATTCTAAATTGCTCAAAATTAATAGTTAACTAAAACATGTATGTTTAAGCAGCACTTTTCAATAGACTTGAAAATAATGGTTGCCCTACCGACCTCCTTCCTCTTCTGTACCTGTTCTGCTGCCCCCTCTATGGACCCTCACTGTGGAAAAATCAACATGCAGGTTTTGGGAACTCTAAGGAAGTAAAAGAGACATCAGATAGCATAATTTAATGAAAGGAGCACTAGCTTTGGAGTCAGAGACCTGGGTTTGAGTCCCATGTTTCAAATTACTAGCTCTATAGTTTTAGACAAGTTACAAAATCTAGCTGGAACACAATTCTCATCTGCGAAATGCAGCTAGTTCCTGTGAGTTAAATGAGATAATACACGTAAAGTGCCTGCCATATGGTGTATATATTCAGTAAATGGCAGCTATTTTTTGCCTATTTTGATAGCATATTATAAATAAAAACTAGGGGACATCAGACTGATCTGCACAGTCTATACAGTGCTTAGTTCCTGCCCATTTTTCAATATTCCCTCCATTTTTTTATTTGCCTCTTCAGATGCCCCAGAACTTTATGAATTGATTTGTATTAATACTTTCCAAAATGAATATGTCAAACAGGATTATGGTTCTGTTAGAAATTAACACATTAGTCCGAAATGGCATATACCATTTGCTTTCTTACAACTAAAATTTAGTGACAAATGGAGTCGGTATTGAGCAATAGAAAGTTTGAATATGGAAAGGGAAATAATCTTGGGCTTAGGGCAAGCAAATAAAAGATACCCAGCTAAGAACTTGTATGAGCAAGGAAATAGTAATAGGGACCTATAGAGACAGGATCTAGGTGTTGTGAAGGATGGAGCAAGAGAAATTGGTTGCCAGTGTAGAGCAGCTACCAATAGCCAAAATCAAATGTTGATTACTTGAAGCTGGATTAACCAGTTGCATAATATATATTGCATGATGGACAACAAAAATACATTAGTGCATTTGGGAGAAAACTAATGAGGTGAAACAGTGACAGCCTCTGCCTACCGGAATGTCCCAAGAGATAGACTCCATTATCTTGGAGCACTATTCAGTGTTGACCTGCCCTTCTGCTGCTTCCCTTTTCCCAAAGGTCTTATTTAAGGAGTGGTGGCTGGCCAGTAAAAGGAATGGGATTACTTACGGATGGGAGGGGAGTTTTAAGTGAAGCCTGGAATTTACTGAGTGTTAAGTCTCTTGGAGCCTCAGGGAGTCATCCTTTTCTTTCTAGACTCTTCTGTATTCATGTCCCAAGTTGTCTTCTGAAACACACATAAACACGCAGTTCCTTTACTATCATGTTAACTTTTGGGACCTTATTAATCCAATGAGGACCATTGTTCTCCTAGTTTTATTTTAACTGTGGTTTGGGGTTGACTGTAACCTCCTTTTTTTCTGCCTTGTATTTCGGGTTGATCTTTAGGTAGGGCTCTGTCCTAAACTCAGGAAGAAGCCTTTTTGAACTTCTCCAAATTGCAAATCATTCTGTTTTCAAGAGGTGCTATTGGTATCTCAGATCTGCAGTGTGATATTTAGAAAGCTTATTGCGCACCAACCAGCCCAATAACTTAATGAGGTTTCTCTGGGAAGTAGTTTATTAAAAACTGTAGAAAGAACAAGGAATTTGCTTGGAGTGAAATATACCTAGGTTCAAGTATCATCTGTCACTTAATAGTTAACATTTACTGGCCCAGACAAGGTTCTCGGTATTTTGGGGAGAAGGAGAGAAGAGAGACAAGCCAACTACAAGTGATAAATATACTAGCTCCTTTGATTCTCTCAGTGGGATATATATTATTACCCTTTTTACAGTTTTGAAAACAGGCATAGAGATTAAATAACTTGCCCAAGTTTACTAACCTGGCAAGTAACTGTGCCAGGGATTCTAACACAGGAAGTCTGCCTCTAGAGTCCTTGCTGCCTCTGGAGTCCTTGCTGTCCACCACTGTCTCTCTGAGGTAAATCTTTTAACTTTCACAACAACCCTAAGTGAGACTCACTTTCCAAATAAGAAACTGTGGCAAAGAGGGTAATTTACCCAGCTCTGTTTCTGATTAAAATTTGGGCAGTCTGGCTCCAGAGTTTATGCTTCTAAATCTTTGCACTATACAGCCAGCCCCTTATTAATGACTTAACTTCAAATGAATTTATCATTTCTGAGTTTCTGTGTATCACAGAATTGTTGAGAGGATTCAATAAAGTATATATTCAGGGGTTATGTTTACGTTTAGTGAATGCTAGATAAATAAGTGTCTCCTTTCTCTGTGGAAAAATGTTAATTTCTGAGCTCTAACTTAGAGGTGAACACAACTCACTTATTTTCTCTTTAAACTGGTTATTTATGTGCCAGAGCAGGGTAATGAAACCCGATTTTTTTTTTTTTTCTTCTGGGATCGGGAGTTTATACACCTTTACCAGAAACTGCCATTGTGAGTGCTTTCTTTTCTTACTGGCCAGGTCCCCTTAGGGGACATTTTTCTTTCCTAAGTCTATCTGGCAGTATCTACTTTGCTATTTGGCCTTATTTATTCATTGTTTCTTCTCTATAGTTACAGATGGAGCATGGGTTGAACCCCAGTTTATTTTCTCTGGCAGAGCACCTGTAGATGCTATTTAATCCTGATCATATTTTTTTCTAGAGCCTCCTGTCCCTCCCGTGAGAGCTCACTTTTTGTAAAGGAAAAGTATGGCATTTTATACTTCGTTGCTGCACTGTATTCATCTGTATATATCACATTATGTTGACGATCTTTCTTCAAATTGAATTGAGTGTTAAACTTTCTTTATAGAAACAAGCCATCCATAAAAGGCTCAGTGCAGAAACATCCAGCTTGTTTGTGCTTCCTACCTTTTTTCATACACATAGGCTGTAGAAAATTCATGTAGAATTTTGTATAATACCATCTTGGGATGTTAAATCATGAAACAAGCATTTAAGTAGAGGAAAGCACAGTTTTGGTATATGGATATAGATGTCATGAATAAAGAGATATTTCCCAATGAGAGATAACCATTTAGAAGCAAAACTCTCTGTACTTTTTTGTCTTAAGACTATTGAAAGATCTTTTACTGATTTTGAGGTTGCTGTAAACATTATGTCATGTTGGATGTTTCTAAATACTAATTGTTTTAGTACTGTTGTTTTCTTTTTCTAGCTTGTCCACATGGTGGTATTTTGTATCTATTATTCTTTCTACTCATTATTACTTTTCCTTTCCCTTAGAAATAATAGCAAAATAAAGGCTATAAAATGGCCACTTGTTTCATACTAAATGCCACTCAGAGGGTCTCAGATTACTTTGAGAAGACGTTTTTGCCTCTTCTTCCTCTCTAAAACCACCCATAAACAAGAGACTGAGAAAGAAATACAAATTCTATTTTGAAATTAGAAGACGTCTGTAATCTTGAACCTCAACATATGAAGATTGGCAGCAGATGGATGAGTTGGTAACTGACTTAGAGCAGAGCGGTTATGTCTGAGTGCCTGTCTAGGAGTGTGCCTGTAAGAAGCAAGTGCATTTCCTCTGCAAAATTATGAAAAAAAAAAACCTCAACAATGGGAAGCACTAGGTAATACAGAAGGCAAGAGGCTGAAAACTAGAAGTTAAAAGTGTTAGGAGTAATTAATAATTCTTGTCTACTACAACTCAGCCAGGTGACTACCTCTGCAAGAAACAGGAGGGGTCTTCTTGGAGGTGGGAGGTGGTGGGGAACAGGCCTCTCTGCTTCTGGAATACTAAGCACAGAGGAGGTGGGATGTGAGCCTGAAAATGGAAGCTAGTAAGTCTGTACAGTAAACTGAGACCCCTTCTACCTGCTCTTTTCTCCTGTTTACAGTTAGACTTACTGCCCTCCCAGCTAGAGGATCTTTCTCCAGAGAACCAGAAAAGACCCAGAAAAAATATTTCAGATATTAGCATTTGGTTATTTCTTGTCAGGCTTGTCACACATTCACCTTAGGGAGAAGCTCACTAGTCAAGCCTGCTATATGAGTTTCTTAGGGCTGCTGTAACATGACTACAAACTGGGTCACTTAAAACAACAGAAATGTATTCTCTCAGAGATCTGGAGGCTAGAAGTCTGAAATTAATGTCAGCAGGACCATGCTCCCTCCCTCTGAAGACTGTAGGGAAGAATTCTTCCTTGCCTTTTCCTCCTCGTTTCTGGTGGCATCTGTCCAATCTGTCCATCCTTGGCATTCTTTTTTTTTTTTTTTTTTTTTTTTTTTTTTGAGACAGTCTCGTCGCTGTCGCCCAGGCTGGAGTGCAGTGGCTCCATCTCGGCTCACTGCAGGCTCCGCCCCCCAGAGTTCACGCCATTCTCCTGCCTCAGCCTCTCGAGTAGCTGGGACTACAGGTGCCCGCCACCTCGCCCGGCTAATTTTTTGTATTTTTAGTAGAGACGGGGTTTCACTGCGTTAGCCAGGATAGTCTCAATCTCCTGACCTCGTGATCCGCCCGCCTCGGCCTCCCAAAGTGCTGGGATCACAGGCGTGAGCCACCACACCCGGCCAGTCCTTGGCATTCTTTGGCTTATATAGCAGTGTCACTCCAGTCTCTCTGCCTCTGTCTTCACATTTCCTTCACTTCGTGTCTGTGTGGTCCTTATTAAGGCACCAGGTATTGGATCTAGGGCCTTCCTTAATCTAGTATGATGTCATCTTAACTCATTACATCTGTGAAGACCTACGTCCAGTAAAGTCAAATTTATGGTCAGGTGGAGTTGAATTTTGGGGGGCATTCCAAAATTCAGCCCACTACAGATCACTGCTCCCCTCCACACACACACTTGTTCATACTTGTGCAATGGATTCTATATGTTTTTGTACTGCATACTTTTTTTAATGTTTTTCTCCCCCCAACCCCATACTGCATACTTACTAAATATGAGTAGATAGCCAAGGATCACCATTAGTGCTTAGCACATAATGAGCATTCCATAAGTGATCGCTGCTGTTATACTGAATATTACCAAGTTACTGTATTAATATTCCAGATTTAAAGAAAATGTTGCTTTTAGTTTACATACTTTTAATATTTCCATCTTAGCAATAACTAGGAATATATACATTTCAGTAGTTTGATTTCTTTATTAAATTTGTTTTTGAGAGGATAACATTTATTAACTAAAAAACCAGTCCAGAACTGAATGTGTCTTCCTCTTCTTATGTAGTAGTCCCAAAAATGTGTTCAGTATTGTATAACCTCTCAAGATACTCTGAGTAAAAATGGATTCTGCTACAAAGGAAGATTTGGAGGTGCTGCATATTATATTCCCTCTGATAAGGGCTGTAAGATACCTTGTGCTTAAGAGTTAAGAATCCTTTTAATCAAGCATTTTCCTAAATGTATTTAACTATAGGACTTTTTTTTTTTTTTTTTATACTTTAGGGTTTTAGGGTACATGTGCACAATGTGCAGGTTTGTTACATATGTATCCTTGTGCCATGTTGATTTCCTGCACCCATTAACTCGTCATTTAGCATTAGGAACTATAGGACTTCTTATCCCAGTGTAAGAACTTTGCACATCCCATAGAACTGATATCCAAAACATGCTTTAGAAAAAGCTTCATAGAAGCTGGAAACTATCATTTTCAGCAAACTATCGCAATGACAAAAAACCAAACACCGCATGTTCTCACTCATAGGTGGGAATCGAAGGAACACTTGGACACAGGAAGGGTAATATCACACACCGGGGCCTGTTGTGGGGTGGGAGGGTGGTGGGAGGGATAGCATTAGGAGATATACCTAACGTAAATGACGAGTTAATGGGTGCAGCACACCAACATGGCACATGTATACATATGTAACAAACCTGCATGTTGTACACATGTACCCTAGAACTTAAAGTATAATAAAAAATATATATAAAAAATAATAATAAAATTTTAAAAAGCTTCATAGGATAACAGGTTTAATGATGATAATGGTGAGTACGTATTAAATTGTAAAGAATCTGGGTGATGATTTAAGGTCATATATTGCCTTGACTTGATGTTTAGTGTTTTGCATGTTTTTATGTTAGTAAAGAATAATTAGCAATAAATACAAGAATGATTTTTAGATATCATTGGAGAATATATATGGTAACATAAATTGCTAAGATATTTCTGTGCTCTTTCTCATGTAGGACAAAACTTTTGGTTTGAAGAATAAGAAAGGAGCAAAGCAACAGAAGTTTATCAAGGCTGTCACACATCAAGTTAAATTTGGTCAACAAAATCCACGTCAGGTAAGCAATTTAAATTTCCATATCTTTTTATAAATGTAATATTAATATAGCCTCTGTTTCAGATAAAATGTCTGGTATTATTATATAATTGTATTTCAAAACAGAATCCTACTTGAAATGTTTTTGCACCTTGGCCTTCCTTACCAGCAGTACCTCTTGGATATTGTCCAAGCCATTTTGATATGGCTCTCATTTATTCTAACAATGATTGCATGCCGTTCTACAGTACAGGTGTGTTATATTCATCCATTTCACTATTCATAAGTGATCACTTTGTTTCCAGCTTTCTGACACTAAAACCACCTCTAAAAGAAATACAGGAGTTCTTACATGTGTTTGTGCTTTTATTTCTGTGACATAAATTAGCTGGTAACAGACTCCAGATCAAGGGAAATGGATTTCTAATTTTAACATTATAAATTTGCCAGATCACTTTCCATAGAGGCTGTAGTACTTCACATTTTCATTTGTAGTACATGAGCAATAGATACTAAAGTTCTTTTTAATGTGTTCCAATCTGATAAGTATAAAGTGATATCTTGTTACATTGTTTCCCTCGCTATTGGAGAGTATCTTTTGTATACTTGCTAGCTGGGTTGGCACTTCTGTGACTTCCCTACTGAAATTATTTGCTTTATTTGTTGTC
Source organism: Hylobates moloch (assembly GCF_009828535.3). Taxonomy (NCBI): domain Eukaryota; kingdom Metazoa; phylum Chordata; class Mammalia; order Primates; family Hylobatidae; genus Hylobates; species Hylobates moloch. The sequence goes on along the minus strand of NW_026652276.1, from coordinate 55,848,771 downwards.
TTTTTCTTGTCAATTTATGAGATACCTTTTGTCTGCATTGCAGATGATTGGTGATATTTCAGTTATGTTTTGCCATGCACCAATTTTTAACTTATATGTATATATAGAGTTTAATATTGCTAGATACATTGCTAGCTTTTTAAAAATACGGTTAAAAGGTCTCCTCTGCCACTGGATTCTGCATTTTTTTCCTAGATCATTTCTAATTATTTTTATAGTCTATGTCATATGAATGTATTTTATGTATCTTAAAGTTCTCACTCTGTTGCCCAGGCAGGAATACAATGGTGTGATCTTGGCTCACTGCGGCCTCTGCCTCCTGGGTTCAAGCCATCCACCCGCCTCATCCTTCTAAGTAGCTGGGACTACAGGCGCATGACACCACACCTAGCTAATTTTTGTATTTTTTGTAGAGACGGGATTTCGCCATGTCACCCAGGCTGGCCTCACAATCAGCCTGCCTTGGCCTCCCAAAGTGCTGGGATTACAGACATGAGCCACCATGCCCAGACTAAGTTTGTTTTCTTTTAAATGAATAGCTGCTTACACCAGCATCATTTATCCCACTGAAATACCACTATTGACCTACAGTCATAGTCATACATTGTTTACTAATGTGGATACAATCTGAGAAATGTGTTGTTAGGCGATTTAGTCACTGTGCAAATATCATAGAGTGTACTTACACAAACCTAGATATTACATCCTACTACACACCTAGGCTATATGGTATAGCCTATTGCTCCAAGGCTTCTAACTTATACAACATGTTACTGTACTGAATACTGTAGGCAGTTGTAACACATTAGTAATGATTTGTGTATCTGAACATAGAAAAGATAGAGTATAAATATGATATTATAACCTTACGGGATTACTGTCATATGTGGTCCATCATTGACCTAAATGTCATAAATCTGTGCTTGACTGTACATTAAAGTCTCAAGGCAAGTCTTTTCCCCAAAATGGTATACCTTTTCTATTTTTTCCTGGTTGTTCTTAGGCATTTATTCTTTCAGATGAATTTTAAAATGAGTTTATCCATTGGCAACTCATTTGAAAAAAATGTAGCCCCTTTTTTTTTTTCAGCTTCTTTAGACCTCTCACTTCTAAAGATTTCATAGACATGGATCTTTATTTTTAAAGTACATTTTTCCCACCATTTCTATCTCCTTTTCATTAACTTCTGGAAACACATTTTTGTAATGTAGGAGAGAAGGCCTACATCTCCTAATGTAGGAGAGAAGGCCTACATCTCCTAATGTAGGAGAGAAGGCCGAGGCTGGCAGATCAGCTGAGACCTTGCAGTGAGATAGACTTGGGTGTGAATCTTCCTACCTTTTTTGTTACATGATCCTTAAATAGCAACCCTGGTCTTTATCTGTATTGTGGAAGTGCAGTTATTTGCTGGATTCTTCTGGTGGTTAAATAAGAAAATAATGTTAATTTCCTGGTGAATATAGATATCAATATGTAAGAAGAACTCACTTTCTTCACTTAGCCCCTTTTTCAATCCTGTTTCCTCTTCCCCAACTTTTTCTTCTAGTGGGAAGTGTTTTGAGTGGTGATATCAGAATTCATAAACCTGGGAAAGTTATGAAATGTGTGTGCTGGTAGTTAGCTTTGATAGTATTTAATATTATATTTTTGATACTTGCGTGGATAACTGGACTTTTATCTGTGAACATGGGGTACCTACCCATCATATATAACATCAGAAATGAGCAGTAGTGCTGCTCTTAGAGCTGGACAGGAGGTATCCTGGTCTAGGCCCTGTAATATATGTGTCTTCTCCAGACCGCTGTCTCCCCTCAGGTAAGGAGTCACTGAAGCCAAGGGGATGTACACACCCAGATTTTGCAACATCTCTTCCTACAACAGTCAGACCCTGGTTTATCTGCCTACAAAGGCCTCTCCCCCATGCCCATCTCTGTCCATTGTGCTACCAATATGTCTGAGGTAGCCAAGAGAACAGTGTACGCTAAGGGTTTGAACAGAGCCTGCATCCATACCTTTTCTTTCCTTCCTTCTGCACCTTTACCTCCCCCTACACCCAAAGTGGAATGAAACGGGGTGGGAAGAGGAGAAAAAAGAGCCCAGGGCTAACTCTTCTGTTACTGCCATGCTTCAGTGTGGAACTCCATGGAGTCTGAGCATTTTAAATTTGAACCTGTCCTTCCAGGACATAAGGTGTATTTGTCGAGTAGGGTTACAGACCACATTTTATTCATCATGAACTTGATTTCTAATTTTAAATATTTAGATAAATGGCTTGTAGACCTCCATTGTATTCTTGCTCAAACATTGCCCCACAAATGTTTGAGATGGGCCTGATGAGCAAATGATACTTCTATTAAAAATAAAGCAACTTAAATTTTTTCTTTCAAAACATTTTTTCTGTTTAAACACATCCACCACATAGAGTCACATTCAGGATTTGGGATGTCTTTGACCTAATTATAGCATTTGGTCATTCCTTTCTTGAAATTTCCTCTTTCTTAAACACATTTTGTCCTGGTTTTCTACCTTCTGCTTTGATGTTTCTAGGTCTTTTTATTGGGCTTTTTAGGTTCTTTTGTCCCATTTTATATTGATTTTCTTCAAAGAAGTGTCCTTTACTCTTGCCACTTTTTTATGCTCTTCTTAAGTAACATATACCCAAGGTTTTAATTATTATCTGTAAGCTGCTATTTCTGAAGTCTTTATCTCAAAGCAGACCCTCTCTGATTTCAGTGGAATCAATATGCATATCCATCTGCCTTCAAAAGAGCTCCACCCAGATGCTCTGTAAGCATCTTGCACTCTATATGTCTAAAACTAAGCTCATCTTCACTTCTTACCCTGAAACCTGTTCCTCCTGTATTCCCTGTCTTGTTTAACAGCACTAACCATATACATGATAATCCTAGATTCCTCCCCCTTTATACTTCATGTTCAGTCACAGTCCTAACAGCTCTGTCTCCTTTTCTCCATCCTCACCAGTAATGCTCATTTTAAGCTCTCGAGTTTTATTGTGTACAGCAGTTGCAACAGTCTCTTGCCTTTATTCTTGGATTCCCAATCCATCCTCCACAAAACTTGCCCTCTTGATATTTTATAAAATGTGACCTGAACTTGTTATTGGGTTACTTTAAACAGTTGAGTGGAACTCTGTTCAATCTACTGATACAATCTAAGCATCTTATTGATGTTTCTCATACTTTGTTCCTCTAGTCCCTGTAACTTTGCATTGGCTGGCTCTTTCTGTATTTCTTTTCTTGCCCATCAAGAAAAACTCATCCATAAGGCTATTGGCTCAATTTAAGTTTCTCAGGTATATGGGCATTCTTTGTTCCCAGAGCACTATATACTATGTTACAGTTGTTGACATGTCTGTCATCCTGCTAGATTCTGAGCTTCTTTAAATAAGCATCTTTGTCTTTTCATTGTATTCTCTGTCATCTAACATAGGACCTGACATATAAATGTTTGGATGAATCCTCTAATCATATTAGGTATGTAAATCGTGTGCCTGGAACTATGTTATATGTCATGTTTTGTTTTGAATTGTTTTGTTTAATATCCTACATTGACCTAACCCAGTGTTTTTCCATGAGGGCACTATATAGGTTTTTGGGGTGGTATAATTCATTACCATGTGGGACTGTACATTTCAGGATGTTTGCTTCTCTCATCTTCAAAATGAACCTGCACATTTCTGGGGAGTGGGTTGTTTTCACAGAAGAATATTGCAGGTGAAAACTATTTGCTAAAAATGCTGGGCATGTAGTAAATGCTTAATAAATGCTTGTTGCTGTAAGCTTTTGCTTTTAACTAGGCATGGTACCATCATTACAATTTTGTTTAATAGTTTAACCACAACATTGAATAGACTCTGTAAGGCCATTGTAACACTGATGTTAAAAGGTAAGGACTATAAATATGCAAGTGTCTTGTTATGGTAAAGCTAACTTTGTAGTAAAAACAATTTTGTAAACAATCAAATTTACATTTTAAACCTGGGAATATTATAGGTAGCACAGAGTGAAGCTGAAAAGAAATTGAAGAAGGATGACAAGAAGAAAGAATTGCAGGAGCTAAATGAGCTGTTCAAACCTGTAGTTGCTGCTCAAAAAATAAGTAAAGGTAAACTTAAAATTTCAGAAGTGTGATTTTTTATCAAATGTAGTTTATGCTAAAAACTATTTATTTTGATGTTTATTTTCTTTTGATAATAAGACAGTTGTGTCTGCAATGAAAATGTTACTCCCTTCATCAAAATTACCTATGTCAGTGGGTTGCTTATGGTTCCTCTGTGTATGTTCACATCTGTGTCATTGTACAGCTAAACTGCAGCCATGCACCCCACACTTAAGGCAAAATTAGTAATTTAACAGACTGCTAATTGATTTATAACATTCAGTCTTTGGTAGTAGGTAAGCAAAGCCATAGTTGAATAAACTGTACGTCCCAAGTTTTTGGCACTATTCTGTCATGTATGTTCATTTCTTTTTTGCCTCTTTTTTTTCTTTTTTTTTCTTTGAGATGGAGTGTAGCTGTGTCACCAGGCTGGAGTGCAGTGGTACCATCTCAGCTCACTGCAACCTCCGACTGTCTGGTTCAAGCCATTCTCCTGCCTCAGCCTCCCGAGTAGCTGGGATTACAGGCACGCACTACCACGCCCAGCTAGTTTTTGTATTTTTAGTAGAGACGGGGTTTCATCATGTTGGCCAGGATGGTCTCGATCTCCTGACCTAGTGATCTGTCTGCCTCGGTCTCCCAGAGTGCTGGAATTACAGGCATGAGCCACCATGCCTGGCCTCCTTTTTGCCTCTTTCCCTATTGACATCAACTTGACAAAGCCTGTGGAATATCCTATGTTCTTGTTTGGTTTCCCACTCTCTGCCACCTTTCATAGTCAGAATAAAAGAAACAAAAGTAGACACAAAATGCTACAAAAACAACTTTAAAGAAATGTCTTGCTAATCACCCATAAGTGCCGTTTTCCTCTCACATCAGTGAATGGAAAATAAGTTAACCAAAATTAATCATATTTCAGGTAGAATGTATACTTTACAGCCTGGCAGATTATAATACAAATACCATATGCCATTTGACATAGGTGCAGATCCCAAGTCTGTGGTATGTGCATTCTTCAAGCAAGGACAGTGTACTAAAGGAGATAAGTGTAAGTTCTCCCATGACTTGACTCTGGAGAGAAAATGTGAAAAGCGAAGTGTTTACATTGATGCAAGAGATGAAGAACTTGAAAAAGGTAATTTTTTTAAAAACATTCTCTTAAAAATAAATGTTTAATACTTTCAGTTTGCTACTAAGATATTTATTAAATTGAACATTTCAATCTTAATAGACTATTTATAAAGAATAATTAATTGGGTTTATTATTTTTTATAAAATCTGAAAATTACCATAATATGCCCTTTAAGTAAATGAAGATACTTTAAAAAACAGTGATTTATTTTGGATTTGTCTGTCACCCTTTCCTTCAGTACTACCTGCTCATTTGTCCGAAGTACTTAGGAAGCTTTGGTGAATAATTTTCTTTTTTTTTTTTTTGAGACTGAGTCTTGGCTCTGTTGCCCAGACTGGAGTGCAATGGCACGATCTCAGCTCACTGCAGCCTCCATCTCCCAGGTTCAAGCAATTCTCCTGCCTCAGCCTCCTGAGTAGCTGGGTCTACAGGGCCACGCCGCCATGCCCAGCTCATTTTTGTATTTTTAGTAGAAATGGGGTTTCACCATGTTGGCCAGGATGGTCTTGATCTCCTGACTTCGTGATCCACCCACCCTGGCCTCTCAAAGTGCTGGGATTACAGGCGTGAGCCACTGCTCCGGCCTTGGTGAATAATCTTAAAGCTATTTATTTCTGCCTTTGGTGTTTTAAGAAAACCGTGAGGCCAGGAGCAGTGGCTCATGCCTGTAATCCCAGCACTTTGGGAGGCCAAGGCAGGAAGAATCACTTGAGCCCAGGAGTTCAAGACCAGCATAGGCAGCATAATGAGACCCCATCTCTACAAAAAAATAGAAAAATTAGCCAGGCATTGTGTTGCATACCTGTAGACCCAGCTACTTGGGAGGCTGAGACAGGAGGAATTGATCGAGCTCAGTCAATCAAGGCTGATTGAGGGAGGTTAGGGCTTCAGTAGGCCATGATCATGCCATCACACTCCATCCTGAGCAACAGTGAGACCCTGTCTCAACAAAAAGAAAAAGAAAAATATGTTAAGCCATGAGTCTTATAACAGCAATAGTGTCTAAGGAGATATGTGTTGTGGAAGTAGTAGATAAAATTACAGTATTTAATTTTCATTTCTTTATTTAGATACTATGGATAATTGGGATGAGAAAAAGCTGGAAGAAGTAGTGAACAAGAAGCACGGTGAGGCGGAAAAGAAAAAACCAAAAACTCAAATAGTATGTCCTTTTCTTGAGTTGCTGTGATATTTATCATTAGGGAGAATTATGTGGCAAGGTATTTGCTACTATTTTCTGTTAGATTATTCTGTAAGTTCCTGGAAAATTTGATTTCATCAAGATAAGGTACATGAAGCTTTATTTTTGGAATTTACAAGTTAGATTTTATAGATTCTTGTTCAGAAATAGCTGAACAAGAATAAAACTATGTTACTAAAGTCCTTTAAATGCCATTTTCTGAGGTGAACTTTCTCAAATATGGATAAACAAAATTACATATCCAAATAAAAATCCCTATTTTTTTGCGTAGAGTGGAAAGAGGCCTGTTAAACTAGCCCACTTAATAATGTATTTAGTTTTAATAGGGATAGATTAATTTTAAGGTTTAAAATATTTCTACATATGAATTCCAAAATGAATTTTTGGTAGGTAGTGGCTCTAATTCCAGGAAATGTACCTTTAAAAATTGGTTCTTTATGTCTCAGACTTTGCGCAGTTACGGTGAAAAGTCTTGCTGTGCTAGAATAATTCTAAATACTACATTCATACATATCTGTTATGTTTGTTGTTGGGGACGGATACTGTTTGTTAATTTTCTCTTACTTGCAAAGCTTAATACTTAAGGCTTAAATACAATTGTATCTTCTATCCATGTGGTGAAGGGTCACTCTCTTTTGTGTTCCTTTTGTACCTTGCTCCTGTATACTGCTTGTGATTCGTTTTTATTTAGGAAAGATCAAACCAAAGAAAATCATTTATTCTATTTATTTTATTTTTGAGGCGGAGTTTTGCTCTTGTTGCCCAAGCTGGAGTGCAATGGCGCAATCTTAGCTCACTGCAACCTCTGCTTCCCAGATTCAAGAGATTCTCCTGCTTCAGCCTCCCAAGTAGCTGGGATTACAGGCATGTGCCACCACGGCCAGCTAATTTTTTGTATTTTTAGTAGAAGAGTTTCACCATGTTAGCCAGGCTGTTCTTGAACTCCTGACCTCAGCAGGTGATCCGCCCGCCTCAGCCTCCCAAAGTGCTGGGATTACAGGTGTAAGCCACAACGCTTGGCCTGATTTTATTTTTTATAGCTAATTGTATATTCTGATTTGGGGGCGTATATTTACAAAGGGTAACTGAAACAAGTAAGTCATTTTTGTATGATTTAGAATTTAGAACAAATGGAAGCTTTGTACAGATTCCCCTTTAAGGGAATTTGCCATTGTTTTAAGTATTTTAAGATAAACTTCTGTTGCATTTCTGCACAGAATAGAGGCTAGACAGAGCACTCTTATGTGCAGAAATGAATAGAATGTACTTACGTAATAGAATGTACTTGTGTATATACTTGTTCCATATACTTAGGCATTTACCTTGGAAATGGCCTACACTGAGCCACCGCTTGTGAATAATATTGTCTCTATAGGTGTGCAAGCATTTCCTTGAAGCTATTGAAAACAACAAGTATGGCTGGTTTTGGGTATGCCCTGGAGGGGGTGATATTTGCATGTATCGTCATGCACTTCCTCCTGGATTTGTGTTGAAAAAAGATAAAAAGAAAGAAGAGAAAGAAGATGAAATTTCATTAGAAGATCTAATTGAGAGAGAGGTAACTGATATCCTTTTCCTACCATAAAAACTGAAAGCAGTATTTATTGTGAAATTCTAATACTTACCACTTGGGGGCAATAGCCGTTTATGAAAGGAAAAAAAAAATATTGTGATCTATTCCCAAAGTTGCCCTACTTTAATTATTCTTATGTGTGTAAAATGTTAACCTAGCCATAAACAGCCCATCATGACATTAATTTTAGGATTGTGAAACAGTTTTTTAAGTACTAGCTACTGGCTTATCAAATTGGTTCTGTAAGATTGAGTTACTAAAAATGCTTAGTTCTCAGATTGATTGAATTTTTGTAGTTTTAGATTTTTCGCCCTGATATCTTTTTTCACTAGTGTATTAGTTATTAACATACGTATGGAAGAAGACAACACTCTAGTTTTTAAATTATATGTTTTATCAGCTCTGGACTCCAAACACTCACTCTGCTTATAGAAGGGAATGAGTCTGAAGAAGATATTCAGCTACTTGTTTTTGGCTCCATACAAAACACAGTTTTATTCTATGAAAATTTTGAGATTATTATAAACATTAGATTTAGGGTTGCATATTAAGAACTATATCCATTTTGCCTTATTATTTAGTGTCTCACTCAGGTTTTAACATACTATAATAGAAAATGTAGACTTCAGAGTCAGGTATATTTGAGATGGTTTGTATACTGGTTCTGACACTTGTTAGCTATTCATCTTTGGTAAATTCCCCATTACCCTTTGTTCACTTATTTGTGGGGATCAGTGCATTAGCGTGTATAAAGCATTTAATACCTGGCAAGTGTTCAGCAAATTTTTTGTTCTATATATTTATTATTTGATTATTGGCCCTGAGGAGCAGGTGTTTGTTTGTTTGTTTGTTTGGTTGGTTGGTTTTATTTCTCCTCAGGAACACAAATGAAACTTGGATATTGTTATGGTGCTTTTTGTAATATATTTATTATTTTCAGCAATTGATTCATGTTAAAACAATTTCTTATGACAAGTTACTCATCTTCAATGTTGAGAAGAAATCTAGCTCAGAATAATATATTTTTAGTGTTTGTATCTCTGGATACTCATTTTGCTCATTGCCATGTAAAGTAAAAAAATACTTATTTTGGTTATTTAAATGTAATATCTTCAGGATAGTCATGGGCAAGGAATTAATCATATTAAGAGAAAACTGCTAGTAAGCACTATTTGAGGTGACTTCTGTGGAAAAAAAATTAACTCTTTATCATTGCAGCGTTCTGCCCTAGGTCCAAATGTTACCAAAATCACTCTAGAATCTTTTCTTGCCTGGAAGAAAAGGAAAAGACAAGAAAAGATTGATAAACTTGAACAAGATATGGAAAGAAGAAAAGCTGACTTTAAAGCAGGGAAAGCACTAGTGGTATGTCTCAGACTCACCCAAACTGATTCTTTATTCTTCCATTTTCAATTTCTGTGTCATGCAAGATTTTGTCCCTATTTCATCAGTGACAAGGAATGTTTAGATTTTTGTCCTGAGTTGATATATTTGCGTGTCTGAATAGATCAGTGGTCGTGAAGTGTTTGAATTTCGTCCTGAACTGGTCAATGATGATGATGAGGAAGCAGATGATACCCGCTACACCCAGGGAACAGGTGGTGATGAGGTAAGAGGAAGCTTTGTGCCTCATCTCCTTATGTTAATTGAAAGAAACAATAGAAAATACCGCAACATGGTTAAGAGCCACCAACATCAGAGCCACAGTGCCTGGGTTCAAATCCTTACTCCAACCATGGGAAATTAATCTAGGCCTCCACCCTCATCTAATATGGATGTAATGATTATCTCTACATCATAGAGAGTTTGTGAGAATTAAATGAGTTCATGAATTAGTAGTTCTTTATACAGCTTAGGACAGTGCCTAGTATGTGGTTGAGTGCTATCTGTATTACCTGTAAAAAGTATGTTTTGTCCTCCCTCTAAAAGAAAAAGTTATTTTTTGTTTAATATTTTATGCTTAAAGTTATGGGACAAGCACACTAATTTAAAACTGCAATGTAGGGAGCATGAGACAATAGCACAGTCATTTGGTTGTTGACAGATTTAGTAATAACAGATAACTTAGTGTTCATTTTTTGTGTACTTACAAAATTCTGGCCTCTGGGTTGAAAGAAAAAAATCGTACTCTACATATAAAAATGTGATGGCAGAGGAAGAAGTTTCATATACCACCTTGCTATTCTTTTTAAAAGAAGTTTAGAAAAAATAATTTTGACAAAGATCTTTTGTTTTTATTTTTTATAGAGACAAGGTCTGGCTTTGTTGCTCAGGCTGATCTCAAACTCCTAAGCCCAGGTGATCCTCCACCTCGACCTCCCAAAGTGTTGGGATTACAGGTGTGAGCCTCCACACCTGGCCAGTAATTGGTCTTTTGTTTTCACTTGGATCAGTGATAATTTTAGCTCATTAAGATAAAAGTCAGGAGTAAAAGAAAACTGTTCTTATTTGTAACAACTTTCTTTTCTATATGTTGTTAAAGGTTGATGATTCAGTGAGTGTAAATGACATAGATTTAAGCCTGTACATCCCAAGAGATGTAGATGAAACAGGTATTACTGTAGCCAGTCTTGAAAGATTCAGCACATATACTTCAGATAAAGATGGTAAGTATGCTGCTAACTTTTGCCTGATTTTAAGAACTAGGAAGTTATCTAAAGGGGGTTATACTAGGCTTGGCAAACTTAGATGTGTGCAGGTACCAGATTGGTAACATAAATGTGTGGTTTGACCATAAGTAAAAGCAGTAATAAATAGTGAAAGGCTGTAGACATGAGCAGCTGGGTGTATATTAAAATCATTAATGGAAACTAGAAGGAGACAAAAATGAGCTTGGAGTTAAAGTCAGTGAGTTCACTTTGGGACCTCATGAGTTTGAGATTTTTTGATTATCAAAAGTGCACTGTCTAGGATATTGTATAGACATGAACACCCTGCAAAACATCAGTGTTTTGGGGTAGGTAAAAGAAGAAATGCTTAGGAAAGACATTGAGAAGGTCAGAGAAAAATTAAGAAACAAGTTTCCGAAGAAGCAAGTAGGATGAAAAAGAATATAAATAAGTTACTAGTTGTAACTGGTTATAGGAATAGGGTGCCAGTTTCACTGAGACTGCAGTGATAACAATGAGAAGAAAAATGAATACAGTCCTCTCTCTCTTAATGTTTAGAGGGAAGACATGGTCATGGGAAGGGCTTTTTAGGATATGGAAAACCTAAATGTATCTGTAGCTCAGAGGAAGAGGATCTGGTAAGGAGGAAAAATTGATGATAAAAGATTAGTTATAGAAGCAAGACATGAAAGTATAAATAATGAGTTAGGTATGAGAATAGAGGGAAGGCTGTCTAGGATTGTTGGTATAATTTATGTCTAATTGTGCCTTGAGTTAGGTACTTGAAGAAAGGGGTAAAAGTTTGGCATGCTTGCTCTGGGAGAAAACGGCAGAAGAAATGCCCATTAAGGCAAAAGCTGAGACAGAAAAGGCTGAACCTTATTTTTACAATAAAAGCATGCAAGCTGTAACTTGAAAAACCAGCTTGCCCTCCCAACATCTGAGAGTGTTAGCAAACCACTATCTTGCCAGTATTCAGATTGACTTGCTCTTTGTAGTAGGGGCTTTGGTGACAATAGGCACAACTGCAAGTAATTCAGAGATTATAAAATTCCCAAGACTTTGTCATCAGAGATGTTTGAAATAACTAAAATCTAAATTAGGCTGTTAAAAAATGTCTGTGTAAATGTCAATGGCACTGAACAAGGCAGCATTTTTTTTCTCTCAGTTATTTATAACCTATAAGGAAAAGTAGCTGTATAGCACTATGTTGTTTTTTTTTAACAATTTGATTACATGATGAAGATTTTCTGCTGTCATAATCACAGCATTACAACAGCATGATTTAAATACTATTTGCAAAACCAAAAGCCAAGTAGCTGCTTATATTACAAACATTTTTTTGGTTTTCATAACCATTTATTCAAATAAAATATTATATGGAAATTGACTATTTAAAATCTAATTGCTAGGTCATGTAGGGAACACAGAGGTGTAGAAGATTGATCCTGCCCTCAAGTGTATAAACCATTAAGCAGTCAAATGTCTACAGTGAAAAACAGTATTTTATAGTAGGTATAGATAATTGGCACAAATAAGCTCAGAAAAGAATGATCAGTTCTTGCTGGAGTAATTCTAGGGAAATGGCTTTCATGGAGAAAAGGAAAAGAGGAAGTGTAGTATCAGTCTATGTTGTCTATTGCTAATGCGGAATGGTGTTTTCTGCTTCTACGCCTTACTGATTCCAGTTTTTATTTTTAGAAAACAAATTAAGTGAAGCTTCTGGAGGTAGGGCTGAAAATGGTGAAAGAAGTGACTTGGAAGAGGACAACGAGAGGGAGGGACCGGAAAATAGAGCCATTGATGCTGTTCCTGTTGATGAAAATCTTTTCACTGGAGAGGATTTGGATGAACTAGAAGAAGAATTAAATACACTTGATTTAGAAGAATGACACCAAACACCTTGCTGAAAAAATTAAGTCAGCTCAGCATGAGTTGAAATTGACTACATTAATTTCTTTCCAGCTAGAATCAACAGGACGTTTATTTCCTATGCTGATTCTGGAGGAGTTAACCTCCTGCAAAAAAGGAATATTGTCCCTGCGTCTTCTCTTCTGACTTTGGCTACATCTCATAGTAAGTTCAGAGTAGTTCATGATAAATTGAAAATATAATGGTCATTGCAGAAAATGATTGATTGTTGTAACTGTCCACCCAAGTAAGAAGTGTATCTGCCTTTCCATCTTTTGGTTTTCATTTGGGCATGTGCTATTACCGGAAGCAACAAACTTACATTTAAAATACCCTTCATTTGACACAGTTTTTAATGAGTGATTTAATTTCCTTTGTATTTGTATGTTTAGAAGACTGCCTAAAACATGAGCACTGTACTTCATAAAGGAAACTGCGTATGCAGATTCAGTATTGTATATCTTTGGACAATTAGATGGACATTTAAAATGGAACTTCTTTTATCTGACAGGATCAGCTACAATGCCCTGTGTTAAATTGTTTAAAAGTTTTCCCTTTTCTTTTTTGCCAATAAAGTTGTAAATAAAGACCATCATACATTAAAATCCAAATATGGGCCTTTTTTTAAGTTTTTCTATGAAAAATTTAACATTTCTAGCTTGAGGATTTTAAATACCTGTTATAGTATCACATAAGGCATGTTTTCTTAATATTTACTACAGAAGCATCCAGAGTACTTGACAGTACTACAGTGAGTTTAATAACACAAATACTAAGCTTCCAAAAAGAGACTATAGGAGATGTTATATAAAAGAGTAATTTCTGAATTGATAGAACATCAACCAAATTAAACATCACCTGCAGTTGAATCAAGTAATGCTTAAGAATTGTTGTTGAGATCCATGGTGTTAAAATAGTACATACTAATGTAAATATAAACAAATTCACCAGAAAACTTTGGGCTGAGGGTCTTTGGCACTAAGAGCCCCTGAAAAATTAGGGTGATAATATATTTAAAATGGACACAATTTGCTAATGACATATTTAGTACTAATACACCTTTTTTATTGTTATCTTGTGTATTTTCAAATAATATGCTGCTTTTGTTATTTGCCAATATAAATGGATTTTAAAGCAACTAAAATAACAGCACTAAAATGTCAGGTGAGCTGGGCCCTAATCTCATTTCTGCCTCAGATAAATTATATGATTTTTAAATCTCTGAATCTTAGTTTCTTTATTTGCATATTAAGGTTAAGACTCAATGATCTGGCCGGGCATGGTGGCTCACACCTGTAATCCCGGCACTTTGGGAGGCCAAGGCAGGCGGATCACTTGAGGTCAGGAGTTCAAGACCAGCCTGGCCAACATGGCGAAACCCCATCTCTACTAAAAATACAAAAATTATCCAGGCATGGTGGTGCATGCCTGTAATCCCAGCTACTCAAGAGGCTGAGGCAAGGGAATCGCCTGAACCCAGGAGGCAGAGGTTGCAGTGAGCCAAGATCATGCCACTGCACTCCAGCCTGGGCAACAGAGCAAGACTCTGTCTCAAAAAAAAAAAAAAAAAAAAAAAAGACGATCACTAACGTACTTCTAAGTTGTAAAGCCTAAGAAATTCATGATTGCAAATCTTGTCAAATGATAACATCAAAGCTGATAAAGAAATTGACTTCCTAGTTGTTTAGTACTAGTACTGTATGACTGACAGTTTTTAAATATAGAACATCAGGAGCCAAGTTTATTTCCAGCTACAATGAAAGTGTACTTAAATACTTCATATATATACTTTATATATATTTTTTAAAAAGCGAGTTTTAAAGTTTATGTTCATGAAAGATTTGTTCCATTTTTTTGTGAAAAATTTAAATGGTACTTACTGCATTATTTAATAATGAAACATTTTCAGAATAGTCTGAAGAGCTTAAACCTTTTTTCTATTTTGAAGTCATTTAAAACATTTTCTAAGAATTTATCTTGTAAATAAAAGAATCTATTTACTTTAGACCAAGCTTTTCCAACCTGAGGCCCGTGTGCCACATACCGCCCAGAATGGCTTTGAATGTGGCCCAACACAAATTCGTAAACTTAATTAAAACATGAGATTTTTTTTTTGCAATTTTTTTTTTAGTCTCAGCTATCGCTAGTGTTAGTATATTTTATGTGTGGCCCAAGACAATTCTTCCAATGTGGCCCAGGGAAGTCAAAAGATTGGACACCCTTGCTTTCGACCTTAAGTTTGGGGGCTTTTTTTTTTTTTAACCTGTATATAAAGTAGGGCCATATAAACAAAAGGATGCTGAAAGATTTTAGGTGTGTTTAAAACATTACTATCTTACAGCAAATAATGTGATCTCAAAAGTCAAGGTGTTTTTTAGTAAGTGTATCGATATAAAGCAAAATGGTTCAATGTGGAGGTAATTTTTTATACCTGCAAGTCTTTAATTACTGGGTGGCCTTCCTCTACCTTGCCCTGAAATTTCTTCCATTATTAAGATAATACATGCACAGATAATGCAAAAGTATTTTAATTTGAGAGAATCAAAGTACAAAATTAAATCTGCTTCTAAAATTATAGTACATTTCAGAGGTTTATAGAAATTTTGTATTCTCAGTATAGTTATTCAATATTGGTACAGTTAATCTGAAATTGGCTCTACTTTTCCAAACCCATTTATATATAAATAACCATTACAGCCTATAGTGATTCCATGTTTGCCAGAATCTTTCTAAATTCAAAATACAGTCATGTATCGCATAACAAAGTTTCAGTTGCCTCTGAACTACATATACAAAGGGGTCTCATAAGATTATATTACCTGTATTTTTACCTTACCTTTTCTATGTTTAGATACACAAATACTTACCATTGTGTCATAATTGCCTGCAGTATTCAGTACAGTAACATGCTGTACAGGTTTGCAGCCTAGGAAAATAGGTTATTTCATATATTTCATATAGTGGTAGATGGTAGGCTTTACCATCTAGGTTTATATAACTATGATGTTCACACAACTGAAATCACCCTAACGATGTGTTTCTCAGAACATATCCCTTAGTTAAGCGGTGCATGACTGAAGTTACATTGTGAATTTTACCTTATCTTTGCACAGATGGTTTATCAGATGCTGTAAGCCCATCATACATGGACTGATATAAATTGTGTAATTGTACAATATATTTTTAATGTGTATTATTCAGCGCTGACCATTAAGTGATTCAGAATGTGATAGCAGTGAGATTACAGGATCAGATCATTAAGAAAGCATTGCATCTATCAGATTTTAACACATAAAGTGGACAAAGGGAACTTACGGCCGACGTTCATAACAGATAATTAGTAGAATTATTATATGAGTTCTCTTCTTGTTCTGGGTAGTTAACTTTGTATAAAGAACTTTCAGAATCACAGACGAGATTTCTACCTATGTTAACTATAAGACTGTGATGCTGATACATATATATATCCACATACACTATTATGTTAATACTTCTAGGTACTTAGCACACCATTCATATCATATGAACTCAGATATATGTTGTAATAAATTCATTTCAAGGAATACCAGATGAGAGGATAAACTCCCAAAATCTTGTGTTTTGGGTTTTTGTCTCTTTTTTTAAGCATATATCTTACTGATGATAGGTGTTCTCTGAGAATAAAGATAACACTTTACTTTTCAATTAGTAGAAATTACTAGAAGCTGAACTCTAACTAGAATCTGACAACATCTGCAAAATTTTATAATATCTTTAGAAACAAACCCAAATGAAATAATAGTACAAAATGTATTTTCACATTTTCTCCTTTTAATGTTGTATTTTTTAATTGCTAATCTTTGTTAATGTCAAAAGAAGAGAAAAGGAGATTAGTTTTCATTAATTTCATTAATATTGTGTTCTTTGCCACACGTACAGCACTTGTATTGGGCACTATAGATAGCATGAACTATATGACGATTTAAGAAATGGTCTCAGCCTGATTTGAGTATACATGTTAGAATGAGAAAATCACAACTATATAAGGCAGAACTAGTAAGTTCCTGACCATTAACAAAGATGCCTTTTCAATTAGACTTTCCAGTATTTTACATTCAGTTTCATTGAGTTTTTTTTTTTTAATAAAGATTTTCTTTGTGAAGATAATATGATGGACGTTTTTCAGACAAAGGTGGTTATTTTGTACTCAGTCACCAGAGGCATACATTTCTGTTACAGCTGATCTGGTTTTCAAACAGATACATGTAAAATTAACTAGTCCTTGTGGGACTTAAACATCAGGACTTAGTTTCCTGATTCCTATGTAGTTAGCCTTATATTATAAACCAAAAGACAATGAAATACTAACTACTTTTTTTTTGCCAATTAATCTCTAAGGTGTTTTCAAAGGACCATATATCAGCTTCATTCCAAATGTGTTTCATTTCACCTGTGACTCTTTTAAACTATATTTTTATCTAAGTCTTAGGAAACTGTATATTTCAGTGACAAAGGTCATCAATATGACTTAAGAATTTTTTTATGTTACCATATTTAATTGATGATTATGTATTTTGAATTACCTTGTTTTTACAGCATGTATGGAAATATATCAAAAAATGTATATTCTTTATAAAAGTATTTAAAACCTCTCAAGTTAGAAGTATAGTATATAATATAGTAATTATATGGATCACTTCATGATTGTGCATTATTGTATATATTGGACATATTTCACTTAAAAGAGAAATTTAATGCATGAGAAGTAGAATCCAATGTGTTAGGAATCTTCATCCATGAATTTTTACACGGTGTTGAATAGGTACTGAAAGTAAAAATTTTAGTAACTAAATCTGCCAGGTGCAATCACATGTGCCTGTAGTTCCAGGTATTCTGGATTCAAAGGCGGGAGGATCACTTGGTCCCAGGAGTTTGAGCCTGCAGTGCACTGTGATTGCATCTGTGACCAGCCACTGCACTCCAACCTGGGCACATAGTTGAGACCTTATCTCTTTTAAAAAAGCAGGGAAGGGGATGATTAAATCTTCTTTGATAAATTGATTTTGAGAATATTTCATTGAAAAACTAGATAATTTGTGGAGATACATTGTCAGTTGTATACAGACTAATTAACTACATTGGTGATTCACTCCATGGACCATTTTCTTCAGATATGTTGGGAATTATTATCTATTCCTACACTTATTACACTAATGACTCACCTTAGAAGGAAAAGAAAAATTTTAATTTACTTTAAAAAAATTTTTTTGATTGAATAATTGTGTATATTTGTGGTTAATTATTATTTTACACTCCAGACCTATTTCTACCCCTGTAGGGAAGAAACTTAATCACTGATACCTTCAGCCTGTCAGATACCACTGATATCTTCAGTCTAGTTTTAAGAAAAACTAGGACTAAGAAGAAGTATATAATCAAGTTCAAGCTAATCATGGCTATTTTTAAATTACTTGGTCTTTTTTAATACTTTTTCCCAGAGCAACCTTCTAAATGGAAGGGCAAAGCCTCAACTATCTAAAATGCAGCTTTTAAGGACTCTTAGATGTATGAAATGCCTTATGTACAGGAGATTCCATCTATGCCTTGACACCCACACCACTCCCACCCCTGTTCTCTCTTCCAAGAAGGTTTTTGGCAGCAAATAATTCTCTTTATTTAAATATTTTTATATATTTAATTCACATTAGGGGTAACAACTAAGAAAATTATTTAATTGGCAGGTTTATTAGGTAGTTGTTGATCGATGACATGTATAACAGTCCAAATGGTATGATAGGTGAAGCCAGTGCTGCGGTGGCACATCCCTGTAATTCCAGCACTTTGGGATTGCTTGAGCCCAAGAGTTCGAGGTTGCAGTGAGCCATGATTGCATCACTGCACTCCAGCCTGGGTGACAGTGTGAGACTCCATCTCAAGAAAAAAAAAAAATTTGTATAAAGGGTGAAGGTTTACCCTTTATTAAAAAAAACGAAAGCAGAATCAATATTAGAAGAGACAGAAGTATTAACACAGATGAGTTGTCTATAAGATGAGAAAAAGTGAGCTACCACCTCATAATGTTTAAAAGGTTGTGGGGGGATTCACAGGAATATAGTTCTATAGCATGCTAATGATTTATATACCTCTGTTCATATACAGCATGCTACTGTACAAAAATAATACTATCCAAAAATATAGGAACAAGTGAATATCAGTTCTCTTGATAATCCATTTGCACAAAATTGAAGGTTTCTTCTGGGCAAGTACATAAATGTACTTTTCACTCTTTACATGTGAGTGTCATGTGCATGTAAAAGAAAGGGAGAATCTCAAAGACTTCTATAGCTAGAGATGACAAAATATTCTTGATATTGAATAATCATGTTGAATGCCTTTTAAATCTCTCTGAATGCATTAATGTAACACTTTTAAAAGGTAGCACAGTTCCCTTCCACACAGTTACCTGACCTCCCTATTTCAAAATTGCGGAATATGACTCACCAGAGAGGCATTTGGCAATTAATTTCAATCAACTATTGCTAATAAGGGATAAACTACAATAAAATCCTCAAAATTAAGAGCCAAATATTCCTTGTTCAGATGTCATCCCCCCTCCCCCAGTTTGATTATGTAATCTGTACAATTATATGAAGAAATACAAGATTAAATAAGGTGAACTTCTGTTGAAGAGAGAATACCAGATAGTACACTTCTTTTGCTGATTTTTTAGAAATACTGAGTTTGAATTTTCAAAGGAAAGAATTTTAGCAAAAGATAGCCATACCAAAGTGCTTTGTCATTTCAACAAGCACCCTGAAATTTTTCATGCTAAACTAGAAGTGCTATGAAAGTACAGTATAGAATATAATTTTTAATATGTTTAGAAAAGTATATTATACTTTTAAGTTATTTTTAATCTTTTTACTGAATACTTAAATGTTCCAGAAATGATTTTCAGAGCATTACTAGACATTTTAATTACAAAGAATTAGTTAGTATGAGGAGATAGAGACAATGGTAACTATCTACTACTACTCCCTGCCCCCAGCAAAAAAAAGTGCCATTCAGGGAATAGGAAACAGCAAAAGTAGAATTTAAGTCTTCCTGAATGGATTTAACGTGTTAGCATTTAAAAATAGTATTTTGTGGTCAGTCATCTTAAGCTTATCTCTATTTTATCTATGTTTACATAGTTTTTATTAGAAATAACACCCATTAAAATTTAACAGAAACCTTGTATGCTGCCTAGAACACTACTAGTTTATTGGAAGTCAAATAAAAATATAATTTTTTTAAGGTTTCAATAAGATTCTTAAATGTATAATGTAATGTATTACTACTCATTCTTCTTAAACAGAATTGCCTACTGCTAACAGTTTTGAAAAGATTGTCCATCTTTTTTATCTCTTCCCTTTGATAGTTGAAGATCAGAAGACCAAACGCAAAATTCACTGTCAGAACTTGTCCAGGGGCAAACAGTAAAAGCATAGGAAAAATATTAAAGTGAGCCAATAGGATTTCAGAGGCCTAGATAACAAACTTAAGGGCGGCTAACAGGTTTATACTTGCACTTACATTTTTATATCTGGCTTAATTGCATAAGTAAATGAGAATCAACATACTTGACTGTAGAAATGAGAATGAGCCCTCTATGAGAAACAGAACAATATTTTGGATTTGTTTTGCAATGGTTTTTACATGGAAATTTTGGCCATGGTTTTAAGTGAAATATATTTTTCTTTTTCAAAATGGGAGCTTATATAGTGACTTATTAACATCTAAAAGTGTAAAATAAATGAAATTTCAAAGAGGTAAATTGAGAGATATGTTTGATTAATTCCTCTGGTAAAACAAAATAGCTTTTCATAGATCTTTACTAAACTTTTTAAACAGCTTTAAGGTATATTTGACACAATAAACTATACATATTCAAAGTGTACAGTTTGGTGTTTGACAAATATATTTATTTGTGAAATTATAACAAGATATAATCTACATATTCATCCCTCCCAAAAGATTTCTTATGCTCCTTTGTAATCCTTTCCTCCCCAAACACCAACCACCCACCAACTCCAGACAAGCACTGGTCACCATAGATTAGTTTATAGTTTTTTAATGATTTTATATAAATGGAATAATATAATATGTACTTTTCATTTTACTTTTACTCAGCATAATTATTTGGAGATGTATCTATGTTATTGCAGATATCAGTACATTCCTGTAAATTGCTTAGTAGTAGTATTTTGTATGGATCTGACACTGTCCATTCACTTGTTGATGGACTTGTGTTGTTTCCAATTTGGAGCTACTACAAATAAAGTTAATATGAATATTCACATACAAATCTTTGTATGAACATATGGTTTCATTTCTTTTGGGTAAATTATAGGAGTGGAATGTCTGATTCATATGTTTTAAGTTTTTAAGAAATTTCTAGTGTTCTACAAAGTGGTTGTGCTATTTTATATTCCCAATGGCAGTTTTTAAGAGTTCCAGGCTGGGTGCAGTGGCTCACGCCTGTAATCTCAGCACTTTGGGAGGCCGAGGTGAGTGGATCACATGAAGCCAGGAGTTCGAGACCTGCCTGGCCAACATGGCAAAACCCCATCTCTACCAAAAATACAAAAAATTAGCCAAGTGTGGTGGTGCACCTGTAATCCCAGCTACTCTGGGTGGGGCTGAGGCGCGGCAATTGAATTAGGAGGTGGAGATTGCAGTGAGACAGGATTGCACCACTGCTGTCCAGCCTGAGCAACAGAGTGAGCCCTGTGTCAAAAAAAAGTTGCAGTTCCACATCCTCAGTAACACTTGATGTGGTCAGTTTTAATTTAGATCTGTAATCCATTGGGGTTAAATTTTGTATGTAATCAAAGTTTGGATCAAAGTTCACTTTTTTCCTTGTGGTAAACAATCCAGTTGTTCTAGAACTATTTGTTGAAAGGACTATCCTACATTATCTTTGCACCTTTGTCAAAAACCAACTGATTATCAGTCAATGGTGCTTTGTTTTTTTAATTCTGTTTTGATTCAGAGTGACTTTGGCTATTCTAGATTCTTTGCATTTCAGTGTACATTTTAGAATCGGCTATTTCTACCAAAAGAAACTGCAAGAATTTTTATTGAGTTTGCATTAAATCTGTAGATCAGATTTATGGAGTTGACATCTGATACAGTTTGGCTGTGTTGCCACCCAAAATCTCATCTTGAATTGTAATTTCCATAATCCCCACGTGTCAAGGGAGAGAACAGATGGAGGTAATTGAATATTGGGGCAGTTTCCTCCATGCTGTTCTTGTGATAGTGAGTGAGTTCTCATGAGCTCTGGTGGTTTTATAAGGGGCCCTTCCCTCGTCGCTGGGCACTTCTCCTTCCTGCCGCCCTGTGAAGAAGGTTTCCCTTTTGCCATCTGCCAGAATTGTAAGTTTCCTAAGGCCCCCAAGCCTTGATGAACTGTGAGTCAATTAAATCTCTCCTTTACAAATTACCCAGTCTGAGGCAGTTCTTTATAGCAGTATGAAAACGGACTAATACAATGTCTCAATGTTAATATTGAGTCTTCTGACCCGTATGTATATTCATGTATTTAGGTCTTTTAAAATCACTTCAGCAATAAATGTTTTTTTAAATTTCAGTTCACAATTGTTTGTTGTTAGTATATAGAAATACAGTTGACTTTTGCATTTTAATTTTATCATGCTACCTTGCTAAACTCACTTATTCTAGTAGCTTTTTTGTTGATTTCACAAGATTGTCCTCTACATAGACAATCGTGTCCTCTGTAAATGAAGATGATTTTCTTTCTTTCCAATCTGAATACATTTTATTCCTTTGTCTTATGTTATTGCATGAGTCAGTGAACTTACAGATAGTTTTATTCTTTATGCACTGTCTATACCTGCTTTCATGCTACAATGGCAGAGTTGAGTAGTTGCCACAGAGACTGACAGAAAAAGTTGGTCAAATTCTGCCTTACTGTGCTGGTGATGAGAGCGAACATTATTGCCTTGTTTGTGATCTTAAGTGGAAAGCATTCAGTCTTGCATGATTAAGTAATGACGTTAGCTGTATATCATAAATGCACTGAGGAAGTTTTTTTTCTGTTCCTAGTTTACTGAGACTTTGTGGGGGGTTGCTTTGTATTTTGTTTTAATCAAGAATGGATTTTGGATTTTGTCAAATCTTTTTCTGAATCTATTGAGATGATCAAGTGGCTTTTTTAAAAAAACTTATGGTGAAAACAGCCTGAATTCCTAGGATAAACCCCACTTGAGCCTGATACATTTTCTTTTTATATATTGTTGGATTTGATTTGATAAAATTTAGCGTACTTGTTTCTATGTTCATAATTGATTAATTAACCTGTAGTTTTTGTATCAGGATAATGCTGTTGAAATCAGCTCAGTAGTCCCATAGACAGTTATTTTTTATTAAACATAGAAATTGACCCTTCTGCTGTTAAAGCTTGAAATTTATATAGGTTGGTGCAAAAGTAATTGTCAACTTTTGATGAACCCAAAGAACCAGCTTATGGTTTCACTGATTTTTCTCTATAAATTTGCTGTTTCACTGATTTCCCCTCTGATCTTTATTTCTTTTCTTCTGCTTACTTGGAGTTTAATTTGCTTTTTGTTCCTTAACCTAGCAGTTGAGGTTATTGATTTGATCCTTTTTCTAAAATAGGCATTGAGTACTACAGAACCCCCAGCTAATTCCTCACAGCTAGATCCTCATGTTTACCCAGGTAGCTTATGTTTTTAATCAACACTACTCTACTTTTGACAGAAATAGCTTTGCTAATATTGAGAAAGTTAAGGTTTAAGACAACCTGAAAAGAATAATCTGATTTTTCTAATAAGATTCTTTTCTAATGGCCAACATGAATGATACTTTAAAGATTTGAGTAGAAGTTCTTCATATATGAATGGAGTATGAAATATTAAAATCTCACTAAAATAACAGATGTAATATAAATGTCAAGAACTGTAGGAGAAATTAATAAAGAGGTCTATTGAATTGCATAGTGTTTTTGTTGTAATACATGTTTCCTTTGACATCACTGTTTAAAGTGATTCCATTAAACAAAAAAGATTCCCCTAAATATATTGCTTTTATGCTGAAGCCACAGTAACTACTAACAAATCATTTAAAACCCTATAGAACATTATAGGAGCTGAAATATTCAGTGGATGACCTTCTCAGAAAAGATACAGATACATCATTATGTCTCATTTTTATTTTCATGTGGTTCAGATTAAAACTATTGCTTTAAATTGGATATTAGAGCTCAAGAAATATTGAGACACGTTTGACTACTTTTGTTTCCTTGGTTCATTTACTTGTCCACACACTGAAGACTACTGTAAAAACAGGGAAAACATTTTGAAATGACAACTTGTTCAAAATCTAAACTTTAAAAACTAAGCTCTAGAAATTCAAGGAATATAATAAGATGACATTTTGTTTTGCCTCAAGCCCTGAGCACATCATTGGTATAATCATTTAGCTATGTCAAACAACATAGTGTCTGGCAAGATTTTAGCTAGAGTCAACTATCAACTCTCCACAGCTTATCACTGAAACAACAAGCTTCACGTGACCGTATTAAAAATTATCAGTTTTACATTTGAAAAGCCCAATGCCAATCTGGAAAAAATTGCTTGCATTGATGAGTAATAAATTATGCATTTTGCGCATTCTCACAACTGCATGAATTCATTTCACAATGTTAGCAAAGAATCTGAATTCTTGGCGGCACGGGTCCTCTGTACGCTGAGCGCCAGTCCCCTGTGCCCACTTTTCTTTCTCTATACTTTGTCTCTGTGTCTCTTTCTTTTCTCAGTCTCTCGTCCCACCTGACGAGAAACACCCACAGGTGTGGAGGGGCAGGCCACCCCTTCATCTGGTGCCCAATGTGGGTGCTTTTCTCTAGGGTGAAGGTACGCTCGAGCGTGGTCATTGAGGACGAGTCGACAAGATTCCCGAGTACGTCTACAGTCAGCCTTGCGACATTCGAAGTTCTACAGTGAACCCATCGGAGATGCAAAGAAAAGCGCCTCCACGGAGATGGAGACACCGCATTCGAGCACTGTCGACTCACAAGATGAACAGAATGGTGATGTCAGAAGAACAGATAAAGTTGCCTCCACCAAGAAGGCGGAGCCGCTGACTTGGGCACAATTAAAGAAGCTGACACAGTTAGCTAAAAAAAAAGCCTAGAGAACACAAAGGTGACACAAACTCCAGAGAACATGCTGCTTGCAGCTTTGATGACTGTATCAACGGTGTCTGCAGGTGTACCCAGCAGCTCTGAAGAGACAGCGACCATCGAGAACAAGCCATGATGACGATGGTGGTTTTGTCGAAAAGAAAAGGGGGAAATGTGGGGAAAAGAAAGAGTGATCAGACTGTTACTGTCTGTATAGAAAGAAGTAGACATGAGAGACTACATTTTGTTCTGTACTAAGAAAAATTTGTCTTGAGATGCTGTTAATCTGTAACCCTACCCCCAACCCTGTGCTCGCAGAAACATGTGCTGTGTCGACTCAAGGTTTAATGGATTTAGGGCTATGCAGGATGTGCTTTGTTAAACAAATGCTTGAAGGCAGCATGCTTGTTAAAAGTCATCACCACCCCCTAATCTCAAGTACCCAGGGACACAAAACACTGCGGAAGGCCGCAGGGACCTCTGCCTAGGAAAGCCAGGTATTGTCCAAGGTTTCTCCCCATGTGATAGTCTGAAATGTGGCCTCGTGGGAAGGAAAAGACCTGATCGTCCCCCAGCCTGACACGCGTAAAAGGTCTGTGCTGAGGAGGCTTAGTAAAAGAGGAAGGCATCTGTCTCCTGCGCATCCCTTGGGCAATGGAATGTCTCGGTGTAAAACCCGATTGTATATTCCATCTACTGAGATAGGAGAAAACCGCCTTAGGGCTGGAGGTGAGACATGCTGGCAGCAATACTGCTCTTTAATGCACCGAGATGATTATGTATGTGCACATCAAAGCACAGCACCTTTTTCTTAACCTTGTTTGTGACACAGAGACATTTGTTCACATTTTTCTGCTGACCCTCTCCCCACTATTACCCTCTGGTCCTGCCACATCCCCCTCTCCGAGATGGTAGAGATAATGATCAATAAATACTGAGGGAACTCAGAGACGGTGCCGGCGCGGGTCCTCCCTATGCTGAGCACCGGTCCCCTGGGCGCACTTTTCTTTCTCTATTAAAAAAAAAAAAAAAGAATCTGAATTCTTAACTGTAGTATACATACATATTTCTCTTCCAAGCAGGTATTAAAAACACATTGTCTGCTTCTCAGAGAGTTATAGTTAAGTTACTGCACTATGTCTTTTTGACAGTTTAAAAGGTTTGGAATGTATTGGAGTTGCTTGAAAAGATTCATTATCCTGCTTTATTAATGTAACCCCAGTGGGCTGAACCATTTGTATTCATATACATGGGGAAATATGTAGTCTACTTTAAAAGAAAAAAGAATTTTGTTAAATGAGGGGAAAAAAATAGGTAAATAATTGCAAAGTCAGTGTTTTCTGTTGGACTGTAGTAAATTATGGATGTTACTGGTACTTACTGAAGCATCAAAGTTATTTTAAAAAGAGAGACAAGCACAGTAAGCATGCCAGTACTCCTACTGCTTAATTTCAACTTCCCAGACCGTTAAGTTTTGTTTTGGATGTGCTTCCACATGGCTTTGTTTTCTGGGCAAAAATTACAATTTTAATTTTTTTTTTTTAGATGGAGTCTTGCTCTGTCACCCAGGCTGGAGTGCAGTGGCGCAGTCTCGGCTCACTGCAACCTCTGCCTCCTGGGTTCAAGCGATTCTCATTCCTCAGCCTTCCAAGTAGCTGGGACTACAGGCACACGGCACCACGCCTGACTAATTTTTGTATTTTTAGTAAAGGTAGGGTTTCGCCACGTTGGCCAGGCTAGTCTTGAACTCCTGGCCTCAAGTGATCCGCCTTGCTCAGCTTCCCAAAGTGCTGGCATGAGCCACCGAGCCTGGCCTGAATTTTTTAAATGCACTTTTTTCTCATTCACAGCAGCCATTAAATTCAAAATACTTTTTTACATAGATCAATTCCATATATTAATTTTAAGGTGTATTTGCCTTTCCTGGGTGAGAGTTACATCTCTATATAAATGAAACAGTAAGTCATGGGCTTTCACATGTGAACACTAAGTGACTTGGCAATGTACCATGTGGTTGTGAGTACATTGATAATACCGAGATAAATTCTGTTTTTCAGTCTTCATGTCATCACTGATGAGGGAGAACCCTCAGCTTGACAGTCTAAGGCAAATTATGTGGGAAACAATAACATTATTACAGATGTGCTAATGTACAGGAAAGTGACAGAAAATGGAGACACTTGAGTGGCCCACATCAATTACTGCTGTATTTACCTTCTTGTATCAATCCATCTAGTCTTGAACTAAGAATACATTTATAACATGACCCTCAGGAGTTCACATTCACAAGAAAAATGGTGATGAAAATGTCACGAAATGATAAGCAGGAAGCACACTGTGAAGTTGCACTTTGGTATCCTGGTCAGCTCCTTTCAAACGCAGCATTCCATGTGGGCCATTGGTAATTTTCACTGGGCTCAAGATGATTAAGTAATTATAGAACTGTCTTTAACCTCATTTGGTATTTACACTTTGAGGGTAAAGAAGTGTTCCTTTTCCATCTTTGATTATTCTCTATCCCTTGGCAATCTCATTCACCTTCATGATTTAAATAATTGCTTCCATATGAACAACTATATCTTCAGCCTCACGTGTCCAGTAAGCTACTTACTGCACAGCTCAACATGAATATCCTGCCAGTTCTTCAGATTCCAAACTAAAGTTGTTATTTTCTTTCCTAAATCTTTTCTTCCTTTTTCCCCTTTCTTTTTTTTTCCCTGTTATTGAGATTTTATTATCCAGCCAAGTGGACTAAAAAATATCTATTGGTTATTTTGCCAGACCAAGATTTCTCCCACATCCATCCTCTTTTCTATTCACATGGCCACTATCCTCCTATATTACACAGGCTCTCATCTCCTTTCATAATTAGTCACATGTAATTTATCTTCCAAACTGAAACATTTTTGAGTGTGGAAGGGACACTATGGAGAGTGAAGAAAACTCTTTTAGTACTTTTATTAGACAACTGGTATACATTGGAACTGTCCTTTGCAAACTTGGGCATATGGTCACTGTACTTGTAATTAATTTAACCTGTTTCCTTTCCTTCCTGTAACTGATCCATCCAAAGCATTGCTGGATTTATCTTCTTAAGCATAGTTTTAATCATGAGATCTCCCACTTCATAATTCTTTAATGGCTCTACATTGCCTACCAAATACAATCTAAATATTTAGGCCTAATCTTCAAACTCTCCTCTGGTGGCCCCAACTTCCCTCTCCAACTTTCTTATTTCTTTAGTCAAGTAACTCACAATGTAATGCTTAAACTTTTTTGATCCTGAGTTACCTCATTAGTAAGGTAGGGATTAAAATGTCTCTTCCTCAGTTGTGAAGCTGTAATGGGGTATTATATGTAAAGAAAGTAGGTTGGTATATAAGTACTTAGCAGCAAGTACTTAGTACCTAGGCACTGAGGTATTAGTAGCTATTATCACATACACTGTAGGGTTGTTTGTTTGTTTTGCTTTGTTTTGTTTTCTGAAACAGACTCATTCTGTCACCCATGCTGGAGTGCAGTGGCACAATCACAGCTCAGTGCAACCCCCAACTCCCGGATTCAAGCAATTCTTGTTCCTCAGCCTCCCAAGTAGCTGGGATTACAGGCACTTGCCACCACACCCAGCTAATATTTGTATTTTTAGTAGAGATGTGGTTTTTGCTGTGTTGGTCAGGCTGGTCTCAAACTCCTGGCCTCAAGTCATCCGTCCTCCTCGGCCTCCCAAAGTTCTGAGATTACAGGCATGAACCACCGCACCAAGCCCATACACTGTAGTTTTCTATGTCTTTTCTATGTTTTCCTACTTTATGAAATATTCTCTTTCACATCCCTTTTGACAGTGTTCACATTCCTAAATCCTTCCTATCCTTGAATGTTTTGAAGATATATTCCCATGAAGACTTCAATTCCCCGAAACTGGGGATTCAAAAATCACATGGCAATTAAGAATCTGTTTCTACCTTGTTTCTGTGTGTATCTTAGCTCTTATAATAAGAATGCTGTTTCCTCAAGGGCAGGAATTCTGTCATTCTTTGATGGTGCCCTCTCTTTTAGTGCTGTACATTTTGGCAAAGAATATTTGTTAACTTTTTTAAATGTTTTAATTAATATTTTTAACATTTGTTAAAATTATTTCATTAAAGGGACCATTCCTTTGGAAATATTAAGACTCCGAGACGGTACTGCCTTTGCCAAATATAGTACATCCATACAGTAAAATGCTACACAGCTGTTTACAAGAATGAGAAAAGATTTTTCCATGTACTGACGTGGAAAGATGACCATGATGTTCTGTTGAGCGTTTTTTTTGTTTTTGTTTTTTTTTTTTTTTGGACACAAAGTCTCTCTCTGTCGCCCAGGGTGGAGTGCAGTGGCACGATCTTGGCTCACTGCAACCTCCACCTCTGGGTTCAAGCAATTTATTCTCCTGCCTCAGCCTCCTGAGTAACTGGGACTACAGGCACATGTCACCACACCCAGCTAATTTTTTCGTATTTTGGTAGAGACAGGGTTTCACCATGTTGCCCAGGCTGTTCTCAAACTCCTGAACTCAGGCAATCCACCCGCCTCAGCCTCCCAAAGTGCTAGGATTACAGGTGTGAGCCATTGTGCCCGGCCTTTTTTTTTTTTTTTTTTTTAAAGACAAGTATGGCTGTGTGTGGTGGCTCACACCCGTAATCCCAGCACTTTCGGAGGCCAAGGCAAGAGGATCACTTGAGGCCAGAAGTTTGAGACCAGCCTGGGTAACGTAGTGAGACCTTGTCTCCACAAAAAAAAAAAAAAAAAAATTAGCCAGACATGGTGGTTCATGCCTGTGGTCCCAGCTACTTGGGAGGCTGAGGCAGGAGGGTCACTTGAGTCCAGGAATTTAAGGTTACAGTGTGTTGATTGCATCTCTACACTCTAGCCTTGGCAACAGAGTAATATCCCAGCACTTTGGAGGCTGAAGCAGGAGGTTCACTAGAGCTCAGGAGGTCAAGACCTGCCTGGGCAACATAGTGAGAGCTCATCTCTACAAAAAATAAACAAAATAAGCCAACTTATTTTGGTCCCAGCTACTCGGGAAGCTGAGGTTGGAGGATCGTTTGAGCCTGGGAGGTCCAAGCTACACTGAGCCAAGATTGCGCCACTGCACTCAAGCTAGGTGAGTGTATAGTGTGTATGTGTGCCTGGTATGTTCTTTTTTTCTGAAGATCTAGAAGTTATAGGCCTGTTAACAGTAGTCGTCTTTGGTGTTTGTAGGGTGGAAGAGGTGTAACTATAGAGAATTTGATTGTCATGTTTTTGTTATTGTTTTCAGGTTTTTATATTGTAAAAGACACCTAACAAATTTACCACCTTAACCATTTCTAAATGTACTGTTCAGTAAAGTATATTCACGTTGCTGTGCAACAGATCTCTAGAACTTTTTCGTCTTACAAAATTGAAACTCCAAACTCATAAAACCCTAATTTTTCTCCTCCCCCCAATCCCTTGGCAACTACCTTTCCACTTTTCATTTCTATGATTTTGACTACATTAGATATTTCACATAAGTGGAGTAATACAGTATTTGTCCTTTTGTGACTGGCTTGTTTTGCCAGTATAATGTCCTTGAGATTCATCCACGTTGTTGTATGTGACAGTATTTCCTTCTTTTTTAAGGCTGCATAGTATTTCATTGCTTGTATATACCATGTTTTCTCTATCCACTCATCTCTCCAACATTTAGATTGCTTCCACCTCTTGGCTATTGTGAATAATGCTGCAGTGAACATGGGTGTGCAAATTTCTCTTCCAGAGCCTGCTTTGAATTCTTTTTGATATATACCCAGAAGTGGATTTGCTGGATCACATTCTATTTTTAATTCTTTGAGGATTCTATTTTTAATTTTTTATTGTTTTTTATAATGGCTGTACCACTTTACACTCCCTACAACAGTGCACAAGGGCTCCAATTTCTCCACATCCTCCCCAGCACTTGTTATTTTCTGTTCTTTTGATAGTGACCATCCTAAGGGGTGCGAGGTTGTATCTCAGTGTGGTTTTGATTTGCATTTCTCTCAATTAGTGCTGTCAAGCATATTTTCATATGCTTGTTGGTCATTTATATATCTTTAGAGAATTGCCTATTCAATCGCTTCTCGGCCTTTTGGCTAAGATCAAGTGAGAATTGCCTATTCAAGTCTTTTGCCCATGTTTTAATTGAGTTATTTGGTTTTTGTTGTTGAGTTGTAAACGTTCCTTTTATTTTCTGTATATCAGCCCATTATCCAATATATGATTTGCAATATTTTCTTCCATTCCATAGCTTGCCTTTTTGCTCTCAGTTATTTCCTTTGATGCACAATTTTTTTACATTTGATATAGTCACATTTGTCTGTTTTTGGTTTTGTTATGTATGCTTTGGATGTCATATCCAAGAAATCTTTGCCAAATCCAGTGTCTGAAGCTTCTCACCTAAGTTTTCTTCTAGGAGTTGTATAGTTTTAGGTCTTATGTAGGTCTTTAATCACTTTTGAATTAATTTTTGCATATAGTGTAAGGTAAGGGTCCAACTTCATTCTTTGCATATGGTTATCCAGTCCTCCCAACACCATTTGTTGAAGAGACTGTCCTTTCCCCATTATGTAGTCTTGGCGCCGTTGTCAAAAATCATTTGGCCATATACACAAGGGTTTATTTCTGGGCTATTATGTTCCATTGGTCTATATATCTGTTTATGCCAGTACCACATCATCTTGATTACTGTTGCTTTGAAGTAGGTTTTAAAATCAGGAAGTGGGATCCTCCAAACTTGTTCTTTTTCAAGATTATTTTGGCTATTCAGGGTCCCTTGAGATTCCATATGAATTTTAAGATTTTCTGTTTCTGCAAAAATATTCCCTTGGGATTTTTTGGGGTCTTAGTGGCAGGATTTCACTCTGTTCCCCAGGCTGGCCTCGAACTTGGGCTTAAGTGATCCTCCCACTTCAGCCTTCCAAGAATTTAGGACTAAAGCAAGTGCTACAACAGCCAACTTGCCACTGGGATTATGATAAATATTGCATTAAATCTGTAAATGGCTTTGGATAGTATGGACATTTTAACAAAATTAAAGTTTTTCAATCCATGTGCATGGATGTCTCTCCATTTATTTGTATCTTTTTGCTTTCTTTTAGCTATATTTTATAACTTTGAGTGTTCAAGTCTTTCACCTCCTTGGTTAAGTTTATTCCTAAGTATTCTATACTTTTTGATGATACAGCAAATGGGATTTGTTTTTAAATTCCTCTTTGGACTGGTTATTATTAGAGTATAGAATTGCAGCTGGCAGGCCAGGCATGGGGGCTCATGCCTGTAATCCCAGCACTTTGGGAGGCCGAGGCGGGCGGATCACCTGAGATCAGGAGTTCAAGACCAACCTGACCAACATGGAGAAACCCCATCTCTACTAAAAACACAAAATTAGCTGGGCGTGGTGGCACATGCCTGTAATCCCAGCTACTCGGGAGGCTGAGGCAGGAGAATTGCTTGAACCTGGGAGGCAGAGGGTGCAATGAGCCTAGATCACGCCATTGCACTCCAGCCTGGGCAACAAGAGCAAAACTTCGTCTCAAAAAAAAAAAAAAAAAGAAAGAAAGAAATGTAGCTGGCTTTTACATGTTGATTTTATATCCTGCAAATTTGCTGAAATTATTAACAGGTCTTTTTGGTGGTATCTTTGTGGTTTTCTAAATACAAGAGCATGTCATCTGTGAATAGAAGTAATTTTACTTCTTCCTTTCCAATATGGGTGCCTTTTATTTCTTTTTCTTGTCTAACTGCTGCGGCTAGAATTTTCAGTACTGTGTTTCACCTATTCCTAGTTTGTTGAGTATTTTTATCATTAAAGAGTACTGAATTTGATCAAAATTTTTCTCTTTGCTTGAGCCCAGGAGTTTGAGGTTACAGTGAGCTGACAGCGTCACTGCACCCCAGCCTGAGTGACAAAGTGATACCCTATCTCAAAAAAAAAATTTTTAAGGCTTCTGCATCAATCAAGATGATCATGTGGTTTTTATCCTTCATTCTGTTAACGTGTGGTGTATTACATTGATTGATTCTCATATGCTGAATTAACTTTCTGTTTTACACATGCCTATTTGGTTTATACCAAATATATTTGCATATATATGCGAAAAGATGAATATGTTTACTGCCTAAAAATGTATTAAAAGCTTAAAATAAAATGTTTTGTTACATAAAATTTGAAAAATATAGAGTATAAAAAAGAAAAGTCACCAAATCCCACAAATCATAAACACTCAGTTCATATTTTTTCTCCATTGTGATTGGGAATTTTTTTATTCTACATTATAGCATTACTTTCCTATCTTAAAAACTGTATTGACATCATTTTAATAAGTTGAATGGCAGAAACATTCATGGGACTATGCCTAAATTCCTAAAATATTTATATAGCATGAATATAAGAAATATATATTTAAATTTGCATTTTATTGTAAATATAATTATACAAATGAGATATAATTAATTACTGGATATTTAAAGTACTTTGAAGGCTTTTTTAAATTTGAATTTTGTTAATTATTAAGTTTAGATTTGATTTTCCTTTACTTGGAGCTCAAACCCAACGGAATTTAGGAGAAATAACAGTCACATAAGGAGCAGTAGTAGTGATGATGTGGAGGGGGAGGAAGAGGAGAGGAGGAGAGCAATTTATGTCTATTGAGCACTTACTGTGTCCCAGGCATCATGCTAAATTCTTTACATGATGATCTCATGCATTCCTCACAATAACCCTATGATCTGAGTACTGTTACACCCATTTTACATAAAAGGTAAATGAGGCCCAGAAAAGTTAAGAAGATTACCCAAGGTGCAGAGCCAGTAAGCATCAGAAACAGAATTCAAATCCTGATTTGTCTTAAGAGCTTTGCTAAGGGCTATATTTTATGAGTAGCTCTTTATTCCTAACCTAGGCTAGTATAATTACCAATATAAAAATCAACATTACTGTGATTTAGTTAGAAGAATATTTGAGTCTATTCAGCAACTCATTTTTGGGCAATGGATCTGCAAGATGAATTAATTGGACCAAGGCATAACAGATCCATTCAAAATTAATACCGAATTCTCTGTGACAAAAAGGATTGTGCAATGACACCAGTGAACTTCGAAAGCAGGCCGCTTAGCCATTAAATGAATCCATTTGTTACATTCCTATATGTACTCATTCCTTCTTTCTCAGTGTGACATCCTTATAGCAGTTCTTATAACTAGAACTTTTTAATTAGAATGATCAAAGTGCTCCATCAATAATGTACTGCCGTTATACATAATGTTAATGGTGTGAAGCTAGCGTGCTTGCTTCACATGGAGAACTTGTTGCTACAGAGAGTAATTTACTTGAAATAATTTTAGGAGCAGAGATCAGTATGGAAACTGGCCATTTGAGTGCTGTGTCTACTTAGCAATGACTCTAGTTTGTTTTTGTTGTTGTTGTTGTTTCAAACATGGAGGGAAAAAAAGTAGTCAAATCCCTACAGTTTTGTTCCTTTGTTAAGATCGCAACTTATTTCTTTCATTTATTCAACAAACTCTTGTGCAGCTATTATATGCCAAGCACTGTGCTGGGTACTGGGGATAACGGGGGGAAAAAAGTCCTGTCTCCCGGGAGCCCTAGCCTAATGAGGAAGACAGAAAACTAAATGGTCTTAATACTGTGTGATAGAGATATGCATGTGTGCTATGAGAGCATGTGAGAGGAGCATCTGAGCAAAGCAGGAGCAAGATGGAATAACACTTTAACTAAAACTTGAAGTGCAAGTTAAAATTGCCCAAATGAGTAAGTGAAGGTTGGTGTTTGAGCAGCATTAGCAGAGGTACAGGAGTGTGAGTGAGCCCAGCTCATGTAAAGGCCCGGAAACTAGTTCAGTATAGTTGGAACATGAAGCTAAGGAGGAGTGGTAAGAGATTTCTGATTTAGTAGTTGTAAACACTCTAGACCTAAGGAAACAATAATTAAGAGTTTCAAAACTCCAAAAGCAAGCTTTCACAGTCAAATAATTATTGCTAAAATTAAAGGAATGTTTTTGGCTTGGCATTCTTCCAAAATGATCAAATTATTAGATGCTGCTAAGGCTTTTAATGATAAATAAATGTCATACAGTTTTCCTTTAGATAAAGCTAGAGAGTAAGATAAGAGGTTCTGAGGTGGATTGTGCAGGGGAATGAAGACTATAGTAGAGCTCATTCCTGAGACATTTCAAGAAATAGCTCACACAACA
Source organism: Hylobates moloch (assembly GCF_009828535.3). Classification (NCBI taxonomy): domain Eukaryota; kingdom Metazoa; phylum Chordata; class Mammalia; order Primates; family Hylobatidae; genus Hylobates; species Hylobates moloch. The sequence goes on along the minus strand of NW_026652276.1, from coordinate 55,813,786 downwards.
AAGCTAGTCAGCTCCTGCTTCTTAAAATAGGATAGTGGCTAAGAAGCCCCTGCCATTACTGAGTCCTCAATGTTGCCAGAAATGGTGATCTTTAGCAATCAATTTCATCAAGTCCAAGCAATAACTGAGTTAATTTTATTGACTATTGTGCCATCAAAAAGGCCCAGATTTTTAACTCCAAAATGATGTTCTCCTTGCTTATATATCCCACCTTCCCTAGCTTCCTCTGAATCTGAATGAATTACTCAATAACTTTCAAATATAATTGTTATTAATAATGTCTTGGGCTAATATGCTTATAATTTGATAGGCATTAGCCAAACATAGAACAAAAGTTAGATTTAACTACACTGACCAAATTATCTTATATTTATCAACTTAGATAACCCAGAGAAAAGAATTAAACAATACTGTCTAATTTACATGATAAATGAAAATTTTAAAACAACAGAGTAAGCTATACATGTCCAGTATTAACATAGAAAATGGTGTGTGTGTGTGTGTGTGTGTGTGTGTGTGTGAGAGAGAGAGAGAGAGAAAGAGAGAGAGGCTGTCTTGCTGTCACCAAGACTGGAGTGGCATGATTACAGTTCACTGCAGCCTCAACCCTCAACCTCCTGGGCTCAGGTGATCCTCCCACCTTAGCCTCCTAAGTAGCTGGGACTTACAGGCTTGTGCCACCACACCTGGCTAATTTTTGTATTTTTTTGTAGAAACAGCATTTCACCATGTTGTCCAGGTTGGTCTCGAACTCCTGGGTTCAAGTGATCTGCCACCTCGGCCTCCCTAAGTGCTGGGATTACAGGTGTGAGCCACCATACCCGGCCTAGAAAATTTATTTATTTATTTATTTTTTTTTTTTTTTTTTTTTTTTTTGAGACGGAGTCTTGCTCTGTCACCCAGGCTGGAGTGCAGTGGCGCAATCTCGGCTCACTGCAAGCTCTGCCTCCCGGGTTCACACCATTCTCCTGCCTCAGCCTCTCCAAGTAGCTGGGACTACAGGCACCCACCACCACGCCCGACTAATTTTTTGTATTTTTAGTAGAGACGGGGTTTCACCGTGGTCTTGATCTCCTGACCTCGTGATCCGCCCACCTCGGCCTCCCAAAATGCTGGGATTACAAGCGTGAGCCACCGCACCCGGCCGAAAATTTATTATTTAATTATTTCATATATTCAACATGAAAATGAAAAAACATATTTCCAGTGTTTACCTCAATTCCAAATTAATTTCTATTAACTGTCTAGGTCTTTCAACCATTACTTTAGGCTTTTCTTTCTGAAGAATAGCAAAATAATATTGGAGCTTAATATTTCCCACTCAAGTGGAAGATTTTCCCATAAATATGTTTTGGAGTTAAATGTTTGAAAATGTATCTCAACATATTGTACGTAAGGAGAGAGAAACATGTTTTCTCGCTCTTTATACTCTTGCATGGATGCTGCCCAACTTATGCACAGACCACAAACTGACAAAAGTAGTATGCCCCATAACTGTTAAAGAATAAAATTATGTAGTAGTCATAATTCCTTGCTTATTAGAGTCCCTGAAAATTGCCTCACATTCACAAGCATGGATGCCCCACCCAAACTCCAGAAACCATATAAGCAAGGCAAGGCTGCCAGAACTGATAAGGGTTTCTTGAACCTGGACCTTCAAAAGCCCAAAGTGGATTGGAGAGTATAAAAGTGCAGGCGGAAGGGCCCTTTTGGCCTCAGAAGTAAAAATTCATAGCCAGTGTGTCATCTTCCTTCTCCTGCAAGAGTATTGTAGTCTTGTTTTCCAAGTGTTTTTCCCATCTATGTACAGACACTGCTGTATGTGTGTATTGAAAGGTGTGGTTGATTTGGAACTGAATAAACCTTTTCTTGGAAACTCCTAACTGTATGATATAACACCATGAACAACTTCCTTACTGTATGAAAGGGTAGCACAGTAACACACTAGTGGCCCCAAATGGAGAGTGACTACTATTGCAAATTCTTGAGAGAGCAGAAACAAAAGGCAAAAGATATATATAGATTACAACATGCTCTTGACACAGCACAAAAGTTGAATGGAGGTGAGGACCGTTTCAGCAACAAATGACTTAAACATTGAATCTAAAAGGAAAACATGGCTATCAAACTTAACGTAACCAGAATGTCAACAATAAACCTTACAGATCGGCTGTCCCAATAAAAAAACAGAATGTTGACTTTTTAAACATGCACGTATCCAGAAGAATTATTGGGAAATTATTGCATCCATTTCTAAGTATCTCTAAGTACTGGAAATATGTATTTTGATATAGATTCAAAAAATAATTAATGTGTAAGACAAACTATTTTAGAAGGTATTTAAAGGATTATATTTCGGTTGGTTAGGCAAAGGACTGAAAAAGAATACCCTGCCCTTATTTCAATTCTATTTGCTCTGTGAAGGAGTGGAGCTGGCCAACTTAAGTTACTTCTTTGTGCCCAGGATATAACTCATCCCAAGTAGCTTTTGAATTGCCTGGGAGCTCACAAAAGAAGAGGGGTCCCTGAAGGATTTCTAGGGCTATGAAATAGTTTGAGTACACCTGCTCTCTTTGTACATAGTATCCAGCTGAGTTCAAAGTACAAATAGGCATTTAGTAAACAATGTTGACTTGAATGAATTAACTAGATTTTTTTTCCTATAGCTTAAGGTTAATCTCTCCTGAGACAATATCACATTGTTTTTCTTGAAATATTTCTAATATGATACAGTTTAAGCCACAATCTATATCATAATACAGTGAATAATCATAGTTTCTTAGACATACACTATTTCAAAATTCTTTGCCCACTGGAAAGTAAGTTCAGGGAGACCCTTAAACCTCCCCTTACCCTGGATACTAAATTTCACTGCTTCAGGCAAGAACATTGTTAATGCATTCTATTTATAGTTGATTCATATACTTCTCCATCATAGAATGGATTCCAGGAAAGAGGCGGGATATTGTAACTGTGTGCAGTAACATTTCATAGTTCTTTAATACATTTGAAGTGCTGATGAAAAATTTCTTCCCTTCATCATATTTTTATGAAAGCCTAAGTTACAAGATTTTAAGCTGGATGGTAAGAACACAGCTACATATTATCACCCTTGACATTTGCAGACTGAAAAGAACTCTTTTTCCGTCTTGGTTTCTGGCTTCACTCACTGACACAATAAACAAGACTTATTTATTGTAGAAAGATTTAAAGACCAAACCCAGCATGGTAAAACGGCAAGAGGTTGGGTTTTGGAGTAACACAACCCTAGTCACAAATCCTGACTCTTCCCCCTTAATAGCTGGATGACCGTAACCTTCTGACCATCCTCATCTGTAAAATGAGGAGAAAAAGACTCGCCCTGGGGATGCTGAGTTATGAAGAAGAAAATGTATTTGAAGCACTTAGCACAAAGCCTGATTGTTCATAACTTTCTGCACGCTTTTCTTTATCTCCTTCCCTTCTCTCACTTCTTTTGATGTTGTACAATATAATCATGTTTCCAGAAGAAAAGATTAAGCCATGAATTTCTCTATCCTCTATTTACAAAAATTACATGTTTCTTTCTAATATGAATCATTATACAATTCTACCACATTAAAATAACAATAAATTATGATTAAAATATACTACTAATAATGATATTTTTCATGTATATCACCTCCCAAGTTTGAAGAACTTGCTGAATATTATAATAAACTCTAAAGGGCATGATTGCCTCCTGTAACTGAATCTATCAATAGGCAAGTCTTGATCCATGCTCAGAAGATCTCATCAAGAACCTGATTTTGTAGTTTTTGCTTAGTGCACAGGCTGGGTTGTCCCCTTGTGGCCCTTATGATGCAGGAGAGAGAGGAAAATTCTTTGAGAGAGACTGGAGAAAGCAAGAGAGGATGAGCAGATATTTGGGCAGATTATCTTGTGGGAAGAACAATCAAATGCAAAGGTAATGGAGGAAGGAGTATACTTGATATATTACACACTAATATAATATTTTTGTCATTAAAAGTGATGGCAAGAAGAGCAATTACTTTTGCACCAACCTAATATAACACACTAGTGGCAAATACACTAGCAAGAAGGCTAGTGTGACAGAAGAAGAGTGATCACACAGAGTGGCAGGACATGAGATCAGAGAAAGATCAAAAGGCCAGTTAACATAGGGTCTTATAGGGCATTGCATGGATATTGGCTATGGCCCTGAGTAAGATTGGAGGATTTTGGAAAAGGAGTCACATGATTTCACATTTTCTAAGAATTACTCTGGGTACCATGTTAAACTGGACCACAGAAAAACAAGAGAAAGCAGGGAGACTTGTTAGTACGTTTGCAATAAAACAGGTGGAAAAGTTATACCTTGGATAAGGATGTAGTAATGAAGTTATTGGGAAGAATTTGAATTCTGAGTATATTTTGAAAGTAGAACCACTAGGATTTTCTCATAGACTAGATGCGGAATACGATAGGAAGCAATAGTAAGGCAATAGTAAGGTATGTAAGAAAAGTCTGCAGGAGGGGGAGTTTAAAGGAGAACAATTGGAAGCTTGATTTTGTACTTGTGACATTTGTGGTGCCTATTAGACAGCTTACAAGTTTATAGCTGATTATATAAAGTACTTACTCTGTTCCAGGCAGTTTTAAGTGCCTAATCAACATTAATTCATTTAATCTTCACTACAACCCAGTAAATGAGGTATTTTGAATTGATGTGTCCTCAGTTCTTAATAGGATTTAAAACCACAAGACTGAATGCGATCACCACGAAAGTAAGTGTAGATGGAGAAAAGAAGACCAAGGACTGAGCTAGAAGCACTCTAATGCTTAGCATTTAGGGACATCAGGGGACACCAACAAAGGAAATTGAGAAAGAGTGGCCCATAATGGAGGAGGTAAATGAGTGTCCCAGGAATCAAGTTAAGTGGATCAGGAAAGATGAAGCGTCATGGTGTCAAAACTACTGACATTTCAAGTACAATGAGGACTGAGAATTGCCCACATTTCGGTGGAATAGTGAGGGCAAAAGCCTGGTGGGAACAGACTCAAGAGGGAATGGGAAGAGAGGAAATAAAGACAACTAGTGAGCATAGGCAACTCTTGAATTTTTCTGTAAGATGGAGCAGAAAAATGAGATGGTGACTGGAAAGGATGTGAGGTCCAGGAAGACTCTTTGTTTTGTTTTGTTTGTTTCTGGTTTTGTTCTATTTTTAACAGACTTTATTTTTCAGATCAGTTCTAGATTCACGGCAAAATTAAGTGGAAGGTACAGAGATTTCTCATATACCTCCCTGCTAAGCCCACATATGTGCAGCCTTCTCCACTATCAAAACCCTGCACCAGAGTGGTACATATGTTACAATCCATGAACCTATATTGACACATTATCACCCCAAAGTCCATAGGTTACATTAGGGTCCACACTTGGTGTATATTCTATGGGTTTGAACAAATGTATAATTACATGGGGCTTTGGGGGGGTTGTCTGTTTTTGAAACAGCCTATTTTTCTTTCACCCACCCTGCAGTGCAGTGGCGCAATCGTGGCTCACTGCCACTTTGAACTCTTGAGCTCAAGAGATCCTCCCACCTCAGCCTCCCGAGTAACTGGGACTACAAGCACATGCCACCATGCCCAGATAACTTTTTTTTTCCATTTTTTGTAGAGAGGGGTCATGTCACCATGTTGCTGAAGCTGGTCTTGAACTCCTGGCCTCAAGGGACCCTCCCACCTTGACCTCTCAAAGTACAGGCATGAGCCACCGTGCCTGGCCAAGTGTATAATGACATGTATCCATCATTATAGTATCACACAGAGTAGTTTTACTTCCCTAAAAATCCTCTGTGCTCCTCCTATTTATCCGTCTTTCCCACCTAACTCCTGGCAACCATTGATCCTTTTATTGTTTTCATAGTTTTGCCTTTCCCAGATGTCATATATTTGGAATCATAAAGTACGTAACCTTTTTAGATTGACTTATTTCACTTAGTAATACACATTTAAGTTTCCTTCATGTCATTTTATAACTTGATAGCTCATTTCTTTTTGGCATTGAATAATATCCCATTGTCTGGATGCACCACAGGTTATTCATCCATTCACCTACTGAGGGACATTGTGGTTCCAATGTCAAAATTCCAAGTTTGGGGAATTATGAATGACGCTACTATAAACATCCATGTGCAAGTTTCTGTGTGTACGTAAGTTTCTGTTTTTTTTTTTTGAGACGGAGTCTCACTCTGTCGCCCAGGCTGGAAGGCAGTGGCGAGATCTCGGCTCACTGCAAGCTCCGCCTCCCAGGTTCACGCCATTCTCCTGCCTCAGCCTCCCACATAAGTTTTTAACTCATTTGGGTAAATACAAAGGAACACAATTGCTGGATCATATGACATGTTTAGTTTTATAAGAAATTGCCAAGCTGTCTTCAAAGTGGATGTACCATTTTGCATTCTCACCAGCAGCAAATGGGAGTTTCTGTTGCTCCACATTCTTGTGGTTTGTCTTCTCATTCTCTTGACAGTGTATTTCATAAAGCAGAAGATTTTTGTGCCGTCCAGCTTACCACTCTTTTTTCATGGATTGTACCTTTAGTGTTGCATCTAAAAAGTTATTACCATACCCAAGGTAATCTAGGTTTTCTCTTACATTATCGTCTAAGACTTTTATAGTTTCACATTTTATGTTTGGTGTATGATCTACTTTGATCTAATTTTGTGAAGGGTTAAAGGTCAGTGTGTATATATATATACACATATATGTATATATTTGCCTGTGGCTCTCCAGATATTTTATTTATTTATTAAATAAATAAATTTATTGAACCATTTATTGCACCATTTATTGAAAAGACTATCTTTGCGCTATTGTACTGCCTTTGCTTCTTTGTCAAAAACTAGTTGGCAATGTAAAAATATGTATGTGGGTCTATTTCTGGACTTTCTCTTCTGTCTCAATGATCTATTTGTCTATTCTTTCACCAGTACCACACTGCCTAGATTACTCTAGGTTTGTAGTAAATCTCGAAGTCATTTATAATCAATGCTCTTTGTTCTTCTCCTTCAATATTGTGTTGGCCATTCTGGGTCTTTTGCCTCTTCATATGACTCTAGGGTCAGTTTATCAATATCCAGAAAATCTTCTGCTGGGATTTTGATTGGCATTGCATTTAACTTATAGATTAAGTTGAGAAGAAATGACATCTTGACATATTGATTCTTCCTGTCTGTGAACATGGAATGTCTCTCTATTTAGTGCTTTGATTTCATCAAAGTTTTATAGTTTTCCTCATACAGATCTTGTGCATATTTTTGTTAGATGTATTCCTATGTGTTTCATTTTTGGGTGCCAATGTAAATGGTATTGTGTTTTTATTTATTTTGTTTTTATTTTTATTTTGTTGTTGTTGTTGTTGCTGCCCAGGCTGGAGTGCAGTGGTGCGATCTCAGCTTACTGCCACCTCTGCCTCCTGCATTCAAGCAATTCTGTCCTCAGCCTCCCTAGTAGCTGGGTTTACAGGTGCCTGCCACCTCACCTGGCTAATTTTTGTATTTTAGTAGAGACAGGCTTTCACCATGTTGGCCAGGCTGGTCTCGAACTCTTGACCTCAGGCAATCCACCCAACTTGGCCTCCCAAACTGCTGGGATTACAGGCATGAGCCTCTGTGCCCAGTGGTATTGTGTTTTTCATTTCAAATTCCACTTATTAATTACTGTTATGTAGGAAAGTAATTGACTTTTATATATTAACCTTGTATCCTGCAACATTGCTATAATTACCTGTTAGTTCCAGGAGTAGGGAGGAGGTTTGTTGATTCTTTTGGATTTTCTCCCTAGACATTCATGTCATCTGCAAACAAAGACAGTTTTATTTCTTCTTTTTAATCATAATACCTTTTGTTTCCTCTTCCTGTCTTATTGTTTTGGTAGAACCTTCCAGTATGGTATTGAAAAGGAATGGTGAGAGGGGACATCTTTACCTTGTTTCTGATCTTAGTGGGAAAGCTTCTAGTTTCTCCCTATTAAGTATGATGTTAACTATAAGTGTTTTGTAGATATTCTTATCAATTTGAGGAAGTTCCTCTCTGTTGCCTTTTTGCTAAAAGTTTTTTTGTTTGTTTGTTTTGTTTTGTTTTGAGATGGAGTCTCATTCTGTCGCCCAGGCTGGAGTGCAGTGGCATGATCTCAGCTCACTGCAACCTCTGCCTCCTGGGTTCAAGCAATTCTGCTGCCTCAGCCTCCTGAGTAGCTGGGACTACAGGCACGTGCCACCATGCCTGGCTAATTTTTGTATGTTTAGTAGAGACAGAGTTTCACCATGTTGGTCAGGTTGGTCTCAAACTCCTGACCTCGTGATCTGCCCACCTCAGCCTCCCAAAGTGCTGGGATTACAGGCGTCAGCCACCATGCCCAGCCTTAAAAGTTTTTATTATGAGTTAGTGTTGAATTTTGTCAAATGCTTTTTCAGCATCTACTGATATAATCACGTGACTTTTCTTCCTTAGTATGTTGATGTAATGGATTATATTGATTTCCAAATGTTGAACCAGCCTTGTATTTCTAGGATAAATTCTCTTTGGTTATGGTCAATAATTTCCTTTAATACATTGTTGGATTTGATTTGCTACATAATTGAATACATTATTACGATTGTTATTTTGAACAAACCATATTTGTTAGCTCAATTAAGAATAAGAAAAATGAAAGTTTTAATTTTAACTATACTTATTCCTTCTTGATGTTCTTTTTTTTCTTTTTCTTTTTCTTTTTCTTTTTTTGAGATGGAGTCTCACTGTCACCCAGGCTACAGTGCAATAATGTGAACTCAGCTCACTGCAACCTCCGCTTCCCGGCTTCAAGCGATTTTCCCACCTCAGCCTCCCAAGTAGCTGGGATTACAGGCATCTGCCATCATGCCTGGCTAAATTTTGTATTTTTGTAGAGACGGGATTTCTCCATGTTGGCCAGGCTGGTCTTGAACTCCTGACCTCAGGTGATCCGCCTGCCTTCACCCCCAAAGTGCCGGAATTACAGGCATAAGCCACTGCACCCGGCTTTCTTGATGTTCTTTTCTTTATTTATATCTCAGCTTCTGACTTACATCATTTTCCTTCTTTTCTAAATAACTTCTTTTAACATTTCTTGCATGGCAGAGCTTCTAGCAACAAATTCCCTCAACTCTGTCTGAGAAAGTATTTCTCCTTCACTTTTGAAGAATAATTTTGCAGAGTATTCAGTTCTAGGTCAGTGAGGTTTTTTTTTCTCTCAACCCTTTAAATATTTACTCCACTCTGCTTGCATGGTTTTTGAGCAGTCAGATGTAGCTCTTATCTTTGCTCCTCTATAAGTAAGGTATTTTTTTTCTCTGGCTTCTTTCAAGACTTCTTTTTAAACTTTTGATTTTCTGCAGTTTGAATATGGTATGTCTAGTTGTAGTTTTTTGGTTTTTGCTTCTTTGGTGAATGATGAACTGCAATTCTGCTTCTTTAGATCTCAATAAAAGTGGAGGAAACTCCTTTTAACTTTAGGGAACCCCCTTCATCCAAAAGAACACTGTGGAATTTTATTCAAACCCAAATGAGAAAGGCAGTCTTTAAACACATAATCTCTCATACTTAAATGATGAAAGGAGAAACATGCCAAGAAAATGACAAACACTTAATGCAAATCAGAAAATTCTGCAACTTTGTTGAAAATAGTCTCAGTTTTTTCTGCTGTAATTGGTTTAGTGTTGCAGGATTGACTATAATTCCTGCTCAAAATCAGCCTTAGAGCTGTTTTCGTACTACCAGTTTCAGAAGTCTAGAGTTACATGGCTGCTTGCTGCATATCTTAAGTGTTCCGTGTTCACTGGCCACAAAATTACTTCCATATTCTTATTTGCAATCTTTTGTCAGAGAAAGTGAGTTTCAGTGTGTGCTGCTTTTACAGAGTTCCATCAGAGTTTCTCTATTTTCTTGTTAATTCAGTGACTCTCATATTTGTCAAGAAGATCTTCATTTCCTAATATATCATAAGGCCCTCTTTTAGAGAAGAGAGAAGATAATCTTCTTATGAGGTAACGAGGCATTTTTTGGTCATACAAATGAGCAAGTGAAGTCTAGTGCTTAAAAGCATGGCTCTGCAGCCAGACTGTTCAAAATCAGCTCCCACCTTTCTTCACTACCACTAGCTGTGCATCCTTGGAATTTTCTCTTGGTTTCTCCTTTGTAAAATTGGCATAATAGGTTTTGGGTGTCAGGATTAACCAAACATACACATTATAAAATTTTTAGGACCATACTTGACAGAATATACACTCAAATATTATACATCACAATTAATGACACATGAATGGATTGTAGTATTTTGTAGTTTTCTTCCTAAGTGTTTCTTGCCTTGGGATTCAGCATGACTAAAACACATTTGCATACCTACATCCTTTTTTACCTTTTTTTTTCTTTTTTTTCTTGTGTGGGTTTTTTTTGGCCTTTTCGCAAATAATCCTGGGCTTGTCCCTACAAAAACTAAATGCCCTGGATTTGTCCCTATAGAAACTCTCTTGTTATCTTAAGGACAGCTCAGTGTTTGAGCGGTGAAAAAGACAAAGCAGAGATGCCTCAGGTAAGATCATGAGTTCATATTCTCTGACATATACTGGTTGGTTTGTGTTGAGTTAGGGTTGAGTTAATATGTATAAAGTGCTTAAAACAATGCCTGGCTGAAGTGTTTGTTTTCCATCAGGAGAGAGGGAGAGAGAGGAAGAAAGTAGCAAAGAATCTGAGAGGGAACTATCTCCAGTTATCCGAGTCATTACCAAATCCTCCTAACTACCTTGGGGTTGCATCACCCTTTCTCCAAGTTTCCTGAACACACTATGCTGTCTCCTGTATCAGGAGCCCTATAAATGCTTGTTGTTCTGCCTGGAATGTTCTTACCATTGCCAACTCACCCACTCTTTCACCCTTTTTTTTGTTTTTTTTTTTTGAGACAGAGTTTTGCTCTGTTGCCCAGGCTAGAGTTCAGTGGCGCCATCTCGACTCACTGCAACCTCTGCCTCCTGGGCTCAAGCAGTTCTCCTACCTCAACCTCCCAAGTAGCTGGGATTACAGGCATGCACCACCACACCCATCTAATTTTTGTATTTTTAGTAGAGACGGGGTTTCACCACGTTGGGCAGGTAGTCTTGAACTCCTAACCTCAAGTGATCCACCCGCCTTGGCCTCCCAAAGTGCTGGGATTACAGGCGTGAGCCACTGCGCCTGGCCTACTCTTTCACTTTTCAACCCCTGCTCCTCGTTCAGATCTTAGCACAGATGTTGGTCCTTCCTGAGAGAAGGTTTTCTTTGACTCCTAAGTTCTTTGTTATAAGGACACTTCATTGTACTTAACTTTGTCTGAGATTGTGTTTATGATTATTTGGTTAGTCTGTCCACTTGTGGTTAGTCTCAAACATGCTAACCAATCTGTAAATATTTATTAAATAATAAATCAATATTTCTCTCATACTCTCAATTTGAAAATTTTCTTCTCCCTAACTTCTTCACTGTGAATGTCTGAACAGTGACTTAAAGAAGTAGCTGCAGGAGAAAAGAGTTGGGGGCTATTTCATCATGAGGCTACATTATCTCATGCTTACATCATTTCATGGCTTCATAACTAGGGCAAAAGCAAAAAAGGCATAAATATTTTTTTTTTTTTTTTTGAGAAGGAGAGTTGCTCTGCCACCCAAGCTGGAGTGCAGTGGCATGATCTCGGCTCACTGCAACCTCTGCCTCCTGGGTTCACGCCATTCTCCTGCCTTAGCCTCCCAAGTGTGTCCGGAATTGGTGGGTTCTTGGTCTCACTGACTTCAAGAATGAAGCCGCGGACCCTCGTGGTGAGTGTTACAGCTCTTAAAGTGGCACGTCTGGAGTTTGTTCCTTCTGATGTTTGGATACGTTCGGAGTTTCTTCCTTCTGATGGGTTTGTGGTCTCGCTGGCTCAGGAGTGAAGCTGCAGACCGTCGCGGTGAGTGTCACAGCTCTTAAGGCGGCACGTCTGGAGTTGTTCGTTCCTCCCGGTGGGCTCGTGGTCTCGCTGGCTTCAGGAGTGAAGCTGCAGACCTTCACAGTAAGTGCTACAGCTCATAAAAGCAGTGTGGACCCAAAGAGTGAGCAGTAGCAAGATTTATTGCAAAGAGCGAAAGAACAAAGCTTCCACAGTGTGGACGGGGACCTGAGCAGGTTGCCACTGCTGGCTCGGGCAGCCTGCTTTTATTATCTTATCTGGCCCCACCCACGTCCTGCTGATTGGTAGAGCCCAGTGGTCTGTTTTGACAGAGCACTGACTGGTGCGTTTACCATCCCTGAGCAAGACATAAAAGTTCTCCACGTCCCCATCAGATCAGTTAGATACAGAGTATGGACACAAAGGTTCTCCAAGGCCCCACCAGAGCAGCCAGACACAGAGTGTTGATTGGTGCATCCACAAACCTCAAGCTAGACACAGGGTGCTGATCGGTGTGTTTACAATCCCTGAGCTAGACATAAAAGTTCTCCACATCTCCACCAGACTCAGGAGCCCAGCTGGCTTCACCCAGTGGATCCCGCACCGGGCCTGCAGGTGGAGCTGCCCAACAGTCCTGTGCCGTGCACTCGCACTCCTCAGCCCTTGGGACTGGGCGCCGTGGAGCAGGGGTTGGCGCTCATAGGGGAGGCTCGGGCCGCACAGGAGCCCATGGAGGGGGTGGGAGGCTCAGGCATGGCGGGCTGCAGGTCCCGAGTCCTGCCCTGCGGGAAGGCAGCTAAGGTCCGGTGAGAAATCAAGCACAGTGCCGGTGGGTCAGCACTGCTGGGGGACCCAGTACACCCTCCGCAGCCGCTGGCCTGGGTGCTAAGCCCTCCACTGCCCAGGGCCGGCAGGGCTTGCCAGCTGCTCCGAGTAGGGGGGCCCTCCAAGCCCATGCCCACCCGGAACTCCAGCCGGCCGGCAAGCGCCGCACGCAGCCCCAGTTCCCGCTTGCGCCTCTCCCTCCACACCTCCCGGCAAGCTGACAGAGCCAGCTCCCGCCTTGGCCAGCCCAGAAAAGGGCTCCCACAGTGCAGCGGTGGGCTGAAGGGCTCCTCAAGTGCCGCCAAAGTGGGAGCCCAGGCAGAAGAGGCGCCTAGAGCAAGCAAGGGCTGTGAGGACTCCCAGCACACTGTCACCTCTCACAAGTAGCTGGGACTACAGGCGCCCACCACCACGCCCGGCTTATTTTTTGTATTTTTAGTAGAGACGGGGTTTCACTGTGTTAGCCAGGATGGTCTCCATCTCCTAACCTTGTGATCCGCCCACATCAGCCTCCCAAAGTGCTGGGATTACAGGCATAAGGCACCGCGCCCGGCTCTTTTTTTTTTTTTTTTTTTTTTTTTTTAATTTGAGACAGAGTTTTGCTCTTGTTGCCCAGGCTGGAGTTCAGTGGCGCAATCTCGGCTCACTGCAACCTCTGCCTCTCGGGTTCAAGTGATTCTCCTGCCTCAGCCTCCCAAGTAGCTGGGATTACAGGCATGCACCACCACCCCTGGCTAATTTTGTATTTTTAGTAGAGACAGTGTTTCACTATGTTGGACAGGCTAGTCTTGAACTCCTGACCTCAGGTAATCCATCTACCTTGGCCTCTCACAGTGCTGGGATTACAGGCGTGAGTTACCGCGCCTGGCCATAAATCTTTTAAAAAGTGTAGGATGCAAGAGTTGGAAGTGTTCTTACAGACTCTGTAGTCCAACTTCTTTGGTACTGACAACACAAGAAAATTCATCATTTAGTATTTGGGTTGAGGACTTTATCCAGCCACCTTCCAAGCAACAACTCCATATACAAATAAAAAATGTGTTTTAAACTATAAGAGCTTAAATGTGACTCATCAACATCTGCTTTCATTAAATATTTTTCTCTCAGAGACTAAAACCACTTACAAAGTTAGAATAATACTTGTAGCTTAACACATGGCAAAGGACAAGTCTTTTATGCCACTTTCTTTGTAATTCTCTCATTTTAAATCTTAAATGACTTTCCTCTATCACAGGACTTTTGTGAGGAATGTTTGAAAGGATCTGTTGACTCATAGCTGCAGAACTGCTTAAGTTTGCTTTAATAAGGGAATAATCAAACGCACATCTAATTTAAGTGGAAAACTACTATATTTTGATATTGTAACCTGAATATTAGAGGATTAAAAGAATTCCAGGCTGAGGGGAGAAAACTCAAAGTTTATTTTGGTCATCTTTCTTTTTAGTCTCCCTTCTTTCTTCCTAAAACAGAGAAATTTTGCCCTGAAACTGCCTCCTTACTGCCCAGAGCCTTCCATAATAGTTCTTCAAATAACAGGGCCCTATGCTGTGTTTCAAACTTTGCTTACTTTATCTGTACATCTCATTCCTGCTCTGTTCTTTCTCTACTCAGTTAAAAAAAAAAAAAGGAAAAACATTTCATTAAAGAACATAATCATTGTTAATGTGTTAATAGGCTAACATCCTGTTTCAACAAGATAATAATACCCTTCACCCAGTTAAAATCTCACATTCCAGAAAGTCCCTCAGGAATGACTAATGGGGGATTCCAGTCATGGCATCAGACTCATGGGTTGAAGTATATTTTAGCAGTTCAGGCTTTCTCTCCTTATCCTTTAAATGACACTGTATAAAGAGCTTCCTGTAATTGACTTTGGGCAAAGTAGACTCTGGAAATCAAACAACCAGTTACTGCCAGTTAAACAGCCTAAGAATCCAAGAGGACAAAAAGTTTTGTGCAAATTAAAAGTTGTTTTCCTACTTGTAAATTAAAAGTTGTTTCCCTTGTTGGAGACATCTTCAACAAAGCTAAAGCAAAGGATAGACGAAAGTAGCAATCAAAGGATTAGTATTCAGACTATATGAAGAATTTCTACAAATTAGGAAAACATAAGCAATCCAATAGAAAAACAAGCAAAAGTGATGAAGAGGAAATTCATTAAAAATTAAATGCAAATGATCCACAAACATTTGAAAAGATACTCAGCCCCATTTGTAACCAGAAAAATGTGCATTGAAAAAACAATGAGACACGGTTTTTTGTGTACCAGATTAGCAAATATTTAAATGTTTGATATTATCAAAATATGGGTAGGAAGTGGGGAATCCTTAGTTTTTTTAATACACTGCTAGTGAGAGTGTAAAGTGATAATGCCATTTGTAAGTATCTACAATGTTTAAAATGTGTGCTCTTTGGAAGCAATTCTATGTCTTTCTATTCATCCTAGAAAATACTTCATATATGCATAATGAAGTATTTATAAGAGTGCTAACTGCAGCATCATTTGTATAACAAAATATGGAATAATACTTCTCTGCTGCTTTCTTCTCCAAACTGAAATCAATAGGTGCTAGCACCCTCACATTCTAGAGGGATCCACTAATGATCTCCAAAACTTGTTCCCTAAGGATATCTAAAACTGCAGGCATAATATGGAGAGCATGACGGAACATAGCCTAAGAGGACCAGCAAACAAGCAGAGAAAGAATCTGAGTCTTTCAGGGTATCATTAAGCCAACGGCACTAAACTTTGGAGCCGTTCTACTCTGTTCTACCTAAAAAGGATTTCCTTTTTCAAGGTCGTCAATGTCTGTTGCAAGCATTTTTATTAGGTTTCTAGCCTTCTTTGCCCAGTCATCCACTAACCTCTAAACCTGATACCTTCTTCATAGACTTTTGTGCCCCATTCACAGTCTTCCTCTGCACCTCAATTCATGTCACTCTCCCTTGAATAAACACTGACATATGAATCATGAAGATACTGAAAGTAACACTAAATAATAAAAACTATACTTCGAGCCCTTATTAGGTGTCAAATGTGAGACGCTTTACATATATTATCCCATTTAATCCTCACATCAGTTCTAAAAGCCGGGAAATAATGTGACCTTCATTGTATGGATGAGGATCAGACATGGAAAAGTTTCGGAACTTGCACAGTCACCCAACTAGAAAGTGGTAGAGCTGGGATTCTGACTGCAAAGCTGATCTCTGTAAGCACTGGATCATATTCCTACAGTCTTTCCTCACTGCTTTCTGGACTTCCTGAAGCAGACCTACACCTGTAGGCAAGACCTACCCAGACTTACTTGATGTGGTTTTACTTCCAAGATTTTGATCTCTGGAAATCCACAGACTGACTTCAACTTCAAATCCTCCATTTCTTCATCATCACTGAACTTGTTTTTAATCCTACTGGTGTTTGTTTGTGTCTTGAACTCTCCGTTTTCTTCAGTTTATCCTCCCTTCTCTGAGTTTATTTTTAATGTAAATAATATGCTAATTCCTGATAGTAATACACTCTTCACTGCCTCACAGCATCCCTTGCCATTTTTCTTTTCTCTCATTCCTGTCTCAGCATTTTCAAGCTCAATATAAAGAAAATATGCTTTCTCTACTGTCACTTTCTGGACATTTAACATTCTTAGGGAAAATGAATATGCTGCGTCTACAGCAATTTAATATGTCTAATGTTAACTAAGCTCTCATTACTGCCCAGAAATTATTATATACAGGTACAGTCAACACTCAACCTTCCATGTTGCCCTCCTGTCCTTCAGCTCCCACCTTATTTCTGGTAATTTCTCAGAATATACCAATCACTTTCTCATTTCCCAGTAAGATTCAAGATATCAGATGCAGACTTTGTGCAGCTTCATTCTCTCCATCTCAGTATATCTTGTTAATTTTAGTCTGTTCACCCCTTTCCTTTACTCATGCCTCTAATGATGATGGAAGTCCTCCCTTTACGAGGTTCAACCTGGGCTCTATTCTCATTGTTCTTCACTTCCTTTAGGATCTTATTCCACCAAGGGCCTCTCTTGATGGTGTTTTAATTTGCTCTCTGTTTGAGTTTCTAAAAATATTCTCTCTCCTTATAAAGATCCTTCATCTGACTTGCTGCCCTCTCAAGTTACTGCCCTGTGTTGTTTCTTCTCTTCTTTGGAAAACATCTTTAAAAAGTAGGCTACCATCATAGCTTCCATTTTTCCTACCACCCACTCATTCCTCAGATCCTTGGAATTTTAACTCCACCCTTGGTTCTCTTTCTAAAACTATTCTCTCAAAGGTCACCAATTACCCCATAATTGGCAAAGCCTACAGTTTTTCTCAGGCCTTTGTGTACCACTCAGCATTGTTGAACACTCCCCTGTTTCTTTTAATTTCTTCCTTCCTTGGTACTGTGACTGGTATCATTCTGGATCTACTTCTGGATCACTAATCTTTCCTTATGTGTCCTTTCCTGTCTTCTCTTCCTTCTTCCATCTGCAAAGCACAGACACCTAGTCAGGCTCATCAGTGCACCTTTCCCCCTATACTCCCTCAGGATTCTCAAGTATCTATATGCATACCATTCTAAATATACCTAAGGTTGTGTGCAGGGGCTCATGTCTGTAATCCCAGCACTTTGGAAGGCCCAGGTGTGTGATTTGCTTAAGCCCAGCAGTTTAAGACCAGCCTGGGCAACACAGTGAGACCCTGCATCTACAAAAAATAAATTAAATTCATTTAAACTAAATTTGAAATATATATATACTTAAAACCCAGACACCCCTAAGTTCCTGATATGCATAGAAAACTACCCTCTATATATCTTCAGTTTATATTTTAAAATAGCTATATCTAGCTATCTGATATCCAGTTTTCTAAGTGAGATAGGTACTGATAAGATTCTTTAAAGAACCCATAGTGAATGGAGAGGTGACAGTCAATTATCTATCTAATATAATTGTTGTAGTAGTACTAGTAGTAGTAGTGGTAGTAGTAATTATAGCAATGATAGCTAACATTTATTGAATCTTGGAATATATGCCAGCCATCAGGCTAAATGCTTTATATTTAAGAATTTATTAAATCTTCACAACAACTTTATGTGGGAGTAGCCTTTTAAGAGGTTCTATACACAGATTTCTCACAAATCGTTACAACAACCATTGTAGTAGTTATTCTTATTATCCTCATTTTGAAGATGAGCAAACCAATGTTTAGAAAGATTAAATATCACCTAGCTAGTAAGTGATGGAGACAGCATTTGAACCTGTCTCAGTAAGGATGATGACGATGGTCATAGTTACCATTTCTTAGCACCTACCATATTCCAGGACCTGTACAAGGTAAGTACATGTGTTATCTAACCTTCGGAAATCTATGAGGTTTTCCTTTTGACATAGTAGGAAACTCAGGCTGAGAAAGGTTAAATTAAATGTTCTAGGTTGTAGAGCAAATAAATCACAGAATTTGTGTGGTAGATATTAAAAATGGCAAAAAGAAATTATTTGCAATTCTTGCCACGAAGAGTTACAGTCTATTTCTCCACCACTAGAAGGATAGAATGGAGCCAGAAGTGTCTAGAGTTATTCATTTGAATGTCCTATTGGCATTTCAAACTCAATATCCAAGTCTGAGCTAATTGTCTTATCACTTGTGTTGGTTAAGTTTATATGTCATCCTGACTGGCCATAGGATGCACAGAGGAGGCATTACTTCTGGATGTGTCTGTGAAAGAGTTTCCAGATTAAATTACCATTTAAATCGGTAGACTCAGTAAAGTAGATTGCCCTTCCCAATGTGGCTGTGCATCATCCAATCCACTGAGAGTATGAATAGAAGAAAATGTGGAGGAAGGAGGAATTTTCTCTTTTGC
Organism: Hylobates moloch; assembly: GCF_009828535.3. Classification (NCBI taxonomy): domain Eukaryota; kingdom Metazoa; phylum Chordata; class Mammalia; order Primates; family Hylobatidae; genus Hylobates; species Hylobates moloch. Next base: position 55,795,140 of record NW_026652276.1, on the reverse strand, counting down.
TTCCTGCCGGTCTGCTTGAGCTGGACATCTCATCTCATGTTCTGTTGTCCTTGGACTGGGATTTACACCATCAACTCTCCTGGTCCTCAGTCTTCCAGACTTGGACTGAATTATACCACCAGTTTTCCTGGGTCTTCAGTTTGTGGACCTTCTCAGCCTCCATAATTACGTGTGTATAAATGTGTGAGAAAGAAGTAGGAGACATATATCTGTAAACAGATAGACACATATCCTACTGGTTGTGTTGTTTTTCTGGAGAACACTGACTAATATATTCCTCTAAAATAAATCTTTTTTATGTGCTTTATTCTGATATATCATGGTTTAGAATTAGGGAACTGAATCTCTACTTTACACCAATTACTCTCATCACCCAACCTTTTTTTTTTTTTATTATTATACTTTAGGTTTTAGGGTACATGTGCACAATGTGCAGGTTTGTTACATATGTATCCATGTGCCATGTTGATTTCCTGCACCCATTAGCTCGTCATTTAGCATTAGGTATATCTCCTAATGCTGTCCCCGCCCCCCCCCACCCCCCACCCCACAACAGTACCCGGAATGTGATGTTCCCCTTCCTGTGTCCATGAGTTCTCATTGTTCAATTCCCACCTATGAGTGAGAACATACGGTGTTTGGTTTTTTGTCCTTGCAATAGTTTACTGAGAATGATGTTTTCCAGTTTCATCCATGTCCCTACAAAGGACACGAACTCATCATTTTTTATGGCTGCATAGTATTCCATGGTGTATATGTGCCACATTTTCTTAATCCAGTCTATTGTTGTTGGACATTTGGGTTGGTTCCAAGTCTTTGCTATTGTGAATAGTGCCGCAATAAACATACGTGTGCATGTGTCTTTAAAATTAATGAATCCAGGAGCTGGTTTTTTTGAGAAGATCAACAAAATTGATAGACCGCTAGCAAGACTAATAAAGAAGAAAAGAGAGAAGAATCAAATAGATGCAATAAAAAATGAAAAAGGGGATATCACCACCGATCCCACAGAAATACAATCTACCATCAGAGAATACTACAAACACCTCTATGCAAATAAACTAGAAAATCTAGAAGAAATGGATAAATTCCTTGACAAATACACCCTCCCAAGACTAAATCAGGAAGAAGTCGAATCTCTGAATAGACCAATAACAGGTTCTGAAATTGTGGCAATAATCAATAGCTTACCAACCAAAAAGAGTCCAGGACCTGATGGATTCACAGCTGAATTCTACCAGAGGTACAAGGAGGAACTGGTACCATTCCTTCTGAAACTATTCCAATCGATAGAAAAAGAGGGAATCCTCCCTAACACATTTTATGAAGCCAGCATCATCCTGATACCAAAGCCAGGCAGAGACACAACCAAAAAAGAGAATTTTAGACCAATATCCTTGATGAACATTGATGCAAAAATCCTCAATAAAATACTGGCAAACCGAATCCAGCAGCACATCAAAAAGCTTATCCACCATGATCAAGTGGGCTTCATCCCTGGGATGCAAGGCTGGTTCAACATACGCAAATCAATAAATGTAATCCAGCATATAAACAGAACCAAAGACAAAAACCACATGATTATCTCAATAGATGCACCCAACCTTTTAATTGAATCTGTGTTATATACCATTCCCTGGTTAATATCCATTAAATGCAACTCTAAAGTTAGTTCCCTGTTCAAAATCTTTCTGTGGCTTTCTATTATATGGCCCAAAAATGTCCAGCCTCTTCCTTACTGCTTTACTTATATTCTAAATTCCAGCCAGAATAAACTATTTGTTTCTCCACAACTATCTCCCCACTACCCTCCCTCCCCTAACATATATACTCATGCTTTTCTGCCTTCGTGGCATTGCACTTTGCTTCTCCCACCTCATATTAAATATTATCTGTTTTAGTCTGTTCTGTGCTGCTATAACAATACCACAAATTGGGTCATTTATAATGAATATAAATTTATTGGATCATGGTTGCCGAGGCTGGGAAGTCCTAGATTCAGGGGCTGGCATCTTGAGAGGACTTTCTTGCTGTATCATCCCGTGGCAGAAAGGCAAAGAGAGGGCCAGAAAGACAAGAAAGGATTGAACTTACTTTTATAATAAGCCCACACTTCCAGGATAATGACATTAATTCATTCATGAGGGCAGATCCCTCGTGACCTAATTACTTTTAAAAGTCCCAACTCTCAATACTGCTGCATTGGGGTTTAAGTTTCCAACACATAGGCCGGGCGCGGTGGCTCACGCTTGTAATCCCAGCACTTTGGGAGGCCGAGGCGGGTGGATCACGAGGTCAGGAGATCGAGACCACGGTGAAACCCCGTCTCTACTAAAAATACAAAAAAATTAGCCGGGCGTGGTGGCGGGTGCCTGTAGTCCCAGCTACTCGGAGAGGCTGAGGCGGGAGAATGGCGTCAACCCGGGAGATGGCGCTTGCAGTGAGCTGAGATTGCGCCACTGCACTCCAGCCTGGGTGACAGAGCGAGACTCACTTTCAGAAAAAAAGTTTCCAACACATAAACTTTGGGGGACACATTCAAACCATAGCATCATCTCTTCCATCAGTTTTTTTCTTTTTTCAAATTGATACCTAATAGATGTACATACTTTCAAGGTATATATGATATTTAGATACATTCAGATAATTTGTAATAATTGAATGAGGGTAATTGGGATATCCATTACCTTAAACCTCTATCTTCTCTTTATGCTGGGAAAATTCAAATTATTCTCTGCTAGCTATTTTGAAATGTACAATAGATTATTGTTCACTATCACCACTCTACTTATTTATCAAACACTAGGTCTTATTTTTTCTATCTACCTGTATTTTTTTCTTTTTTCTTGAGACAAGTTCTCACTCTGTCACCCAGGCAGTGGTACAATCATGGCTCACTGCAGCCTCAACCTCCTGGGCTCAAGGGATCCTCTTGCCTCAGCCTCCCAAAGCAGCTGGGACTGTACTCACACACCACCACGCCTGGCTAATATTTTTTTAACTCTTTGTAGAGATGGGATCTCGCTATGTTGACCAGGCTGGTCCTGAACTCCTGGCCGCAAGTGATGCTCCTTGTTTGGCCACCCAAAGTGCTGAGTTTACAGGAGTGAGCCGCCCCACTCAACCACTGCTGTAATTTTGTACCCATTAATCAACCTCTTTTCATCCCCTCATTAGTTTTTTCTTAATGCCTCTGCATGGCAGTCATTTCTCCTGTCTTTAAATTTTTCATAACACTTTGTTTTGCTTTTCTTGTTTTAATTATTCATCTTGTGTTATAGGTATTTATGAAAAGTCATCATACATTTTACTAGATAGCAACCTCTATAAGCAAGAGATGATGTCTTAGTCATTAGTGTATTATCTGTAGTAACCTCTCAGAACCTTACACACAATAGGTTTTGAAAATTTGGAAACCCAATAAATAAAATATTATTTTTCTTCTAGGTCAAACTCAACTGAGGAAAACATATTGAAGTCAGATTTATAGAGAAATATCAGCTTTATTATTGATTAAAAAAAGACTCAATTGGAAAATGTGATTAAATGACTTGATATTGTAACTCTAAAACAGTAGGCTTATCATCCACCCTGTCATGGAAGAGCTAGACAGACCAAAGTCTTCCCCAAGGACCAGGCCTGACTGCCTAGTGGAGACCCAGACCAGAATGTACCTGGTTGGCACAATGACAGATCCACTGACCACACAGCCCAGTTCCATCTCCCAAACCCACCAATCAAATAAGTCACCCCTCTTCCAGAAGAGAAGTGAGTGACAGGGAAGAGAGATCTGAGGTATTGGTCCAGCTGAAGTCCCTCCATATAGAAACATGAGGATTGGCCTTGATGAAGATGGTGAAAGCTGAAAGGACAGCCTATCTTCAACTAACACCCAACCAGATTTATGGAACAAGGAATAGATAAAAAGTGATTTAATCTAGAGATGTACATTAATGTAATAATGATGAGAGTGATGGTGGCAACATAATTTTACAGTGAGTTAGGGCATCTTTCTAAGCCTTTTCATTGTATTAACTCAATTATCACCCCTATAAAGATGAAGCATGTACTATATTATTATATCTTCACTTTACAGCAAAATAAACTCTGATAAAGACCTTAAAATTTATCCAAGTTCACATGGCTAGTAAGTGTGAATTCAAAAACAGTCTTCCTCTAGAACCATTGTAAGCTGAAAAATATTAATTACCCTTTTCAAATGTCTGTGCTGTATAAACCTCCCAGCCCACACACCTGTTACCTGCCCCCAGCAATTTCAATAACTCAAGGTTTCTCTTTGTCATAAATAGGTTATTATTGCTTTGACAGTTTTCAAATGAAGAATGTCTGTTATTGTGTGGTCAAACCTTAGACAGTTGCATCATTAACGAAAACCCCACATTGCTTTCCAGAATCTAGATAGCCTTCTGCAAGTAACAAATAGTATCCTCCAGTTCTATTTTTCATTGACTGTTTTTCCATCATAAAATGTGTATTTATTTTAAGTGATAAAATTCTCTTGTCTACAGATGCCTCTCTCATTCCCCAACCCATGTAGTGTTGGTTTTATTTTCTAAAAAGTTCAGTTTACTACTAAGACACTTTGCTTAGCTAAGAAAACATGGTAGAGGCTGTGTGGAATGAAGGTATTAACACAGGAATTTTAAAAATCCCTTGATGATTAAATTCAAGCCTGGAAGACTGAAATGATTGTCTCTTGGGACGCATTGAGTCAGCACTAATCAAAAGCGATGTATTATGAAAAGAAATAGGTACATGCGATAGTCAGTTATTGAGGGCGGTTGCTAAGTACATTAGCTACCACCAGTACAAAGCTCCAGAAATTCACCCTCACACATGTCTAACACCAGATAATAAATCCCCCCAGCACTGGTGCAAGTTGAGGATATGTGATTACGTGCACTTTAGAAATCCCAGAGTACCCTGACTAGGGTAGGGTAGGGTAGGGAAGAGTAGGGTAAGCAGGATAAGGTGGGGAGAGCAACACTCACAGACATTTTTATAGTGCCACAGTCATTCAGTTGCATTTTGATAGCTACTTTAATGAAAAGTTTAAATTATCTTTGGAATTTGGATAAAATCGGGGCAGAATCCAATATGCCTTGCTACACTTTAAGGGTCCCTCCTCAGCTACAGCCAGGGCCTTGGACACCCCATAAGAAGTTAGGAATTTTACTTAGCTGCTCAGGGAATGTCTCCTGGTCTGCCCCCAACCCTTCATCCCTTGCTGCATTCACTTTATTTTGGCAAATCCAGTGTCATTATTATTCACGAGTATTTATTGAACAAGGGACGTACATAAAATAATTATAGTTTCTACCTTCATTAAAGCTGTAGTCCTAGAAAGAGAATACATTTTTCTTTATAAAGCACTTATATAGTGCTTAGTGCACGGTAATTGTTATATAGATATTAGTAACAATAATAATAATAATAATGTTTCCTATTTTACTTGCCCAGGATCAGCCTCTCTGCTTATTTCTCTTAAACTCATGTCTGGGTTGGACTCTGGTTTTTGCCCCTTGGCACTTTCTTATATCCCCCAAATTCCATGTTTTTCAGACAGCTGGCCAATTTTCGTCATTCTGTCTCTCTGTGTTCTCTCTGCCTGTCAAACACACACACACACACACACACACACACTCACTCCTGCCTTCAGGATCACAGCTCAGGTTCAGTGCCTCAGATTTAAATAGATACTTCTCAACATTTAAATTGGTGAGTTCACAAGATGGATAAAAGACTTAAATGCAACCCCCAACACGGTAGAAACCCTAGAAGACAACCTAGGCAACACCATTTTGAACATAGGTCCTGGCACACATTTCATGACAAAGACACCAAAAGCAATTGAAACAAGAGCAAAACTTGACAAATGGAATCTAATTAAACTTAAGAGCTTCTGCACAGCAAAAGAAACTACCAATAGAGTAAGCAGACAATCTACAGAATGGGAGAAAATGTGTGCAAACTATGCATCTGACATAGGTCTAATATCAAGCATCTACAAGGAACTTACACAAATTTACAAGCAAAAAATAAACAATCCCATTAAAAAGTGGGCAAAGGACATGAACAGACATTTCTCAAAAGAATACGTACATGCAACCAACAAGCATATGAAAAAAAAGCTCAACATCACTGATCACTAGAGAAATGCAAATCAAAGCCACAATGAGGTACCATCTCACACCAGTGGGAAGGGCTTTTATTTAAAAGTCAAAAAATAACAGATGCTGGCAAGGTTTTGGAGAAAAGGGAACACTTATACACTGCCAGTGGGAGTATAAGTTAGTTCAATCATTGTGGAAGACTGTGGTGATTCGTCAAAGACCTAAAGACAGAAATGCCCTTTGACCCAGCGATCCCATTACTAGGTATACACCCAGAGGTATATAAATCATTCTACCATAAAGATACATGCACGTGAATATTCATTGCAGCACTATTCACAATAGCCAAGACAGACTCAACCTAAATGCCCATCAGTGACAGATAGGATAAGGAAAATGTGGTACATATACACCATGGAATCCTATGCAGCCACAAAAAAGAATGAGATCATGTCTTTTGCAGGAACATAGATGGAACTGGAGGCCATTATTCTCAGCAAAATAATGGAGGAACAGAAACCTAAATACCTCATGTTCTCACTTACAAGTGGGAGCTAAATGATGAGAACACATGGACACAAGGAGGAGAACAACAGACACTGTTGGGGGGTGCTCCTTGAAGGAAGGAGAGTATCAGAAAAAAAATAACTATCGGATACTGGGATTAGTACCTGTGTGACAAAATAATCTGTACAGCAAACCCCATAACACAAGTTTACCTATATAACAAACCTACATGTATAACCCTGAACTTAAAATAAAAGTTTACAAAATAAATTTAATGGAATTTTGTTTTTGTAACACCGATTAATTTCATAAAGATTAGGTAATGATCTATCATCATAGAATGTTTTAGGTTTGTAAAATCATGCTATTGATTTGAACTATTCAATTTGGCATAATTTTTAAAGATAGATAAATCATCACTAGTGTAATTGACAGATTTTTCCCTTGCATATGATTTTATTCCTATGTTCAAAGATTTTGTTTACAAGCTAAAATAAAACATTTAAACTTAAAAAATAAAAACTGAAAGAAAAAATATTTTCCTGTTCTGAAAATATTGTCTATGTTCAAAAGTATAATAGCATAGGCCTATCTGCTAAAAACACACTGATAAACAATCAAACTTAATTACTTGAAATTTGGTTTCCATGTAAAATGTCAGTGTTGAATGAGCAATTGCTCTGTTGAGGGATTATATACATGTTTCCAGTCAGCAGGATGTTGTTCAAAATATGTTTCTAAAGAACATGAGTTATGATGATTTCACACTTGCCAAAAAGAATTATAATTCCTGTCTGAAAGCTACTGGAAGCTCAAATGTTTCTGACTGTGTCAGATCTGACTGGAAACACAGCCCTTAAGTGAATGAATCATTGAACAAAATCACTTATTCATACTGACATTTCATGAGGAACCCAGCTAGACCCTTGCCTTACAGCAGCTTGCAGTATAATGAGGCACTAGGACAAATGTATATATAAAGATGAACGCTAAAAATCAGTCTGGGTTATATACAAAATAAGTAGCATAGCCCAGTACTGCTGAGATATCTAAACTGGAGCATGGAACAATTACTAGCACCGTTTTACCCATAAGGGAATTTCACACCTAATGGCAAAGCAAGGGTATGTTTTCTCAAGATTCCCACTGTGTAATGTAGCAGCATTTCAGTGATGCCTGCAATGCATGGCAAGATAAAATAATGGGAAGTGCAGTAAACTTATCCAATATCTGTGTACAACTTATGCTTGGGAATTAACTCCCTATCCACTCTCAGTCTACGCAGCTAATTTCCTAGGCAGCTAATTCCACTTCTAGCTCTGAAGCATATTATGTGATACAGACATAGCCAGAGTATCATTTTATATGGTGCTCATTACTAACTCACAAGCAGGCCAATCATAGTAACGAGACTGTCACACTGTTAGAGGCATCAAGGTAGCAGACTCCTTTCCTACTGGACTCAAACCAGAAAGATTGTGAATATGAGGCTTTTGCAGCTCTGTCATCACCACAAGGAGTCTTAGAATGAAGCCTGAGCATATCTCACATAGATGGTAATATGGAGATTAAAGTTGAGTCAAGAGATAGACAGAAGCCAAGCCCTTCCTGCTTCTGCATTTTTCAGTTATGTAAGCCAAGAAATTTCTTTCTTAAGTTTGTTTGTGTTTGAGGGGTTTTGTTTTTGTTTTTGTGTTTTGTTTTTGTCTCACATAACTTGTAAATGTGGTAAATTTTATCTGAGGCAAACAGAGGCTAACTCAGGAGCTAGACATTAAGGAATTTCCCTTTCTCTCCAGTCATTGAGTCAATGCTCTTTCTTCTCAAGAACCCATGAGTCAGGTGTCTGCAGCCTCACTGGCAAAAAAGATCAGTGTGCCTGCCTTAATGGAACTTACACTATTAAAGTATATATTATACAAAGAAGTGTTAATTTACAATTGAGTAGAGAGATCATTGCCAAGTTAATTTGGTGAGTCGTAGCAGACCCAACAAATTGTTGATCTAATAAAATATTAACAGCTGTGTCAGAGATCAGTTCCAAGAGAACCCTAACAATACCAGTGATAGCATCCAGACAATAAAGGCTGACATTTATTATGCAGTTAATTATGTACTTGACATTTCCCTAAGCATTTAAATATCTATCTAATTTAACCTTACCAAAACAATGTGTGGTACGTGCCATCATATTCTGTATTTCATACATGCAGAGATAAGAAAATGGTTCTGGGGCGTGGTGGGCTAAACTAATAAAGAACCCTTCCTACTATTACTTAGAACTGTTAAACAAGACAAAATAAATTATATTGTAAATACCAAGGTGAGCTTGCAAAAAAGAATGGGAAGCTTCTGGGTATTAAGAAGAAATAGGCCTTAACATTTAGGGATTTGGACTTTAAAACTCAAAAGAAACAAGAGACAAGTTAAAGATTTGAAACTGAGACCTCTATATAAACCAAGTCTCACAAAGGTCCCCACCATCAGTGAAAGGAGAACTAGAACAAGTCTGCATATAGGTCCCCAGAAGGGGCAAGGAAACATCTCTGCCTGAACAATTGGGTTGTGGAGCAGTGATTATCAGGGATGCCTAGTAGAAACAAATGAAAGAGCATTCCGAAGAGCACTTCTATAAATAAGGCAACAAGAAGTTCTTATAAGAGAAGCAAAACCCTGATGAATTCTAAGACACACAAGGAAATAATGTGTCATAAGCAAGAGCCAGCAGATACTGTAACTGGGGGAAATTGGTACATCCAAGAATGTAGAAAACAGAATAATATGAAATAAGTTATTAAATAAATATTTTGAAAATATGTAAACACATGAATGAAGGAAGAGAAACATATGGGACATAATTACAATGAAAAAAGAGCAGATGGATTTTAAAAAGGACCAGATATAATAACTGAAAAAGAAAACTACAATCACTGAAAAGTTGAGTAACTTGCTTGAGGTCATTCAACTAGAAAGTGACAGAACTAGAGCTCAAAACTCAGCTTTGTCAGTCACATGCTGTATTTTCTGAACATAAGACACATTAGCTTCCTACTGATCAAAATCTAGGCTGGGGGTAGTGGCTCACGCCTGTAATCCCAGCACTTTGGGAGGCTGAGGTGGGAGACTGCTTGAGCCCAGGATTTCAAGACCAGTCTGGGCAACATGGATCTCATCTCTACAAAACTTTAAAAAAATTAACCAGGCTTGGTGGCACATACCTGTGGTCCCAGCTACTCCAGAGGCTGAGGTGGGAGGAATGCTTGAGCCAGGAGGTCGAAGCTGCAGCAAGCTGTATTTGTACCACTGCACTCCAGCCTGGGCAACAGAGTGAGACCCTGTCTCAAAAAATAAAAATAAATAAATAAATAAATATATAAATAATAAAATAAAACCTGAACTAATGAATTCCATAGGAAAACGTCACCCTTTTGATGTGGTGAAGTCTCTTTGGAGGGAGCATATTACTAAAAATCACATGTTGAGGTAAAATAAAACAAAATCCTTGCTTTTGTATGGGAAATTAACAAGTTATAACAAAAAAATGTGTTGAAATTGGTAAGGTCAACAGGAAGATTTTTTGTGAATTATTAAGTGAACAGATCCATCAGTGGCTGTGATAATGAATGACACGTCTTGTTTTTCAGTTAAACTTCTGATCTATTTGTCATTTGTTGTGTATGGTTATTTGCATGACTGGAGTAGGAGTCTGGGTTGGAGTGGATCATTGAGACATGGAGGTGATGTTTAAGAAGAGAACTGAAGGTATTTACTGCTTTAAAAAATGGGGATCCTGCTCCAGTTAGCTGTCTTCTTTTCCTCCCTAACTATTCTACCAATTCTGACAAACAGACAATTTATAGATGATTACTGCAAACCGAACAATGATGGAGAATGAGAAAGCATTTGGTCAGGTTTATTGCTCTATGGTATCGTCAATAACCACATCACAGAAACACCATTACTTTGGACCAAATTCATGTCATGGAGCTAGATTTTTAATTTCAAACATTTTTTATGAGGTTTGCTGTATTGGACATTTGATAAGTATATCCTTTTCAAATAATATCGTTTCCAGTGCAAGGAACTACAAAGGTTGTTATTAATGACAAATTTGTTGTTTTGCCCTTCTCACAGATTACCGTTATTTTACAGGTACTTATCTCTTCGTTCACAGAATCTCCATGCATTTAATTCTGCATGTTGTTCTTTCCACACTTTTCATTATGTTCCCTTATGGGTCTTCCATAATGTATTCAAAATGTTACTGAACACATAGAAGAATAAAATGTGGGAATTACGTGATCGATGCCAGGTAGTAAGATGTGATCAAATGAGTGTGCTGTATCTCTAAGTGTTTCCTAGTCAGGGCAGATTCTGTCTCCTCTCCTCCAAACATGATACAGCACTCAAAGAGGTCATTATTAAAACCGAATTATCTCAGTGCTGTGTGCGGAAACTTAGATTTTGAAAAAAGATAACTGAATTGTGACATGTGCAGACTAAAGACCCCTAGGGCCTTGAATAAACATCAGTGGTAGCCAGGCAATAGTTACCACAGCCCTTGGGCGAGACCCAGTACTGTGCTGGCTTCAGGTATGACCCAGCACAGACATAACAGTGATGGCCACAGGAATGATTGTGTTACCCCTCCCCCGACTTCAGCCCAGAGAGACTGTTTATTTAGGGGAAAGTAAGGGAAGTGAACAAGGGTCTCTGCCTGGTAATTAACAGAATTTTCATGGATTTTACTCAAGACCACTAAGGCAATATTTTTGCAAGCTTACAAGAGTCACGGTGTTACTAGCTTTGGGGTGTGCCCTAATGCACATATGGCTGCAGTGACTAAAGACTTACATTACAACATTCAATTCCCTGTGAATACTTCAAAAGCCTTCACAAGAAAGACAGGAGTAAATAAGCCCAGACTGCGAAGATTAGAATAAATACCTAACTCTTCAATGCTCAGACACTGAAGAACATCCACAAGCATCAAGACCATACAGGAAAACATGACCTCACCAAACAAACTAAACAAGGCACCAGTGACAAAACACAGAGAGACAGAAATATGTGACCTTTCACAGAGAGAATTCAAAATAGGTGTTTTGAGGAAGCTCAGTGAAATTCAAGATAACACAGAGAAGGAATTCAGAGTTCTAGCAGATAAATTTAACCAAGAGATTGGAATAACTTTAAAAAATGAAGCAGAAATTCTGAAGCTGAAAAATTCAGTTGACAAATAAGAATGCATCAACTGCTGAGGTCATTCTTTCAACAGTGGAATTGTTCAAGCAGAAGAGAGAATTAGTGAACTTGAAGACAGGCTATTTGAAAATACAGTCAGAGGAGACAATAGAATAAAGAATAAAAAAGAATGAAGCATGCCTAGAGGATCAAGAAAATAGCCTTTAAAGGGCAAATCTAAGAGATGTTAGCCTTAAAGAGGAGGTAGAGAGAAATTGGAGTAGAAAGTTTATTAAAAGAAATAATAACGGGACATTCTGAACCTAGAGAAAGACATCAATATTCAAGTACCTGAAGGTCGTAGAAAACCAAGCAGATTTAACCCACATAGGACTATCTCAAGAAATTTAATAATTATACTCTCAAAGATCAAGGATAAAGAAAGGATTTTAGGTGGGGCGAGGTGGCTCATGCCTTTAATCCAGCACTTTGGGAGGCCAAAGCAGGTGGATCACCTGAGGTCAGGAGTTTGAGACCAGCCTGGCCAACATGGTGAAACCCCATTTCTACTAAAAATACAAAAAATTAGCCAGGTATGGTGGCAGGTACCTGTAATCCTAGCCACTTGGGAGGCTGAGGCAGGAGAATCACTTGAACCAGGGAGGCAGAGGTTGCAGTGAGCCAAGATCGTGCCACTGCACTCCAGCCTGAGCAACAAGAGTGAAACCCCATCTCAAAAAAAAAAAAAAAAAAAAAAAAAAGGAAAAACAAAGATTTTAAAAGCAGCAAGAGAAAAGAAGCAAATAACATATCAAAAAATTCCAATAGTTGTGGCAGCACACTTCTCAGTGAAAACCTTACAGGCCAGGAGAGAGTGGCATGACATATTAAAAGCACTGAAGGAAAAAAAATCTTTTATTCTAGGTTATTATATCCAGCAAAAATATGCTTCAAACATAAAGGAGAAATAAAGACTTTCTCAGACAAACAAAAGCTGAGGGATTTTCTCAACACCAGACCTATCCTACAAGAAAAGCTAAAGAGAGTTCTTCAATCTGAAAGAAAAAGACATTAGCAACCAATAAGAAATCATCTGAAGATACAACACTTACTGGTAACAGTAAGCCTACAGACAAATACAGAATATAACACTGTAATTGTGATGTGTAAACTGCTCATATCTTGAGTAGGAAGACTCAAATATGAACCTATAAAAATATAATAACTACCAAAACATTTAAATACATAGAGAATATAATAAGATGTAAAGAGAAAAAACAAAAAGTTTAAAAATGGGAGGACAAAGGTAAAGTGTTTTCTCTTTGCTTGTTATTTTGTTTGTTTATGTAATCAGGGTTAAGTTGTCAACAGTTTAAAATAATGGGTTACAAGACATTTGCAAGACTCATGATAACCTCAAATCAAAAAACATACAACAAATACCAAGCAAGAAATTAAAACATACCAACAGAGAAACTCACCTTCACGAAAAGGAAGATGGGAAAGAGCAAAAGAAGGAAGAAGAGAAGACCACAAAACAACCAGAATAACAAATAACAAAATGGCAACAGTAAGGCCTTACTTACCAATAATAACATTTAATATACATGGACTACACTCTCCAGTCACAAGATATAGAGTGACTGAATGGATGAAAAAACAAAACTCAATGATCTGTTGCCAAAAGAAACACACTTCACCTATAAAAACATAATAGATTGAAAATAAAGGGATGGAAAAAGATATTCCATGCAAATGGAAAACAAAAAAGAGCAGGAGTCACTGTATTTATATAAGACAAAATAGATTTCAAGACAAAGACCATAAAAAAGACAAGGTATTATAATAATGATAAAAGGGTTGATTCAGCCAGAGGATATAACAATTGTAAATATGTATGCACCCAACACTGGAGCACCCAGATATATAAAGCAAATATTATTAAAGCTTAAGAGAGAGATGATGCCCATACAATAATAGCTGAAGACCTCAACACCTCACTTTAACATTGGACAGATCATCCAGACAGAAAATCAACAAAGAATCATTGGACTTAATCTGCACTATAGACCAAATGGACCTAATAGATATTTACAGAACATTTCATCCAATGGCTGCAGAATACACGTTTTTCTCCTGAACATATGGATCATCCTCAAAGATAGACCATACTTTAGGTCACAAAACAAGTCTTAAAAAATTTTAAAAAGTGAAATTATATCAAATATTTTATACCACAATGAAATAAAACTAGAAGTCCATAATAATATTAATTTGGGAAACTATACAAACACACATGGAAATTAAACAATATGGGTCAGTGAAGAAATTAAGAAGGAAATTTAAAAATTTCTTGAAGACTGGGCAACATACTGAGGCCTCACCTCTACTAAAATAAAATAAATTAGGTGGGCATGCTGGTTTGTTCCTGTAGTCCCAGCTACTCGGGAGGCTGGGGAGGGAGGATTACTTGAGCTCAGGAGAGTGAGACTGCAGTGAACCATGATCTTGCCACTCACTGAGTTCCAGCATGGGCAAGATCCTGTCTCAACTTTTTTTCCTTGAAAAAATGATAATGCTAACAGAGCATACAAAAACCTATGGGATACAGTGAAAGCAGCACTAAGAGGAAAGTTTATAGCTATAAGCACCCACATCAAAAAAGTAGAAAAATGTCAAATAAACAACCTCATTATGCATCTTAAAGAACGAAAAATGCAAGAGCAAACCAAACCCTAAAAGTAGAAGAAAAAAATAATAAAGATCAGAGCAGAAATAAATGAAATTGAAATGAAGAAAATAATAGAAAATATCAACGAAGTTGATTTTTTGAACAGTTGGTTTTTTGAAAAGATAAACAAAGTTGACAAAACTTTAGCCAGACTAAGAAAAAGAGAGAGAAGACCCAAATACATAAATTCAGAGAAGAAAAAGAAGATATTACAACTAATACTGCAGAAATTCAAAGAATCATTAGAAGCTACTATGAACTATATGCCACTGAAATGGAAAACCTAAAAGAAATGGATAAATTTCTAGGAACACACAACCTACCAATATTGAACCATGAAGAAATCCAAAATCTGAACAAAACGGTAACAAATAATGACATTGAAGCTGTAATAAAAGTCTCCTAGCAAATAAAAGTCCAGGATCCAGTGGCTTCACTGCTGAATTTTACCAAACATTTAAAGAAGAACTAATACCAATACTACTCAAACCATCCTGAAATATAGAGGAGGAGGGAATATTCCCAAATTCACTTATGAGGCCAGTGTTACCATGATACCAAAACCAAACACACAACCAAAAAAGGAAACCTATAAGCCAATATCTTTATGAACATTAATGCAAAAATCCTCAGCAAAGTACTAGCAAACTGAATTCAACAACACTTTAAAAAAGATTGTTCATCATGACCAAATGAGATTTATTCCAGGGATCCCAGGATAGTTCAACAAAGACAAATCAATCAATGTGATATATCAAATCAACAGAATGAAGGATAAAAATCACATCATCATTTCAATTGATGCTGAAAAAGCATTTGATAAAATTCAACATCTCTTCATGATAAAAACCCTCAAAAAACTGGTTATAGAAGAACATACCTCAACACAATAAAAGCTATATATGACAGACCCACAACTAATATTATACTAATTGGGGAAAAAAATTAAAAGCTTTTCCTCTAAAACCTGGAACAAGCAAGAAAAGGGTGCCTACTGTCACCATTGTTATTCAACACTGGAAGTCCTAACTAGAACAATCAGACAAGAAAAAGATATAAAGGGCATCCAAATCGGAAAGCAAGAAGTCAAACTACCCTTGTTTGTAGATGATATGATCTTAATATTTGGAAAAACCTAAAGACTCCACCAAAAACTATTAGAATTGATAGACGAATTTAGGAAAGTTGCAGGACACAAAATCAACATACAAAAATCAGTAGCATTTCTATATGCCAACAGCAAACATTCTGAAAAAGAAATCAAGAAAATAATCTCATTTACAATAGTTACAAATAAAATACCCATGAATAAACGTAACCAAAGAAGTTAAAGATTTCAACAATAAAAACTATAAAACATTGACATAAGAAATTGAAGAGGACCCATAAAAATTGGAAAGATATTCCATATTCATGAATTGGAAGAATCAATATTATGAAAATGTCCATGCTACCTAAAGCAATCCCTATCAAAATGCCAATGATAGTCTTCATAAAAATAGAAAAAAATCCCTCTAAAATTTATATAGAACCACAAAAGACCCCGAATAGCCAAAGCCATCCTGAGCAAAAGAAAATAAAACTGGAGGAATCACATTATCTGGCTTCAAATTATATTACATAGCAACCCAAACAGGATAATACTGATGTAGTAGCAGACATACAGACCAATAGAACAGGATAGAGAAAAAAAAGAACCCAGAAATAAGTCCATTCATCTACACTGAACTCATTTTCAACAAAGGTACCAAGAACATACATAGGGGAAAAGACAGTCTCTTCAATAAATGGTGCTGGAAAAACTGGATATCCTTATGCAGAAGAATTAAACTACATCCCTATTTCTCACCATATAAAAAATCAAATCAAAATGGATTAACGATTTAAATCTTTTTTTTTTTTTTTTTTTTTTTTTTTTTTTTGAGATGGAGTCTCACTCTGTCGCCCAGGGTGGTGGGCAGTGGCGCAATCTCGGCTCACTGAAACTTCCATCTCTGGGTTCAAGTGATTCTCCTGCCTCAGCCTCCCGAGAAGCTGAATCACAGGTGCCCACCACCATGCCTGGCTAATTTTTTTGGTATTTTTAGTAGAGATGGTGTTTCACCATGTTGGCCAGGCTGGTCTCAAACTCCTGACCACAAATGATCCACCTGCCTTGGTCTCCCAAAATGCTGGGATTACAGGTATGAGCCACTGTGCCCGGCCTAAAGACTTAAATCTAAGATCTCAAACTATAAAACCACTAAAAGAAAACATTGAGGAAAGTCTCCAGGACATTGGTCTGGGCAAAGATTTTTTGAGTAATACTCCCCAAATACAGGCAACTAAAGCACAATTGGGCAAGTGGGATCACATCAAGTTGAAAAGCTTCTGCACAGCAAAGGAAAGAATAAAGTAAAGAGAAAACACACAGAATAGGAAAAAAAATTTGCAAACTACTCATCATTCCAGGAATTAATAACCAGAATATATAAGGAGTTCAAACAACTCTACAGGGAAAAAAAAATCTATTAATTCTGTTAAAAATAGACAAAACATCTAAATAGATATTTCTCAAAAGAAGACATACAAATGGCAAACAGGTATATAAAAAGGTGCTCGATATCTTTAATCATCAGAGAAATGAAAAGCAAAACTACAATGAGATATCATTTCACCCCAGTTAAAATGGCTTTTATCCAAAAGACAGGTAACAACGAATGCTGATGAGGACATGGAGAAAAAGGAACCCTCGTACACTGTTGATAGGGGTGAAAATTAACATAGCCACTATGGAGAACAGTTTGGAGGTTCCTCAGAAAACTAAAAATAAAATACCATATGATCCAGCAATTTCACTACTACCTATATACACAGAAGAAAGCAAAGATATTGAAGAGATATCTGCACTCCCATGTTTATTGAAGCACTATTCACAATAGCCAAGATTTGGAAGCAACCTAAGTGTCCATCAGTAGATAAGCAGATAAAGAAAATGAGGCACATACACAATGGAGTACTATTCAGCCATAATAAAGAATAAGATCCTGTCATTTGCAGCAACATGAATAGAACTGTAGGACATTATGTTAAGTGAATGAATCCAGGCACAGAAAGACAAATTTTGCATGTTTCCATTGATTTGTGGGAGCTAAAAATTAAAACATTTGAACTCATGGAGATAGATTGACGGTTACCAGAGGCTGGGAAGGATAATGTGTATGGTGGGGGTAGTGGGAATGGTTAATGGGTACAAAAATATAGTTAGAATTAATAAGGTCTAGTATTTGATAGCACAAAAGGGTGACTAAAGTCCACAATAATTTATTGTACATTTTTAAATCACTAGAGTATAATTGGAATGATTATAATACAAGGAAATGACAGATGATTGAGGGGATAAATACCCCATTTATCCTGATGTGATTATTACATATTGTATGCCTATATCAAAATATCTCACACATCACATAAGTGCGTACTCATGAAAATTGAAAATTAAAAAAAATTTAAGTAAATGTGAGAAAAAAAATTACATGAATGTCTTCTTTTGAGAAGTGTCTGTTCATGTCTTTTACCCACTTTTTAATGGAGTTGTTTTTTTCTTGAAAATTTGCTTAAGTTCCTTGTAGATTCTGGATATTAGAACTTTGTGAGATGGATAGATTACAAAAATTTTCTCCCACTCTGTAGGTTGCCTGTTCATTCTGATGATAGTTTCTTTTGCTGTGCAGAAGCTCTTTAGTTTAATTAGATCCCATTTGTCAATTTTTGCTTTTGTTGCAATTGCTTTGGGTGATTTCATCATGAAATCTTGGCCCATTCCTATGTCCTGAATGGCATTGCCTAGATTTTCTTCTAGGGTTTTTAGAAACAAAGCTCAACATCACTGATGATTAGAGAAATGCAAATCAAAACCACAATGAGATAGTATCTCATGTCAGTCAGAATGGTGATTATTAAAAAGTCAAGAAATAATAGATGCTGTCAAGGTTGTGGAGAAATGGGAACACTTATACACTGCTGGTGGGAGTGTAAATTAGTTCAACCATTGTGGAAAATGGTGTGGTGATTCCTCAGAGATCTAGAACCAGAAATACCATTTGACTCAGCAGTCCCATTACTGGGTATATAACCAAAGGAATAGAAATCATTCTATTACAAAGATACATGCATGTGTATGTTCATTGCAGCACTATTCACAATTGCAGTGACATGAAATCAACCCAAATGCCCATCAATGACAGACTGGATAAAGAAAATATAGTACATATACACCATGGAATACTATGCAGCCATAAAAAGGAACAAGATCATGTCCTTTGCAAGAAAATGGATGGAGCTGAAAGTCATTATCCTCAGCAAACTAATTCAGGAACAGAAAACCAAACACCACATGTTCTTGCTTATATGTGGGAGATAAGCAATGATAACATATGGACACAAGGAAGGGAACAACAAACACTAGGGCCTCTTGGGGGGTGGGGTAGGGGGTGGGAGAGCATTAGGAAAAATAGCTAATGGATGCTGGGTTTGATACCTAGGTGATGGGTTGATAGGTGCAGCAAACCACCATGTCACACGTTTACCTATGTAACAATCCTGCACGTCCTGCACAGGTACCCCCAAACTTAAAATTAAAATTAAAATTAAAAAAAAAAAGAAAATAACCACGAAACTAGGATTTTCAATGATCTTATACAGCAAATGAAACCTGTGGTCTTGTGTTTTCTGCTTTTGTGTTTTCACTGTCTAATTTAGTTTTCCTTTTTGTGAAGCAACCAGATCCAGGAAAATTTAAGAACACTAACTAAAAGTGGGCCATCTATTTATCCAGGCTATGCTCAGCAATAGCACTGAGCTGATCATGCACTCAAACAGCTCTGGAAAAGGGTCTCTGCAGATATGGTCACTCAACAAGAGAAAGCAGTTTGGTCATCCTTTCAGGCCGTAATTATATTCTAGTTCAGTGAGCAGTGGTAATTAATTGTACTTTGTGCCCAATGTTAAAGCAAACAAACAAACACAATGGGGAAGTGCAGTGTCGGGTAAGTGGCCACAGGCATCCTTGGAATTTAAGCTAGTTTCTTTGAATGGTGTAAAGGAAGTTAATGTCTCACTTTCTCCCAGAATAGAACCAGGTTTTAATAGGCAGCAGACCTGTAACAGCACTTTCACCCCACCCCCAAGGGAGACTTCAAATTTGAGAGCTTTTCATAACAAAACAGAAGCTTTACAAAAGAAAGCATTAGCATTGTTTATATTCTCTCAAAACATAAGTTATTTGTACAGACCTATACAAAGCTTCTCCTAGGTAAGCACTTTGGAAGAAAGGCAAATAAATGGAAATAGATGCAGATTTTTTTTTTTTTTTTTTAACTCTAAGGGAGAAGATTGTCAAAGGAGATTTAACCCACACAGTTCCATACTGATGTGGCTAGGAAAAAATGTAGAAACCATTGAAGATACATTGAGCGTGGAATCATAGATTAAACAGCTAGAAGAAACTATTTAATTTGTTTTTTGTTTTTTTGTTGTTGTTTTTTGAGACAGGGTCTGACTTTGTCACCCAGGCTGGAGTGCAGTGGCACAGTGACAGCTCACTACAGCCACGACCTTCTGGGCTCAAGCAATCCTCTCACTTCAGCCTCCAGAGTAGCTGGGACTACAGGTGTGTACCACCATGGCTGGCTAATTTTTCTATTTTCTGTAGAGAAGGGGTTTCACCATGTTGCCCCAGGCTGATCTTGAACTCCTGGGCTTAAGCAAACCACCCACCTCAGCCTCCCAGAGAGCTGGGATTACAGGCATGAGTCACTGAGCCTGGCCAGAAACTAATTTATCTTTATTTCTTGATGGAGAAACTGAATTCAAGGAATGCATGAGAACCTGCCTAGGGTTAGTCAGTGGCAGAGTTAGGATCCGACCTTTAGCCTGTGAAATTGTGTCAATGCTTTTGCTCTTTCTACAACATAATAACGCCTCACAGGAGGGTATGAGGAGTAATTGTTTTATACTTTAGAAGCCCAAGAACAGAATTCAATAGCAGCTAATATTCTGTTCTCTTCAGGATTAAACTTTTTATTTCTTCCTTAATTCCAACATTTTCATGCAGCTAGTAGAAATAGGACTGCAAAGTCTTTTTGTTTTGTTCTTCTTGTTGTGTTGTTTAAAGTAGTCTGGACTGCAACCATTGGCATATTACTGGCATGATTTTTGACACATCTGCATATCAACTCTACCATGTACTTTTTAAAAAAAGGTATGTACATGTAAATTTTATTTAAAGAGGACATATATTCATGCCTAAATAAATAAACCAAAATCATTTGGCATAAATAGAAAATAATCTTAGAAATGAACACAAAATAATGTTACTCTTGCCTACTGAAACCCCTCAGCATAAGGCCTGCCTTTATTTGTTAAAAGGTTAGCAAGTATGAGTAGAGTTGCTAGCATAAGTTAGCACCAATCTGAGCCTTTTTTTTTTTTTCTTGAGACGGAGTTTTTGCTCTTGTTGCCCAGGCTCTCAGCTCACTGCAACCTCCACCTCCCGGGTTCAAGTGATTCTCCTGTCTTGGCCTCCCAAGTAGCTGGGATTACAGGCATGTGCCTCCACACCTGGCTAATTTTGTATTTTTAGTAGAGACGGGGTTTCTCCACATTGGTAAGGCTGGTGTCGAACTCCCAACCTCAGGTGATCCGCCCACCTTGGCCTCCCAAAGTACTGGGATTACAGGTGTAAGCCATCGTGCCCGGCCCAATCTGAGCCTTTTGTAGTAATCAGAAAGACTAAAACAATAATGAAAAGGGAATAAAATTCTTACTATGATTAACCATTATGTAATATCAAGCTTGTGTAACACTTCAAATAATCTTTTTAATCAGTTTGGAGAAAAGTAGTACAGTTAATGCATTTACCATCATTAATATCTAAAATCAGGGTCCTTTAGAATCCTGTTATTCTCCAAGAGAACTATAAGGCAATA
This sequence comes from Hylobates moloch, assembly GCF_009828535.3. Lineage (NCBI taxonomy): Eukaryota > Metazoa > Chordata > Mammalia > Primates > Hylobatidae > Hylobates > Hylobates moloch. The sequence goes on along the minus strand of NW_026652276.1, from coordinate 55,773,616 downwards.
CAGCATAGTGGAGGCCCTAGGTATATTCAAATGTACAGCAGCTAAGCTCTCTAACTCGATTTGTTTGGATTCACATCCTGTCTTTACCACCTGATTACCTGTGTGACCATGGGCAACTCATTATTCTCTAACCCTCATTTTCTAAAATGGGGATTGTTTTCAAGATTTAAAGGTCTAATTGCATATAAAAATTTACAGTGTTGAATAACCATTAGTTTAGTTACTACTTTGTCACCATACTGTACACTGTTCTGAGTTTTAAGAAACTGTGTATGATGGGCATGGTGGCACGCACCTGTAGTCCCAGCTGCTACTCGGGAGGCTGAGATGGGAGAATCGCTTGAGCCTGGAAAGTTGAGGCTGCCGTGAGCGGTGATTGCATCACTGCACTCCAGTTTGGGCAACCAAGCAAGACTCTATCTCAAAGTAAAACAAAATAAAGAAACTGTGTATGAGCCTCCCATGATGGCAGGAAAAGTAAACTACCATTATTTAGAACAAAAATATTTTTAGGCAGCTGACTTTGTGTGAAGGTTAACTTTTCCTCCTCATTTTGGGAGGCTCATGTTGCATAAGAGATGCATTCCACTTTGCCCTAGCTCACCTCCAAGCCAAAAATTTTCCGAAAGGGCACACTAAGGAAAGGACGCATAGTTAAATGTTTGCAAAACAATTTGCCACCCACCCTCTTCTGAGTCACCTTTTCAAGTTGGCAACGTTTCAACCAGCTGATGGTGCCACCCAGTATCAAGGGCATGTGTGGACTCCTTAAGGTGGTTTCCCAAGGCATGGTAGCAGCTGCCGGAGTTGGTGAGGGGGATAGATCAAGTAAAACATCTGGTCACAGATTCTAGATTGTTTGGACACTGAAGTAGAAGACTGGCCAGCTGCAGTGGCTCGCGCCTATAATCCCAGCACTCCGGGAGGCCAAAGCAAGTGGATCACTTGGGGCCAGGAGTTTGAGATCAGCCTGGACAACATGGTAAAACCCCATCTCCACAAAAATACAAAAATTAGCCAGGCGTGGTGGTGTGCATGCACCGCCCCCCTCCCCACCAAAAAAAAAGAATGTAGCAACTTAATAAAAAAAAGAAAGTACAGGACTGAGGGGAGAAGAGATAGAGGGAGCAGACTAAGCACACATGAGAGAAGAGAATATATGATGAAGTGGACAAAGGAAAACCAAGATAAATCAAAGAAAAGAAAGAAGAAGATTCCATGGGACAGCACTCCAGCATAAAGGACAAGATGCCCTAAAGGCATTTCTCAGTCTAAACAAGACTACAAAAAGAAGACTGTGATTTAGGGAAGATGGTAAAAAAATGGATGGCATCAAAGTGACAACAATTAAGAGGAAAAATGAGGAAGGTGTTTGGTTAAGAAGCAAGGCTTTTATAGACATTTCTTTTTATATTTTGTGTAAGTATGTGTTATATATATGTTATGTGCATATCAGTAGCTTTGAAAGCATACTTTTATGTTATCGACATGTCTTTCTGTGAAAAACAACAAGACTTAAAAATTTGATTTTCTTCCATAAGCCACATTCCTTGACTCCAGTCAAGCCTCCCAGAGTAGCAGACAATAAATACCTGTCTTTTTCAAGCCAGTCTAACTCTGAGGTGGTGGCTGTTTGGTTTCTATTAGAAGCATTAAGAAAAATAAATTATTTTAGAATCATGGAAAAAGTACTTTCCAACAATCTTGGTGTCACAGATATAAAATTTCTGAATTTGGAAAAATATTTAGTGAAAAATATTTATTATAACAGTTGAAATAATAAAAATCTATTGCTTTCTTGCCACTGAGCTTAAGCAAAGAAAAAAAAATCTATTGCTTTTCTCAATTGCTTAGAAAGCATAACTGAAAGTGGACACACTGAAAATACTGCAGTGGAGATCCTTCAACTTCAGCCTCTGGAGATTATAGTTACTTACCCCATAAATAAATATATATATATATCTACTATGTATTCATGAAAGTTAAAAATGAAAAGAATTAAAACAAAGATTACAGTTACTATGTAACAACCAGAGTGCTCTTTTTATTTTTTTTAAGGGATTGCCTCCCACTAAGGAGATAACAATAAATATTAACCAGTGTTGCAGTGAACTGGTTGACCAAAGATAGCAGGTCTTTGTTTTCTTTTTTTTGGGCGGGGGACGGAGTCTCACTCTGTTGCCCAGGCTGGAGTGCAGTGGCGCGATCTCTGCTCACTGCAAGGTCCGCCTCCCAGGTTCACGCCATTCTCCTGCCTCAGCTTCCCAAGTAGCTGGGACTACAGGCGCCCGCCACCATGCCCGGCTAATTTTTTGTATTTTTAGTAGAGATGGGGTTTCACCTTGTTAGCCAGGACGGTCTTGATCTCCTGACCTCGTGATCCGCCTGCCTCGGCCTCCCAAAGTGCTGGGATTTCAGGCATGAGCCACCTTGCCCGGCCAAAGACAGCAGGTCTTAACATTGGTTGTGCATAGGAAACAACTGAGGTGCTTTAAAAAAAAAAAAAAAAAAAGATACTGATACCTGGCTCCCACTCCCAGAGATTTGGATTTTATCAGGTGAGATGCAGCCTGGGCATCAAGAGTTTTAAAAGCTCCCCAGATTTTTCTAATGTACAGCAAAATTTGAGAAACACTAAAAACCTTGCTACTGACCAGTATGGTCCATGGACCAGCAGTATTGCTATTACCTGAGAGCTTTTTACAGATCCAGAATGTCAGGCCTCACCTCGGGCTGATGAATTAGAATCTGGATTTTTCCAAGGTTCCCATGTGGTTTGGTTTATATGTACATTAATGTCTGAGAAGCACTGCTCTAAGGAATTCTTGTCACTGATCATTTTTTCTTTCTCTGATGTTAGTAATTCCACAGTTAACAAAAGATGAAAGAAAAATAACTCAACTTTCATTCTCTAAAACGCAGGAAAAAAGACTTTCATCTGTGACGTTCTGTAGCATGACAAAAGGTGATTGATGTGAGATGAGATCCATATATGTAGGGTTGCCAGATAAAATATAGGATAGTCAATTAAATGTGAATTTCAGATAAGTGATGATTTTTTTATTTTTGGTGAAAGTATGTTCCAAATATTGCACAGGGCATATGTATACTAAAAAAGTATTCATTGTTGATTCGAAATACAAATTTAACTGGACATCCTGTATTTTTATCTGCTAAATTTGGCAACCCTACATATATTCCCAGGAGCCTCTCTTTGCTCTCTAGGCTCTCCTAGTTGGAAAAAAAGAAAAAAAGGAAATGATACCATAAATGGCCAAGTGGCTGCCCCTAAGCTGTCTAGACTGATTGCTTGTAATGTTGTTTCTCATCTAGCCCAGACACAGGACTCTGACTTAGGGAAGCCAGGCTAGTGACTCATCTAAGTGGGAAATTTACTTGCTGATTCAGGAGGACATAGTTCTTGGCAAACTTTTGCCTTAGAATAAACCAAAAGGGAAAAAAATATATATAAGCAAATGTTAAATACAGGAGAATGTATTAAAACACTTTAACTTGAGGCAGCAGGCAAATTAATCGTATATTTTCTTTCAGTTGATTAAATGAGATTTTTGTGGTTTCCTCTTTTACCACAGCTTATCCTAAAAAGTGATTTTTGATAACAGCAAAAGGTTTTATTTAAATATGAAAATGGTAGAGAGAATAAAGATGGACTGAAGTCAGTTAGGTACACAGTATAAAATTCAACGCTCACTTTAGGAGGAAAGACTGAGATAGCTGACTTGCCCATGGTGGCACTCAGGGTTTGGCACTTTTCTTAAGAATTACTGCCATTTAAGTCCTCTCAGAGGCCACTTTCCAAGAATACGTTTTAAATCAGTTTTCTCAATATTCCATGTAGCTTGTGTATACAGCAGCAAATTCTTGGAGCAGAGATGTAGGTGTGGCTTGGGTGGAAGCCCTCCCTTTGCAAGCCTGGTAGAAGAGGAAACTAAATTTACTTAACCAGTTCTGATTTTTTCATATTTGAAAAGGTTTTGATGGGAAAAACCTGAATAAAATAATTGTGGATATGCGTAATTCTGTTGTATTAATAATTTTTTTCTTAAATTAGTCCACAATTGTTTTTGAGTAGGTCCAAAATGGAAGTTAGATAACCAACTCTTTTTTTTCTTTTGAGCTTCTGAATCTTTTTGACGGAGGTTGGACCCTTATGTTTAATAACTATTAGCCACGATATTAACAATCCTGGTTTTAGGACTGGAAAGCAAAACAACCTGTTTCTAGCAAATACTGACAGAAATTTTCATTTCAGAGCAAAGCCCATAAAAAGCATATCCCAGAAGTTTCATAAACGCAACAATCCCTGCAGACATGATGGAGAAGGGACTAAGTATGAAGAACTATGGTGTACAGGAAAAATAAATACAGCCACATAATGCTTTGTGACTGAATCTATCAATAAATGAAATCTATTTTTTCTCTGCTTTTATCTTGCTCCGGCCATCTCGCTTGCTCTGACCCAACAAAATGTGGCAGAAATGATGCTGTACACGCAAGCCTAGGCCTCAGGGAAGCTCACAGCTTCCACCTTTGCTGTCTTGGAGCATTGCCCTGAGAAGCTGCTTCAGCTGACTGGAGGATGAGAGGTCACAAGAAGAACTGAGATGCTCTGCTGCTAACAGCCAGCAGCATCGCCAAATAACATGTATGAGGCTATTTTGGACCTTCCAGTCTAGCCGTGCCTTTACCAGAATGATGATGCTTGAGTGAGCCCAGGAGATGCCTCAAGAGAAACTGCTAGTGAACCCACACAGAATCATGAGAAATAAGAAATCATTGTCTAAAGCTACTGGGGTTGTCAGGGGGAGGAGTTGCTATGTAGCAATAGGTAACTAAAAAGATGGAATGCTCAAACTTCACTAAGTTTAGTTTCACTAAAACTCCCCAAAATAAATTCTAAAAAAAAAAAAAAAATTTCAGGTCTCATCTCCATCTCCACCCCAGAAATTCTGATTTAGCTAGGCCTGGCAACCCACTTTGTATACAAAGACCCCAGATGGCAGTGGTCCTCAGACCACCTTTTGAGATACACCCCCTAGCAAGATTTTCTTCAGCACAGAGGAGGCTTGAGGGAGGTGGCCACATAGCTGTGCATTGCTCCTGCAAATGATGCCGCTGGAGCAAGTGCACATTTGTATCATCGTCACCATACGCGGTGTCCCAGGTACCAACAGAGCATTTTTGTTTATACATATTTAATTATAAAGTGGAAATTGAAAAGATTATTTCTATTCTTCCTCACTTATCTAATGTGGATTATTGGAGAGGGGGTTGAATGGGGGAGCAAAATAGCACAGCCCCCCGCGGAAACGGGCTTGGTGGAGACTTTGACTGGAATTGATATGGGTTAAAGTCTTGATACGGGCTACATAGCAAAAATGCAGCTGAGTTGAGGCAGAAGTGGGATAAAAAGTGTGCAATGTTTTTTGAGCATTATGAAAGGAAGGGAAAGGAGAATAGGGAAGGCAGATGCTCAGGGAGGTTTATTTGAGTGGAGAGCCATATAAATTTAGGTGAATATGCTGAAACCACTATAGAAAGACGAAAATGAATGTCTGAGGGAAATGACTGAGTCTTTTATTTATTTGTATGCCCTCATCATAGCTGCAGCATAATAGGTGTATCATAAAACAAAGGTGGTGTGAAGTGTTGAAAGCTGTAGTTTTCAGTTGTACTTGACGGTGGTCCTCTGGCAGCATCTGGGTCCTGCTTTTTCTTAGTCTTATATATGTGAATTCTGTTGGTGTGCCATTTGAAGGGTTCCACTGCTAAGAAACGTTTGAAAACCAATGAGTTAAAGCATGAAGGAAATGCTATTTAATTGGAGAGAAGGATTGATTATTAGACAAGTGATACTGACATTTCGGAGATGGCTGCTTTTCAGTGGTAGGTGAAAGATTCAAACTTAATCTTCCTGGGGTTCTCTTTTACCCTCAGGAGGTGAGGAGAACCCAAGAAAACTCTCAATAGTAGCCACTTCCCAAGGACTTTTAGGGAGATCAACCTGCATTTCTTTTGCTACAGTGAAAGTGAAAGAACTTGTGGTGAAAACACACATTTCTAGTATAGTAACAGAACTTCTACTCAGAATTTTTTTAAAAAGTTAGTTGTGAAATTTTAGTTGCTGAAATAAGAGTAAGATGAAATCATAGATATGTGCAGATAGTTGGCATAGTAGATCCCTTCTGACTCTTCTGAGCTTGAACTCACCAAAGAAATATTTTGAACCCTGATACTCACTAAACGAAGATTGTTTTCTCTTTCTCTTGGGAAAACGGTGAAATCAACTGTTATTTGTAGGTAAATCACACAAATATATGTATGTTTTTGTCTAGAATAGAAATTATATGTACTGTAGTAAGGGAAAATATATAACATTTCATAATTACCACGAGAATCCTTTTTGTTTATAAATTATGCCTACTTGTAATTTAATGTATCTGTATTCCTCAGGATTGACTAGGCGGTATTATAGTATCAAATTAACACAGAGATCTTGGCAGCTTAATGCAATAAAAGCTGTATTTCACCCTATTGCAGGTGAGACACATTTAGTAAAAATATGTAATGCAAACATCAGGCATTTAATTTCATTCCATACACCCAGGCAGCATGAGTATAAAATAATACAAATGATGCTTTCTAGCAAATGAAATTTCTCTAAAAATAATGGTAAGTTTTGTTGTCAAGGCTAAAATAAATTGTTTCCAAATACAGTACCAACTAAGGTGTAGCAAGGTTAAGAAATAGTTTTCAAATCATCACAACCACAGAAGTGGGGTTAACTGAGGAAATGGCTTGTTAGTTGACATAGTTCCCACAATATCTAAAGATAAATGTATAATTTATAATACAGACAAAAAGTTTTAAGCCAACATTGCATTTTGACCACAAAAATATTATGCCAATGATTATATAATTTTCAGACTTGGTTTAAAACTAACAAAAACAGATTTAATTAACAGTAGGAAGGGCTAGGGGACTATTTTTCAAGTTTCATAATCGGGATTACTGATTCATATTGAAATAAAAAATTCGGGGCACATGTGGGAATTCTTTTCCTCCTATATAAGTACCAAGAGTTATATGTGGAAAACTCCTTGAGGACAAGACATGTTACTTATGAGTCTGCAATAGCCAAATGTTGTATTTGTATGCCTGGTTATATCTCTATCTTTGTGGAACTGCCCTTCTTCCATCTTAAGTAATAACAACATTCATCAACTACAGTGCTGTGCCACATTCTTCCCATAGGAGTTATCACTTGACCTGTGGCCAACCATAATATCTCACTCTCTGAATACAGTGTTTGGTTCAGGGGTGAGCAATTATTATAAACAGTCAATATAAATCTTTGCCTTGAGTTACTTATTTGAGAAGAGGGTAGCTTTATCATCTATCGATTGCTAAAGTAGGACCTATAACTATTTTCCCTGGTCAACTGTACAGCCTGATGCAGTTGGAGAGGGTAAGGCCAACATAAAGAAGAAAGCAGAGCTGGAAAAAGAATTGTGTTGTGTTTGAAGACAGAACCAACACTGCACTTCTGGGTTATGTGAATCAATCCATTCTCTTTTTCGCTTTAGCTAATATGAATTGGGATATTATCACTTGTAATTGAAAGAGTCCTGACAAATACTTCATTTCATTCCTTTTTTTTTTTTTTTAAGAGAGAGGGTCTCACTCTGTTGCCCAGGCTGGAGTGCAGTGACATGATCATAGCTCACTGCATCTTCAAACTCTTGGGCTCCTGCTTAAGTCTCCGGAGTAGCTAGGACTACAAGCATGTGCCACCACTCCTGACTAACATTTTTTATTTTTTGTAGAGACTGAGTCTTGCTGTGTTGCCCAGGCTGGTCTTCAGCTCCTGGCCTCTAGCAGTCCACCTGCCTCAGCCTCTTCATTCTTGAAAGTGCTGTAGGATCTACCACAATACGCCATAGCATCTTGTATGTAGCACTGAGTTAGTAAAGGGTTTTTTTTTTGAGACGGTGTCTTGCTCTGTCACCCAGGCTGGAGTGCAGTGGCGCGATCTCCGCTCACTGCAAGCTCCGCCTCCCTGGTTCACGCCATTCTCCTGCCTCAGCCTCTCCGAGTAGCTGGGACTACAGGCGCCCGCCACCACGCCCGGCTAATTTTTTTGTATTTTTAGTAGAGATGGGGTTTCACCGTGGTCTCGATCTCCTAACCTCGTGATCCACCCGCCTTGGCCTCCCAAAGTGCTGGGATTACAAGCGTGAGCCACCACGCCCGGCAGTAAAGGTTTTATAATTCAATAAGCATTGATAAATCTATCTTCTGGCATCCTCAAAAGGTATTGTTGGTGATCAAGGAATAATTTTGTCAAAATAATTATCATTATCTACTTGCTTCTCTAACTCAGTTACAACAGGAAAAAATTTTCTATCTCTCTCCTTTTTTTTTTTCTTTTTGGTTAAAAGTTCCACTTCCTATATGTAACACTGGATTTTCAAAGAATTGGCTGAATTCTTAACTAATGTACCCATGTGAAATACCATTTAAAAATACATATATACATCAAGCTATGTTCAATAACCTTTTTACCTATGCATTTTTCATTTTTATATGACTTACTTTTCAAAAGTTTGTTATGCCATTTTTGGTAGTCAAGAAAGATTTCCTATTGGAGATAAAATGTAAGTAATTATAAGATTCTCAGACATGTTTATAAAATCTTTTTAACTCATATTGTTTATGGTGATAATAGAAAGATAAATGCCTTTCAAGAGACCTGTGTACTAGTCTCAGCAACACCTTTTATTGATTTTATGACAATGGCCAAGTCCTCTCTGAGGCATCTTTTTCTCATAACAATATATACTTACATAGCATATATAGTCATATGAAAAAGACAAAATTTTATTTCAAACTCTGGAGCCAGAATCATTTTTAGAATAAGAACATTTTAAACTTAGTTTTTCATTCAAAATTTTGAGTCTTGCAATGTAAGAAAAAAAGGCCAAATGTGAAAAAAAAAGGCCAAAAAAAGGCCAAAACAAAGAGAAGTCTTAGTTACTCAGTATGAAATCTGAGAAAGATGTAGACATGGCCTTGGCCCAGAAGGAAGACACGGGGGCCTAAGAATGAGGACAAGAAAAGCAAAGAAGGTCTGGTGGCAAGGAGTGCACACAACACAATGGCAGGCCAGGAGGCTGAGAAGGAGACACAGTCAACGCGGTGTTCCCATGGTAGGAATGGCTGAGGGCTGTAAATATGTCTACTATTCAACTGTAAGTGGTTAGCTGGTCTCCGCTGCATTACTCTGAAATATTACCCTCCACCATCACCATCAGACTTTCTACAGAATTCTGTTACATGCAACCACCATGCATTCAGGTTCCTTTGTGGAATAAATGTAAAAGGGGCTATATTCCATTTTTCAGTTTGGATGAAGTATGTGCAAGGTTGAGTAAATTAACCGGATGCAGAAGGTGAGGTGCCAGTGAGATTGGGAACTTAACGTTGGCTTAAGCCCCTCTGAGAATTCTTGGAACACTGGCAACAATCCTGGCAATAGTGGGAATTAGGTACAGCCCACATGCAATCTCAGATGTGCAAGTAACATCACATTATTTACATTAAAATCAATTTGATCTGACTCAGTATCCTTATTATTCCTGCACAACCCCATACATTTCTGTGGGTTTGCTCCTTCTAAGCAGAGAAATACCTGCTAAATCTGGAAGTCCCTGCATTTAGGGTTTTGTGTCCATAGCCTAGTACCTTGCTATCACATTTGACAATGAGACATGTGTCCCAGAGGAGAAGAGATATCGAAGGCAGTGAAAGAGAAAAAAGCAAGGTCAAAACTGTTGATGCCAGAGCAGCTTCTTCTTTTTTCCACTGCACTTGGCACACTAATTCTATTGATGATTAAATTAATGAATAAATGAATTCCTAATATTAAAAACAGAAAAATTTGGTTCAGAGTGGAGCAGCAATGGAGAAAAAGTTTTACCGTTTATTTTTGCAGCTATGGCAATATAAAGTTGGAAGAGACTTTAGAATCTATCAAATCTGATTCTTTAACCTCTGTATCAATACCATCTATAACTATGCTGTCCAATTTGGGAGCCATTAGATACATGTGGCAATGAAAAATTTTTTTAAGTTGAAATTTAATTTTTCCATCATACTAGTCACATTTCAAGAGCTCAAGAGCCACATATGGGTAATGCAAGTGTTCAGACAATATAGATATGGAACATTTTCATCATTGCAGGAAGTTATAGTACACAACACATATTTATTACACGCCTATCAAATGATTATCTAGCCTTAGTTTTCATTCTTCTTAATAAATGTCCTTTACTATTGCATTTCAGGCCAGCCATATTGTTAGGTTGTCCTTGAAGTTTCTTCCATATATTTATCCTAGATATTTTAGACGTATGAACAAGATTTATTCTGTATAGAGAGTACTTCATTAAAGTAACTGTTTAGGGCCGGGCGCGGTGGCTCACGCTTGTAATCCCAGCACTTTGGGAGGCCGAGGCGGGCGGATCACGAGGTCAGGAGATCGAGACCACGGTGAAACCCCATCTCTACTAAAAATACAAAAAAATTAGCCGGGCGTGGTGGCGGGCGCCTGTAGTCCCAGCTACTCGGAGAGGCTGAGGCAGGAGAATGGCGTGAACCCGGGAGGCGGAGCTTGCAGTGAGCCGAGATTGCGCCACTGCACTCCAGCCTGGGCGACAGAGCGAGACTCCGTCTCAAAAAAAAAAAAAAAAAAAGTAACTGTTTAGAAATTTTGTTAATAATAAAGATAGTGTAAACTGAAATAGTTAGAACAACTAGACAGAATAAAAAAGTTTCTTAAGGACTCTCTTACAACCAAAGAATAGAATTAATTCATGTAACCATCTCCATACTAGTAATTTAGTCAAAACTCAGAAGAAAAGAAATCCAACTGTAGAATGCTTTATGCTTCACAAAATGCTGAAATGCATAAAACCTTTAATTTTTTATCTCTATGTGCTAAATCTAATGCTATTATGCAATTAAGAGTTATGTATCTAACATCTTAGTGAACATCATCATTTTCTATTAAACCCAAATATATCCATAAAGACCGAAAGGTGAAAATCTTTAGTCTTCAAGTTTTAGAGGAAGTAAGGGTGGAGATTTTAGAAAACCTCCCAGAAGGAACAAAATTAGTGATGGCACCAGACCATCTGAAAATTAGAGTATTGCTCACAGTGACTTAATTCATACTTGTTTTATTAATGTCAACAATTGGAGGAGCTTCCATGGAGCATATAAACTTTTAAAGACCCGAAACAGTGAACTGACTCATCTTTCTGTACATAATAATAACCTTGTATCATCAAGAAAACTACCTGACAATGTTTCTCTTTTAGCTACCCTTCTCTTTTAGAGTGGTCAGTATATTTAGCATAATTTCTATCCAAATAGGTTAAGAATAAAAATTTTTGGCACTCAAAATTTAAATCTCTGTTTGAGGAATTAAGTTGAGTATATCAGTTAAGATTAAGTTAGTCAAGGTATAACTGAAAATCCAAGTCATAACAGCTTAACAAAGATAAAGGTATATTTTTCTATTGCATAATACAGGTTTACAGTTCAAAACTGGTATGATGGGTCCATGGTTATGAGAAACACAAACTTTCTGTTCTATAATTCTTAGTTCATGACCTATATTACCAAGTATGGCTTCATGTTCACAATGTGGCTGCTGCAGCTCTGACTATCACATCCATGTCTTAGGCAGCAGTTATACAGAAATTGAAGAACAAAAAAGGTTCCTTGTGATAGTTAAGATAGCCCCTCCTAAAAGAACTTTCCTACAAGCTCCACCTGACAACTTCCACTGACATATCTTGTCCATCTGTAGGAAGTTGGAAATGGTTTCTTTTTTTTCCAGCTAGACCATTGTTGCCACCACACAATATAGGGGTTTTATTACCAAACAAGAAGCAGGCAATGAATACTGGATAGCTAGCTAGCAGTCTCTGTCTGAATAAGTGAACTATCCTTTCTTTGTGCTAAACTTACATTGTTGCACAGGCCATACTGTATATACTTACTTATACTGAAAACAGAATTGTGTAGCAATAGAGAGCATAGGATGTAATTAGGGTGATCCTTTGTTCCAATTTGCCCTGGAGAGTTCCAGTATATAGCTGTTGTATCAATATAATTATTATTAGTGTTTCTATTACTCTCTAAAGTGTCTCAGTTCGACAATAAATTGCATGGTCACCTTAGCTATTATAAACTGGCTAGAACATCTTTAATACTTCCTAGCTCTGTGACATTAGCAAATTACTAACTTTTATAAACTCATTGTATTAGTTATCTATTACTGAATAACAAATTTTATACCCCAAATATATTGGCTCAAAACAACAAACATTATCTCAGTTTCCATGGGTCAGTAATTAAAGAGCTACTTAGATAGATGGTCCTGGCTCAGAGTCTCACTTGAGATTCAGAGGCTGGCAGGAGCTGCTATCATCTAAGGGCCTAATTGGGAAGCAGGATCCACTCTGAAAATTATTCGCTCACATGGCGGTTGGGAGGAGGCCTCAGGTCCTCACCATGTGGGTTTCTCTATAAGGCAGCTTGTGTGTCCTCACAACATGGCAGCTGGCTTCCCCTCCAAGAGAGAACAAAAGGAAGCTTCAGTGCCTTTTATGCCCTAGTCAACAAAGTCCCACAGTCACTTCCTCTTTATTCTATTCACTAAAAGCAGTTCACTAAGTCCAGCTGACACTCCAGGGGGGACTATAGGCACATGGCAACATGCCTGGGTAATTTTTTTACTTTTTGTAGAGATGGGGATTTGCCATATTGACCAGGCTGGTCTCAAACTCCTTGGCTCAAGCGATCTGCCCACCTTGGCCTCCCAAAGGGCTGGATTACAGGTGTGAGCCAACACACCTGGTCATGATTTCTATTTTGGTGCTTTGAATCTCAGTTTTATATGTCTTCTATCATAGATTGTACCAACTCTGAAAGATAAGTTTGAAAAAGGAGTCTTATGGAAACAGGACCACAAGGAAGGTGCTCAATAAATGTATAACTCCAGGAGGAAATATGACTGGATATTTGAAATGTAAGTTTGACTCTAGTAGAAACAATAAGTTTTAATATGTATTTATTACATATATATGTATACGTATACATATATGTATAGAGAGAGAGCAAAAGAGAGACAGAGTATTGCTCTGTTGCCTAGGCTGGAGTGCAGTGATGTGATCACAGTTCACTGTAACCTCAAGCTTCTGGGCTCAAGCGATCCTCCTGCCTCAGCCTCCCAAGTTTGTAGAAATGGGGTCTCATTATGTTGCCCTGGATGGTCTCAAATGTCTGGCCTCATGCCATCCTCTGCCATGGCTTCCTAGAGTGTTGTGATTACAGGCATGATCTTCCTTGCTTAGCCAATGCATGTTTTCTTAATCTGCACATTAACTTTCTCTTCACACTTGAGTTTATATAGTGATGTCATTGAGCTCTTGCTGGGCTGCCCAGGCTGGTCTCAATCTCCTGGGCTCTGGTGATCCTCCCACTTCAACCTTGCAAAGAACTGGAAATATGTCAGTTATTATTAAGTCTCTGGACAATGGAATTAATTCCTAAGGTCCTGTAAGCTCCGCGAATACAAACACAATAAGGTATGGTTCCCAGTGAGTCTTCCTAGGAGACATGGGTTCTTGCTATGCTGCCCAGGCTTGTCCAAATCTCCTGGGCTCAGGTAATTCTCCCACTTCGGCCTTGCCAAACAGTGGGGATATGTTAGTTATTATTAAGTTCCTGGACAATGGAATTAATTCCTAAGGTCCGTAAGCTCTTTGAGGATACAAAGACAATAAGGTGTGGTTCCTAAGAGAAGTCTTTCTTGGAGACAGGCTGATGCCTAATACAAGCAATGAAAGAAGAGTAGGAAACAGCCACTTTGAGGACACTGTGTATGTTTGTATATAACAGAAGGATGGGGGCTTGTGGAAAATGGTTACAGGGAGGACTAATGTTGCCCAGGAAGATGGAGCCCTCTGAGCAAAGATGGCACTCTGGAGAAATGTTAAGTAATTTAATATGGCTAAAGCTCCTTTGTGAGGTGGGAGGTGTTAAGAAGTGAGAGTTGAGAGCATGACAATGCATAAGATCACCCTGAGGAGAAATGCAGTGATTCAAGAACAGAGACTTGGGGAATCCTAGCATTGAAGGGGTAGTTTTGGAAACATGGCCCAGAAAGGTGACAAGTTTACTGCCTGCCTTCTCTTCTTTCCCATTCACCCAAAGAGCAGAAGTGCTGGCCAGAATCTTTTCTGATAGAGATCAGATAGGAAAGAGCAGCACTGGGAGTGGAGGTAGTTATGGGAGTGAAGAGAGAACAAGTCAATCTCCCTAATAAACAGCCAAGAGAGGAGTGACAGGAGTGAGTTAAACAAGCAAACAGCAACAAAAATTCCAGGGCAGGGTTTAGTGGGTTAAAGCCACCAGAGAAATGGAGAGCAGAAGCGGATTTCTGAAGTTCCCATGGGTTATTAGCTGAATCTCCTTTGAGGTTCTTTGAGACAGATAAAATTTGAAATTCCTCTTAAATTATGGACTAAGTTCCTTTGTTTGCAGAGACAGAGCTGCGTGAAGCCCTGATTTGATTATGATTATTGAAGGACCTGTTGGACAGACACTAGGGGAACTAAGAGAGTGTAATAATAGTCATAAAAATTTACGGCAGGAGAATTGCTTGAACTCAGGACGCGGAGGTTGCAGTGAGCTGAAATGGCACCACTGCACTCCAGCCTGGCGACAGAGTGACACTTTGTCTCAAAAAAAAAAAAATTATTATTGCTACCATGCTAAACTATTAGGCGTAAAAGTATTAATGGCAACCAGAACTGTTCAATTCTAAGAGATAGACGTAGTATTATTTCCCTTTCCCTTTCATAGATAAGAAAACTGAGGCACAGATTGGTTGGATTGATTTCCGCAGGGTCATACAACTAGTAGTTGGCAAAGCCAGGAATGGAACCCAGGCGCTTTATTTTACAGAAACCACTGGAATCAAGATTTTTACTAAAGTATAGGGTAGTAGAGGATAAAATTCAAAGTACAAATTCTTTTTACTATCTAATATTTTGTTTTCTAAGAAAAGGATTATATTCAATGAATACTTAATGTATACACAGAAGTTCTCCTTTTAAGTTGGAAAACTGTTATAATGTAGTTTAAAGAGCAGTGTCATGGGGTGGGGGAGGGGCATTACCATTCTTTCACAGACTAAAACATTCTTTTCTCTCTCCCATGCACATAGTACCAGGTGCAATGTGGATTTTGAATCAGCACTAGCTGAATTGACATGTTCTATAATACAATTTGCAAGGCACTGTGTGAGTGGCTGCTCAAGCATGGCCACACAAAGAGATGCCTGCATTTATAACGCCAAGTTTCTAAAGCTGCTGGGTTAGTCTGCTTCATAGTTTCCTAATTGAAATGTATGTTTGCTTTTTTTTGTTGTTAGACAGTCTCGCTCTGTCACCCAGGCTGGAGCACAGTGGCCCACAATACCACAATATCTTGGCTCACTGCAGCCTCCGCCTCCCGGGTTCAAGCAGTTCTCCTGCCTCAGTCTCCTGAGTAGCTGAGATTACAGGCACGCACCACCACACCTGGTTACTTTTTTTTTTTTTTTTTTGAGATGGAGTCTCATTCTGTCATCCAGGCTTAAGTGCAGTGGCGCGATCTTGGCTCACTGCAACCTCTGCTTCCCAGGTTCAAGTGATTCTCCCGCCTAAGCCTCCCAAGTAGCTGGGATTACAGATGCCTGCCACTGCACCCCGCTA
This sequence comes from Hylobates moloch, assembly GCF_009828535.3. NCBI lineage: Eukaryota > Metazoa > Chordata > Mammalia > Primates > Hylobatidae > Hylobates > Hylobates moloch. Next base: position 55,757,765 of record NW_026652276.1, on the reverse strand, counting down.
ATTTTTGTATTTTTAGTAGAGATAGGCTTTCACCATCTTGGCCAGGCTGGTCTTGAACTCCTGACATCGTGATCCACCCACTTCGGCCTCCCAAAGTGCTGGGATTACAGGTGTGAGTGAGCCACCGCGCCCGGCCAATTTTTGTATTTTTAGTAGAGATGGGGTTTCACTGTGTTGGCCAGGCTGGTCTTGAACTGCTGACGTCAGGTGATCCACCCACCTCGGCCTCCCAAAATGCTGGGATTACAGGCATGAGCCACAGTGCCTGGCCTGTTTGCTTTTTTAAAAAAACCAAATTCCTTGATTTTCAAGACTGCTCATTCAAAATAAACTCATAAAGAATGGTTCAAGAATAAGTGCTTTCAGTAATTTGTAGCCCTATTTGGGGGTGTGTTGTTCACTCAAGTTTTTTTTTTTTTTTTTGAGACACAGTCTCGCTCTGTCACCCAGGCTGGAGTGCAGTGGCGCAATCTCGGCTCACTGCAAGCTCCGCCTCCCGAGTTCACGCCATTCTCCTGCCTCAGCATCTCCGAGTAGCTGGGACTACAGGCGCCCGCCACCACGCCCGGCTAATTTTTTTAATATATTTTTTAGTAGAGACGGGGTTTCACCGTGGTCTCGATCTCCTGACCTCGTGATTCGCCCGCCTCGGCCTCCCAAAGTGCTGGGATTACAAGCGTGAGCCACCGCGCCCGGCCTGTTCACTCAAGTTTTGGTGGATGTACATGTGTAGTCATTTCGTGGGCTGCTTCTTTTCCCTGGTCCTCTCACATTTCTTCACTCCACCCTGGTCTGTCGGACCCCTGTCCTGGGATCAGAAGTTGAGGAGTGGGAGACTTACTGGATCTAGCCAGAGTTTAAACTCTTCTGTCTTCCTTACCTGGATGGATTCCCAGGTAGACTGGTTGTCATGTTTTTAAGATATAAAAGACCCTTTGGGCTTATGTATACATATCCATAGCCTCTTTGGTGTATTAGGAAAGAAGATGAGAAATAAGCTGTATTTGCATTTATGTGTAAGGATTTATGTAGGATTTCCTCTCTCAATCAGTAATTTCTTTTAGGCAGATGCTAGACCATGCCCTGTAAAACATGCCAAAGGTTTTTTTTTGCTGCATATCTGTTAGTCAAATTTTAAAATGGAAATATGTAATGCAATTTTTTTTTTTTTTAGATGGAGTCTCACTCTGTGGCCCAGGCTGGAGGGCAGTGGCACCATCTCAGCTTACTGCAGCCTCCCACTCCCGGGTTCAAGCAATTCTCCTGCCTCAGCCTCCTGAGTAGCTGGGACTGCAGGCGCATGCCGCCACACCCGGCTAAGTTTTTGTATTTTAGTAGAGACGGGATTTCACCGTGTTGCCCAGGCTGGTCTGGAACTCCTGAGCTCAGGCAATTTGCAGGCTTCAGCCTCCCAAACTGCTAGGATTATAGGCATGAGCCACCACGCCCGGCCTTTTTTTTTTTTTAAACACAGGGTCTTGTTCTGTCACTCAGGCTGAAGTGCAGTGGCAGGCTCATGACTCATCATAACCTGGAACTCCTGAGCCTCAGCGATCTATCTACCTGCCTTAGCCTCCGGCATACCTAGGACTACAGGCATGCACCACACTCCCAGCTAATTTTTAAATTTTTGTAGAGATGAGGTCTCCCTATGTTCCCCTGAAACTCCCGGTCTCAAGCAATCCTCCTGCCTCAGTCTCCCAAAGTGCTGAGATTACCAGCATGAGCACCTGGACCTGGTCCAATAAATATTATAAATTCGAATTAGGCATTTCACTTCCATTTATATACATATCCTTTTACAGGATTATTTGATAGTTATTAATGTATATTGTGATTGAGTTTTAATAGTTACTTTGGGAAAACAGAAATTACTGTTCCAGTACTTACTTGTAAGTTGTTAAAGTCCACACAACGCGCTTAAACTTTATCTTGTTCAACAGATTCCGTAGCACATGGAACACTTGAAATATGGAAGAGTCACTTCTCTGGGCACTTTGCTCATTTCGTCTGCTATTCATTCACTGATTCGACATTTTATGATCGATTACTATCTGCTTGGCAAGGTGCTAGAAATAGGAATACTAAGAAAAAGGTCAAGGTTCCTGTCCTCAAGGCCCTCTCTCTCAGTCCAGTGTTGTCAAGGTTTGATGGAACACACCAGTGGCAAACAAGCACGACGGGCCTTATTTCACCGGTGTGCGGTCCTTCTTCCAGCTCTGAAATTATGTCTATCCAAACATCGTAAATCAACAAATCAGTTTTTCTAAATCATACAACTGCAGCTAACAAACTGGGAATAAGGCTTCGATTATTCTGACTTGATTTAAAACGATGACTGCTGATTCTTTGCCCTGCGAATCCTTTCTTTGACTACTAAGTTAAGCTTTACACACCTCACTTGCAAGAGGCTATGCTGGCTTTCTGGAAATCCGTAATTAAGTTCAGTGTTTGTGGGATGGAGTGTAATTAACGACCATTAATTACAGAGTTTCATTCGTGAGAACCTGCCAGGCTAAGTAGCAGAAACAAGAGAAACTGATAAAAAGCTTTCCTCGTTTTTAAACAAAAGTCGCACGGAAGTTCCCGGCGGGACAAGGGAACGTGGGCTGTCCTTGCTACTCCCGTGGACGCGGGTGGATTGGGACGCTGGACCGTGTCTCCCCGCCCCCGCCCCCACGCCTCCTCCGGTGCTCAGCCTGAGGCCTTCGTCCAGGAGCGCTGCCGCTGACCCAGGCTCAGGAGCTGGGGGCTCCGGCACAGACGCCCAGGTCTCGGGACAGGCGGCGACTGCACTCACGGAAGTGCGCTGAGCTCTCCCCTGTAGAAGGGCGCCTCTCCTCCCCCACTTCCTCCTCCAGCTCCACGGCGGCCTCCCGGGCCGGCTCCTCCTCCTTCCAGGTCTCCTCCCAGTGCCGCCGCGGCTCTCAGGCCCGAGGTGCGGCGCTCACCCCGGCAGTCCCCAGCCTGAGACGCTGCGTGGAGCGGCGGAGCCGGAGGGAAGCAAGGGGCCGTCTGCGCTGCTGTCCCCGCCCCGCGCGCTCTGCGCCCCTAGTCCCTGGCGGTCGCTCCGAAGCTCAGCCCTCTTGCCTTCCCCGGAGCTGTCCCGGGCTAGCCGAGAAGAGAGCGGCCGGCAAGTTCGGGCGCGCGCAGACGGCGGGCCGCGGGCACTGGGCGCCTCGGTGGGGCGGGGGGAGGTGGCTACCGCTCCCGGCTTGGCGTCCCGCGCGCACTTCGGCGATGGCTTCTCCGCCGCGGCGACGGCTGCGCCTCGGTCCCCGCGGCCTCCCGCTTCTTCTCTCGGGACTCCTGCTACCTCTGTGCCGCGCCTTCAACCTAGACGTGGACAGTCCTGCCGAATACTCTGGCCCCGAGGGAAGTTACTTCGGCTTCGCGGTGGATTTCTTCGTGCCCAGCGCGTCTTCGTAAGTGGCCGCACTTGGAACTGGAGCCGGCCCCCTCCCCCACCGCGCGCACCCACCCAGCGTTTCTCCATTGGGATTGATTTCTGAGAGATCCCGGCGTCTGTCTGTCTCACCCATCTTACCCCTCAGAGTGGTTTATGTCCTGGGTGGAGGAAATATTTGGGGAAATGAACTCCCCTTGGTACCCATCACCCAGTTACACCCCGCTCCTCACCTCTTAAAATTGGTTAGGGGCAGCGGGAGAGCTTTGAAGCCGACCTGTACTTAAAAATCGGGGAAAGTGGGAAATCAACAAAGGCTGGTCTTGCCGGACTCCCCGCCTCCTGTGCCAATGTCGAGGATTTGGTCAATATCATCCCCGAACTTCTTTTTCTCGTCTACCAGTTAGGCTTCTTGGTAGCCTTTTTCTGCTTTACAGGCTTAACGCCCGTCCTTTTCAGTCTCCCTAAACGAGCCCTCCCCCACTCTTTCCGCCTCTGTCTGATTCTGTTTCTCCTCACTCCTTTTGCAGACATTCTGATGACTTAAAATGACCATACTGTCCTATTGAATTCATTGTGTCTTATCTCTGGGACTGTCAGACATTTGCACATTTGAAGTTGAACAGATGAATTGAATGTGTCATCTGTTCTTTTTATAGTGATTCACTATTTAGGTCATTGTTCAGAAGGAACAAGGGTGTTTGCTGAGTTTTCACTCACTGCAGGTCATTCGAATACTGCAGTATTTAATAATTCAGTTATGTTTTCAAGTTGCCAACGTTCCACGTTGCAAGGGCTGTCAGGATTTCTAAGTTATTGCCATTATTGTGTTAGAAATTGTCTCCGACTCTACTGAATGCTGACGTCATTCTCACCACCCCACCCCCATGTTAGCGTTAGGAGTACCGTTTTAATGAGTGTTGTCTGTTTTTTTAATGATGTTTAAATCTTGTTTTCAAGAGAGAAACTGTTCTTAGGGTGCCTTCTAAACGCTTAGACATTGTAACAACATATTTTTGTTTCCATATTTTCTGTATAAGATATCCCTTCGGGGTGAAGTGGAGGATAATTTTGACGGTTAGTACGTGGATAGGACCATCTTCCACTACACACATGCCTAATTTGAGAGTGATCTTAATGTTTTTCTATGACTGTTAGGACACTCAGCAGAATTTAGTCTTAGTGTTTTTCTGAATGTTATTGAATATCATTCATTTTGGTAACAACCTTTGCAGCAATACATAGATTGGATGCGGTTAATGGAAACTTTGTTAGTGGAGACATTATTTTATGTAGCAAGCTTAGTTTTATTTGATGTTAGCAGTTACAGTGCTTTCTGTGAGACCTGGAGCACAGATTTTCCAACATGATAAAAATAATCATTATTTAGGCAACATTTACCAATTTCACATTCCATTTAGTCATTTTAGTCAGCATCATCTTTTTATTTATTGTTTTTAACCACAGGGGTGAATACCAAACGTTATCTTTAAACATTTTTGTTTCCAGATACTTTCAAGTGTATACCTTTATGAGGCAGAACATTTTAGTTGCTCCCAAGGGTTCCATTTTAGATATAATTTGTACAGAAATTCTAATGATTTTGAAAATATATGTCTTCAGTCAAAAATTAGCATTTAAATACTTCAGGCCAGGCACGGTGGCTCACGCCTGTAATCCCAGCACCTTAGGAGGCCAAGACGGGCGGATTGTCTGAGCTCAGGAATTTGAGACCAACCTGGGCAACATGGTGAAACCCCGTCACTACAAAAAAAATACAAAAATTAACCGGGCATGGTGGTGCACACCTGTAATCCCAGCTCTGCGGGAGGCTGAGATGAGAGGATTGCTTGGAAAGTGGAGGTTGCAGTGAACGGAGATTGTGCCACCACACTCCGGCCTGGGTGACAGAGACTGTCTCCGAAACAAAAACAAAATCAAAAACAAAAACAAAAAACAACAACAAAATACTTTAAAGTTGATGGCAGTGTTTTACAAATGTTACTGTTAATTCTTCAGCAATGCTCTGAGTTTAGTGTAAGATAAATGAGGGGCTGATAAAGTGGTTTTTTTTTTTTTTCATGGAAAATGCAGTAATGTTGAACTATTCATGATATTTGCTACTGCTGATTACAAGCCAGGGTGACTAATCTTTGGCCAGTCATTATAATCAATGAATATGTTATGACCTCACAGGTTTACATGACTTCACTCATAGACCTTTAATGATAAAGTAAAATTAAACTTGGGTTTGGTTTCATATAATATTTTGAAATATTCATCAGCAACTTTATTACTGATAGACTAGAGAGCTCTAGGTATAGGTAACTTAAAAAATGGAAACCAACCTTGAGTTTTTTTTCTTGGTTTTTTTAAACAAAACATATATAAACAAAGGTTTTTACTTACTGAGCTTTTCAGATTTAACAAAAATTTATGTAAAATTATGCTGAATTTCTAAAAGGGCATTTTAAATGTAACAAGCATTGGAATCCAAGGTACATGGGATGCCATTTCCAATATTACCAGTTGGATTTATTGTTATTTGGTATTACCATAAACTTTTAAAAGAAAAAAAGCCACATAATGAAAAAGTATTTGTCAATTCAAGGGCGCCTTTCTTCTGAGGGTAGAAGGATTCGTGAGGAGCAGTGGTTGTGACGTCCACTCCTGTTGCTTTTTCCAGTTTTGGTGTCCACATACCTTGGGGAAGCTGTAGAATTATTTTATGCCTAATTTTTCTCTTTATAGAAAATTATTATTGAATTATCTGCATAGTTCATAGTTTTGTTGTGAAAATTAATGAATCAATATTTATTAAAGGGAAGGACAAAGTACTAAGCAAAATATTAAGGCGGCCCCTCAAAAAATCACTCCAGAAATGAGTCAGGTTCGAAGTAAAAATTCACAAAAGTAGTGATTTTCAAAATTATGAAAAATAAAACATTCGCATACTTTTTTTTCTATAAGCATTTATTTATGCTATGTTGTAAAACTTACATAAAATTTAAAGATTGTATGCAGGCTAATAATTAAAGTCATACTTTTCTTGTGGAGACTAATTGGAAAAATTAAAAATTACATCCTAGGTTTAATTATAATGATGACATCTTATTTTGGTAAACATATTTTATAATTTGCTAAGCACTTATATCTCATTTCATTCTATAGCCCACACCGCTGGGGAGAAGTAAGGGGAAGCAGATATACTCATTCTTACAGATGAGGAGGAAACGGAGGCAGAACCGTTTGCAGTCTAGTTATTTGAGTAGGTTGGTGTGAGTAGAGGGTAAGGAAGGGAGGGATCTGAAGACAGGGTGTAAAATTCAAATCCCACTTTTTTAAATTCAAATATTGAATTTTTAAAGAAAATAACTGAACAATTTTAAAATTCATTCTTCAAATATATGTTATACAGTTCTCATTTTATGTATTTCTTTATTTTAAAATAATGCTATAACGAATAACACTGGATTCTTGCCTGTTCCCCCATTAAACGCTAATGGAGCCTTATCTTACAGTTGGCAATGTGTAGATGTGTGTGCCTTAGAAGCAGAAGGTCCTTCAATGGTTCCCAGTCCTAACTTCATGTTTGCAATATCTGGAAAGGCTTTTAAATAAAACTCCTGCCCTGCCTGTATCTTAAATCTAAAAGTAGATCTCTGACTTGATATTCCAGTGGCCTGGCCTGTGAATCATTTCTCGTTGACTAGCCTGTCTTAACTCAATTTGACTAAAAAGGAACTCTTCACCAAGAGATATTAGTTGCACCTCTGTTTCTGTTAACAGTGGCATCATTTTCTCTGTCACCTTGGAAATACTTTCATATTCCTCCCTCTATTTTTCTGTGTTTCTCCTACTTCACCACCTTAATATCAGTCAGTGATTAGTCAACAGGCAGAAGCTCCTAGAAATTCTTCCTTTTTAAGGTTTTCTTGATTCCATCTCTGCTTTCTACTCCTTATTTCAGTGTAGTTATGACAAGCGTAGTCAGTGGCACTCAGGTCCTCCCCCATCCCTCTGCCCATCATTTGGCTCTTAAACCTGCAGAACATCTTGTCTGTTTCTATTCATTTTATCTTTCTGTAACATCCTTTTTCATCCTGGTATTCTCTTGCAAAAATTTTCATAATAAAGCTTCCGTTGCCAGCAAGAAAGTCCAAACCACTTAACGTAGATTAAGGTCACTTGCAATCCGTCCCAACCTGTGTGTATTTTTAAAACTTTATATACCATTTCTACTCTTACCATTTTAGCCGTTTTCACAACACTTTACAAAATGATGCCAGCTCATTTTTTACAAACTTCAGAGTAGCTCTGACTATATTGGTTGATTTTTCTCATCATAAATAATATACATATATATTAGGGGACATAAAATTAGACCCTAATTTTGTTATTTAGAAAGCAAATCCTACATTGATTACTTCTGATTAAGGATATATAATGTTTTATAGAGCATTATGAAAGACAAGGGAAAATATGTGGAAATTGTAGTTACTGCTTCTGTTTTACATCATGTAGTTGTTGACTGGCATTTTTGTTTTTCTTTTGATTCAGAAAAGCATTTTTTAAAAAATGAAAAGTAAATCTGAAACTGGAATTGTAGCTTTCAAATAACATTCAGTACTATTTCATACACATTTATTTCTATATACATGTATGGTAGTTTTTCAGAAGTTCCTTTTGGTGAATGCTCATTGGTCAACTCAGTCAGCTAAATATATTAAACATGCTTTATCTTAGAAAGGTCAGTGCTGAAAGCAGACAAACAAGTTAGTTTATTTGGAGGGTTTGAAAAATGGACTTGTCATTGTTTGGCAGGTTGCCCCTCCTTGGTTGTCAAGGTCACGTTCCGTGAATCAACTGCCCTTCAAGTACACTTTGGATAGGGAGTGCATCCAAAGGCCATTCTCCTGATTGGTTCCTCTGAGCCTCTTGTCTGTCTCCCTCTCACTGCCTCCTCTGATACCTCTCCCTCCCTATCTCTCTCTCTTTTCTCTTTTTCTGTCTCTTGTCCTTCCGCTCTTTTTCCTTTCCTCTATCTCTTTTCCTCCTTTCCATCCATCTTTCTGTCCTCTCTCCCAAACTCAATCCTTTATATTTTAGCATTTCTTGGCATGGATGTAAACCTTAATTTTGAAGTCCCAGAGAGTTATTTAATGGCAATGTTTCCAGTCATTAAAAAAAAATGTTGAGGATGGGGATTCTGATGATGTTCTTGGACACACTTTTTGGAGGGAAATGGAGTCTATCAAGAGAGAGTTGCAGGCATAGGAAATTAAGTCACTCAGCTACAGATTTACACTGCTAATCAGTGAAAACTCTTGTCAACCTTGCCTCACCATGTGTATTCTCCCCACCTCTCCACCATTGATAAGAAATATTTAAGCCGGGTTTTCTACCCTTCTTTCTCTTTTTCCCCTTCATTTGAGTTAATCACTTGACCATTAATGGCCCTTTGAAAAAACTGAGGAAAGAAAAGCCCTTTTAAAGACAGAATTTAAGTTTTACATTTTCTACTCTTTTAGGGAATAACTTATTAATGGCATCAATTGTTTTCAGGACCAAGATGATAATTAAATCCCATCATCTTGTTTTTCGTGGTGTTTCAGATTTTCTATGTTTGCATTTATTTATTATCACCTTCAGAAAATTTCTTTTTAAAGTAATTACAGTGGTCATTGTTATCTCCATTCAATAGAAAAGGGAACAGAGATTCAAAGTTACTCCTTCAATTGATTTGCAGTGTTTGTAAATTTTAATTCCAAACTGTTTCCATTAGATAGTGCTGCTTAGATCATAAGAATTTTTTTTCTGGTCTGTCAGTTCTCTTACCCTAATTAAGCTCTTGTACATATTCATTAGTCATTCTTAGATGAAATTCAAGTAACAATTATTTTTATGGAGTGTTTTATTAACTTTGTTTTTTGTAGTATGTGTTGCTTTTTTTTTTTGGAGATGGAGTCTCACTCTGTTGCCCAGGCTAGAGTGCAGTGGCACGATCTTGGCTTGCTGCAACCTTCGCCTCCTGGATTCAAGCAATTTCTGGCTAACTTTTGTATTTTTAGTAGAGATGGGGTTTCACCATGTTGGCCAGGCTGGTTTTGAACTCCTGACCTCAAGTGATCTGCCTGCCTTGGCTTCTCAAAGTGCTAGGATTACGGGCATGAGCCACCGTGCCTGGCCTGTGTTGCTTTTTATTCCTTAATTTTTTTATATAGCATCTTTTATCACCTTGTACCCAGTTTTCTATGCAAGTATTTCTTTTTCACTACACAACTTCCTCATAAGACTTTAATATATGTCTAAGGTCATTTTACTTTCTCCATCTCTTCATTGTTCTCTTTAAAAAACTTAAATATCTTAATGATAACTTTAATATCGAGATGGCATTTTGGATGAAAAACTTCATTCATCAGCTTTTTTCCCTCACAAATTTAGCATGTAGATATTGACACATTCCTTTTATATTATTCTGCCATTTTGTAGCATTTCACCAGTATGCAAGTCTGCACATGAAGGTATGCTTAGGAAAACTTAATGAACATCCATATTTGTACACCTGATTACCATCATTTCAGCCTGTAATGTGCAGATAGCCTGATGAAAAGCAACAGGCTTGTTCCTGGTCTTATTCAAGGAACTCAAGCTATGTGCTGCCAATAGAGTGGTGTTTGCATTCAGAGAACTCTCCTACTGGGCTCTTTTTCTCTGTCTTTGTTGAAGGCCTTCTAATAACTTCCGAGCTCTCTCTGTCTTACGGTGCCAAGCAAAGAAAGTATCTGAAACCCAAAATTAAGTAGAGATGTTACATAAGGAAATTGTTTTAAGGGTAATTTAAATAATTGGATGTTTAATAGACGATGCTTTCTGCATTTTTGAGGGGTTCAGACATAGTGGAAATGACTCATTTATATAGGGCTACTTTAAGATTGAGACACAGCTATTGAATTTACTTTGCTACTCCACTGTCCATTTAAACTTTTCTTGAGTTCTTATAATGTGGCAGGTGCAAAAGATGAATTAGACTACCCTACATTCAAAGAAGCAATTTATCATAAGGTGGGCAGAATAGTTTTGACCAAAAAGTTATAAAATATATTGTAAAACAGGGGTCCCCAACCCTCGGGCCGTGAACCAGTACCGGTCCATAGCCTGTTAGGGACCATGCTGCACAGCAGGAAGTGAGCAGCAGGAGAGCAAGCATTACCACCTGAGCTCTGCCTCCTGGCAGATCAGCGGTGGCATTAGATTCTCATAGGAGCAAACCTTATTGTGTGAACCCTGTTGTGAAGTGTGCATGCAGGGGATCTAGGTTACATGCTTCTTATGAGAACCTAATGCCTGATGATCCAAGTTGGACAGTTTCATCCTGAAAGCATCCCCCTCTATGTCCAGGGAAGAAAAGGTTGGGGACCACTGCTGTGAGCTACTATTTGAAGACAACCCAGAAGTGATTTTTGCTTGTAGGTTTCCAGGCAAAGCTTGAGAACCAGTTCTCCTATCCTGGTGTAGAACCTGGTATTATCTACAACACTAAGAACGTGTACATACCTGTGCTTGTATTACTCTCATTAGGACTACTGTGGCAATGTCCCAAGCAAGCACTATTCAAGATATTGACCCTGAAAAGCAAACTTACCTGAACTGTTCTTTTGTTCTAGTATGCACTCAAAAATCATTTAATTCTGATGAAAAGGGGTAGTTGTGTGATTTAGGGTCAAATTTTAGACCTGTAGAAAAAAAATTGTATATGTAATAAATTTACATATTATAATTTATACACACACACACAGACACACACACACACACACAGACTTTCACTGTGTTAACCAACTCTGCTCTAGAAAAAGAACCGATGGGGTTTTGATGACGAGCTGGCCCTTAGTTATGGGAGGTGGGGACTCCCTTACTCATAGCCTTTTTTTTTTTTTTTTTTTTTGAGACAGAGTTTTCCTCTGTTGCCCAGACTGGACTGCAGTGGTGCAATCTTGGCTCACTGCAACCTCCACCTCCCAGGTTCAAGTGATTCTCCTGCCTCAGCCTCCCAAATAGCTGGGATTACAGGCTCATGCCACCACGCCTGGCTAATTTTTTATATTTTTAGTAGAGATGGGGTTTTGCCATGTTGGTCTCAAACTCCTGACCTCAAGTGATCTGTCCGCCTCAGCTGCCCAAAGTGTTGGGATTACAGACATAAGCCACTGTGTCCAACCTCTTTTTTTCTTATGAAAGATTTTTGCTGAATGAAAACTGAGTTCATTTTCTACCCAGAATCATTTTGCTGTGATGGGAGAGAGCCAACAATGGTGTTTTACTGATGCCAAATATGACTGCATGAAGCTCTATTAAACAGGGCGTGGCTTGGTTGGGAGTTACATCTTTATTTTGAATTTGTGGATTTTTAAGATAAGTGTCAGAAAGCAGGATTCTTTGTAACCCTGCAATTCGTACAGCTAGCTTTTGTCTAGTGTAGATGAGATTTGGCAGCTACTACCCAGAATAAGAAATTGATTTTAAAAGTTCAAGTGAATGCATTCCATATTTAAGATGTACATTCATTCTAATTTCACAAAAAGGTGAAAAGCAATTGTAAATGTTTCCTTTGCCAGAATAATTTAAGTGACTTAGTATTTAATGAAACAAAATGATTATGGTGATAGCATTTTAGGACTGTTTTTGTCTGCCTGTATCCTGTTTTATTTCCTCCTATATTTCAATCAGTTTCTTGAGAAGAAAGACGAAAGTCTTTTTTACTTTATCTTCTTTCTCTTCTTGACTCCTAAATGTTGTTGTCCCTGAGAACTCGCTCATTGCCCCTCTTCTTTCGACGCTTCCCCTGGCTGAATAACCCCATCTGTGTTCTGATACAGCATACTGTCTCTGGCAGGGCTTCAGACTACAACTGGATGACTCAAAGATATCTCAGACAAATGTATTAATAATTGAATTCATGGTTTTTCTGTAAATACTAATTTTATTTTATTTCTTGAGACAGGGACTCATTGTCTCACCCAGGCTGTTTGCTTACTTTGTAGCACTTGTAATCACAGCTCATTGCAGCCTCAACCTCCTGGGCTCAAGCCATCCTCCTGTCTCAGGACCCCAGCTCCACCCCCAAAGTTGGGACCACAGGCGCATGCCACCACACCCAGTGAATTATTTTATTCTTTGTAGAGATGGGGGTCTTACTATGTTGCCTAGGCTAGCCTTGAACTCCTGTAAGTACTTAATCTGCCTTCTGCTTCTCTGCTCTCTAGGCTTTTCTCCCATCAATGCACTCAAGAAGGAAACCTAGGTGGCATTCTTGAATGTCTTTTCTCTCATATTCAGGCCTCCAGCGATTGCTGTTCTACTCCAGATGTTTTTTTTCCATCTGTCACCTATCTTTCCACCCACCCTCCTACTGCAGACCACGCTCACCTGCTCCCTGAGCTGCGGCCAGTCCTTTGCTTTCCTTGTTCCATTTTTTTCTCTCTCTCCCTTAATGCTTTCCCCATAAGGCATAACATTTAGTTTTCTTTAGTAGATGATTTCATTCTTCTCCTTAAAAAACTCAGTGGCTTCAAATGAACCTTGGGATAAAATACAAGGTTTAACCATGGCCAAAAGGCCCTGTTTGACTTAGTTATTGCCAGGTTCCTTGACCTTATCTTGTGCCACTCCAGGCTTGCCCTCTCCTTCAGCCATACCTTTCTTTGTAGCTCCTGGAGATTCAATTCTTTCTTGCCAGGATCTTTCTACCTCTGCCTCACATATTCCCTCCATCTCTTCATTCTATTCCCTCATCCCCACCCCCGACTCCCCTCCATCCTCAATACACAAATGCTCCTAGGCACCCTCCTTCTGATCTTGTACATCTTAATGTTGTAGTGAGTTCCTTAGAAATAACTTCTCTGTCTACTTTATCTAAAAGAGAACTTTCTTCCCCATTCTTTAAAGATGATTTCATTAGAGAGACTTCCCTTTACCTAGAGGAAATCTTTCCCCTCTCATCCTTAGAGTTAACTGCTCTGTCTAAAGAAGATCTCCTCTCCATATTCCCCAAAATTTCTCTCAGCTAATTGTTTGCTTACTTGGTAGGACTTGTAATAGTAATTTATTTGTTGGCTAGTTTATTGCCTCTAAGGGAATGTAAACTAAATTCCTCCATTAAGAGCAGGAACTAGCCAAGCACAGTGGCTCACGCCTGTAATCCCAGCACTTTGGGAGGCCAAGGCAGGCAGATCACCGGAGGTCAGGAGTTCGAGACCAGCCTGACCAACATGGTGAAACCCCATTTCTACTAAAAATACAAAAATTAGCCAGGCGTGGTGGTGGGCGGCTGTAATCCCAGTTACTCAAGAGACTGAGGCAGGAGAATCGCTTGAACCGGGGAGGCGGAGGATACAGTGAGCCAAGATCACGCCATTGCATTCTAGCCTGGGTGACAAGAGCAAGACTCTGTCTCAAAAAAAAAAAAAAAAAAAAAAAAAGGCAGGAACCAAGGTTGTTTTATTCATCTGGTATCTCTAGCACTTAGGACCTTGCTTTATGTAGAGGAAACGCTCAATTGATATCTTCTATGAATGAATAGAAAACAACAAAAGAAAAGATCTCTTTAGAATTAAAAATTTTACTCCTGATTATTGTGTCTGGTTTATTGTACCTTAATGACAAAGAAATTGAATGGTGGTCCTAATCTTTGACCAAGAATTGATTAGATTAATCTCATGATAAGAAATTTTTTATTAAATAGTCAACTATTAAAAAAATTAAGCCTAGGCAATGTAGTGAGACCCCACCCCTACAAAAAATTTAAAAAAAAATTAGCTGAGCATGGTGGCATATGCTTGTAGTTCTACCTACTCAGGAGGCTGAGGTAGGAGGATCGCTTGAGCCAGGAGTTGGAGGTTGCAGTGAGTTATGATTGTGCCACTGCACTCCAGCCTGGGTGACAGAGCAAAACCCTGTCTCTTAAAACAAAAATAGAATAAAATAAAAATTACAGCAATATTTCTAATGCAAGATAATTTTTCTAAATGGGAAAATAATAATATTTATAATTGTACTTTGGAATAATTTACTTAGAATATATTTTTTTGCTCAACATTCAGAATATAGAAAATGCATAGTAATTCTCTCACACACACACACGGACACCCACACACACACACCAGAACACCAAAACAAAACTTTCCTGCCTCTAGGCAGCATACATTTTTAACAGCTTTACTGAGATATGTGACATACAATAAACTGTACATATTTAAAGTGTATGATTGACCTGCATAAATTCCTAAATGAATGTAACCCTGAACTTGCCTTATAAAGTTATCAGGAAAAATAAACTATATCAAATAATGTATGCATGCAAGAGAGTACCAAATGAATAATGAAGATTATGCCCTCAGTGTATAGTAAATGGTTTTAAAAAATATTTGTAGATAATATCAAGAGAATGATTGCTCCTCATAAATCAGAAGATATTGCTTACGCTTTGTTTCGTTTAAACTTTGGTCTGCCCCTTTTGTATTTTAGCCGGATGTTTCTTCTCGTGGGAGCTCCCAAAGCAAACACCACCCAGCCTGGGATTGTGGAAGGAGGGCAAGTCCTCAAATGTGACTGGTCTTCTACCCGCCGGTGCCAGCCAATTGAATTTGATGCAACAGGTAAATGTTGATGCACAATTTTCTTTTCATTGATTTCATTTGATTTTTTTTTTGCAATTGGTTTAGTTTAAATGTAGCCATTTAATACAATAGTATAGACAAGCACCTCAGCTCCACAGGGAAAATTATATAAAGACAAACGATTATTATATGATTTTTTCCTACAATTTTTGTGGTAGATGAAAGTATTAAAAGTATGTTGTGTTTCCATTGGTTCAGTTGTCTTCTGCCGTAAACTGATAGTATCAACCCACAGAAATTTGGGGTAAACCTGTTAGGATGTTTTTGTACCTTTTCTGAGAATAGGGGGCTCATAGGTACAGAAAGGCATTCTGCTGCTTCTCTGTCAACCAAATTGAAGCATGACTCACTGATTATTGTAGAAGATCAAATCTCTGATCATCAATATATCCAAGCCTTGGGCTGTGCTATAAAAAGCAGTTGAGGAGGCTGGGTGTAGTGGCTCACGCCTGTAATCCCAGCACTTTGGGATGCTGAGGCAGGCAGATCACGAGGTCAGGAGTTCCGGACCAGCCTGACCAACATGGTGAAACCCCATCTCTACTAAAAATAGAAAAATTAGCTGGGCATGGTGGCACACATCTGTAATCCCAGCTACTTAGGAGGCTGAGGCAGGAGAATCTCTCGAACCTAGGAGGTGGAGGTTGCAGGGAGCTGAGATTGCGCCACTGCACTCTAGCCTGGGTGACAGAGGGAAACTCCATCTTAGAAAAAAAAAAAAAAAGCAGTGGAGGAATCTTTTGCATTCAGGTAGACTTAAGTGACGTAAACAACACTTACCAAGACTTTGTTGGGACAATTATGTGTTATGGTTCTGATAACAGGAGAATTTTATCTTAGGGATAATTTTCAGTGTCAGGATTGTGGTAGCAAGGAGAAAAATAGCATGTGTAAGATGAGAAATAAGTTTTACATTTTTGCCAGTGAAATAAAATATGCAGAATTCTGTACACATTTATATTGGTATATTTATATATATTTGTGAAATCTTAGATGATCCTTAAGGAAATAGTGTGACATTCTTCTAGTATGATAGTCTTACAAAATTTTTTATTGATTCTGATTTGCTGGCTTTGACAGAGTGCTTTAAGATAAACCTGCACAAAATTAATCCTTTTTTCCATATTGTTATCTCCTGCCAGTACTAAAATATATTGATTCTGGGAAATATATCAGTGAAACAGGAATCATGATGTGGACTGTTCCATTTGACATTGTGATCTGTGCCAAAATGATTGTTAGTCATTAAGCCAGCTGTTAATGGGAACCAGATCACATGCACATGTTTTCAGGGTTTTTTTCCATTTGAATTTATCTACATTAAACTGTGTTGTTGTATTTTTCCATATATGGCTAATACTTGGAAAACTCCAAGAGTTTGTAAAAAGGCCCAATTTTACCGTAAATGGAGAAATACCTGTGACTCATAATATGATAGTTTTAGGGCATTTATTGTCTAACAAAATATGAGAACTAATAAAACGAAACCACAGTTTAGATTTTGGTAGGTCGAACTGTTCAGATGTTTCTGTACTTAACACCATAGGTTTTTGTGTATTGCAAGATAATTTATTGCTTCAGATAATTTTTTGTTTATTGAAAATAATATATGCACATGGTAAAACGAATTTTAAACAGTCTCAAAGGGTGTATAATGAAACATACAACTCACATCAGTCTTCTCAGAAGCAATCACTTTTTTTTTTTTTTTTTTTTTCTTTTTGAGATAGGGTCTCGCTCTGTCACTCGGGCTGGAGTGCAGTGATGTGATCACGGCTCATTGCAGCCTCCACCTCCCAGGCTCAAGTGATCTTCCCACCTCAGCCCCACAGGGAGTTGGGACTACAGAGGTGTGCCACCAGCCCGGCTAGTTTTTATGTATTTTTTTTTTTTAAAGAGATGGGGTTTTGCCATATTGCCCAGGCTGGTCTCAAAACATCTGGGCTCAAGCAGTCTGCCCCCCTCAGTCTCCCGAAGTCCTGAGACTACAGGTGTGGCCCACTGTGCACAGCTTGAGGCAATTACTCTTAACAATTTCTTTTATCCTTCCAGAATTTTCTTATTTCTGTATATGTATACATCCTTGAAAAAAAGGCAACTCAAAAATCTGATGCCGGCCGGGCGCGGTGGCTCACGCTTGTAATCCCAGCACTTTGGGAGGCCAAGGCGGGTGGATCACGAGGTCAGGAGATCGAGACCACGGTGAAACCCCATCTCTACTAAAAATACAAAAAAATTAGCCGGGCGTGGCGGCGGGCGCCTGTAGTCCCAGCTACTCGGAGAGGCTGAGGCAGGAGAATGGCGTGAACCTGGGAGGCGGAGCTTGCAGTGAGCCGAGACTGCGCCACTGCACTCCAGCCTGGGTGACAGAGCGAGACTCCGTGTCAAAAAAAAAAAAAAAAAAAATCTGATGCCTCCCTGCACCTAACAATAGAAATCTCTTGTAGATCTTTCCTTATCGGCATATGAATTTACCTCATATTTTGTAAATCACTGATACTGTTCTATTGTATATGTGTACTTAATTTGCTTAAATTATATTTTCTACTAGTGGATACTTCGGTTATTTCCAGTCTTTTATGATGAACACTGCTGTAGTGAAAATGTTATACACAAGTAGTTGTACAAATATGTGAATATATCTGTATGATAAAGGAGATTTTGGGATCAAAATATATGTATATTTAAAGTTTTGTTAGGTATTATATACTTACCCTCACAGAAGTTTACACCCCTCCAGTTATGTTTTGAAACCCATGGCAACCTCATTTATTACCCTATTTTTAAATCTTTGTCAATTTTATAGGAGGAAATAGTATCTGTTATGTTAATTTGCATTTCTTTAATTAACAGTAAGACTGAGTGTCTTCATATTTGTTTGTAAGCCTTCAGTAACCCTTTTCCTGTGAGCTACTTTTAGTATATTTGCACATATTTTCTGTTAATTTGTGATTTTTAAAAAATGAATCTCAGTTTATGGCACTCCATCCTTTCCGTGTTTAGGCCAGAATCTGGAGCCATGTTTGACATTGAATCTGTCAGTAGGTCAAAATTTAACTGCTTCTTATCAGTCCACTGCTAATATCCTGGTCCAAGCCACCATTGTCTCCCACCTGGACTATTGCCCTAGATTTTTGAATTAGGGCACTGCCAGGAACGAGATGGCACACTTAAATTGGGGTAATTTGACTCTTTACAGAGGACTGTGCAGGTACGTGGGGATTGATCGTATATCAGCAGTAGTTAAAATGTGACCTCTAGGCCTGAAGGCAGTGATTACCAGAATCTGAAGACAGAATACTAGGTGTAGAGAGCCACATGATAGGAGCTGTGGCTTTTTTCAGAGGGCGGGAGCCAGCCCAAAATGACCAGGGGATTAAAACAATGAGCTCACTCTGCTTCCTCCCTTTGATTCTCTGTGCTGTGCCTCATAAACAGTAGGCACATTCCCACCTCACCCTTGCCTAGGCTGTGTTTCCTGCCTGGAACATTCTTTCCCTAAATATCCACTGAGTATCTGCTTCACCATCATTTTGAGAATTGCTCAAATATTATCTTCTTAGTGATGACCATCTTATTTAAAATTCCAACTCCCCCTTCCCACCTTGTACTTCCATCCTCTTCTCTGTTTTTCCCAGTAATGCTTACATTGTTATATGTTATTTATTTGTTTTTAGTGAATGTCTCTTTCCCTCAATTAGAATGTAAGTTCCATAAGGCCAGTTTTTGTTTTTTTTTTGTTTGTTTTTTTTTTTTTGGATTGCAAAAATTTTTTAAAATTGGAGACATTGTTTTAATCTTCTTGTGCCATGAGACTCCATCAGGCGGTCTACAAAGACCATTGGGAGGCTGAGGATTTTTTATCTTTGTTCATTGCTGAAACTCCAGAGCCTAGAACATTGTCTGGTGCCCAGCACAAGTTAGTGCTGAATAAATTGAAGAGATGAATGTACGATAAGAGGTTTTTGTATAGTAAGGAAATAACTAAAGTCCTTTAGTTGTCGTAGATGTACATATATATATATAAAAATATATTTATATGTGTAATACATATATTCTTATGTATATGTATATCTTTTGTCCCCGTTTATGATATTTCTGTAATCCTTTTGTATAACTTCTGAGACCTCCCCAGTGGAAAAAAAATTAAGACTTCATTTTTTTATATTAGTATTTTTATTCAAATGGTATTTATTTGAATGTAAGAGGACGACACAGATTTAAATAATCCAGTCAAGAAAATGTATATGTAAAACAGCCACATTAAACTATATGGTATTGAGTTTCAAGGAAGAAATGCTTGTAGCTTATCACATCCTGCTAAAGTTTCTTTATGTCTCTCTCCCAAGGAACTCTTCATCCCATCTTAGCCCAAACATATAAGCATCCCTACAATACAAATGTCTTCTCTTTTTTTTATTATCTCAAGGGAGACAGAAGCTGAGCAGATATGTGGGGTTTCTGAAGGCAGCATCCCTGGGGCTCAAACCCCGGTTCTGCCAGTTACCAGCTGATGTTGCACGAGTTACTGTTAGGTTACTCTCATCTCCCTGGTGCAGTATTCTCAACCTGCTCCATGGGTGTGGATTACACCGCATGAGTTAATGTACATATAGGTGAAGACTTTTAAAGTGCTTAGGACAGGGATTGGCATGTTGAAATGGCTCAGTAAACATGAGCTGTTTCATGTCGCTATTCCTCCCTTTTGCCTTCTTAGAGACCCTTCCTATTCCTTCATTTGCTTCTGTATCCCTGCTGCATTACCCCTTTTCCTTTCTTCCCTAACTTTGAAGTGTGTTTAAAGTTTTTTTTACCTGAAAAACCAATCAAAAACTGTTTTCCCTTAAACATGTATCTTTTCGTAGTCACATCTTTCTCTCTTCTTTCCTTTACATCCATGGTTTTTGAATACATATTGTGTCTTCATCACTTGCCATGTTTCAACCCAATAGAATCACTGTTGGGTTGTGGCACCGACCCAACCCAGCAGTGATTCTAACTGCAATTGTTGACAGCAGCCTATTTGCCAGCTTCAGTGGATGCTTCTGGTCCCTCATCTCTTTGGACTGCTCGTTTACAATTCACCCCATTGGCCATTCCCTCCTTAAAGTTTCTGCTCTTTGTCTGCTTGAAATGATCACATCCTTTTATCCCTCCTAAACTTCTTGATACTATTGTGGACTTTCCTCTTTGACTCTTTTTCATCACTCCATTATTTGTTAAACCTCATGGTGTCATGAAAAGGAATAGGCCTTGTAGTTAGACAGACATGGGCTCAAATCTAGCCTCTGTCATTTTTGCTAACATTACCTTGGGAAAATTACCTGCCATTCTACATTGTATAATACATTCCAGGGGTGATCACGAAGAGTATAAATTGGTTAGTTTATTTACTTTATTGTGTTTCTGAGCCCAGAACAGATTTAGGTGCTTAAAAGTGCCCTGTCCTCATGTTTTTAATATTTGGGAAGTAATTTAGTTTATGAAATAGTCTCAAGAAGATTAGCTGTAATTATATGATGTGGGAGATATTACAACACTTTGTCATTATTCGCATTTTTTTAAACTTCTGGGAAGACCTTTGGTATGCCCATGTGACTTTCTCTGGCCCATAAAACATGAGCAGAATTGTGTCATTTATGGGTGGCAGGGTTTAAGAGCTGGGGCATTATTCTGCTCCTTCCCAGATGTCACAGGGAGAAGTGATAGTTGAAATGGTAGAACTTCTGTCAACCTGAGGCCTGTGGTAAGGAAGACATAAAGCTTAGACCCTTACTCATATGTGTGTGTACAAAAAAAAAAATCTACTGTTATTTTTAACTACTTGAGATTTGGGGGATGCTTGTTACTGTAGCATAATGGGAACTAAACTGAATAACACATATAGGGATATTAAAATGGAATATTATCAATAATCATCTGCTGGGAAATGGTTGTTAAAACCGCTTTCTATTCTGCATGCCAGTTTGGTCTTCCTTTAAGTTTCTAGTCTGACTTACTGAGTATCTGAGTGACTAAATGACTAAGTATCATTGCTTATGCTAAAAATGGCCCCTGATGTTAAGTTGCATTTGGATTGGGAGAAACTATAAATAGACAAAGTACCTGATAGGGATATCATAGCTTTGGGGTTCCTTGAGTATAGTGACTTAAAACTGGCATGTGTTTTGTGGTGACTCTGGAAGCTATGGCTATGGAGTTGTTGCAAAAGATATCATTTCTGTGGGGGCAAGAGGCTTTGAAGCCAGAATGACTCCTGTGTCTACCAGGTTTTGTTTCTTCATATCTGAGCTGTCACCTGGCGGGGCAAAGAGAAGTACTCTGGACAGCTGGGTGGACAGCTGTATAGGAAAGTTCATGTAAGGATTCTCACCAAAGAGGTATGTCTGGTTCTGTCCTGCTGGAAAGCTGTGGTTCTGTCCTATATCCTTGTAAATAGATTGGTTCTTCATATGGCCCTTGATAGTTTTGTGAGTTTTAAAGTTTAGTGGAGCCTTAGGAAGCCCCAGATGATTGTTGCATCAACATTTGAAGTTTGTAATTGTATGAAATACTCTAGGCTGGTTGCTGCATAGTCTGTTTCTCCTTTGAAAAAATAGAATAGTAACTATATTCCTTCCTACGAAAAGAGCAAACCTCAGCTAGCTCTAGAATCACAATAAAAATTTTACAGTGAAGTGCTGGGAGACACTATAAATGCTTGCTTGGCATTAAGTAATACTTTGTAAAATGGTCGTTTCCTCTCCCATTCACCTTTTAGGTCAGGTTCTGCCATACTGGTAGTCTTAGTGCACTGAGTCTTAGTGCACGGAGTACAGTTCTCTTTCTTTATTAAGCTGAGTTTTTTGTTGATTTTTTTTTCTTACTGATGTTATAGTATGTTTGTTTTCCTGAGTAGACTATAAGCTATCTAAAGGCAGGGAACACATTTATTTCCACTCACCATTTATTCCACTTCCATATGGTGGGTTGTCTGTGTGTATGTTCCATGCAAGTTTTGGGCTCTTCATGAAAAGTAATAGAAATAGACTCTAGCTAAATTTAACAGAACAAGAATTTATTGGAAGGATGTTGGTAACTTAACAGTTATCTGAAAAAATAGACAGGAACCAAGAGAAGCTAACAAAAGAACAACTAGTGGATTTTACTGTTGCTGGAACTGCTATTGCTGAATGTGGAATAGCACCATGAGAATAATTTCTTATCCATCATGCCTCTTTGCATCATTTTCTAGAGATTTAAAACTTTTATAGTAGTGTCTGTTTGGGTGAGTCTAAGTCTCATATCTGTGAAAGACCTGGAAAGCCTGTCTTATCTTGCACAACTAAGAAGATTATGAGCTTGTAGAGGGAACTAAAAGGCATAGGATTAAAAGGGTGCCTTTTTCTTCTTTTGACTGGAAAACAGGGTAATAGGAAGGAAACATCCTTTGCAAATAACCCTTTTTATCTGTTGGGCTAATTAGTAATTCATGAACTAATTTTACTTTGTGTTTACCAGTGAGGTGCCTGGATATTAGATAGTATATCATTTATTAAAAGGCCATTTAACTGTTGCTTGTCACATGCATTAAGACATACACTAGTAGCCAATTAAGAAAATCTGGATTTTGCTTTTAAGGTATCATAACACAACTTTCTTAGCTTTTAAAGAAGATAGATGGACACTTTAGATGTGCTTTCTTTCCTATCCTGTAACATGATTTTGGTGGTTTGAGTTGGGGGTAAGAGTGAGGCTTTCAAAAATATATTTGAGAGATCATTCTAAAAGTTATTTCACTGTAATTCTGAAAAGTAGACGCAAATAGATTCATACCAAAATAAAGGAGGCATAACTGGAAAGTATCTAACTTTGCCTGGGGACTTTGAAGAAGGCTTCCTAGATTAGTTGGTGACATTTGAGCTAGCTAATGAAAAATGAGGTGAAATTCCTTAGATGTCGAAGAGGGTTCCAGCTTGAGAAAACAGTATGTGTATGCTTAGTAAAAGAAGTTAGTGACTGATAATCATGTAATTCCATGTGCCCTACATATATGTATATGTATGTGGGCATAAGGGTTATACGTGTGTGGTGGTGGGGTTATGGTGTTGAGGACATGATGAGGAATAAAACTGGAAGTAGCTGGGGAAAGATATAAATGAGTTTTTAAAAAGATACTCTAAAGGTCTAGCCAAATAAATTTACCATTAAATCTTAATGCATGTAGAGTATTATATGAGAGATAGAAGGATCTAGAGCTCCATAGGGACATCTTGGATTCTTGGTTCCTTGTAGATTTCACATGAACATTGCAGATGAACTAATACTTTCAGTACCTGTTTTATTAATTTTCCTAGTCACTTTTTTGGTAAAATGATAAAAGTTACATGAAATAATGAATATTATCATATACATATATTCAAAATATTATAAACATGACTTTAAAAAATGTGGAGTTTCTTGATACGAAGTTTAATTTAGTAGAAGGTACAATCCAGGATAGAAAAGTCACTCACCGCTTTGATTTTTGAATAATATTTATGCTTTAGTGAGCCTTCAGGAGTAAAAGGAAACCTTAGTCCAAAATTTAGATTTGCAAAATTTATCTCCAAAACGTGCTACCCTGTTAATTTTCTTTCAAGATCTTGACTCTGGCTTGTCATCTTTATTTTTCTTTTTCCCCCAAATTTGCTTGATAGAATGTATAAACAAAGCTACAACTAAGATGTTTTAAAAAGTTTCTTATTTTATATGTTTATGCAATGATTGAAATATTACAACTTGCTTTCGAAATAGCAGTTGCCGTCTTGGATTTGTAAACCTTTTCATCCAGTGACTCTTCATAATTTATAGATTTTAAGCAAGGTCTGCATAATGACAGAATAGTTTTTTTCCCCTAAATTGAAAGAATAATGTGAACTTTGATATGTTGTGGAATTAGTGAAAATGAAAGTTATTTTGGGTATGATTTCTTTGTTTTAGTCTAAGATGATTGATAGGTAGAAAACTCACAAGTGGATGATTTAGTTTAGGGATTAATGATCTATGTATTTTCAGTAGTAAAGTTATTCCAAACTATAATAGATTGCGATGCAAAACAATATTGAGACTATTCATGTAGCAAACCTAGACTGCTCATGTAGTCTGTTATCTGTTTTGCCTTCATGGCCGCATTAGTTTCCTGTTGCCATTGTCATAAGTTACCAAAGATAACACATCTGTTATCTTTAGTTCTGGAGGTCAGATGTCCAAAATGGATTCACCGGGCTAAATCAAGGTGAGAAACTGTTTCCTTGCCATTTCCAGCTTATAGAGCCATTGGCATTCTTTGTCTTGTGGTTCCTTCCCTTATCTTCAAAGCCAGCAATAGCTGCCGGGGTCGTTCTCATGCTGTATTACTTGAACATTGACCCTACTGCCTCCCCCCCCCAACCCTTGTGATTATAATGAGTCCACCCGGATAATCCAGACTTACCTCTTATTTCAAGGTCCTTAATTTGATCACTTCTGCAAAGTCCTTTTTGCCTTACAAGGTCACATATTTATGTGTCAGTTTCTGGAAATTAGAAGTTGAATATCTCAGGGATATTATTCTGCCTACCACGGTGCCCTTTTATGTATTTTCTTTTTTAATTATTTGTTATTTTTCTCTTTAAAAAGGAGAGATGGGGTCGTGCTGTGTTAGACTAGGCTGGTCTCAAACTCCTGGCCTCAAGCGATCCTCCCATCTCAGCCTCCCAAAGTGCTAGGAGTACAGGTGTAAGCCACAGTTGTTATTGGTTATACTGCAAGCTATGCTGAGGCAAGAACCATGCTTATATAAGTAGGCATTGCTGTCTCTCTTTTCTTTTTCCCTTGGCAGCTTTGGTTATAAAGAATGCAAACTAGATTTAGAAGATGCAGGCTCAGATTCAGACTCCGATATTTATTAACTGTGACCTTGGGCAAGCACCATCCACAATTTCCCCATTTGTCAAATAAGCATAATACCTACCTCTCAGGGTTGCCATGTAGATCAAATAAGGTAATGTCAGTCAGGCATGGTGGCCTGGTGGCTCATGCCTGTAATCCCAGCACTTCGGGAGGCAGAGGCAGGAGGATTGCTTGAGTCCGGGAATTTGAGACCAGCCTGGGCAACATAATGAGATCTGATTTTTTTTAAAAAAGATAATGTCTATGAAGGTATTAGGTTGGTGCAAAAGTAGTTGCGATTTTTGCCATTACTTTCAATGCTTTGTAAACAAGAAAGCATTATACAGGTGAAGAAAGGATTGTTTATGTTGTGCCCATACTAGAACTGTGGGGAACTAAATAAATATGGAAAAGGAAAGAAATAAAGATAATTGTGGATATTCTTAAATTGATTATAGCTTGGTTTGCATTTTAACTTCTGTTATTGTGACATTTGAGAAAATCCTCTTCCTATAACATGTTTTCCTTTTCTAGGGAAGCAGATGTTACTGACAGACTGATCCTTGGCCATGTTTCTTAGTAATGTGTTTTTTTTAACTCCCAAAAAGATAGACTGCTAATGTGCATTGAGAAAAGAGACCATGTATCACCGCCCTACGAAAGTCTCTTTGCTTAGAAATGCAGGCTTACTTACCTGTTTAAGTTTTCTTTTCTGTCTTTTTTTTTAAAAGGAGAAGCTCCTACCTTTATATTCCAAATAGAGTGAATGGATGTCACCTACCACTAACCATTTCTGTCATACAGAAGGGCGGAGGTCAGATTACTCTTCTTCCTACCCGAAACAGCTTGCTGGAATGCTTGCCATTTGTTCCTAGAAGGGCCTGGCTGTAGGTTGAGAGCAAACCTTGGCTATGCCAGTTCTGTGGTCAAGAAAAGTGCTGTGGAGTATTTTCTGGGTATAACTAGGCTTTGTATTTAATAGAGAATATAAAACATTTATCTGTTTTCTAGCCTCTGCAGTACAATTTCCATCTCGTTGCAATTAAAACAAGGCAGACCCTAAACTAACCTCCTTTAAGTTTTACTTCCTCCTATTGATGAATTTTCTGTCTTCCAGAGTTGTGTCTAGGTATTTCTACAGTTGCAACTGTCCTGTAAACTAAAAAGTTAAAAAGAAAAGTAGTTTCCCTTCCCTTGTTAATACAAAACAAATTTATACTAAGGATTTTTTGAAAATAAAAATGTTTCTCCTGATATAATCTGTTATCCCCTGTTACAGAATTACACAGAGAGCTGGTAAGCACTTTAGAAATCTTTTAGTCTAATTACTTTGTTACTAATTGACTGACAGTCATACAGCTAGTCAGTATTTTAATGTTTTCAGTATTTTACTAAAACCAAACTCACAAGCTCTTTTAAAGTCTCTTCCTTTCCCTGCTCACTTTGACCTGACTCAACCCATTCTTTAGGACTTAACATGGGATTGGCTTTTTATTTATTTATTTATTTTTTAAATTCCCAGTAAAGAGGTTTTGTCTTAAAATGTTAGATGCTTTCAGGATCATTTCCTTTTCATGACTAGAAGGAAACAAACCAGCATTGATAAAGCAGTGAGTGTTTTCAAAAGGCCTGTATTCTTTGTGCTGCACTCCAGCAGGACCACTGGAATTGCTCATGGAAGAAGAGGGAGATTTTGATTCTTTATTCACTGTAGTGGTAGTAACTAACTAACTCAGTGAATACCAATCCCAGTGAAATGAGCTTCATTCCTGTCTTCCTCTGGTTCTGCTTTTCTGACTCTTTTTGTTTATTTTTGGGAAACAGCTGTATCTTATTTTATGTAAAAGATGTTTCCGGATAGTTCTATATAAATTAATAACACTTTTGCATGTCCATGGATTATGGTTGCAGAACTTATTTTTGTATATATAAATGATTTATTTTTCAAACACTTTGGATTTAGGGACCTTGGTCTCTTGGCCATTTTAAGTCAATACAGGTAAGCTTCAAGAGACATTTGAAGACACTTTGGAAGTTTATAAAGCAAATGATCCTTTCATTAATAGTACTAGTTCTAATATCTTACCACTACTTATTATTTGTCAGAGTCTCTTAAGTAAATTAACAAACTGTATTTCCTTACTAAGTCAACAAAATCATTAACCACCAGTTTAGTCTTCAGTAGTATCTAGAATTTTTATTTTTTAATTAGTTATCTTATGCAATATTCTACTCTAATAGTTTAATTCTATAACATAGAATAGAGGTTCCTAGGAAGGTTAATGCTTAAAAAAAGAAGGAAGAGGTTCCTAGAAACGCTAATGCTTAAAGAAAGAAGAGCTTGTGTGATTAAAATTTTTTCTTGAATTTTATGAACTAAAACTCCTTTACATGTAAGAGATGAAAATGTAAACATAAAGTTAATTAAGAAGGGATGTGGGAGCTTCAAACTAAGCTTTTGTATATGAGGATTGAAGGATATTTATCCACACTACTTTTTTAATAAAAAACATTTTATGAATAATGCATGGCCATTGATGAAAAAATGAGAAAAACAGACCTACTTAAATCTTACCACTCAGGAAACCAGGGGCCATAGGATATACTTTTGTGTGTGTATTTGTGCATGTACCTTATGGCCTGTGTATATTCTATGTGTGTGTGTGTCTGTGTATAAATATACAAAATACATAAAGTTATAATTTACTCTGTCTCCTATTCTGTTGGACATTCTGTTTGACATGCTTATTAGACTTAGTTCATACTACAAAAAGTTTTTTTAGTTAATTTTTAAAAATTAAATTTAGAAGTCATAGGAATGTGTGTTTCAGGATTTCTGATACATATTTGCCAAATAGGAGAATACTGACACAAGCAATCTTTGAACAAAATTTGATACTATCTTCCTTTGCCTGACAGGTGAAACATATATCTTGTTTTAATTTACATTTCTGTCATTTCTGGTAAGCTTGAGTCTTTTTTCATACGCTTATTAGCTCTTTCTGGGTTTTAAAATTTTGTTTTCTATTATCCATTTTCATTCTTGATATATTATATTATTTATTTTTATTCTTGGTCTATTACTCTTCTGACACATCTATTTTTAATTTTGAAAAAGTCGTTTTATATATATATATACACATTTCTGTTCAATGCTACAGCTACTTTTTCTCCTGACAAATTTGTCCTTTTTAAAAACAGCTTTATTGAGATATAATTTACCATAACATTGACCTGTTTTAAGTGTATAATTCAATGAATTTTTACTATATTTATAGAGTTTTATAGCTATTACTATAGTCTAATTCCAGAGCATCTCCATTACCCTAAAAAGAAATGTGTCCAACATCAGTCTCTCCCCATTTGTACCTCCAGCCCTAAGCAGCTATTAATTTACTTTCTGTGTCTACATATTTTTGGTTTTGGATATTTTATATAAACGGAATTATATGATACATAGTCATTCATATTGTAGCATGTATCAGTGCTACATTCCATTTTTATTGCCTAACAGTATTCAACTGAATGAAGAAACATTTTGTTTATACCAGTAGATGCACATTTGAGTGTTTTCTGCTTCTTGGCTATTATGAATAATGCTACTGTGAACATTTATGTGCAAATCTTTGTGTGGACATATGTTTTCCTTTCTCTTGCATAGATGTCTAGCAGTGGAATTGCTGTGTCATGTGGTAATCTATATTTACCTTTTTTAAAAACTGTCAAACTATTTTCAAAAGTGGCTGTACCATTTTACATTTCTATTAGTAACGTATGAGGGTTTCAGTGTCTCCGTATCCTTATGGACACTCATATTCTGTCTTTTTTGTATTATAATAACCATCCTAATGAGTGTGAAGCCATATTTTATTGTGGTTTTGATTTGCATTTACCCGATGATGAGTAATGTTGAACATCTTTTCTTGTGCTGACTGGCTGTTATTTCTTCTTTGGAGAAACATCTATTCAAATTCTTTGCTCATTTTTAATTTGGTTGTCTTACTGAGTTGTACGAGTTTTTTTTTTTTCATATTATTTAGGATACACGTTTTTAATCCAGTATTTGATAAGTAATTTCCCCAATTTTGAGGGTTGTCTTTCCACTTTTTAAATGGTGTTTTCGAAGCACAAAAGTTTTTAATTTTAATTGGCTAATATATCTACTCTTTTATCATTATGCTTTTGGTTTTTTAAATCATTGCTTAACCCAAGTTCATGAAGATTTACTTCCTTGTTTTCTTTTAAGAGTTTTATAGTTTTAGCTCTTACATTTAAAAATGTCTGTGATCTATTTTGAGTTAATTTTCTGGTACGGTTTGAGGTATGGTTCCAAATTATTTTTTTTGCATATGGGTATCTAGTTGTCCCAGCATCATTTGTTGAAAAGACTGTTTCTTTGCCACTGAATTTGCTTGGCATCTTTGTCAAAAATCAGTTGACTGTGAATGTAAAGGTGCCTTTGATGTTAAAATGTACTATTTATGTACTACTAAAAATACTAAAAGTGTCACCATTATAAATATATCACTGTTGACTGTTGTACACATTCAGATTTTAGGCATCCTATTATCTGAATATTTGCAGCTCTGAGTCAATGATATACCTTATTTCAAAATAGCATTGGGTTACAAATAAATGCAAGATAACAGTAGTTGTCTGACCTCCAAATCATTTTCTCTCAAATTTCCGTTATAGTATTTATTGCTCTCTGAAAATAATTTATATAATTATATATTACTTTTCTCCTTGAAAAGCAAGGACTTATCTGTCTCGTTTAATGCTATATTACTAGCATATAGACATAGGAGGTACCCATGATTTATGATTTATTTAAATAAATTAATGGATAATCTCAGAGGTTTCTTCCACTAACCTGTCCATTTTTACCTAATAAATAAGCATGCTTTATTGGGTATTTTTTTCAAGCAAATTTATTATAGGAAGTACAACTAAACAAGTGATGTTTGAAGTAAAAAGCTACTTAAGAAAGTCTGTGAATTGTCTATGAATGCAGGGTGGTATTGTTTTAATAGACTTTTTTCTTTTTTTTTTTTTTTTTTTTTTTTTTTTTTTAGCAAAAAGTAAGTTAGGGACCTGAATTATTTCATTATTCATACAAGTCATAGTGATACATAGGAACCAAGTGACTAAAACCACATTTAGCTTCAAAGTGGAAGTTTACTCTCTTGCTTTTCTAATGCTTTAGCATTCTTGTTCACTTTGGCCTTTTCACAAAAGGTGACATAATCTTGTTCCAAGGGATATTCTTTTGGCATGGAAAGAAGAAACAAAACATTTTGCTTAGGGTAAGAAGGTAATTGTGTCTTAAAAATCAGCACTGCCCATAATTGTCCAGCAAGGTGAGTGCCAAATGTGTTGACAATGGCTTTGGAAACATCGGGGAAAAGAGTTGGCTGCTAATAAGGAATAGGGTCGAAAGCTACGACAATCCGTTTTTCTCATTTGCTTCTGTCCTCAAGCATGCAGTCGTGGGAGTTTGATAAAATGCAAATGACAAGTTTCAAAACCTGGCAAAATAAACATGAAATTTTCAAGTCTCTAGTGATTTACTTGCTTATTAACTTCAAGTTTCTCTATCAAAGTTTTCCTCTGTGTTTTTGAAAGTGGTAGCATAGAGCCTTATGTTAATTTATATGATACAGAGCAATTTCTTCTCAACTTTATTAGAGAGATTTAAAGATTATTAAATAAAATAATATTTAAGATTTAAGTTATTAAATACTTTATTTAGATAATTAAATAAAATTATTTTATTGTGTGAGATACTCTTTTTTTTTTCTTTTTTATTTATCTGGGTGAACAGAGCTAATCTTCCAATGGGTTTTGTGATTATGGACAGAAATCTTTCTATTCTTGGCTGTTGCCAGAGAAAGCATTTCTTCCAGCCCTTGAGTTTCTGTGGTTGTCTGTGTCCTGTTTCCTTTTCAAGTGTGTCAGCATAGTCCAGGCTATCTGAGGAGGTCCAACATCATCCTAAATGCTGACTTCAGGGCTGTGATTCAAAATATTTACTTCACTCATGTGCCTCAGGATAGCTGCCAGTTTCAGCCAGGTCATGAATGAATTTGTCATTTTGTCTGGAGAGCAGGCTTTCTTTTGCGTTCTCTTCACCCACTCTATTTACACTTCCTCTGGGTGAAACTTCTATGTAATGTTGAATCAAGGATTTTGAGACTTGGTCTCCAAAAAAACCATTTTGACTAGTAAAGAAAAACTTCCTAATGAGCAAACTTCTTAAAAAGATGGTAACATGAGGTTGTAACTCTGTTGCAGCTGAAGGCATTGAAAGCACTGGATGATGTTATTCTTTTTGAAGACCATTGCCTAAGTTTTGGGTGCCAGTGTATGCCAATGCATTATATCCAGTTATACTGGACTACTTTGGTTTCCAAAAGGATATGTCAAATTCGTACTGTTTTGCATGAATTTTCTAGCTTAAGCTAACCCTGATGTCCACAAAGACAGATATCCATAAGTGTTATGGCAAGGGATGTTTTTGATACTTTTTTAAAGAAATAGGAAACAGAACATGGTAGCTTTGCAAGCCTATGCTGCTTGACAGTGCCCAGCAGCATCTTGTGCCACCATATACAAATTTAAAGAGAAGTAACGTTTGTTAAGAAAAACATTCATGGAGGTAAAATTTCAAAGTGGTAGGGAGAGATTGGATAACGTTTAATGAAGAAGAAATTTCACTTTTCAGGAATGTAATAATTGAGAAAAAAATGCTTAGCATAGAAGGCAACTCAAAAATCCCATAAAGCCCATTCTTAGCATGGCATAAAAGCTCTTGACCAAAGTGAGAATGTAAATTAATACAGCTACTATGGAGTACAGTACGGAGGTTATTCTAAAACTACAAATGGAACTACCATATGATCTGGCAATCCCACTACTAGGCATTTATCCAAAGGAAAGGAAATCAGTATATCAAAGAGACATCTGTGTCCCCATATTTGTTGGAACACTATTCACAATCGCCAAGATATGGAATCAGTTCAGGTGTCTAACAACAGATGAATGGATAAAGAAAACATGGTGTGTGTGTGTGTGTGTGTGTATATATGTATGAGTGTGTGTATACATTATATATAATATATATTTTATATATATATATATAGTGTGTATATGTATTCCTGTCTGTGTTCAGGAATATATATACACAGTGGAAAAATGTGATGTGTGTGCGTGTGTGTGTTCAGCCATAAAAAGAATGAAATCCTGTCATTTATGGCAACATGGATGGAACCGGAGGATATTATGTTAAGTGAAATAAGCCAGGAACAGAAAATTAAACACTGCATGTTTTCACTCATAGGTGGAAGCTAAGAAAAAGTTGATGTCATAGAAGTAAAACGTAGAAGATAATAGAGGCTGGGAAAGGTAGGGCGAATGGGAACATAGAGATTTGTTTAAAGACACAAAATTACAGCTAGATAGGAGGTGTAAGTTCTAGTGTTTTCTACCACTAGAATTATTATAGTTAAAAATAATGTATTATCTAATTTCAAATAGGTAGAAGGAAGGAATCGAATGTTCCCAACACAAAAAAGTGCTAAATGTTCAAGATGATGAACATGCTTATTACCCTGACCTGATAAGTATACATTATATACATTGAAACATCACTATGTACCCCATGAATATGTAAAATTATTATATATCAATTAAGAAAAAAAGGCTCTTGGCTGGGCAGGGTGGCTCATGCCTGTAATCCCAGCACTTTGGGAGGCTGAGGTGGGCAGATCACCTGAGGTCACGAGTTCAAGACCAGCCTGGCCAACATGGTGAAACCCTGTCTCTACTGAAAGTACAAAAAATTAGCTGGGCATGGTGGCGTGTGCCTGTAATCCCGGCTACTTGGGAGGCTGAGGCAGGAGAATCACTTGAACCTGGGAGGTGGAGGTTGCAGTGAGCTGAGATTGCGCCGCTATACTCCAGCCTGGGTGACAGAGCGAGACTCCATCTCAAAAAAAAAAAGAAAAAGAAAAAAAGGCTCTTGATAACCACTCCCTTCCTGACCATTCTCTCTAGTGAACAACTCACAATTCTCCTAAAAAAACAGTGAACAACTCACAATTCTCTTAAAATATTCAAGACTACCCACTCTTCTGCCTCTTTGCATAAGATTTTCTTTTGGCCCAGAAAACATTTCCTCACTTGTACTGTGCCCTTACTTTCCTATAACTCTTTACTGGTGCCTGTACTATTTTCCACCATAATTGCTTGTTCCTGTGATTATCTCTTGTGTTAGAGAAATGTTTCCATAAAGAAGCAGACTACCATTTCATCATGGGTTAGCATCATGAATAGACAAATTTCAGTTAGGATTTGAACCCAGAGTGGAGGGAATAAAGTTTCCTGGCAAGAGGACCTTGGACACAAATGCCTGCAGGTGGGAATAAGCATGACTTGTTTCAGAGACTGGGGATGAAGGATAAGAGAACTCTTTCACATAAAAATAAGTATATCAGCCAGGCATGGTGGCTCACACTTGTAATCTCAGCACTTTGGGAAGCTGAGGCAGGTTGATCCCTTGAGCTCAGGAGGTCAAGACTAACCTGGACAACATGATGAAACCCTGTTTCTACAGAAAATACAAAAATTAGCCAGGCATGGTGGCATGCATCTGTAGACCCAGCTACTCTGGAGGCTGAAGTGGGAGGATCGCTTGAGCATAGGAGGTTGAGGCTGCAGTGAGCTGTGATCACACTACTTCCCTCCAAAAATAGAAAGATTCCTAAATTTGAAATTGAGGGAGATGTAGGGGATCTATTAAATAAAGTATTCTATGGCTGTATAATGGGATACTACACAACAATGAAAATGATACTATAGGTCTGCCTTTATAAGTGGCATGTTAAGGGAGAAAAAGGTATATATATTTATAAAATGATAATTTTAATGTTATCTTAAATATTGACTTAATATCTGTTTTACATATAAAACATGCATGTATTCATGAAACAAGTCTTTAGGATAGATACTAATGTGTTAACAGAGGTCACTTCTTTATGGTGGGGTTGTGGTATTTAGATCTATCTTTATGGCTTTGTTTTATTTTTGGTTTGTTTTGTAATGAGTAAGACTTCTATAATTAGAGTAAATACAATAAAGTGTTAAAAAGGCGAGAAGGTACCATTGGTCTTGTACATATATTTTGTACTTATTGATTGCTATGTCTTAAAAATTATTTTGAAAATTTTCAAACCTATAGAAAATTTGAATTTCAGTAATACAATGAACAATGAACAATACACTGTTCACCTAGCTTCACCCATTGTTGCAGACATTGTTACACTTGTCCCTAAATACTTAAGCATGTATCTCCTAAAAACTAGGACATTTTCTTATGTAAGTACAATATAGTCATCACATATTAGAAATGAATCATTATTATGAATAATGTAATATTAATAGTAACAATGTAATTATTGCTGAATTAAACATTATTACTGTTATTTACTCTAGTTTACATTTCAAATTTCCACATTTATCCCAATAAAGTCCTTTGTAACTTTGAAAAAAAATTATTTGGACATAAAATTCAATCAAAGATCACATCTTGCATTCAGTTGCCATGTCTTAGTGGTCTCTTTTAATCTAGAAGCGTTTCCTGTTCTGTCTTTCATGATACTGACATTTTTGAGGACTCTATCCCGGGTGTCCTGTAGGCAAGTATGCTTGTATTGGTAAGAATATAGTGACGTTTGGTCTATCCCAATGCATCATTTTGTTTTTGACACTGGAATTTTAGTGTACAGAAATAATTTTCTCAACAGTGAGGGCTGAAGTGATAAAAATAAATGTTTGATTGTAGTGTGCCGTATTGAATTCTTTTTTCTATCAACCAAATCAAGTTTCCTGGATTCTAATTCTTGCATTGTTATGTCGTAGGCACACGCCTCAGTCTTGTCTTTTAGAGCATTTTACACAAAGGTGTTTCATAGCATTTAATTTTCATAATTATCTTTATGCCCCACAGAAAGATCTTCTGGGAATAGGTAATCATACGCATTTGTTTAATAGTTAATTATCTAACAGTTGAGCAACTGGAAAACTTTATTTACAATTGCTTTTTCAATCATGTGTATTATGATAATTAATGGGGCCAATAATAACACTGAGACACTTCTGGGTCATCATGTATTCTGTGTTTCTGATTAATTGAAAGTCTCTAATGTATATAAACTGTATATGAGAAAAATAACCAGTGGAGTATTTGATTAATCAAAGGTGTACTATTTCTCAACCTAGCTGGATAAAAATAAACTGTTGTATTAAGAATAGTATATTTTGTGTCTTACCACTCACAATATTCTTTTTTAGGCAACAGAGATTATGCCAAGGATGATCCATTGGAATTTAAGTCCCACCAGTGGTTTGGAGCATCTGTGAGGTCGAAACAGGATAAAATTTTGGTAAGTCTTCTGGATATTTACTCACGGGTGAGTTTAGTCAGTTTATGTGGAGATGCAGAGGTTTTATATTTTCAGGCTGATAGTAAAATTCAGTATGCTCAAGGGTGCAGGGTATAACAACATAAGATAGCTCTGATCAAAGGCCACTCTGTCCAAGGAGGCCATCTCTCTAGCCCTTCTTGAACAGGCTTTCACATTTTTTCACCCTCATTCCTACCTTGTTTTACCTGCCCCACTTGATAGTTCCTGTCCATTTATTTCCACCTAGCCAAGTATAGGAATAGTGTGACTTTGGTTAACAAATGCTTTAGTACTTCCTCTCTCTTTTTTTTTTCCCTGAGACGGAGTCTTGCTCTGTTGCCCAGGCTGGAGTGCAGTGGTGTGATCTCGGCTCACTGCAACCTCTGCCTCCCAGGGTCAAGCAATTCTCCTGCTGCAGCCTCCCGAGTAGCTGTGATTACAGGCACCTGCCACCACGCCTGGCTAATTTTTGTATTTTTAGTAGAGACAGGGTTTCGCCATGTTGGCTAGGCTGGTCTCTTAACTCCTGACCTCAGGTGAGCCACCGAGCCCAGCCACTTCCTGTCTTTGAAAATACAACATGATGTTGAAGTGGAATGCAGAACAAAGAAAAAAAAAATAACAACCTTCCTTCACCTCGTCTCCCCCTATGCCACTGTCCATTTCTCTGCTCCTCTTCTCAAATACTTTCTGAAATGTTTTCTATGGTAACCATCATAGTTCTTTACTTCACATTCCCTATCCTATGTCATCATTGACTTTCAGGTCACTGAAATCCACTAGCATTTATACGTATGTGCATACATATATACCATTATATTTTGTTTTCTCTGCTGGTATTTATTTTTATCTTTCTTGCACTGTCAGCATTATTCAGAATGGTCAACATCCCCTTTTTTTTTTTAAACTAAATTTTTCTTCTCTTGGTTTCTGTGAACTGTGTTTTCCTGGTTTTTCTCCTATCTTACTGGCTGCTCTTTTGTAGTCTCCTTTAATGGCTCCTCTTCCATTCAGTTTCCAAATATTGGAGTGTCCTTCATCTCTATTTAGCTTTCTTTGCTTCCTCTGACTACAACTTTTACCTAGAGGTTCCTAGCCTATCCCATGGCTGTAAGTATTCCCCAAATCTATACCTCTAGCTTTTAACTCTCCCTGGATCCTTAAAGGCATATTTCCAGACTACCTATTTGGCTTCCAAATGAACATGGCCAAAATAGGACTCTTGTTTCCTTCCATCAAAGAAGAAAAACAAATAAAAAACTATTATTATATATATATTTCCCAATTTATTAGGAGGCCTGGCTTTCCGCCCTGTTCACTAGTGAGCATTCACAATCTACCTCAAAAATATATCTCACATTTATCAGTAGATCTACATGTCCTCTATTTCTACCCTGCAACAAGCCACCATCATCACCCCCTTGGACCATTGCAATGGCTCGTCTCATCCTGCTGCTGCTTCTCTTACCCTAACTGCAAGAAGGACCAGAGTGAACCAGAGCATTTTACCTTCTTGATTAAAACAGTCAAGTGGCTTTCTATCAATCTCTGAATGAGTATGACAAGCTCATACTGTCTTAAAAACATCCCCAAAAACAAGTCACTGGCTATGTCTTTGGCCTCCTCTCACTCCGTTTCACATACTAAAGCCAAGCTTGTCTTTATTTCTTCCACATTCCAAATCATTTCAGTTAGTACCTTAGTGTTTGTGTTCCCTCTGCTTGTATTAGTTGTCTTTATGATTTCTACTTGGCTATCCTTTTGTCATTCAGATTTCAGCTGTCACTCAGATTTCAGAGACCGCCCCCGCTGTTTTAATTATTTACATAGTATTTATTATTGCCTTTATTTTTTCATCTAATTATGCTGCATAGGGAAGGATTTGCTTAGGAGGTGAAGTTTCAGCAGACTTTAAAGGATGTGCCACATTTCAGCAATTGGAGGTGAAGCATGGGGTTAAGAGTGGGGATGTTCTAGGCAGAAAGAGCTGCAAAGAAGCAGGAGTAAGCAAAAGGAGCAAGCCACCTGCTCTGGAGCATCAAGTACGAGTAGAAAAGTAGCTGCTGTGACCTACTTTCACTGTTTTCAGGGTACATATACAATAAGTCAGTATTGATGTTCTGCAGTGCTTATGTTAGCACTTTGCTTCAAAAAGTATTATAGAAAATCAATTAAACCTTTTTCACTAAATGAATTGTTACACATTTGGTAGATTACTATGTTGTTAAAGCATTCATTACTCTACTGCTCTGTGTGGTATTACAGTCTAGAATGCTGAAAACAGAAAGGTCACAGTTGATTTGGAAAGTAAATAAAATAAGTACTGCACATTATTTTACTCTCTTAATAAACTATTTGCTGTATAATTTAGGGGGTATATTCCATATGCATGAGTGTTACTTAGTTCAAAAGCTAATTTGGTCTCTACCTTTAGCGTAGCATATTACATCAAGAAATATACTACCTGAAATAACAATTTTGCTAACAATTTTGAAAAAAAAATTGGACTACAAATATGGCCTTCAGAATAATGTGAGAAAAAGACTTCATTTAATATATTTACCACTATGATAAGAAATTTAAGGTATAGGATAGGTTTGATTAATTTCTATGAATGCTTTGAAAGTTGGCCAGGTATGGTAGATATGGTGGCTCACAACTAGCACTTTGGGAGGCTGAGGCAGGAGGATTGCTTGAGTTCATTTAGAGACCAGCCTGGGAAACATAGTGAGACCCCGTTTCCACAAAAAAAATTTTTAAAAATTAGCCAGGCATGGTGGCATGCGTATGTGGTCCCAGCTACTCAAGAGGGTAAGGCCAATTACTTGAGCTCAGGAGTTCAAGGCTGCAGTGAGCCATGATCACGTCACTGCACTCCAGCCTGGGCAACAGACTGAGACCCCATCGCAAAAAAGAAAAAGTGGTATTATATTTTGAAGTAGTATAGAGCATCTGAAACACTAAATTTTTAGAAAGTCTTTGTGTCATGGACTAAACCTTTGAT
Organism: Hylobates moloch; assembly: GCF_009828535.3. NCBI lineage: Eukaryota > Metazoa > Chordata > Mammalia > Primates > Hylobatidae > Hylobates > Hylobates moloch. Next base: position 55,719,326 of record NW_026652276.1, on the reverse strand, counting down.
TTTAGGCCTGTGCCCCATTGTACCATTGGAGGACTGAGATGAAACAGGAGCGAGAGCCTGTTGGAACATGCTTTCTTCAAGATGGAACAAAGACTGTTGAGTATGCTCCATGTAGATCACGTATGTATAGGATATTGTACCAGCTTTTAAGAAGAGGGGTGGGGAGCTTAGTTTGTTAAAAGTGTGTGTGTGTGTGTGTGTGTGTGAGAGAGAGAGAGAGAGAGAGATTAAAAGATTAGAATTAAGATAGACATATTATGATGATAGCAAAATGAAAACAATCCTACTAATGTAAAGATATTACACATGTGAAGTACACAGGTTTACTTTTTCTAAGAACTCATTTTCATCTTCCTTCGTTAGTATAATAATAATTACTACCTGATTTTAAGAACCTGTATTTTTGATGACTAATAGTCAAAAGATGCTCAGTTGAACTTCTCTAACAGAGAAGATGTAGACCCCACAGCTAAAGATTCTGATTCAGTAGGTCTAGGTCAGGCCTGGGTACCTGCACTTTTAACAGACTCTACAAGGCAATTCTGATAGATACCAAAGTTTGAGAACTCCTGCTTTATATTAATAATGATGTTGAAAATAAAGAATATTATGTCTTAAAGAGCCAAAGTTTATATAGGAAGATGAACATTGAACTCAGGAGTCTTGACTTAGAATTTTCCTGCTCTTAATCAGAGTTTCTTTGTTAACCTGCTACCAAGCCCACCCCTTTTTGGTGATCCAGAGGATTTTATGCTCTTTGCTAATATTACTTGAAATTTCAAAAGGAATTAATATCACGGCTAAAGATGACTTCAAGCAATTATAATTTTGATTATCCTTTTCCAAAATCTCTACATCCACTTCTCTTTGGAGATTCCAGTCCTTTTGTGCCCCGCTACCCTTTGTTGAATTGGCTACTGCTTTATATTTTCCTTGTACCAGAAGCATAAAAATAGATTACTGAAATGCAGTATAGTGTTTATGCCTAGAGCCCTTAGGCCATTATTTTTTGTGTTCCACTGGTCACCACATAGTTTATTAGAGAAAATTAGTAACAAAAGCACAACATGTAAGACTCTTACTCCTACATTTGTTTTGTCCATGTTAGGTGACATGTGACACCAGGTCAAAGGAACTGTTATGTCCTCCAAATTCTAAGTAGTTGAACCTATGGGAAACTGTAGATTATTTCAATAAACACTTATTTTCTTAGCCCAACACTTTGATCCTACCTGTTATAAGTGGGAAGTTAGCATTAAAAGAGTGATACCTACTCAGATCTGTGTTGTGTGTTAGGAAAGAGAAAAAATCAAGTTAGAAAACATACACCGCACAGGATGAGGGAAATTGAGGCTTTATCCTCAGTGCTTGGATGCCATCTGTACTGCCATCTTTATGTTGGTATTTTAGTTATGGTACTGTCATCTTCAGTGGTATGTAGAGAATCTGAAGATTAAATTTGTATTTTTAATTTCTATATTGCAAAAATGTTCCTATTTGAGAAGATAATTTTATAGCTATGAAGAATGAGTTAACCCTTGTATGCCAAGTTTGTTACTTATTACTTCTATGATGTACACACACACACACAATACACTCTTATTTTCATTTGATGCATGTGGGAACTGAGATTCACATAGTTGAAGCAATTTTATTTCCACATCTCATGGGGTTGAGAGTGGGGATATTCTAGGCAGAAAGAGGTGCAAAGAAGCAGGAGTAAGCAAAAGGAGCAAGCCACCCACTCTGGAGCATCAAGTACGTGTAGAGAAGTAGCTGCTATGACCTACTTTCACTGTTTTCAGGGTACATATAGAATAAGTCAGTGTTGATGTTCTAAATGGTCAAATGAGGATTTAAACCCAAGTTCGTCTGTTCCAAAAGAACCTTTCCTCTACATTATTCACAATAGAAAATGTTTTCCATTTCAGTTGCTTCTGTATTAAGCACAGCTTTTCTACAAAGAATACCTCCTGCTTTCATGACCTAGGTTTGGATAATTCCTGATATGTAAGAATACATGGAACTCTCCTGAAAACGTGCATTCTAACGATGATTCCCTTGTTCACAGAATGCTTTTATTTGGTTTAGGCACAGAAATTATAAAGTCATTTAAAGCCATATTTTCTAAGGTATTTAACATCCAAATGAGGTCAATGAACTGTGGCTTGTGGGCCTCTTTTTGTGAATAAAGTTTTATTGGAATACAGCCACACCCATTTGTTGATGTGTTATCTATGATGATCTAGTACAGTTGTGAGAGTTGAGTTGCCACACTATGTGGCTCCTGAGCCTAAAATATTTACTGTTCAGCTTTTTACAGAAAAAGTTTGCTGAACCCTGATCTAAATAATAAAACCTCAAATCTTAGGAAAAGCTTAAAGAACAATCTCAAAAAACAAAAAAGCAAAGTGCATGCCTTTGTTTCTAATAGGCCTGGCACTTTCAGTAACCCTTGATTATTGTACATGCTTTTTGATTCAACCTTTGAAATATTAAGCCACCTATAATAGGCCTAAATTGTGAGGGGCATCTTGTTCAGAGAAGAAGACTCAGGAGTGGAAGTCTGAGAACCTGGGTTATATTCTGACTTTCTGCTGACAATCCACCTATAGCTGTGGATAATTCACCTAACCACTCTGGGCCTTTGTTTCATCATTGGTAAAACACCAATTCACACAAAAAACTTCAGAGGTATAAATTTAGTGTTTTTTATCTGTTTCATACTTCAGTAAATTATGCAAACCAATAATTGGTTTTATGAGGTGATGTCAGTTTTGTAGGACTACACTGCTAACTTTTTAATAACTTTGCTTGTCTTGTGGGTTGTTTTATTTATTTGATTGTTTGCTTTTGGGGTTTTTTTTGTTTTTTTTTTTTTTTTTTGGTGGTTAGTTAGTTTGGTTAGTTGGTTGGTTCTGTTTTTAACCTAACTTATGTGGACACCCTGGACAAGGAACTTCACTGTCTGTCACTAACTTACCTTATTACTGATTACATTTGCTTTCAGCTTTTCATAACTGCATGATAAAACCTCACATCTTAGGAGAAAAGCATAAAAACAACCTCAAAAAACAAAAAAGCAAAATTACTTAGAGAAATTAAGTAACTTGACCGTGGCCAACCAGCTAGTAAATTAGAGAGTATAGACCTGACCCCACGCGTGTCTACACCACTACACTGCACTATCTCAAATCAACAATATACTTATCATTTCCTGAGTAATGACAAATGACATTATGCAGTAGACCAGATGTTCTTCTGTTCTAAATTGCCTAGCCACGAATCACATGATGCGAATACCCTTTCACCTCCATGCTCAGACTGAATCTTTTGTTCCTTCTGTCTGCTTTCTGATGCTAATATTATTTGAACATAGATTTTTCTCAGTAATGATTTCTAGTTGGCTTTTCCTTTCCTTTTGTCATTACTCAGGGAATGATAAAGATATTATTGATTTGAAACAGTACAGGGTAGTAGTATAGACACACCTGGGTTCAGGTCCTACTCTCTTACTTACTAGCTAGTTGGCCATGGTCAAGTTAACTAATTTCCCTAAGCATCAGTTTCCCTATCTGTACAAATTATTGAGTAATAATAGTATCTCTTATAGGATTGGTATAAAGACTTAAAAAGATAATATCATGTAAAATGCTTTAGCATAATACCTGACTCAGAGTAAAGGCTTAATAAACCCTAGCTGATCTTACTGTCAGAATCAATAATATTACTATTTGTAATATAATTACCAGACTTAACAAATGGGAGAAGTAATAACCATCTACAGGAAGAAGTACCAGAGCCTGCATCAAAATAGTTTATATTCAACATGAAGTCTTTAAATTGGCAAAAGCACTCAGTTCAATATATACCTGTTAAGAAAATTTTAAGAGACAGTCATGCTTTTTAGCTGGATACTCTGGGAAACCAAATAAAGCAGATAATTGTACAGTATGATAATCAAAAAAAGGATGTCTTTATAAATAGCTTGAAACAGTTCCCCAGATGCAACTTGAATAAAGGAAATAAATAGCTGACTTGATCTAACTTGAGGTTAGAGCAGAATTCCTTAGTCTGATTCACTGGACTCTGGAAACCCCAGCCCCACATTTTCCCACTCCCTCTTGGTTAGAAAAATTTACGTTGGTTTAGCATTATACTCTTGAGGCTATTTTCTTTCAAAAAAAAAAAAACTTTTTAAAAATTTAGATATTGTGTGTAATCTTTGGGCAGTTTCCAGGCTTTAAAAATGGGTTCAAAATTTCTGATGGGATTATTTGGCAGAAGTTCTTAGAAGTTTGTCCTTATGACTGAAAACAGATATTTTTGGTTCCTGTATTTGGGTGGCAAACAAAGTAACAGTACAACTTTAATGTATTTGTAACATTGGCCACAATAAGTCTTTGATAACTGAAGGATAGTGTTTTCCATTGTTCTCTGTTATCCTCAAAGTAAAATAAGGGGGAAGTGTTCAGATTCACCCTTACATGTGCTCTAGGTACTGTATTGCTCATGATTAAAATTAATTTAAATTAATTGGCTAATTGTTCAGAATTAATCCCTTTCTATGAGAACAACTAAAAAGGGAACAACTACAAAACAGCAAAACTATTGAGCCTACTATGGTTGGAAAATACTTGAAAGTGTCATTTAAAGATGGTTACTTTAATTAGATCTCCACACTAAACGTGTGAGGATTGCTTACTTTTTGAAGAGCATTAAGTTCTGGTCAGTCCATTTCCTGAAATTCTGAGCTATGTTATTCATCTCTGTTGTTGGCTATAAAATGTATGTATCTGTTTGCCGCTATTCATAATAACAAAGGTCTCAGCGAAGACCTAGCAATCTTAGGGTAATAGGAAGAAAGAGGAATTTCAGAATGGAATTTTTAACTTGCAGATAAAAACTTGTTAGTGTTTTACGAAATCAGTGTAGTGGGTCACAACCACTATAGTTTTTCTAAAAAAAAAAAAGAATGAAATAAAATAGAAAATGTCAGAGTGTATTCTATATAATAATACAAATATTGTTTCATAAGATTTTAAGTTGTATCTATATGTTTTATATACACAATGTGTGTTGGGTTGTGATATAGATTATAATCTTTTTGTGGATTGTGGTTAACAGAAGGGTTTAAAATTTATCGTTTTAGTTGGTTTCTTTGTTCTCTGGTGACTGGTTCAGGTATTTAATCTTTGTTTCCATATCTGAGTAAATGGTGCTGATAAACATGCATACTCTCTTGGAATGTGGTAATAACTAAGTGCCCGAGTGAATGACCACTCTCAGAAATTGGTACATTATCTTATGATTCTAGTGATATCAGGTTTTCTCATGTTTTGTTTTGTGTTGTTTGTTTTTGGGTTTGTGTATATTTCCAATCTTTTTATTTTAGAAGATATTGATGCTGATGGACAGGGATTTTGTCAAGGAGGATTCAGCATTGATTTTACTAAAGTAAGTTCTCATTTAAGACTGAATGAGATTCACATCTACCTTATTGACTAAACTGTGGTTAAAAATAAACTGGTCAATACCTCAGCTCCTTTATAGCTGTTAGCTCTTTAATGAAAACAGTTAATAAAACAATCCATTCATTTTGACATTCTTTGTCTTATATTATTCCCTCCCTAGTAAACATTGCTTATTTGAAATAGGGAGACATCCCCCATCACTCTGGGAATGGAGGAAAGTAGACAATCTCCTCAGTAAATGATAGGTAACTATTATGACTTAATATTAAAATTTCCAGTTATATGAATTTATAGCATATTAAAGTTTTCTATTTTTAATTAAAGTTGTTTTTCTTACAAAAGCTATCGATGAGAGCTTTATTACAAAATTAGAGTTACATAAAAGCTGGGAAACATGTATGTTTGCCATATATTATGTGCCTATAGGCACTGAGTGAAGCTGACTTCACTTATGTAATGTGTAATAATTGTAAGAAATCTCATAGGCAGGGCTCTATCTATTCTAAACTAAATTAATATTCTCTTCAGAATTGATATTTTTAATCTATTTTTTGAAAATAAGACTTCCATTTAAATGTTCAAAGGTAAATTTTCTGAAGTACTTTATTTACTTTTCTTTTGTGTGTTTATTTATTTTGGTGGTGGGGGAGTATGCACATTTTGAATATCAAATTGAGAATATTCTTTCTAGAGAAGTCTAAAAAATATGTTGATTGATTATATGTAAACCTTCCTTAGAAAGCTTATATGTAGGCTTTCTTAGAAATGTGAGCAAAGAGGAGTGCCTTAAATGTATGAAAACAACTGAAATTGAAATAATATGATGCATAAGAACTAAGAAAGCATTTTCTTATTTTTTAAAAATTTGTAGGCTGGGTGCAGTGGCTCATGCCTGTAGTCCCAGCCCTTTGGGAGGCTGAGGTAGGAGGATCACTTGAGCCTAGGAGACCAGCCTGAGCAACATAGTGGGACACCATCTCTACAAAGAATTAAAAATTAGCCAGGCATGGGTGACATGTGCTTGTGGTCCCAGCTATTTGGGAGGCTAAGGCGTGAGGATTGCCTGAACTGCAGTGAGTGAGGCTGCATTGAGCCATGTTCATGCCACTGCATTCCAGCCTGGGCAACAGAGCAAGACCCAGTCTCAATTTTTTTTTTAATTTTATTTTATCTGTATTTGTATTTTATTATTTTTTTTTCTAGACTAGGTACTGATAATTATAGTTAACTCTTCTTACTAGGTAATTTGTTTTTAATACTCTAAATTTCATACTATATTACTCAAAATTCAGAATGTAAGTAAGCCAAAGAGAGATAAAGTATATTAATAAATATTAGGTTTAAACTTGTATGATACATTCCCAAATAGGTATTATATATTTTTAAAATATATAATGTCCATCTTTTCTGTATTTATGCCTATACAACCATAACCCCAGAAGTACTCTCATACTGTGAAAGTCATTGCTAAATTAGGTGTTCACTTTCTTAAACACATTTCTGAGAAAAGGGTGTCTTTTTAGGGCAGATGACTTAGAAGTGTCTTTTATGTAGCCAAGGCAAAAGATTGTCTATTGAAAGCTTGGAAGGTCTATATGTACATTTGGAGGGGAAAAAAAAATTTGTCTTACCTCCAGCAAGAAGAGATTTCCAAAATGTTGTGCTCAAACACAATATACCTAGAGTTAGAAACTTTTAGTTAGTTAGATATAAGAAATGCTAGGCAAGCATAATTTGTATATGTATAATACACCCTGAAAACTTTATTCTCAACTTCACTTCTGTTTAGATCTGAGACACTAAAAATATTTCCTTTAGCAGAAAATTCTTCAATGATTATAGAAAGAAAATTTGCTGTATATAGTCACAAATATACAAAATTAATAAATGACTTTAAAAAATTGTAACCTGATAATACTTTGCATTAGTGCCTCATTTCAAATATGTGAAGCAGCCAAGATCCACAAAAGTGTATATTTTCATATATTGAATGAATATATTATAAAATTTCTTTTAAATTTTATTTTAGAAAAGACACAGTGAAAACCACTGAAACTGAGTTAGATGAATTTGAGATTTATGATTTTGTTTGCTTTAATATATATTAGATAGATAGATAGACAGACAGACAGATAGATAGACAGATAGATATAAATCTTAGCACTTTAAGAGGCTGAGCTGGGAAGATTGCTTAAAGCCAGGAGTTTGAGACCAGCCTGGGTAAGGGAAGACCTTGTCTGTACAAAAAAAATAAAGTATCTTATTAAATTTTAAAAAATATAATTAACCTGGTAATGATATAAAGATATAATACTGTATTGTTCAGTCATATATACATATACATATATATCTTATGTTTTTCATTGATTTCTATTTTGAGAGATATTTGTTCTTTAAATATATATCTTTTTGTTGTGTGATTTCATCTAGGCTGACAGAGTACTTCTTGGTGGTCCTGGTAGCTTTTATTGGCAAGGTAGGTTAATATTTTTTAAATTACAATTAGTGACTATGTGTCACTGATTCACCTGGCTAATTGTATGCCTATGACATTTTACAAATTATTTTAAAGAAAGAAATGGAAATACAATTAAAGGATATAAACACTCTGTTTTACACAGTGTTTTTTAAAAGAATATGTATAATATATATTAAATAGTGTATATTCCTAGAAGAAACTAAACGGAATATTTAAAAAGTAAATACATACTTTTATGTTAAATATATTTTAAAAGTAATTATATAATTTATTTTTATTGTGTGTGATATATACTTCTCCATGTCTGTACTCTAGGGGCCATGACATAGTCATTAGGCAGTGTGCGAACCCGAGCTGTATAGGCCGACTGTGGCATTCTAAAAGTTGAAGGTTTTGAAAGTATTTTGAAGTTGCTCATTAGGATATTTAAGTCATTATTTTCTTATTACTGATATTGAGAATGATCTCTAAGTGTTTGAGGACTTCTTAAAAATTGAAGCTGGGCATGGTGGTGTGGGCCTGTCATCCCAGCTACTCGGGAGGTTGAGGCAGGAGAATCACTTGAACCCAGGAGAAGGAAGTTGTAGTGAGCCAAGATCATACCACTGTACTCCAGTCTGGGTAGCAGAGCGACACTCTCTCTCAAAAAACATATATAAAATAAAATTAGAGGATCTTAATAGGTTTTTAAAAAATATTAAACTGGCATTGATATAAAGATACATTATTATGTTATATTCAGTCATTCTGGGAGGCCTAATTAAATTACCATTTGAACATATGTACAACAGATTATTGTTGACAGTTTGAAAATAGATAACTAAAACTTTGCTTTCTTTATGTATCATTAAGAGATACACAATTGTTTATCTCATTACTATATTGACATGTTTAGTTTCTGCTAAAATGTGCCATTTATGAGGTGAACTATTTTGTATTAGCATTCTGATATTCAAGCATTGTCAGTGTTTGGAAGAATTAGAAAACCTTTGACTGGATTGATTTGAAAGTTTCAAATTTTACTCTGTTTTCTACACTATGCTTTCCTGACTTGCTTCTTTGTAGAAAAACTCTTGCTTGCTTTTGCCTTGTGGAGAGGGAAGCTAAAGAAAGAGATTTGCTGGAGGATGACAGGATGGAAGGAGAATAAGAAGGAATGAAAACTAGGAATAAGTGAAATATTGAAAGGGAAGGCAAAGGAGGGAATAAAAAAATAGAAAATTCAGGCATCACAGACAGGGATCAGAATGTGAGACATAGCAAAGCTGAAAAATTGGAATTTCTATGCATTATACATCTACTGGGAAATAAAATGATTTAGAAAAATTATAATTGAGTTTTACTGTTGTAAAACAAAAATAGCAGTTCTAAAGTACATATGAGAAAATAGGGGATATTAATACTTTCTAGTTAGATATAGAAATATGGATTTATTTTTTTTCTTTATTGCTGATTATGTCATTCAGTGGAGGGGAAGGAAGTATCTGATGAGCATGCCTGGGAACCAAAACTGTCAAGGAAGCTAAATTTTGTGATTCTCAGGACTACTTGCTAGCTCTGTCTTTTTAAGAGATACAGCTGTGAAAATGTATGAACTTTTTTTTTAATGCCATGAGTATTGCATAAATAGGAATAATAATAAATAGGAATATGTAATAATTAGGACACAGTAATAAATTAGGACAGAGAGGTACTATTAATATTATATTTATTAGAATTTTATTACAAGTTGTCTGTAATTATATAGCTAGCGGACTCAGTGAATTGGCAGATAGTATTTTGTTTTAATAAGATTAAAATCAGCAGATGTCACCCTGGATAAGTACGTTAGAATGAATTTTTTTCATGGATCTCAGAATTGTCGTTGTTAGACTGGAGAAAAGAATAATGTTTTATTCAGAAGAAATAATGAATTTTCCTCTGTTCTTCAATTCAGGAAATGTTTATTGAATTTCATATGTTCTTGGTACCGCTTAAGCCCTGATGACAAAGTAGTGACCCAGACAGAGAAAGTGTTTCTGTCCTGTAGATTCAATCTCTGTGACTGAACAGATGGGAACAGGCCTGAAAATGTTAGCTGTTACACATTTCTTTCTAAAACAGCAGAAATGATAAGAGATTATTGTGTCCATATTGTGGAGACAACATTTGATAAACCAGCTATCCTTTCTTGGCATGGAGGGCAGGCTGATTTTTGTGTAGTCATCTAGATTTCTTGTCTGCTTAATAACAAGGTTGTGAACGAAGGTGAACTCATCCATTCAGGTTGTTTCCTAAAGATGTTTAAATTACTAGTTAAAAAAATCAATTGAACCAATTATTCTGATTATAAAGGTAACAGTATTGTTTCAGTAAATTTTTCACGTTTTAATGGATTAGTTGGGTAATAGCCTTTGATTTCATTATTCCATATATTTAACATTGCTTTCTAGTGATTTAAGACAAATCCTGTTTTCTTAAATTTTTATTAGCAGAGACTGCTTTTAAGTACTGGCTTAAACAGAAATAATTTTAAGTTAAGAATATCCATTTTCAAATTGAGTATGATCAAGGAGAGTTATGTAAGGCTAATAATTAGAAGTACTAATATCTAATATTGTTTTCCTTCATGCAGGTACCATACATTATCTGTATCATAAAGTTCCCGTTCGAAGGTTATTTATTTTATATATACACCTTTTTTTAGGTCAGCTTATTTCGGATCAAGTGGCAGAAATCGTATCTAAATATGACCCCAATGTTTACAGCATCAAGTATAATAACCAATTAGCAACTCGGACTGCACAAGCTATTTTCGATGACAGTTATTTGGGTAGGTAAAACCAAAATTTACTCATTTTTGGAATTGTGGTATGTTTGTCTTATATCTGCATATGGTCTTTTAAGTAGAAAAATATTTTATGTGAAATAGATTTGGATTTTTTGAAACATACAGAATATACAATTTCAAATTGTTAATGAGTACTTTGGTTATGTTACATTTCAGTAATTGAAATTGAAAAGCGTGATTATTTGTGCAGTGATAATAATAATAGCTAGCCTTTAAGCTATGCTTACTGTGTTCTGGGCATTGTTCAAGGTGACTTGGTTTGTATTTGCTCATTTAATCCTCACAAGTCAAGCATACTTTATTATTCTCATTTTGTAGGTGAAAACACTGAGGCACTGAGACGCAAAATAACTTGCCCAAAGTCACTCGCTTGTAACTTGCTGTTCAGAGATTCAGATGGAGGCAGTCTAACTCCTGAAGTTTTATTCATGATGTTAAATAAAAGTTTTGGTCTTTAGGACTTACTAACATGTGTTCTCTCTTTAAATTTCTTTCTGATATATTAAAACAAGTAATATATGACAGAAATATTACTTGCTGATTGACAGAATTTATCTTTCTTTTTGATGAGTTGTAAATTTGCCATTTTTAACAGACTCCTTTGTAAAGTTAATAAGACAATTGTAGTTTTGTAATAAAAATAGCATATTTGAGTATTTAACTCGTTTCATTTAAAATTCATGTGTCATATACATATGAATCTGTTATGACTAGGGGACAAAATATCACATAATTAAAGGAGTTTCTTGAAAATATTTTCAAGGAATGTTTACTCAGCAAGCCTGCTGAAGATAACTTCCTTGTCCTGATGGTTCTCCCCTTTGGTTTCCTGTTTAGGTTACTCTGTGGCTGTCGGAGATTTCAATGGTGATGGCATAGATGGTATGAAGTACTTGAACTATATCTAATCTTTAAAAAAATTAGATTAAGCATTTGAAACATGTGGCATTGAAAATTTTAAGCAGTTTGAGTGGCTGGGTGCTGTGGCTCAAGCCTGTAATCTCGGCACTCTGGGAGGCCGAGGCGGGTGGATCCCTTAAGCCCTGGAGTTCAAGAACAGTCTGGACAACATGGCAAAACCCTGCCTCTAGAAAAAACACAAAAATCAGCTGGGCGCAGTGATGCACACCAGTGTCCAACTTCTCAGGAGGCTGAGGTGGGAGGATCTGCAGAGCCCAGGGAGGTTGAGGCTGCGGTGAGCTGTGATTGCACCACTGCACTCCAGCCTGGGTGACAGAGCCGAGACCCTGTCTCAAAAAGAAAAGAAAAGAAAATTTTAAGCAATTTTAAGCCATCGTTATGGAATATAACAGAAGAAATGAGGAAGACGTTAGCACACTGGTGAGAGTCCAGGCTAGGTCTGTGCTAAACTTCCTCTAGTGGCTGCTAAATTGAGACAGCTACACTTGGCTTCAGTGCCTTTCCTTTCTGCTTCTTTTTAGCCCCCAACACTGTTAGTGATTTATTTAGCGTTTTCCTCCTTGTCTTCAGCAAATTCATTCCTCTGAGAGAAAGAATTAGTGTCTTCTTTCTTTAGGCATCCTTTGTTACCTTCTGGGCCATCTCTGTACGGTTATTATCCCATCCTCTCATTGTCCATCCATCTTCCTTCAGAGCTCCATTTAGGAATCACAGTCTTTACCTGATTTTGATCACATTTTTGTGCCACAGCCACTTCTACCCCACTTCAGTTTGCTCTGTATTATTTTTCATTACTGTACTACTAAACTAAATGTAGTTTTTCTTCATTCTTAGGTTACTTTGTCTATTCTTGTTTAACAATATTACAAATGACTTGAGGGCTTATTTGCATATGTTTGAGAGCCCTCAAGAATTTATATTTTGTAAATTTTGATTTTATAGTTTAAAAATGCTGGGCTATTTATTATGGAGTACCAATTTTTCTAAATCGATTGTTTTGAACTGAAGTAGTAAAACTTAAAGCTTGCTGACATAGTCACTTCTGGTCTGCAACTTCCAGTGTTGTCCTAAAAAATGAATAATTTGTTTGTTTGTTTGTTTCAGACTTTGTTTCAGGAGTTCCAAGAGCAGCAAGGACTTTGGGAATGGTAGGACAGTTAAAAGGTATTTTTAAAAAAATTTCTAAGTTATCTTCTATTTTACTAGAGTTCACATACTTCTGTTTTTCCTTCACAGGTTTATATTTATGATGGGAAGAACATGTCCTCCTTATACAATTTTACCGGCGAGCAGGTATGCTTCCAAAATACGATCGCCCTCTCCCACTATAAAAGCAGTATGTACTCATTGGAGAAAATTTGCGAAATAAAACTGTAAAAGTGAACTATAATCTCATCAAATAGATAATTCATCCAACTCTTACCATTTTGGTCAAACTATTATCATTTCTCTTTTGAGAGTGTGTGTGTGTGCGTGTGCGTGTGTGTGTGTGTGTGTGTGGTATATAAACAAAAATTGGTTTATTCTGTATTTTTCATTTTGTCTTGCCTTTTTCACTCAGTATTTTATCATCAGAGTTTCTAATGTCTTAAAACTTTCCCTGGCAGTATCAGAATGGTTTAATGATTCCATAATATTCAATATTCTAGATATAAGATGGGCTTTAAATATTTCATCTTTGTTTTAACCCAAGTAATTTGGATATTTTGGCTTGTTTTTGTCTGCCTTTTTTTTTTTTAGGAAATGCAAAATCACGTACATACAAAACCACAAAGACTTCCTTTTTCTTTACTGGTAACAAATTCTTTTTTAAGGATAATCTATGCCTTATAATTTTATTAGATGCAACAGAAAGCATGGCACAGATGTGTGTACTATAGATATTACAAGCAAACTTCATTTGTACTTACGTGAAATATTTCTCAGCTAAAAAAATGCTAGTACTTTTTAAGTATTAGGCGTTTCTCTGTGAGTACAGGCATTTTATAATATTCTCTGTTGTATGTCTCAAAGAATTATGCCATAAGTTGGTAATGATGAATAAACATTTAAACAGTAGATAGAGAAAAATCTTTCTCAAAGTTTGCAGATCTGGGATTCAAGGCTTTTTATTCAGTTGAGATTGTTGGGCTTTGGGATAGTATTGATAGGCTGACTGACCGGACTCATGGTTCCCAGAAACCTCTTCCCATTTGTGTGGCAGTCAGGATTGATGCACAACCTGGAGGGCCCTGCAGTTGACAGGCAGTTAGAGTTGCTGCAGGGGTGGTCCCTTTGTTCAGTTTTGACTTCTCCAGCTCAAGCAGCTTCTCCTGTCTGGTGACCATGTATGAGTCTGGATCCTACTGTATGTACTCAGTGATACTTGCTTTATTCCTCCTTCCACTATTGGGAAGTGGGAGTGGCTAGAGAGGAGTGGGAAACATGGCTTTTAGATGAGGACAAACCTGGGTTTTCCATGCTCAATCTGTTATTGCATTGGATAAGGTATTTGCTGCTGAAAATCTGTTTCTTATTTATAAAAACAGGGATGCTGGCAACTTCCTCATGGGACAGTTGTAAGAATCAAAAGAAAACATTTGAATCATAGTACCCAGGACAAAATATGTCTCAGTAAATGCCATCCTTTCTTTACACTTCCAAGCCAAACACCGTAGGTGACTAAAGTCCATGAATATCATTCTGTTACATAGTCGGCACATCAACCTTGTACCCCAAACACAGTATATTTTATTTCACAAGCTCTGATCTTGTTATTTAATACAGAATACACCTTTCATTTTCCCAATTACACTGTATCAACCCAAAATAGATAATGCAGGAATCTCCCTTATCGTTCTCTCTTGATATCTGAGCCAATCAAATTTGAGAAGCATTGCTAACTTTCCTTTTTTGGTTTGTTGACTCATTTTTCACCTTACTTTATATTTAATCTGTCATCTCTTTTAGTTTTGTTTTGCACTTTCAGCTGTCTTTAGAGCTTTCCTTTTTCACATTTATTTACAGCTAAGCTACTCACCCTATGAAAGCCTGTGGTCTCCTGTGGTAGGGAAAAGGACATTTCTGCTCCCTGTGCATTATAAGCTCATAATAAACCCAAACATATTTGTACTGTGTGTGATTCAAAAGCAAAATCATGTGGCAAGTAATCGATAGAGATATGACACAAAAATGAGCTCCTTTCCATATCTTTCCAAACAGTAATTTTTAAACAATAGTAGTAAGTTTCACATAGGGGAGCCAATTATTATCTATTATTAATAATTATTATCTATTATCTTCATGACATAGGCATCCATATAAAACTTGTTGGGTTCAATCACAACCTTTGTCTGTGACTGTATATCTTTGTTAGTGTGCTTGTGTCTGGTATGTTTTGGGAAGTGGAGAGAAAGGGAGATAATAGGGTAGGCCTGGGAAGGAGAATTGATAGTCCTTAGACTTAAATGTCATATATCAACAACACTGGAATGATATACATGTAATATATTGTGTCCATGATCTAGGAAAACAACAAGCCTCATTACCTGATTGTCATTGTGTTGGTAGAATAAACAAAAGACAAGACATTTAGATTGAAGCACTATATGCAGAGAAAAAAATTACGCTTTCTATTTGATACATATATTACAAATGTTAATTGTCTAAACTAATTGGATGAAATATAAACATTTCATTTTCATCTTTTTATCCAGATGGCTGCATATTTCGGATTTTCTGTAGCTGCCACTGACATTAATGGAGATGAGTAAGTTTAAAAAAAATGTTTCCAGAAAGTTGTCTTCTCATATTTACGAATACTTTACTCAAACTAAACATTTTTTTCTTCTGTTTTTGTATTCCTTTTCTGCTAATCTTTCTGTTTAAGGAAACAATTTGAAGCAACCTTAATCATGAATTCTAGAAAACCTCTATGTTTATTCTGTTTTTTTCAGTAGCTTTTATAACATGAACAAATAAAGTAATTTTATGAATTATTCATAGTTTCTTAAAAGAATTAAAGGAAGGTTTGAATTTGAAATGAGTGCTCTGGTAATCATTTTGTGTTTCACTGTGGGTATGAGAGATGCAGAAAGAGGAAAAGTGAGTTGTAATAAGAAAGAAAATGCCTACTAAGAGATGAAATTTGATCTTGCTTTGGTGAGAAGATTCTGTTCTTTTAGTTATGCAGATGTGTTTATTGGAGCACCTCTCTTCATGGATCGTGGCTCTGATGGCAAACTCCAAGAGGTGGGGCAGGTCTCAGTGTCTCTACAGAGAGCTTCAGGAGACTTCCAGACGACAAAGCTGAATGGGTTTGAGGTCTTTGCACGGTTTGGCAGTGCCATAGCTCCTTTGGGAGATCTGGACCAGGATGGTTTCAATGGTAAGATCAAAGTTTAGCAGCTGCAGGTCCCTGATTATCTGTGTCCACCTGGAAAAGTCCTGTAACTCCATCTGTAGGAGTCTACACAAGCAAATCTTCTTCCTAGAAAGGTGGATTGTGTGTCAGTGAGTAACACACCAAATTTAAAGACGGGTTGCTATTTTTCTTTAAAAATCAGAGCAAAGATTTCAAAAACGGACTCTCATGAGTTGTTATTCACTCAGCCTCAAATTAGAAGGTCAGAATGATTACTTTCTGAAAGGAACCTTCATTCCCCTGGTGCCTACTGCTAGCTGGTGGCTTTATGTGTTTCTGCATCCTGCTTAGCAGCAGTGCCCTCTTCTGTTCATTTGGCTACAAGTGTTAAAAAAAAAAATGCTTCCAGGCACATTGTCAAGGCAATGCTGACTAATGCATACCTCAAAGGTATGATTTGCCATTAATATTTTTAAAGCCATAACTTTGTTGTAGCTGTCCAAAATGTTCTAAGGGATGTTATATCTCCCTTCATGGTGGCATATTAAAAGTATAAGCCTATTCTTTTGTAATAGCACCATTTTAATAGTTGTCGATATCTTTAAAAAGCAAAGTTAGCTTTTACTTTAGAACTCTTCTCAGAAACATGAAATATAGCTTACAAATTACCAAGATTTTTTTCAAATCTATTAAAAACCTTTCTAGAGATCACAGAATGGATAGTTTAACTAGTTTGTGTAATCAACAGTATAGTAAGCCTATGCCCCCTTAAAACCTAAAGGAAAGGTATACATTAAGAAGAAAACTTTAAAAATACAGATGACTTGTTGTATATCTCAAATAGTAGTGGAAAGGTAAATGTTGTTTGCCCTGAAGATTTCACATCTGTCTTGTGGGTAGGTGCTATCATTTACTGGAAGCATCACCTGGAAGATTAACCCTAGATGTTTCTTTTTCTTTCTTTCTTTCTTTTTTTTTTTTTAAGGAAGGGTCTCTGTCACCCAGGCTAGAATGCAGTGGTGCAATCATGGCTCACTGCAGCCTCGACCTCCCGGGGTCAAGAGATCCTCCCACTTCAGCCTCCTGAGTAACTGGGACTACAGGCTCCCACCACCTAGCCCAGCTAATTTTTTTTATTTTTAGTAGAGCTGAGGTCTTGCCATGTTACCCAGGCTGGTCTCTAACTCCTAAGCTCCAGTGATCCTCCTGCCTTGGCTGTGCGAAGTGCTGGAATTACAGATGTGAGCCACTGTGACTGGCCAACCGGAGAAGTTTCAGTGGTAGGGAACATCTACCCAGAGGTACATTTGCTACCTAAAATAGAGGCTTAAAGATTTTTACCACAAAGAGAACTTAGCATAAATCAAATGGAGCTATGGTATGAAGTTCATAATAAAATGTGAAAAGAACACTATATAACAGACCAAATCATTACTTAATCATAGCAAAAACTACATAGGAAATGCAGGGCTAAGTTTGAGGTTCTATCATGAATAAAGTTAATGAATTCTTTGCTGTGTAGCTGGGCCTCTGTCTCCCAGGTTTTCTGGGAAGCCTGGTCACATTTGCTGTTACCTTGTCTTGATGTTATTCCAGTTACTTTAAAGAAAGTTTTCTCATTACTATGATCTAGCCAACATTTCTTCCAGCTTTCTAAGTTTCTGTTATAATGTGTTGTCTGTCAGTACAACAAATATAGACAACAGCTTAAAAAAATGTGAAGTTTCACAATTATTTTACAAAGGGGTAAAATATAGATAAAATCATCCATAGAGGATGATTGTGGTCTCCCAAGGTTTCTCTTTGGGTCTTACTGTACCAAATAGTAGATTGTGAATGATAATGTCTTTAGTGAAAAATTATCTGAGCTGTATTTATGTATAGTATTTAGTATATATGTACATATATAGGTTCTATTAATTATGTTAGATCTTTTGTTGTTGTTCATACACGAAGACATTAAGTGTCATTGTTCCTGTATTCCTATATTCCTCTCTTTCCATCTACCCCCACCCTAGGCATCATCAAGAGGGATATTGAAAACAAAACAATAAAGTTATGTTCCAAAATTTTATATAGCCCTAAGGTAATTATGTGCAGTTTTTATCAGTACTCTTCCAGAAAAAGCAGAGGAAAAAAAGAAAAACAGGAAAGAGCATCTAAAATGATCAAAGGAAGAAATCGATTGCATGAATGTGTAGGACTTTCCAGACTCGACAGATGATAGCGAAGAGAGAAGATGATCAATGTGTATAAAAATAATGAAGGGTTTAGGAAAGTTACAGATAATTTTTATTAAACAATCACTCAACGTTGGAGCCATCTTTTGTTGGAAAATTATATTTTAACGAATACTTTATTTATTATTTATTGAGACAGGGTCTTGCTCTGTCACCCAGGCTGGAGTGCAGTGGTACGATCACGGCTCACTGCAGACTCGACTTCCCAGGCTCAAGCAATTCTCCTACCTCACCCTCCCAAGTAGCTGGGACTACCAATGTGCGCCTCCATGCATGGCTGATTTTTGTATTTTTTGTAGAGATGGGGCTTTGCCATGTTGCCAAAGCTGGTCTCAAACTCCTGGGCTTAAGCAATCTGCCTGCCTCGGCCTCCAAAGGTGATAGGATTACAAGCATGAGCTACCGTGGCCAGCCTGTTTTAATAAATACTTTATTAATGCATATGTCAGTAGAGAAGTTATGCTTATCTTTGTTTTTTTGTTTGTTTGTTTTGTTTTTTTTTTTTAGACTGAGTCTTGCTCTGTCGCCAGGCTGGAGTGCAGTGGCACGATCTCAGCTCACTGCAACCTCCACCTCCCGGGTTCAAGCGATTCCCCTGCCTCAGCCTCCTGAGTAGCTGGGAATACAGGCACCCACCACCACACCTGGCTAATTTTTGTATTTTTAGTAGAGATGGAGTTTCACCATGTTGGCCAGGATGGTCTCCACCTCTTGACCTCGTGACCCACCTGCCTTGGCCTCCGAAAGTGCTGGGAATACAGGCGTGAGCCACCCCACCCAGCCAATTTACCTTTAAGGCTTAAAAAAGGATAAAAAGAATACTTTTACATAACTTAGGTACCCATTTTTAAGGATAACAAATTCTTAGTTGGTGTTTACTGCAGGCCAGGCACTCTTCTAGGTGGTGAAAATGAGCATAAATCAGAATCTACTCATGTCTTTAAGAAACTCAGCATCCAATGGGGGCAGCATATATGTTTAAAAAAAAAAAAAAGCACCTCAATGTGATCATCACAGTGTTTGAGATCCCAGGCTTAATGGTCTCATGTAAAGGATGAGTAATCAAGGTATCGTTGATGTTTCAGGGGAGCCATGAGACAATGAGGCATGGCTTATTAAGGAGCTGTGAGACAGCTCGTGTACATTAAGGAAGTTGAGGCAATTTGTTTTTTTTTTTTTTTTTTTAAATAACAGATTTATTTTCTTTTTTTTTTTTTAAATTATACTTTAGGGTTTTAGGGTACATATGCACAATGTGCAGGTTTGTTACATATGTATCCATGTGCCATGTTGATTTCCTGCACCCATTAACTCGCCATTTAGCATTAGGTGTATCTCCTAATGCTGTCCCTCCCGAGGCAATTTGTTATGGCTGGTACTTAGGGTCTGTGATAGGCAAGATACGAAATGTCCTTGGTCTCATGAAGCTTATGTTCTATAGCTTACTTACTTTGTGTAGTCATAGAATAAGTGAACAATGGGGAAATCTAGTTAGTGATAAAGATGGTGGATTTTTTGGAAGGCAAGGTAATATAATAGAGTTTCGGGATAGAGAGGGTGATAGAGAAAGTAGGGGGTCGAGAGGGGTGGCGCACTGCTGCATAGAGTGGCTAGGGAATAATAGCTTGCTGACAGAATGACATCTGATCTAATGACAGAATGACATTGATCTATCATTTGGACAAATGAATAGAGTTGTAAAAGCTCTGGAGCAAAAGCTGTTAAGGCAGAGAGAACAGCAAATATAGGTCCATAGTTGGAAACTAGCTTGGTGTGTTTAAGAAACAGAAAAAAGGCCAGGATTGCTGGGAAGAATAAATAAGGGTAAAAAACTGGATGGCGTTGGGGTGGGGATGGGGAGAGGAATTAGATTTGCATGGTAAACAATGGAAATACCAGGTAGGGTTTAGAACTTACTCTAAATGCTTTGGGAACTAACTGAAGGATTTTAACAAGGGGATGGTTGTGACATGATACGGTGAATGTTTGGCCCTTTTGAAGAGAAAGTTACAGGCAAGAGTAGAAGTGGGAGGCCACTTAAAAGGCTGTTTAAGGCCGGGTGTGGTGGCTCACACCTGTAATCCCAGCACTTTGGGAGGCCAAGGTGGGCAGATCACAAGGTCAGGAGATCGAGACCATCCTGGCTAACACAGTGAAACCCCGTCTCTGCTAAAAAAAAAAAAAAAAAAAAAAAATTAGCCGGGCATGGTGGCGGGTGCCTGTAGTCCCAGCTACTCAGGAAGCTGAGGCAGGAGAATGGTGTGAACCCCGGAGGCAGAGCTTGCAGTGAGCTGAGATTGCGCCACTGCACTCCAGCCTGGGGGACAGAGCGAGACTCCATCTCAAACAAACAAACAAAAATAAAAAAGAAAAGAAAAAAAGGCTATTTAAGTGCAAAATATGGCAATGACTTGTCTAGGGTGGCAGCAGCAGAGAGAGAAGTGGGCAGATTGGTAATATATTTTAGAGGTAGAAAAGATAATTTGATGTTTGGGGTTTTTTAAAGATTTAAAGTGTTATTCATTTATCTTTCAGTTTAAGTTGAGCAAGATCAAGATGAAATCACAACTTAGGAATTTCTGAGCAGATTGGCTTCTGTTCAGAAAAATCAATACCATCCATAAATAAATTAACTAGAATTTTGAGAGTGAAAATAAACTTTAGATGAATCTTTTGATGTGTCCTCCTCCATCCCCTACCTCCTAGTTTTAAGGAGGAAGCATTTGTGGTCCAGAAAGTTTAAGTGATTTGTTTAAGGTCAGAGCCAGATTATCTGGTTCTAAATTAATGTCTTTTCTGTACAGTTTTGTGTGAGTTTCCTTGAATTAGATTATTGCTTGTGGATAAAGAGTACCCTACTGAACTTTGAATTAGTGTTTATCATGATAAATGGGTTCTATAAATATTAAGATCTGTACAAATAATTACAAGTACTGAAACTTTGTTCTCTTCATCCTTGCCCTCCTCCCCCCTTCTCTCGTTCCTTCCTCATTCTTCCCTTTCTTTTCCTCCTCCTTACTTGTGTCATTCTCCTTCCCCCTCCTCTTTTTTTCCCCACAGATATTGCAATTGCTGCTCCATATGGGGGTGAAGATAAAAAAGGAATTGTTTATATCTTCAATGGAAGATCAACAGGCTTGAACGCAGTCCCATCTCAAATCCTTGAAGGGCAGTGGGCTGCTAGAAGCATGCCACCAAGCTTTGGCTATTCAATGAAAGGAGCCACAGATATAGACAAAAATGGATATCCAGGTGCTTTCTTATCAACACATAGAGCCCTTAGATTTTTCAGTCCTAATAGCAAATAGTATTAGTTACTGTTCTTGATTTATATTATAAATTATTGCAATTCAGTATTTCATGTGTTGATCAAACCTTTAAGATATTCAAGGCATCATTCCCATCACCTAAGGGGATATGAAGAAAAGTCAGCTCTCTTTCCTGGGAGTGTACAGTATACTCTGAGCTTCTCCCGTAGTCTTTAATGAAATGAGAAGAGTATTACAGAAGCTGTAAACAAAAGCTAAATGCTCATTCTAAGCTGTTTTAATATTAGCTATCTTTTTATTTTTTTAATTATGTAGAATTTATGTACTTGACTAATAGTTGTGATTTTTTTTTTTTTTTTTAAGACAAGGTATGGCTCTATTGCCCAGGCTGGAGTACAGTGGCACAATCTTGGCTCATTGCAGCCTCCATCTCCTGGGCTCAAGCCATCCTCTCACCTCAGCCTCCTGAGTAGCTGGGACTACAGGCACACACCACCATGCCTGGCTAATTTTTGCATGGTTTGTAAAGAATGGTTTTTGCCATGTTGCCCAGGCTGGTCTTGAACTCATGAGCTCAAGCGATCCACCTGCCATGGCCTCCCAAAGTGTTGGGAATACAGGCGTGAATCACCACACCCAGCCTTCATTGTGATTTTTTTTTAAAGTATATTATTTTATTTAATTCTCCCATTAATACATGAGTTAATATAAGCTCATTTTTATAGCTCATTATTATACCATTTCTGAATGTAAAAAGAGACTGAGAAAGGCAGTTTGCCCAAGGTTGCCCACTGCATGGGTCCAATAGAGCAAGCAAGACCTTTTTCTGGTTCTTATACACTTTGGAGCATTATAAATGGATCTAGGATCAAAATAGATCTTTTCTTTAAATGAAATACAGTGTAGAAAATTTAGATGACCTTTGTGTTGAAACACTTAATATGAGCTCAATATAAAAGTATGTTGGTCTGTTTCCAGAAATAAGACATGAAGTTGATTCTCATAAATTAGTATTATTTTAGAGTTTTTTTGTTATAAATGCAATATATTTATTATCGAACTTTTAGAAAATACAGCAAAGCATATCTTTTCAATGTTTTTCCTATGCAGTCACACATTTTTTAAAAAGGAAATCATGCTTTTATATGCTATTCATAGTGTGTTTTATTCAACACTTCAGAAACATTATTATTCTTCTAAAACATGAATTTTCTGTTTCCCTTTGTAACAAATAGCTGTATCATATCTTATTTACCCTATTTTGTGGCATTTGTATCTTTCTTTATAATTCTTTTGCATATCTCTGATTATGTCATTAGGACAAAATTCAAGAATCACTGTGTCAAGTGTGTGCACTTCTTTTTTTAAGGTTGTTAATACACATGGTCAAGTTAGCATCCCACTCCCTCCACAGGAAGGTTTTTGTCAACTTTTTAAAGCACTCACCAGCAGTAAATAAGTCATTGTTTTCCCACACTTGTGCCTCTTTTAAAATAATTTTTAACTGTATAACAGGTGGACAGTGCATTTTAACCAACAGTTTGTGATTCTAGAAATAAGGCATGAGTTTGATTCTTTTTTTTTTTTTTTTTTTTTTTTGAGAC